>NW_027186473.1:38283448-38335833 GCF_028583685.1 Petaurus breviceps papuanus
TTCTTTCCCACCCATTCCTTTGCAGGCTGGGTCCTCCTCGGCCCCACCACTAACTTGATCCCGCAGGATGGGACAGCAATGTTTCACCTACCAAATAAACCAGCATCTAACATCAAGCAAAGAAAAACAAATTTAAAAAATAAGATTCAACAGAATTTTTACTCCAATGCTTAATAAACAGGATTGACTGTAGAAGAGTTGTACCCAGGGAGCTTCAGTGATTTGCCCATAGAAAAACAACTGGCAATATCAAGAGGCAGGATTTAAACCTAAATCTTGCTGCCCCTGAGTCTACTGCTCTCTTCACTAGAGCAAACCAACTCTTAGAAAAAAAAACTTAATTGGGCATGTCAATAAACAAAGTCCCAAACACAACCCAATTATTTTATTTTAAAAATATGTTTATTGGGGAGGTGAAGGTGGGAGACAGAAAATGTAGGTGAGTAATTTCCTTCAGAATAAATCCCATTTCCTATCTTTTATCTCTTTTCCAGTAAGAGACCAATAGTGCTACCCTCTGTCTCATATACCTTTTCATTCACCAACCTTGCTATATATATTTGTTGTTCCAACAACCTCTTCAAATAAAACCTGTTGTCTTTTTCATTATTTCCTTTCGTTTGTGAGGATAATTGGAAGAGTTATACAGTTTCAATAGAAGTTCATATGTATTTTTTGTTGTTATTTTCAGACCTATGATTTTATCAGTGTAAGGAAGTCTCAATGAGGGAACTCCATCTACTCTTAGATAGTTGCTAATCCTCTGTAGCTCATCTTCTTAAACAGCCCAGGGTCCCCAGGGGAAAAGTAACTTAAACATATCACAAAGCAAGTATGTGTGTAAGGTGGAACTTTAATTCAATCCTTCCTGACTCCAGTCCTTTATCGGTGGATATAAGACACTGACTTTCCCATATTTACCCAACATTGTATTTTTTTTCCTTTGACCCTGACATAGGAACCTTCTCTACTAATTAAAGTCACCAGCTATTCTGCAATGTATAGCCTTAGAGAGTCATAATGGTCACATGTACAATATGTGTGAGAGGCAGCATTCGAACCCATTTCTTCTTTATTCTAAGTCTGGCTCAGTGTACCCCTATGTCATACTACCTAGCAATAAATACCATCAGTCAATCAATAAACATTTATTAAATGTCTACTAAATAGCAGGCACTAAGTGTTGGGGATAGAAAAAGAGGCAAAAGACAGCTCTTGACCTCAAGGAGATTATGATCTAATGGAGGGGGCGGGGACAACAAGCAAACACATCTATACTCAAAGAAAGGTCATTAGAGATCATGTAGCCTAAGTATTTTTAGAAGCTAGGAGAAGTTAGCAGAGATTGTACAAGAAGAAAAATATTAAAAAATAGAATTGAAAATTGAAAATCAGAAGCTTTAATTTCCAATCCAGCATTCTTATCACAACATTATACTTTGTACTTATGATCCTGTGGTCTACTAATCATTAAGGATACATGAATTTTTTTTTATTTTTTTCCTCATTCTATTTTTACCTTTCTCAATGATATACTTGGGAATAATTGGAAAGATAATTATCAGATAATGTTATCAATTGACTGAATCAATTTGAGTTCTTTAAATTGAAATATAAAGTGGGACAGTAAGGTGGTACAGTGTATAGAGAGAGCTCTAGGCTTGGAATCAGGAAGACTTATATACCTGAGTTGAAATCGCGCCTCAGGTACTCATTAGCTGTATTACCCTAGGCAAATCACTTAACTCAGTTTGCCTCAGTTTTCTCATCTGCAAAATGAACTAGAGAAGAAAATGACAGGGGCAACCAGGTAGCACAGCGAGTAAGAGCACCGGCTCCAGTGTCGGGATGACCTGGGGATCGAACCTGGGTTCAGACACAGCACCCACCCAGAAACACCTGGCCAAGTAACCTTGAGCAAGTTACTCAACCCCAAATGCTTAGGGGCATCCAGGTGGCTCAGTGAGTAAGAGCATGAGCTCCAGTGTCGGGATGACATGGGGATCAAATCTGGGATCAGATATTTAGCACCACACCCAGAAATAATTGGCTGTGTAACCTTGTAACCCCTATTGTTTAAAAAAAAAAGAAAATGACAAACCACCCCAATTACCTTTGCCAAAGAAAACCCCCAAATCCCAAATGGAGTCAATGAAGAGTGACACATGACTGAAAAATGAATGAACAAAGAGTCTACATCCCTCAAAGTGTATTAGAAATCTGAAAAAAAAAAAACTTAATGTTTCTTTTATTCTTCACTCCATGTTTGCTTTGTAAAAGGTCTTTGGTAGCGATGCCAAATTATTATTTTTCCATCTCCATATATATTTTGTGCACAAAATATAATCCTTCAACTCAACATTCAGATTTCGAGGGATGTGAATTCAAAACTCAGGTCTGATAAAAAACTTATATTAATGTAACCCAAAGAAGTCACAGACAGGGGAAAATACTCCAAAAATACAAAAATTCACATAGCAACACTTGTTTGTGGTACAAAATAAAGATGGAAAATGGGCCCTCATTAACTGGAGAAAGGTGAAGAAATTGAAATATATTAATAAAATGGAATATTATTTTGTTGAGAGAATATAGTTGTGGGATGAATATAAGGACTTCAGAGAAGCTCAGCAAGGCTTTTATTGACTGATACAAAGGAAAGAAAACAGAATTAGGAAACCATGTTGTCTAAAATACATTGAATCAGTTTGGGGAAGATGTGACTTTAAATTTTTATCCCATAGAAACAAGTTATATCATCTCAATCAAAGCACATTTAGCCTTCTTTCAATCTCAGCTTCCAGCCTTAAACCCCAGCAAAATTAGGAGGTAGGATAGATAACTTTTAATGTTGCTTTACAATTCATTATTCTAAGTCCTCAAACTTCAGAAAGTTGATCAACCTGAAAACTTTTTGCAGAATATTATTCAGGTCACTAATAAGGACCTTGACTTTCAAGGATCAAAGCTTTTAAAAGCCACTAACAGGAATGAGTCACCTTAATCAGGGACCTAAATAAAATTAGAGCCCTTTTATTTATTAGATGGGCTATAATGATTCATTTGCCCACAGTTGTTTGAGAATCTACATCTGTACCTACTACTATACATATTTATAAAACCATAATGGCAAGTGAAATTCAGTTATACCCATAGTTTGTAAAGAAGAGTTCAAAAATGTATGAGTGTTTTATAAAACATCATGATTTAATATTTTAAGATTGATTTTAAAAATGATTTGTTACAAATTTGACATTAGACATCAATTAATCTAACATTGTATACTTAAAATAAGTTCATGTTCATATTAATTAGGGATTTCTGTAGTTTTATTAATTTCTCTATAGAGGCAAAATCATGTGTTCAGAAAATAGGCATTTTTAAAATGTACTAGGCCAAGTATTGTTTTTAACTTTTAAAATATCCCAGCTCCTTTTTTTCATTATCTGCTAACCCATTCCTCACCACCTCTCTTCCCAAGTAGAAGCCCATTCCTATAACAATTCTGTATAGCTGAGCAAATGGGCAGCTAGGTGGTGCAGTGGATATACTGCCTAGCCTGGAGTCAGGAAGACTCATGTTCCTGAGTTCAAATCTGGCCTCAGACACTAGCTGTGTGATCCTCAGCAAATCACTTAACTGAAACAAATGAACAACAAAGAATTAAGCAAACAAATCAAGATCACAATATCTGAGAGTGTGTGTCTGATTCTGTACCTCTAGTTTGTCACAACTGTAAGAAGAGGTACAAGATATGTTTTAGCATGAAACCATGATTGGTCGATGTTTTAGCATACTTTGAATTCTTTTCCCTTCACATTGTTGTGCTAATTGCATACATTGTCTTCCTGGCTCTGCTCAGTTCAATCAATATCTGTTAATATGTCTTTCCATGTTTCTTTGAAACTGTCATAATCATCATTTATTAGAGACCAATACAATTTCATTGTATTCAGATACCATAGAGTCATAAATCTAGAGCTGGAAAGAAATCTCATAGGTTACCTAATGTAAAGCTCTCATTTTGGAAAGGCAGTTGGGGCTGCAAGAAGACAATTGATCACCTTGGCCATCCTTGCAAGGGATATGGAGTAAGACTTGAATCCAGGTCCTTTATCTCTAAAACCAGAGCTTTCTCCTCTGTGTCACACTGTCTCCTTAATAGAATCTGTTCATATATTCTCAATTAATATGAATGTATTTTATTTCCTGTTCTTTTACAAAATAAAAAATGCTACTATACATGTACTTTCACATGATAGGTACTTTCCTTCTGTCCTCTGACATCCTAACATGGGGTACATGAAAAAGCATAATGTTAAAGGGGGCAAAGATGTTAGGTAGGTTGACCTTTTGAATATGGTTCCAAATTGTTTTCCTAAGTAGTTAAAGGAATGAAGGAATGAACAAGTGAAAAAAACACTAATTAACAATTAATATGTACAAAGTATTGTGCTAAGTTGTGGGAATACAAAAAAGAAAAGTTGAAACAATCTCTCCCTCACGAAGCTTATATTATAATGAAAAAATCAAGAGTATTGGAGGTTTCAGTCTTAAGTCATGTGGAAAGGTCTTATGATCCTTAAGCTACAGTGTCAAAGCAGATTCTGATATATCTTTAAAGTCCTTTCTACTGATTAAAATTATGTCTATATTAGACAGACAGACAGACAGAGAGAGAGAGAGAGAGAGAGAGAGAGAGAGAGAGAGAGAGAGAGAGAGAGAGTTGTAGATAGATTTTATTTTGAATCATTTGACATTACCATAGACGTCGGTATAGAGCAGTGGTCCAAGAGAAATTGTCATTTCCCAAGACTTTTGGGCTTACCTGCCCTTTGGTGGCAGTGAAGCAGTTGTTGGTCTTGGTAATTTTGAGGAAGCTGACCCATTTTCTACATGGACTATTCCTCTTAATGACAAATGTGGGAACCACATCCGAAACAAGGCTATTGCTCTGGGGGTACTTTTATTCCCAAGATTCTTTGGTTCAGGGTCTAGGGCTGTCTTTCTCTCCTTCGTAGCATCTTTGTGCTTCTGTTAGGCTGGCTTGCCTGCCCTATGTTTGGCAATTCATAGTGTACTAGTGTATCTGTTCTGTTAGAGCACCATACACCAACTTCTATCTTCCTTTTGTGTTATCTTTGTCAACATGATGGTGTGAGGTGGAACCCACAGTTGTTTCGACATATACTTCTCTTACTACTATTAGTGACTTGGATTATTTTTTTCATATGGTTCTTGATACTTTGCATTTCTTAATTTGAGAACTGTCTAGATGTATCAGCTGAACATTTACATTAGGGAACTAAGGGCAGCTAAGTGGTTCAGTGGATAGAGCACATGGCATAAATTTAGGAAGACTCATCTTCCTGAGTTCAAATCTGGCCTCAGACACTTTCTAGCTGTGTGATGCTAAGCAAGTCACTGAACCCTGTTGGCCTCAGTTTCCTCATCTGTAAAATGAGCTGGAGAAGAAAAAGGCAAAACCACTCCAGTATCTTTGTCAAGAAAACATCAAATCGGGTCACAAAGAGTCAGACACAACTGAACAACAGAATATTAGAGAACTCCTCTTATTCACATGTGTGTATATACGTATTAATTCTTCATACATTTTGGATATAAAACTTTTATTAGAGAAAGTTGCCCCAAAGATTTTTTTTCCGTAATTGCTTTCCCACATTTATTTTGTTTTTACAAAAACTTTTTTGATTTTATAATAAAATGTCTATTTTCTCTTTTGTGTTCATTTCTTTGCCATTTTTAGGTGATCTATGCATTTGGAGTTTACTGTAGTATATGACATAAAGTATTGATACAAGCCTAATTTGGGCAGATTGCTTTCTGGTTTAACAGCCACTTTTACCAATAGGAAGTTGTAATTCAGTGGTTAGTATACCTAAGTTAGATTGTTTCTAGGTCTTGTTAATTAGATTAAGATCTGTTCAATTCATCAAGTATCAAATTGTTGGGATTTTTTTTTGGTCTTTATTGATTTGTTTGTTTACATTTAGTTTATACGATTCAGTCCCACAATTCTTTGAGTTTCAAATTTTCTTCCCCTCCCAACTCTCCCCCAACCATGGTGGCATAAAATCAATATATCATTTGCAAATTGTTGCACATTAGACATTAGTTAGGTTATAGAAAAGGATTGTATCAGATAGAATGAACAATGGGAAAGAAAAACCAAACAAGAAAAAGACAGAGAGAAGGTAGTTTGCTTCAATCTGTGTTCAAACTCTGTTCTTTCTAGTTCTTTCTCTGAATATAGACATCTCTCTGCATCATGAGTCTTTTGGAGTTGACTTATAATCCTGCATTGTTAGGAAGAGTCCAATCTATCAAAGCTGGTCGTCAAACATATGTTGTGTCTATAATTGTGTACAAATTTCTCCTGGTTCTGCTCTTCTCACTCAGCATCAGTTTGTATGAGTCTCTCCAGGTAAATATGAAGTCCATCTGCTCCTCGTTTCTTATAGCACAATAATATTCCATTACATTCATATACCACAACTTGTTTAGCCATTCCCCAATTGATGGGCATCCCATTAATTTCCAATTCTTTGCCACCACAAAAAGAGCTGATATAAATATTTTTGTACATATGGGTCTTCCTCCCACTTCTATGATCTCTTTGGGTTACAACCCCAGAAGTGGTATAGCTGGGTCAAAGGGTAAGAAATTACTTATAGCCCTTTGGGCATAGTTCAAGATTGCTCCCCAGAATGGTTGAATCCGTTCACAACTCCACCAACAATGCATTAGTGTTCCATTTTGCCCACATCTTCTCCAGCATTTGTCATTTTCCTCTTTTGCAATCTTAGCCAATCTGAATGGTGAGATATGGTAACTGAGAGTTGTTTTTATTTACATTTCTCTAATCAATAGTGATTTAGAGCATTTCTTCATATGCTTATAAATATCTTTAATTTCTTCCTCTGAAAACTGCCTGTTGATATACTTTGACCATTTATCAATTGGAAAATTACTTGTATTCTTATAGAGTTGACACAATTCTCTGTATATTTTAGAAATGAGGCCTTTATCAGAGACACTGGTTGTAAAAATTCTTTCCCAATTTTTCACTTCCCTCTTAATCTTGGATGCATTGGCTTTGTTTGTACAGAAACTTTTGAATTTAATGGGTATATTGGAGAGCCTATCTTGGAGTTAGGAAGACATGGGTTCAAGTCCTTCCTCTGATACACTGATTGTGTAAGTCACTGGGTAAGTCACTCAAACTCTCAGTATTCTAGACAGCTCTCCAAGGGTAAAAGTTGCAAGGAAGGTTCAGAATTGCATTGGTGCAGGGAATGTCCTCATCTGCGAGAGACTGATAGTTATAAAACCACATATCCTTAAACAATAAGGATAGCCATGTGGCACCATAGTACATAGAGTCCTGGGCCCAGAATCAGGAAGATTATTTCCTAAGTTCAAATCTTGCCTCAGACACCTACTAGCTGTGTGACCCTGAGTAAGTCTCTTAATCCTGTTCACCTCAGTTTCAATAATCTATAAAATGAGCTAGAGAAAGAAATAGCAAATCACTTCATTAACTTTAACAAGAAAACCCCAAATGGGGTCACAGAGAGTTGGATATAACTGAACAACATGCTATATAATCCCTTGATAGTTTGATTAGTAGGGCTGCAAATCTAGAGATTAATTTTTATAGTATCATCATCATTACATCATCACTGTCCATTCATGAGCCACTAATAGCTCTCCAATTATTTGTTTCCTTGTAATTCTGAGGAAAAAATATTTTAGTAAAAATTTTACATATTCTATAATTATAATTAAATGAATTTCTTTACCTCTTCCTGGGTGGTTTGGTAGCATACAGAAAATCTAATGATTTTGTGGGTTATTTTAAATACTGTTACTTTGCTGAATTCTGTATTTATTTCAAATGTTTTTACTTGAATCTATAGTTTTATCCAGGTGAACCATCATAGCATCTGCAAATAGATATACTTTTACTTCTTCTTTGCATATGGGCATTTTCTGAATTGTTTTTTCTTGTCTTATTACTTCAATCAGCATTTCTTAAATGATATTAAATCACAGAACTAACAAGGGACATTCTTGCTTTATCCCTTATAAATATCAGAAGGTTCTCTAGTGCTTCTCACATATAATGCTAGTTCTTTGGTTTCAATATGTACCCAATCAATAAACAAATAGCACCTACTATGTGCCAAGCACTGGGTTAAGAACTGGAGATGAAAAAGAGGAAGAAGACAACCCCTGCTATCAAGGAGCTCACAATCTAATGGGAACACAATTTTTAAAGAAATATGTACAAACAAGCTATATATGAGATTAATAGAAAATAATTAATGGAGGGAAGGCATTAGAATTATGAAGAGTGGGAAAGCTTTCCCCCACGATGGGATTTTAGTTGAGACTTAAAGGAGGTGAAGTAAGTCAGTAAGTGGAATTGAAGAGGGACAGCCAGAGAAAAAGCTCAGAGTCAAGAGATGGAGTGTCTTGTTGGTGAAATGGCCTGAAGGCCACTGTTACTTGATGGAAGAGAATATCATGGGGATTAGTGGAGGAAGGTATATAAAGGAAAGGAAAGATAGACTATGAACGATATTGAATGCCAAACAGAACATTTCCCATGTGATCAAACAAAGCTTATTGAGTAAGGTGGTGATGTTGTTGCAACCATGCCTTATGAAAATCATTTTGGTGGCTGGATCGAATGAAAATCAATCAAACTATTGAGAGGATATTGCATAGGATAGGGATTTATGATTAGTCATTATTATTAGTCACTATCAGTATTAGTTGTTCCCAGAAACTCCTTGTATAAAAACCAGTCCAGGGGCGGCCAGGTGGCACAGTGAGTAAGAGCGCAGACCCAGAGTCAGGAGACCTGGGATCTAATCCGAGCTCAGATACTTAGAACCCACCCAGAAACACCTGGCCATATAACCTTGAGCAAGTTACTTAACCCCAATTGCTTAGGGGCAGCCAGGTGGTACAGTGAGTAAGAATGTGGCCCCAGAGTCAGCAGACCTGGGATGGAATCCGGGCTCAGATACTTAGCACCACACCCAGAAATAACTGGCCGTGTAACCTTGAGCAAGTTACTTATCCTCAATTGCTTAAAAGAAAAAAAAAAAAACAGTCCACACCTTCTTGGCAACTCATGCCCAGAGAGAGTTGTTTATAATACTTAGAGTTTGGGTGACTTACCCAGGATCACACAACCAGTATGTGTTAGAAATAGGACTTGAACCCAGGTCTTTCTGACTCCACTATACCATGCAGATTATCGTTTTTCTAGGTCTAGATAACATAAATACAAAATTTTTTCTGGAGGGGGAAAAATCAACAATCTCAAGGGGAATATTGAAAAAAAAATGTCAAAAGCATAGCAGTGGTAGATCTCAAATTGTAATATAAAGCAAAATCATTAAAACAACTTGGTACTCAATCAGTGGATAAGATAGTAATCTAACCAAGAGTAGGGAGAGATTTGAGGCAGGCAGACTATTAGAATAGTACAAGTGATGGGGGCCTAATGACCTGTGCTAGAAAGGTGGCAATGTCAAAATAGGAAAGGTAGCTTATGGGAGAGATGTTGCAAAGGTGAAATTAACAGGTCTTGGCAACAGATTTGATATGGGACATGAGAGATAGTGAAGAGCTGGAAATGACCACTAAGTTGGGATCTTGAGGGACTGGGAAATTTATAGTAACCTCTACAATAAGAGGGACAGTAGGAGGTGGGAAAATATAAATTAGAAATGAGTTAGCAATCTGCATTGGTAAGGAGATTTATAAAACTGAAAATTAATTTTAATTCTATTTTTAAGAAATATTTTAGTGTTTAGTATTTTTAAAATATTTAAGAAATATTAAGAAAAATCTATTTTTAAGAAATAGTCAAAGTGGCATAGGTTTAATACTCTCCCATTCCCAGTAAGTCTAAACTCCTTGCTTCACTCTTTAACTACTTCCTGAAAAACTTACCTAAAGGTCAAGCTTTTGTCTTGTAATGACCTCTACCCTTCACTGGCTAATCTTCAGTTTTCTGTGTCTCAGATTTATTGTTCACCTTTGTAACCTCATCCACCACTCATTTAACTCACAAAAAATTTCCTTTGTAACATTACCTACAGCCCACAACTCAAATTCAGCGCAATTCTAAAAAGCTATTGAAGACTGGACATGTCTGCAGACAAATCCTATCACTTGAGGATTACTCCTATCTCTCAGTGAGGAAGAAATGGGAAGCAGGTGAGGTGACTTTTAATCCACTTCCTTACTACCAGTTGGGATTGTTTTACCTTTGCAAGGGGAGATCGAAATGATGTCCTGTCAGACCAATCTGAAGGAAGACACACCTAGGTTCCAGGTTTTTACCCTCACTCAGGATTTTGGTCATTGCTTACTAGTAGCCTAACAAATTAATCGTGTTCAGACCATTGTCTTTCAGTTTACTCTAATTTTCAAACATAACAGGGTTTCATCACTTTGAATTTTCTATATCAATAAAAGTACAAAACCGGAATCTTCCCTTCTCCTAAACAACAACAACAAAAACAACAAAATAAGTCTTCAGTTTATGTTGTGTGACATGCTAATCATAATCGCCAAAGAACCTGAATTCCAAGTCACACAAAAAACAATTGAGAGATGGATGGGAGGAATAGAGAGAAAAGACTGCAGGACATTTACAGTGAGGAGCTATGCACAAGAAGCATCATTAATGATTATCATCAAGGAGATGTATGACTAGAAAGGAAAGTGGGACCATGAGATAATGAGGAAGACTGAAATTCAATGGGTTACCACTGAAAGTCACATTTAAAGAGTCTTAGAATAAAACAACATGTTAGGTAGATGTCCAGGGGAGGACTGACTGAAGGACATGAATAAAATCTACAGCAGATGAAACAATGGGTCACAGTCTGTACCATTTGAGGGAGTACTAATATCACATAACACAATTCCACTGAATGTCAAAGCAATGTTCACCTAATACCATGACCTGATTTCCATCCTTTTGCCCATATAGACTTTTCATGCCAGAACTGTTTTCCCTCTTCAATTCCATCTCTTGGAATCCCCAATTCTCTTAAATGTTCAATGCTATTGTCAACTCATGCTGCTCCCCTATTCCCAAGTCATTTTTGTTTTCTAAAATAACTCTGTGTGCACTTTCATTAATTTTCTGTGTGTACTTTGTATTATCCCTATGTGGCCTACATTCACACCACAGTGACAAGAAGAATGAAGTTTCTTGAGGTATCAGAACTGTTTTTTTTTTCCATTTTGACCTCATATTTCCAGCCTAATGCTTTGCACACAATAGGAACTGAATAAATGTTTATTTGTTTTTTAAATCGAATTGAATGAGGCAAAGACCAGGTAGTGTTCCATAGTTCCACAGAGTTTTATGAGCTTGGAATGCTCTACCACAGTTTGGGCACAAATTGTCCATGTGAACATTTGGAGTGTATTCTGTCAATTTTCACATCTCACATTTCTTTTGATCTACTTCAATTCCGCTTTGCTCATAGAGCACAGCACCTTCTCTAATGTGTAGTGCCAGTGTATTTCATGTCACACAATCAATTCCAAAGTTCTTAAGACCTTGACAGTGTCCTTGTATTGCTTCTTCTGACCACCATGTGAACACTTGCCCTGTGTGAGTTCTCCATAAAATAATCTTTCTGGCAACTGTATGTTTGACATTTGAACAACATGGCCAGACCATCAAAGTAAAAATCTCTTCAGTAGAGTTTGAATGATCATCAGTTTAGTTCAAGAAAGGACCTCAGTGTCTTATATCTTATTCTGCCAAGTGATCTTCAGAATCCTCCTGAGATGATTCAAATGGAAGTGATTCAGTTTCTTTGTATGGCGTTGGTATACTATCCAGGTTACAAAGGCATATAACAATGAGTTCAGCACAATGGCCCTGTAGACTTTCAGTTTGGTTGTCAATTTAATACCTTTTCTCTTCCTTACTTTCCTTTGGAACCTTCCAGATACTGAAATATCTCTACCAATGTGTGCATCAACCACATTCTCAATGTGTATATCCCTAGAAAGTACACTACCAAGGTAAATGAATTTATCCACAGCATTCAAACTTCTCCATTGGCTATAAACAATGGTTTCATGCATGGATGGTGTGGTACTGGTGGATGGAGCATTTGTGTTTTCTTGGTGTTGTTAGGCCAAAATTAGCACAAATATGAAAGCATCAATCCATACTTTGTTGCATCTCAGTTTCTGAGGTTGCACTGAGTGCATGATCATTTGCAAACAAATAAACAAAAAAAATCATGCATCAGCAGTCTCTCCATATTGGTCTTGGCTTGTAGCCTTTCAAGTTGAAGAATTTACCATCAGTACCATAGTTGACTTTGATGCTGTGTTTGCCCTCACTGAAGGTGTTTGACAACATGGCTGAAAAAGTCATGCTAAAAAGTATGGGAGCAAACACACAGTCTTGTTTCACTTCATTGGTGCCTGGGAAAGTCCAAGAGCATTGTACATTATCGAGAAACTGGCCAAGCATGCTGTCATGAAGGTGTAATAGTAATGGAATTTAAAGATCCCCTGGTATTGGCTTGGTTTTTGGGTTGAGTGTTAAAATGCAGAGCTTGTGAATCCCTCTTGTGGGATGGACTTGTTGACATGAAAAGAGAGGGCTGAACTGGGAGGAGCTGGTGATGTGAAGTTAGAGAGGCACCAGCAGAGAGAAAAGCAGAAGAATTTTTTTGGAAGCAGCATTGTGGAGGCAGAGACAGAAAGGATTGCTGAGGGCCAGTTTGAACTGCCCAGGACTTTTGAAAACTGCCACCCAGAGCTGCCAAGAACTGAGGAGATATGGCTGTTATGCTGGTACTTTGTCTGTCTGTTTTGATGTTGTTTTGCCAGGTTTGTCCAGTGGTGAAGGACAGTCCTGTTATTGCAGAGGTCCTTGTACCTTGCTGCTGGTTCAGGGGTCCAGAGACTGTTCTGCAGACAGAGAGTGAATTGTACCCACTGGTGAAGGCCAGTGCTGTTGTTGCAGAGGTCCTAGAACCTTGCTATTGGTTCAGAAGCCCTGAAGAAGGACTTTCTTGTTGTAGGTTTACAGAAATCCTGGAAGAGGGTTTTGATAATGTTTTCAAGGGTCCTAGGACTGTTCTTCAGACAGAGAATTAATTAATGAGGACACTGGCAATGTATCTTGTGGCCTTGCTAAGCTTTGTCTCCCCAGGAATAAAGATTGCTGAGAACTTGCCTCCGGTCAAGATGAAGAAAAGACCTCTCTTTGGGTATTAAATGCTGTGCTTAAGCTTGTTTTAACTCTGGTGTAGATGGCCTATACAGTTGTGGTCCAAGGGTGGGAAACTTTTGACTTTTTTGTGTTCTGTGACTGACCAAATGTATGTACTTTGCTTATGATTGGAAATTAATCTCCATTTGAGAAGAGGGGCTTTGTGACTGACTAAATGAATGTACTGCCTAGGAGTGGAGTGGTACTTAGAAGAGGGACTTTGTGATTGACTAAATGAATGTAATGTCCAGGGGTGGAGTGGCACTTGGAAATTATTGAACTGCACTTAGTGAAAGCTGTATTTTGAATTATGTATATTTTGATTTTCTCTGTTCTTAATTAGTCTCTGAATAAAATGGAGAGCAGTTATGCTGGTATTTTGAACCTTGGGAAGTTGCCTTTTCTTGGCATTACAGAAGGTGATGTACAATGCTGATGAACTTAGGGCAACCAAATTTTGACTTAATTCCCCATAAGCCCTATGGCTGGCAGTATCAAAGGTTTTGGTCAGATCTATCTACAAATATTGTGTACAGATCTCTGTTCTGATCCTGGCATTTTTCCTGGAGTTGGGCATCAAATACCATATCGGCCATTCCCCATCCCTTTCTGAAACCACACTGACTATCAGGTGGATGATTACCTTCCAAGTGAAGAATCAGCCTCTTAAGGAGAAATATGGAAAGAATGTTGCCACAAAGACTAAGAGAGAGACTCCTTCTTGTGATTGTCACAGGACAATCTATTTCCTTTACCTTTATAGATATGGACAATGAAGGCATTCTTGAACTCCTGGGAGTTAACCTCTTCTTGCCTTATGGCTTGGAAAATTTCAGTCAGCTCTTGTATGAGCAATGGACTCCCTGTCTTGTAAATTTCAGCTGGAATAAAATCAGTGCCAGGTGTTTTGCCACATAAAAGGAGCCTAATGAGATTCTTTAGTTGGAAGCTAGGGAGGGACTGACTTCAAAATGAGGCAAATGGTCAATGGCTTCAGAATTGATTGATGGTAGTCTATTGGGAATACTATGGAAGTGTTCAGCCCATCTCTCTAGACTATGTCTTTATCATTAATCAATGTGGCTCCATCAGCACTGAGTACTTGAGATGCATCATACGTCCTTGGCCCTAAATAGCCTTGAGGGCATCATAAAAGCATTTTGGATTCTTACTATCAGCATAAAACTGAATTTTATCTGCCTTCTTACTGAGCCTAGAATTTTGCATCTCTCTAAGCTTCACTTATGTTTTACTTTTGATGGAATTAAATGTTGCCTTCCTAGAGATGGTTGAAAGATTCTGTTGGTAAACCTGGTAGAATTCTCATTTTTCATTAGCAGCTTCTGAATTTCCCCATCATTTTCATCAAACCAATCTTGATATATGAGAGTGTTTTGACCAAGAAAAGGCCATGATGTACACCAGATCTCTGAAAGCTGCCCACTCCTTTTCTGCTCCATTGTTGCCAACTGTATGTTGTTACAATTATCTAAGTTAGAATCTAACTGCTCTCTTTTAGAGAAGCACTCTAATCTGTTGACACTAATACTCCTGGTAGTTATTTTGCCTTAGAGTAGCGGCTTTTCTTGAATGTGAATATTTAGCTTGGAGAGAATAAGTCATATGTTGCCTTTGTCACTCTCACATCCTGTCTGCCTCTTTTCCTTACAATCACAGTTATTAAATGTTAATGTTTGCTACAAGGGTGCTTCTACAATATTTTATTGCATTTAGGTGAAGGGAAGACAGTGTTGGTGATGAGAAGGTCATGAGATGCACAAGTCTTCAGTAGTATGTGACCATTGCTGTTGCTGTTTCCAAGTCCATTCCTCCCAAGGACACCCTGAGATATCTTGTAATCTGAGTCAACCCTAACATTAAAGTCACCCATAATTATAAGTTTGTACTCTTTTGCCACATTGATGATAAGGGTCTCTAGGCCTTCATAAAATTTTCATTTGGTTTGTCATGGTGGGAGCATAGGCACTGAGGATGGTGGCATGGCATTTTCCTTCAAGTGACAATTAGTTTGTCATTCACTTCTTGTGGAAGACATACAAACTTTTTGATTAGATTAGTTTTGATTGCAAAACCTACACCAGCTTCATAGTGCTCCCCTTCACTGTGGCTACTCCAGAAAAACATGTATTCAGCTCCAATTTTAGTAAGCTGGCCTTCATTTGCCAGCATTGGTTCACTCAGGGCTACTATTTGGATGCAATACCTGCAGAGTTATCTTGCAACAAGATAACTTTCATCTGTTCATCTTTCAGGACTACTAGACTTTATGCTATCTATAAGTGTGCACATATTCCATGACCTGAGGGTGAAATCGTCTTTGCAGAAGTTAATGTACATTTGTGTGTGTGTGTGTGTGTGTGTGTGTGTGTGTGTGTGTGAACACTGGATGTGATCCCTGACTGCCACAGTAATCAGGTCAGTTTGGGGAAAGCAGACAATTTTTAAAGCACCTTTTCTAGCCCTTTCCTCACACCAGGAGATGAGCAGTATGAATTTTAAGGGCTTCTCAGATACCCAGGCATCTGCCAAATCCTACTGCTACTTCCAATAAGAAAACGACCATATGGCCTGGGCTGCCTGTGTGCTGGGTTGTACCTACAGTTCCCAGTGTATCTGCACCTACTTCTCCATCACTTGCTTGTTGCCACAAAACTCTGAGACAGGTAAAAATAATAAAAGTGGTATTGTCATGTCTTTTCATTCTTGCATAAATTGGATTTGTAAGGCAGAGTGGCATAAAGTCATCAGTCTCACTTTCTCTTCCAGAGTCATCACAGTCCAATAGCAGGTCAGAGTCAAGATGTCTGGTGATGGCTTGTGGTTCAGTGGATGACGCTGGTGTCTTCAATGTCTAACCAAGCTCTAAGAGCTCTATAGCACCTGCTTCAGTTGCCTTCATGGCTATTGGAACACATTGTTCTCATCCACCCAGTGCACCAAGGGAAGTCCTCACATGAAACGCCCTTAACTCACTGACAGGTTTGAGACTCCTCAGTTCCTTTTAACCAGTTTAGCCCATCCAAAGAAATGGTTTACTAGGGTGTGGCCACTGTGCACACTACAATTTCTTGGAGCCACAAAAGTCAGGCATACCAGGTAGATACCAAAGATAGAAAGCAGCCCTGATAAGGTCTCAGCAGCCCTCACACTAGAGGGCTACTACACCCCAACTTTGTCATATATAACTCTCCAAATATACATAGGAGGGACATTGGATGAGTAAGTGTAATACAGGATGAAAATCATACAACCAAGCAGGTTCTATTAATTGCTGCCAAATTCAGTGTACTATCAGTTGCTACAAAACTAATAAAAATGACAATACTATCTAAATTAATTAATTTATTCAGTTACATATCAAGCTACCAGAGAATTATTTTAGAGAGCTAGAAAAATAATAAAACTCATGTGGAGGAACAAAAAGTCAAGAATATCAAGAAAATCAATTTAAAAAAGGAAAATGAAAAAGACCTAGTCATACCAGATTTCAAACTATATGACAAAGCAGTTATCATCAAAATAATTTGGTAATGGATAAGCAGTAGAGGGGTTGAACAATGGAATAGATTTTAAACATATTAAACAGAAATAAATGAGGACAATAACTGATAAACTCAAATTTTGGGTCAAAAACTTACTATTTTAATGAAAATTACCGGGGAAACTGGAAAACAGATAGAAACTAGACATAGATCAATCTCCATGTCCATATGAATCACATGGTCATATAAACTCAAAATTTTTACATTATTTAAATGTAAAAGATGTAAGAAAATTAGGGTAGTATAGGGAAAAAATACCTGTTTGATCCATGGATGGGGGAGAGTTCATGGCCAAAAAAGAGTTAAGAGAGAGATGCATGGGAAATAAAATGGTTAATTTGATCACATAAAATTAAAAAAGGTTTTGCAAAAAACAAAACCAATGTACCCCAAATTAGAAGAAAGTCAGGAGAATAGCAGGAAAAATTAGATCAAGTTTATCTGATAAGGAACACATTCCTCACATATATAGAGAACTGAAGCAAATTTATATTAGAAAAAAAAATATCACTCCCCAGTTGACAGATACTCAAAAGATATGAGCATTCAGTTTTCAGAAGAAGAAATCAATGGTCACAGTAAAAATATTCAAAATCCCTATTGATTAGAGTAATGCAAATTAAAACACTGGGATACCACCTTATACCCATCAGATTGGGTAAGTAAAGGAAAAAGACAAATGTGGGAGGGTTTGTGGGGAAATAGATACACTAATGAATTCTTGGTAATCTGGAAACTAGTACAATCACTCTGGAGAACAATTTGGAATTATATTCAAAGGGCGATGAAATAGGGCATACCCTTTGATCCAGCAACACCACTACTAAGTTTGTACCCTAAAGAGATCAAAGAAAAAGAAAAAGGAACCATATGTACAAAAGTGTTTATAGTAGCTCTTTTTATGGTGGCAAAGAATTGGAAATTGGTGGGATGCCCATAAATTGGGGAATGACTGAAGAAGATATGGTATGCCCATCAATTGAGGAGTGACTGGATAGCTTATGCTATGTTAATGTGATGGAATACTATTGTGCTATAAGAAATGAGGAAGGGAATGGTTTCAGATAAATTTGGGAAGACTTATATGAACTGATGGTAAGTGAAGTATGCAGAATCAGGAGAACATATTTATAGTAATAGAAATACTCTAACAGTAATCAACTATGAAAGACATAGTACTTCTCATCAATACAATAACCTACTACAACTCCAAATGACCCATGATGAAAAATAATATCTCTCTCCAGATAGAGAATTTGTGGATTAAATATTGAAGCATTTTATTTTATTTATTTTGTTTGGTTTGGTTTTCCTTGCTTTTCTTTGCCCAGAATATAGCTAATGCAGAAATATATGTTGCAAGACTTTGGATATAATATTGGATGTAATGGATATAATATTTTTACCTCATCAATGGAAAGGGGAGAGGTAAAGGGAAGGGGAAAATTTGGAATTGAAAATAAAAAGTTGATGGAAAAAAATGAACTAAGTATTTTTATTATGCTGTCTCACCTTACTCTTGAGCAACTAATGTTTCTGTCTTTATTTTGTATGAAGAGTGTTTTGTAGTTGCATCCATATAGCTCCTGTGTGTTTATCCATGTATCTCAGCAGGTAGACTCCCAAGTATTGTACCTAGTCTGTACTTATTTTAAATGGAATTTCTCTATTTCTTACTTCCTCTTTGGTTTTATTGGTACTATGTAGAAATGCTGATGATTTATGTGGATTTATTTTATATCTTGCAGGGTGGCTAAAGTTGTTTATTTTTTCAACTAGTTTTTTGCTGATTCTCTAAGGTTCTTGAAGTAAATCATATCATCAGCAAAAAGTGATAGTTTTGTTTCTTTGTTACCTATTTTTATTCACTGAATTTGTTTCCTCTTGGCTTATTGTGATGGTTATCATTTCTTTCATGATATTGCATAATAATGGTGATAATGAACATCCTCCCTTCACTGTTGAACATGCTGGAAAATCTTATAGTTCATACCCACTGCAGATAATACTTATTCTACTTTTTCTCCTAGAAACAAGGTCTCATTAAAAAAAAAAATACCAGGGGCAGAGTCAAGATGGCAAAGTAGAAACAGGACTTCTGCTGGGTTCTGGCTTCCACCTCCCCCAGTTCATGTAAAAGGTGACTCTAAACAAACTTTGGAGCTACAGAACCCAGAAAATGACACAGAAGATAACCACTGGCTGAGGACAGCCAGGCAGGCCAGCAGGGAGCAGCCAGAACAGCGTTCTGGGAGCCTACCTCAGCCCCTTGTGAGCCTGAGGTTTTAGCCCCAGAGTGGGCCTAACCAACCACCAACTGGAGGGACTTCATATTACCAGCAGCTGTGGCAGTTTCCAGAAATATCAACACACAGATGTTAAGGACAAAGTGAAAGGTCAGTGTAGTGTGGACTTTGGGATCCAGTAGTTGGGAATGCATCAGATTTTGGGAATGCAGGCGAGAAGCAGCTGAGGTGCTGTTGCCCTGCAGCCGCAGCCACGCATAGCTGCTTCAGCTCCTGGCCCTGCAGATTGTAGGGGGACCAAGTGACCAGTATGAGGGGTAATCGTTCTTGCTTTAACCTGCTTGGATCTGGATTGTGGTCCAGGATGGAGGTCCTGAGGTGTGCAACCAGCTTAAAAGAGCACATGGAGGCTTCAGAGAAGACACCCAACTAATACCTTCGGCAGCTGAGAAAACCCAAGCATTTGAGAAGAAGCTCCCCTGTCTGGTGGCAGAGTCCTACTGTGGCAAAAAGCCCAAAAGTTAAGAAATTGAGTGGCAAAAGGAGCAGGCAAAGGAATAAAAACAAACAGAGTAACCCAACTTTACACTCTTATTTTGGGGACAAAAAGGATCAAAGCATGGAACAGGAAGAAGACAGTAAAGTCAGAACTCTTGCACCAAAAGCTTCAAAGAAAAATATGAGCTGGGTACACGCCATAGAAGACCTTAAGAAGGATTTTGAAAAGGAAATAAGGGAAGTGGAGGAAAAATTAGGGAGAGAAATGAGAATGATGCAAGAAAATTATGAAATGAGAGTCAACAACCTAACTGAAGAAAATAACACCTTAAAAAATAGACTAACTCAAATGGCAAAAGAGACTCAAAAATCCAATGAGGAGAAGAATACCTTTAAAAGCCCAATTTGCCAAATGGAAAAAGAATCTCAAAATCTCACTGAGGAGAATCATTCCTTCAGAATTAGATTGGAGCAAATAGAAGCTAGTGACTTTATGAGAAATCAAGATGCTATTAAACAGATTCAAACAAATGAAAAATAGAAGGCAATGTGAAATACCTCCCTGGAAAAACCACTGACCTGGAAAACAGATCCAGGAGAGATAATTTAAAAATTATTGGACTACCTGAAAGCCATGATCAAAAAAGAACCTAGAAATCATCCTTCAACGAATTCTCAAGGAAAACACCAGAGGGCAAAATAGAGATTGAAAGAATCCATTGATCACCTCCTGAAAAAGATCCCAAAAAGAAAACTCCTAGGAATAATATAGCCAGGTTCCAAAATTCCCAGATCAAGGACAGAATATTAAAAGCAACCAAGAAGAAAAAATCTGAATATTGTGGAAACACAATCAGGGTAACCCAGAATCTGGCAGCTTCTACACTGAGGGATTGAAGGGCTTTGGTATATCATATTCCCGAGGTCAAAGGAGCTGGGATTAAAAGCAAGTATCACCTACCCAGCAAAACTGAGTATCATGTTTCAGGGGAAAATATGGTCATTCAGTGGAATAGAGAACTTTAAGGCATTCTTGATGAAAAAAACAGAGTTGAATAGAAAATTGGACATTCAGATACAAGAAGCAAGAGAAGCATGAGAAGGTAAACAGGGAAAAGATATAATAAGGAACTTATCAAATTGAACTATTTACATTCCTACATGGAAAAACTATAATTGTAACTGATGAAACTTTTCTCAGTATGAAAATAGTTGAAGGGAATAGAAATATGTGTGTGTGTGTGTGTGTATAGAGGAGGGTATATAGGCATATGAATACATATGTTTACAGGTATACATAGATAGAGGGCACAGGGCCAATTTAATAGGAAGGGATGATACTTAAAAGATGATATTAAGAGGTGAGAGAGTAATATAATGAGAGGAGATGGGGAGAGACAGAATGGGGTAAACTATCTCATATAGAAGAGGCAAAGGAAAATGGTTACAATGGAGGGGAAGAACAGGAAGGCAAAAGGGGATGGGTCAACCTTATTCTCATTGAATTTGGCTTAGGGAGGGAATGACATACATACTCAATAGGGTATCTCACCCTACAGGAGAGTAGGGGGGAATGGGATGAGAGGGGGGATGATGGAAGGTAGGGCAGGCTGGGGGGGAGGGAATTTGGAAGCACCCACTTTTGAAAAGGGACAGTATCAAAGTAGAGAATAGAACAAGTGGGAGGTGGGATAGGAGGGAGGGAAATATAGTCAGTCTTTTTCAATATATCTACTCTTGAAATGTTTTGCATAGCTACACATGTACAACCTATACTGAATTGTTTATCTTCCCAGTAAGGGTGGGTGACAAGGGAGGAAGGGAATAAATCTGGAATTCAAAGTTTTAAAATCAAATTTTATTATTTTATATGTAGCTGGGAAATAAGATATACAGGCACTGGGGCATAGAGATCCACCATGCCCTACTGGAAAGTTGGAGGGGGTATGGGAGAAGATATGGGAGAGAGCAGATTGGAGGAGGGGATATCTAGTGGGATCGGTATTTTGGGGTAGTGGGTAGGGGAAAATGGGGAGAAAATTTGTAACTCAAAATGATGCAGAAATGAATGATGTAAAGCAGAAGTTAATGAAGCATTTAATTAAAAAAAACAAAAACAAAAAATGAATACCAATATTGTACTGACCATGAGACAAGGAACGCAGTAGTCTTCAAAATTTGAAAATGATATCGCACAGAAGGCAACAGAGTTCCCTGTGGTAAATGTGATAAAATTGAAATATGTAACTAATAAGGGTTTTAAGGAAAGGAATAATGTCATTGGGAAATATCTGAGAGAAAAAGAAGTGCTAGCCTCATGGAAAGTATTTCATCTTAATCAGATTGACAGACCAAGTGCTCCATTGTCATTGTTGATAAAATGAAATTGATATGAACATTTTTCCAGATCTTTTTTTCATTTTTCATCTGTTTCATCATTGTTTGTCCTCTTTCTAGTTTTACTCTTAATAATCCCATGGCATGACTTTACTTAGTTGGATTTTTTCAAGCTTTTTTTAAAGTCTTTTTTCCCCTCTCAAATGTCTCCTTATCATTAATGAAAAAATATTCATAATTTTATAATAAATCTACATAAAACTATTGTTCTTATTGAGTCATAAGCTGTGTCTTACTCTCTGTGACCCCATTTGAAGTTTTCTTGGAAACAATACTGTAATGGTTTATTGTTTCTTTCTCTAGCTTATTTTACAGATGAGGAATTGAGACACACTGGGTTGACTGACTTTCTCAGGGTCTGAGGGCAGATTTGAACTCATGAAGAGGAAACTTCCTGATTCCAGGCCTGACACTTTATCCACTGGGCCAATATGTATATATTATGACCTGGCTTTGCCCTTGACTGCTACAGATTTCCTTTTCAAGGAGATCGAATGACTTTTTTTACTTAGTTTTTCTCTAGGCTCTTTTGATTGCCTTGGTAGTTGGTCTACATTAAAAAAAAAGACTTTTGTATGCAATTGCTATAATCAGTGTTGGGGATAGAAAGACAAAAAATGAACCATCCTTTGTCCTTTGTAATGTTACTGGGAATTGAAGATCTTCCCAGCCCATTAGTAGGCTTCACATAGAGCCCCAAAAGAGTAACTTGCTTAGTGGAGGTTGTTTTTCAGGAAGACTCACATCTTTTATTACTTTGTAATTAAGCAGTGGGTCACAAGGGGGCCCTGAAGAAGTGTATATATACTCAGAAGTCAGAATTTTGCTTTGAGGCATATTCATGGGAAGCCTGTTCATGTGATTTAGCCATATGAGACTGTAGGTAGCCATGAAGGAGTCCCCCAGCTTTGAAAATCTGGATGTTGGTGCTGTTCTCTCTAGTAACTATATATGTATGTATGTATATAATGGTCAGACAGTTGGATCTGTCTGTTGATATACAATGTATGTATTATTTGGTCAGATGGTTAGAAGCCCTGTCTGTTGGTCTTCATGCTATTATTTCTGCTTGTAAATTCTGTTTGTGTTTTCTGTGAAGTTCAGGGTGCTGACTTTTCCCCCTGAATTAAGTAAATGATATGTATGTTTGATTAAAGTAAGACTGTTAACCCCTTTTGAGTTGCTTTCCTTTAGAAAAGCAGATCAAAGAACCTGTACTAGCAACAGCTACAAGCAGTATTGCTGTTATACCCGTAAAGTGTATAACATGAGGAGTTCTATATACACCATGTCTACAAAGAAGTAAATATAAGGTTATTTTACGTGGGGACAAGTTCTAATCAGGAAAGATTTCATAGAAGAGTCACCTGAACTCACCCTTAAGGATTGTACTGATTTTAAAAGGCAGATGTAGAAAAACAATGTATTTTAAGGCTGGGTAGGGCCTGGACAAAAGAAAGGTGGCTGGAGATGGAATGTTGCATTCTGAAAATCACATAGTTAAACACTACAGATAATCTCCAACCCTTCCATAAACTAACAATTTCAGTTGTTTGTTTTCCCACATCAAGCATTTAGCTACTGAAGTATACAATGAACATACCGAATGCAATAATATTTGATCTCCTCTTACATTAATAGAAAGAAAATGGTAAGATAAGAGGAAGGAAGGAATGAAGGAAAAGGAAAAATATTAATTACTGAGATAATCCACCAATTTTTTAATCAATGTAAAGTGATTTGTTAAATATTGACAAATATCTACTTGTAAAAAGTACTAAGCAGAGTCAACTCAGAGAAATGAAAGGGATTTTTTGAGGTCACCAAGTCATGAGTGAACAATCCTGAATTACAATATAGACCTCTTGCTTTTGACAGCAAGATCTACTCTACTTATTGGGTACTTGTGCAATGAACAGTAGTAAAATTTTATAAAGTAGCTCTAACATGATCTGAGTCATAGTACATGATTCCAAGAGTGCATTCTTTTAATTTGACTTTATTCCTGACAGCTTTTTTTCAGCTGTCTCTTGCCTGACTTTTATCCCTCCTCTAAGACTCACTTGCTGGTGACTACTTCAGGTGTTTCCTTCCCTCAAATTCAGAGCCTATATTTATATTCACACATTGACAGAATCTTGTTGCTGATGCCCTCAAGACAAAAGGAGTTAATTAGCCAGGAATGCCTTCTATAGATTGATAATAATCTTTAGGTACCTTATACCTGTGATTTATGTACCTTAAGTTATAATTTATACTGAGATAAAAATGTATACTGAGAAAAACTGAGATAAAGTCAGTTTTTCAGAAATGTGATTTGAATCTTTTTTCATAAATATATGCATGAATATACAATAGAAAGAATAATTCAGCAAATCAAATTTCACCTATGACCAGCTGTTAACATTAAATAAATTATCATTTGAAGTAAAATGTATAAGAAATACAACTGCCTGGACATAAAAGGGCACCTGCTAATTATTTTGAAAGTGTGTTAAAGCTTTGATTCTGAAACATAAGTTTGAATTTCAGCTCTGACTTTGATCATAAGATCTTAGGATCATGGTTTTAACTCCCAGAGAAACCTCTAGCTGTGTGACCATGGATAAATTACTTAGACACATTTTTTTTAATTACCTGGATAGGATTATCATACAACATTATCCTGTAATTTCTAGCATTGTAGCTGACTTGTTTTATAAAAATTGAAGTGTCATTAAAAAACAAATAAACAACTTCCTAACAATGTTTTAAAAAGTGGAATGGGCTGCCTCTTACAAGTAATGAGCTTTCCACCCCCACCCCATGCCTCTCCAATTTGGAGATGTTCAACAAGGGCTGTATGACCATTTCTGGTTATTATGCTGAGGATTCTTTTTGGATACGATTTGTACTAGATGGCTAAGAAAACTGGTAGGTGGTACAGTGGACAGAGAGCTGGGCCTGGAGTTAGGAAGATCTGACTCAGACACTTACTAGTTGTGTGACTAGGGGGAAGTCACTTAACCCTGTTTGCCTCAGTTTTCTAATCTATAAAATGAGCTAGAGAAGGAAATGGCAAACCACTCCATTATCTTTGCCAATAAAATCTCAAATGGGGTCATGAAGAGTCAGATACAACTGACAAAATGACTAAACAAGATGGCTAATGATGTCCGTCAAACTCTCAAATTATGTGACTCACATTAATATATGGATTTTTAATATTAATTATAATAGGAATGATAAATGTAAGGTGTTCTCACCAGAGGTCCACCAAGGCTTTGGGACTTCAGAGACTCTGACTACTCCCAGAAGGATACATGTAAACATACAGAATGAAGATATCTCTAGACTGAGGAAGAGAAGGAAGAAAAGGAGGAAGAAACAGAAGTTAGGAGATGGAAATGGTTGCAAAGTTAATGGATTCCTAGCCTTATACTTCTGTCATGTCACCTTCTGCTCTGGTTTCCCAGCATTTTCCCCTATACCAGCAATGCAAGATTTGATGAAGCAATACCTCCGGTAGAACTTACCCTTCTATTCCAGAATAAGATATTGAAGAATCTTAAAGATTAAATATCACTCATGATACTTATGAGTATCAATTAGTTAATACTTAAGAGTATTGTGCCAATAAGGCAGCATGAGCAAGTGGGAAGCAAGGCCCTGAGACCTCCTGGGGATAGAAATGTGAGAGGTGAGTTTTTCTGGGGAATTGGAATTTACAGTGTTTGTTATGAATGTATTTCTTGATTTTATCCTGCAACTCTACTATAAGTAAACTGTCATTTTTCACAGCCCCTCTGTGAAATCATGTTATTAATTATAGGCTGGTCACAACAAAGCAATGCAAAAGGATTGGGGATTCAGAGTCTTTTATTAGAATACAAATGTAACCAATTCGTAGGACAGCTAGGTGGCTCAGTGGATAGAGTGGCAGACCTGGAGTTAGGAAGACTAATCTTCCTGAGTTCAAATCTGTCTTCAGTTACTTTATGGCATCTGATACATAATTGTGTAATCCTGGATAAGTTGCTTAACTCTGTTTGCCTCAGTTTCCTCATCTGTAAAATGAACTATAGAAAGAAATGGCAAACCATTCCAGAGTCTTTGCCAAGAAAACCCCAAATGGGTTCCAAAGAGTCAAACATGGGTGCAATGACTGAATCACAAGTGGAAAAAAAAACTGTTATACATAGCATATGCAGGTTATATTAGTATGATGATAAATATCAATTATAGAATAATCACAAGGAAGAGGAGAAAGAATATTTTGTTAATGATTAGTTAAGAATTTTGAATCTTCCAAAACTGAAAAAGAACCTTCTTTTGGCTTTGGATTATGTATGGCTCTTACAATATAATCATGGAACGGGCAGGAGAAGGCTTCTTTGACTCCTCAGTATTCTCAGGCTTAATCTCTTTCTTGGTTTGCTGAGCTCTGTTAAATATACTCTGCCTTCCACCTACTTCCTAGTATAAGGAACACATGAAGCCATCCCTTCAATGATCAAAGCTTCAATACAAATAAGACAGTGATAAAGCTGGCATCCTTGTCTAGAGCTGTATCAGCTAGATCAAGCAAAGACCAGAAGCACTGCTTTACTTGTACAATAATAATGAAAATAATTTATATGTAATATAACTATTAACATAATTATAATGTATCAATATAAAATAATTATAATATAATATTAATAATAGGAGCTTTCATTCAATACTGATTCAGTTGTAAAATGGAATCATCTTATCTATCTGCATAACAAATTGCAGAACATTAAATATGAAGGAATAATAGCAGGACAGAGACTATCCTTAAGTTGTTCCTAGTTGAACTCTAACAAAAAAATGAAAATGAGATGAATGATAACAACCACGAATACACAATAAAAAATATCATTTAGAATTCAGTAAACTGCTCTTGAAACGTTCTCATAAACAGACCTATTGCTCATAACCACTTGCATGTCACAGTAACAATGATCCATAAACTTGTATGAACAATGTTTTTAAGTGTTAGCAGCTAGGTAGAATGGTGGATAGAGTACTGGACTGGAGATCAGGAAAAGAAATTAAGCAATACCATATACTTTTAAAATATTTATTTTTTTGGTGGGCTAGGGGAATGAGAACTCTATCACAAGTAGAGAAGTGTATTTAAAGAGAAGTATCCCTCAGTTCACTTAAAAAAAGTACCTAATAACAATTGTACCTCTCTAGGGAAGAAAAAAGAAATAAAAAAGCTTTCCAGGTCAAAGAAAAATGCTTACTTCATAGCGTTCATAAGTTGTATTTTTAAAAGAATGCCAGTATAAAGTTGAAAATTTTCCGAATTTTTTTTTTTTACTGAGAACAAGATGGAAACAAAACAAGACATTTTCAAACTATTTTTAAAACCATCGAAGTTGGGAAAATAGTTCATCAATGGTAGAGGCAGAGTTGCTAAAAAAAGAAGAGGAAAAATTCAAATTAATTTTTCTTCTGAAACATATAAAAAATAATGTAATAAAAAGACTACCTGTTGTCGACAGTACTTTTTTTTTTCTCCTTAGCACTTGGACAACCTGTTATTTCCACAGGTATCGACCACCTTCTCTACAGAAAGCCTTCCCCAACTTCTCTTAATTCCAGTGCCTTCCCTTTATTAATTATTTCCTATTAATTTTGTATACAGCTTGCTTTGTATATATTCGCTTGCATGTTGTCTCCCCCACTAAACTGTAAGTTCCTTGAGGTCTTTTGCCTCTTTCTGTATCCCCTTAGCAAGGTGCCTGGCCAACTAGTAGGCTCTTAAATGTTTATTCATTGACAGAAAAATAAAAAAAGAGAGAGAGAGAGAGAGATCTAAAGTAAGGCCCTCAGAATGTCAGTTGAATCCCTGGATGGGCTATCCACACCATTGAAACAGGAGCGCCAAAAAGGTATCGATGTAAGAAATGTAAACATAAGTTATTTTCTGAATTTGTGGTTAAAAAAAAGCCCCACTTTTTAAGTCTCTTTTTTTTGTGTGTGTGCTTGTTTTCATGGTTGTCAATTTTGACTCAAAATCTCCTAGCAAAAAATACAACCTACCCTTCACGTGCTTTTCCTCCTTGGGTAGCCTTTTTGTTTTGTTTTGGCGCTGACAATTGATTCCCTGACACATCACTGTATCGTGTTCCCACCCATGCTGAAGTCAGTTCAGTTTATTTTAACTAGAAAAAAGGAAAAAAAATTATTTCTACATTTTGATAAAAGGAGTGGGGAAGGGTTAATATGACAAATGAAAGTTAGTTTAAACAAAAACAATAAAGTAATTCTACATTTCATGCCAAATTCTTCAAGTAAAATTATATATTAACTCAGGTATTGGTAACCTTTACTGTTTGATCAGCCCTAAAGAAAAAGTTACTACAAAAACTATGTATAGTAGGCAAACTTGAACTAAGTGATTTCAAACAATTTTGTGCTGTTATTTCATCCTCAAATTTAGCTCACTGCTAGCAAACAAACAAACAAACAAAAACTTCAGGCAGCTAGGTGGCACAGTGAATAGAGCACTGGCCCTGGAGTCAGGAAGACTTGAGTTCAAATCCAGCTTCAGACACTTGACACAATTACTAGCTGTGTGACTGTAGGCAAGTCACTTAACCCCAATTGCCCTCCAAAAAAAAGCAAAAATACAAACATAGTTAGCTCACTGATAATTATTATCAATATGGCCCATTTTGTCCTTGGATAGGGTTTTATTCTGATACATTTCAATGCACAGAACAAAATTATGCTTGCTTTTTAATAAGATTTTGCCAATATTGCCTTAATATTTACCCTGGCTTTTGCCCAAGGCTGTCTATAGGAAAGAGGTAGAAGTGAGATGGCAGGACACTTCCCTTGAGGTGCTTGGTCATACTGTAGAAAGGAGTATTTTATAGGATCATCCAGTTCCAAGATAGCAGCCCGGTTCCCAAAACGGTTACAATAATTGGGTGCACTGAAAATGGTCAACAACTTGTCTTTATGACTCCAGAAGTAACCCTTGTCGACTAGTTGGTGACCCCGGGTAATCAGTGAAAGACCATTGGTCTGACTAAATATTTCAGAAATGTCTGGTCCAAATGTGTAGCCAGCCCCTCTTGGAGAAGGCCCCCATCCCTCAAAATCATCTGGATCAGACCATAACAGATCACACATTGGTCCAGTCATTGGGATTTCTTTAAAGCGATCCAAAGCTCTTATATGATCCAGGGTATCTATGGAGGGAGACAGACCCCCATGGACGCAAAATATCTGGCTGTCTACTAAAGCTGTAAGGGGGAGATAATCGAATAGGTCTGTAAAATATTTCCAGACATTGGCATTTCCATACTTCCTTTGGCATTCATCATAAAAACCATAAACTTGAGTAATCTCTCGACTCTCATGGTTTCCTCTCAATAGTGTAATGCACTCTGGATATTGTACTTTTAAAGATAAAAGTAAAGTCATAGTCTCCACTGAATACAAGCCTCTGTCAACATAGTCACCCAAGAACAGGAAGTTTTTGTCCGGTATTTTCCCACCAATCGTAAAGATTTGCAAAAGATCCTGAAATTGACCATGGATATCACCGCAGACAACAATGGGACAAGAGACCTCCTGAATGTTTGATTCTTTCATTAGGATTTCCTTAGCCTTCTCGCACAGAGTCTGCACTTGCTTCTCATCGAGGATTTTACAGTCGTTTAGCTGTTTTATCCACTGGTCCAGCTCTTCAATGGCCTTCTTCTTCTCCATGCAGTCCCTGGTTGCCTGACAACCCCTTTCCCTTCCAGTCTTGGCAGCCTGGCCCCCCTTCCTGTCCAGTCCCATCAGGCTGGCTCAAACCAGTCCTGCCCCTCCCTTGTAGGGGAGGGAAGGGGACTGAGGCCAACCACCCCCTACCCGCGAGCCGCTCAGCCCCTCCTCCTCTGCCCTCGCGCTCAGCTGAGGCAGAAAAAGGTTTCAGGTGGGGCGGGGCGGGGCTGGACTGGGGCGGGCCAAAAGGGAGAGCTTGTGGAATCTATTCCTTTGTTCTTTCATTCAGCCAAAAATTATTAAGTGCCTACTATGTGCAAGAGAGGCGGCTTGGAATAACGGATAGGCAAAATGATTAAGCGTACTGGAGGTCTGTTTTCATGTGCCACCTGGGACTCCAAGGCAACTCTTGAAGATCATAAATTCGTGCACAGATGATGACCTGTTTTATTCTAGGGAACTTCCTCAACTAGAAGAGGAATACATGTGAAATCATCAGTGCATTCCCTACCCCTAGGATGTGTGAGACTTAGCTAGGATCAGGGGCTAGGAGAAACAAAAGCCAAATTAAACAACCCCTGCATTCATGGGGCTTATGAGGGGGAGGGGGGGCGAGGGGGAGAGGACCACAAATAGAAATAAATTGTGTGGTTCACACACACACACACACACACACACACACACACACACAGTAAATCCACAGTAATGGGGGATAGAGGCACTACCAATTGGGGATGGAGAAAGGTCGTGGAGCTCAGAAAGAGCACTTGAGCTGAACCTGGAAGAAAACTAGGACTCTTCCTGGTCGAAATGAGAAAGGTATAGGGGCAAAGCCTGTATAAGTACCAAGGCACTGGAGATGGAATGTCCTCTGGGGGAAGAGCAAATGGGTCGCTTTAGCTGTGCCCACATAGTCCAGAGAGCTTTAGAGCTGAGATTTTCAACCTGTGGTAGGACTTTTAGAGATTCTTTGGAGGAGGTATCGGTGAAAAAAAAAAACAACTATTTTTTTTAATAATACTAAGACATTATTTGTATTTTAATCCCCCCCCCCTTCCAACTACATATTAGTGTGACTGGATTTACATGGCAACAGATTGAACACAGAAGCAGGTATGAGAAACCAGTTGTCTTCTATTAAGCCAGATATTAAAGAGATTTGCAAAAAATATGTAAAACTTTTGGGGAAGTTTCCCAACTTGAATTCCTTGAGAGATAAGGGAGAACTTGATCCACCATGGTTCCTTTAAGACAATAAGTCAAAAAGCAAAGACTAAAAGAAAAATAAATTTATTGGTGCGCTAAGAAAACCACTAGGGCCTTAGAGTACAGATTGGGTTTTTGATAGATTTTTAGGTTCCCTTGGAGTACACAGTTAATCAGTGATTTCCTGGAGAAGTGGTTATGCCTTGGGGTCACAGGTGTTACTAAAGATCAGATCCATTCCTGTGGGGAGATGCATTTTTTTTAATACAATTAGTCTTCTCAGAATCCCCTGTGTTGGAAAGAAGTGTCTCATATGGTACAAACCCCTTTTAAAATTTAATCTTTTTTGTTGATCTTGTCATAACCAATAGGGAGGCAAGTAAAATACAAATCCCATAGCTCTGTTTCCTTTGTTTTACAGGTCACTTTTATCTCAGAAGAACATGTTTCCTCAAAATTCACAAAACCTATGTTTTTCTTCATCCTCCAAAAGAGTAGTGCCACTCTTCTTAATATTTTTGTTTTGGAAAATATCATTATTTTTCATAAAAAAGAAATTATTTAGGTTAATGTGTACTAGGCTTAATTTTATTTATTATTTATTTATTTATTTTAAAGCAATTGGGGTTAAGTAACTTGCTCAAGATTACACAGCCAGTTATTTCTGGGTGTGGTAGTAAGTATCTGAGCCCAGATTCGATGCCAGGTCATCCTGACTCTGGGGCCAGTGCTCTTACTCATTGAGCCACCTGTCTGCTCCTTAATTTTATTTTTAAATGAATTAATAAATATTTTAAAAATCTATCAGCTGTGATTTCTATTATAGTAAATATTGATAAATATAATCCATATAAACACAACACTTTTGTAGTATAAAAAGTCTCCTCTGTAATTTTTAAGCATGTTAAGTGGTCCTGGAGACCCAAAAGTTTGAGAATTGCTGCTCTAGAAGAAAGACCTCAGTCAGCATTCTGAGTGGATGAGTCAGCATGTCAGGAATAGATGAGTTGAAAGAAGTACCACAAAAGGAAGTATCAACTTTAGTGGGGTAACGGCCACTACAGTATAGAAATTTCTCATTCACATTCATTGCTGGAGAGATTTGCCTACATTTAACATTTTGTTCTGCTGAAAACAATGTATTTTAAGATTGCAACTGAACTTAGAATTGTGTCACAAATCCGCATATCTTTGCCATAGAATGTTTTATTTTCCCTCTTTTTATCTATCTAAAAATGAAAAACAAAAGTTTTCCTTATGAAACTATTTCTTCTTGTTCATACTTTTGAAAGCTGCAATTTTTTTTGTTAACTCATATTGAAATTTTCTACTTGTTTATACACATTTTAATTCTGCGAAGGAAGACCTTACAAATATTCCAACCAGACTACTAAAACTTGATTGAAGGAATCTATGCAAAATGGTTATCCTTTAAAGGCATTCAGTGTCTCAAGACTATACTAACAACAATAGGAATAGAGAGCTGATTTGATTTTCTTGATGTACTGAATGCCCAAATGAGGAAATTCCATTCAATTGCTTCAGTTCTCTACTTGTCTGCATGCACTGAAATGTTTAGTGACTTGACCAAGGTCACCCAGTCCATGTGTGCTACAGATAGGGCTTGAATTTAGATCTCCCTGGCCTTGAGGCTAATCCTAATCAATCAATAGCTAGCAATTTACATAGTGCCTAGTAAATGCCAGGTATTATGCTAAGTGCTTTACAAATACCTCATTTGATTCTCACAACAACCCTGGGCCGTAGGTGCTATTATAAACATTTTATGGTTGGGGAAATTGAGGCCAACAGAAGTTAACTGACTAGCCCCAAATCAAATTTGATCTCAGGTTTTCTGATTCCAGATCCAATGATCTATCCACTCTGCCATTGCTTCTTAGATATCTATGTATAATAATCAGGGTGGGGGGAGCAGGATGGAGAAGGGGAAAGGATGAGAAGGAGGTGGAGGAGTAACTGCTAGGTGTCACAGTGGATAGAGTACCAGGCCTAGAATCAGGAAGACTCCTATCCCTGAGTTCAAATCTGGCCTCAGACACCTGAATGACCTTGGACAAGTCACTTAACCCTGTTTGCCTTTGTTTCTCCTCTGTAAAATGTGCTGGAGAAGGAAATGACAAACCACCTCAGTATCTTTGACAAGAAAACCCCAAATGGGGTTACAAAGAGTAGAACATGACTGAAACGGCTGAACAACAATAACAATTGGGAAAATAACATTACATCAACAAATATTTAAATTCAACAGTTCATACAATTACAAGAGACATTTATTAAGCACACATGACATACAAGTCGCTGTGCTAGTGGCAGGACTACAGAGAAACAGCCCTTGCCCTCGTGGCCCTTGCACTAGATAGGGGAGTATGGGATGTGAACAGATAAATATATACAAACTATATGCAGAGTGATTTCTAGGGCAGCAATTCTTAACCTGGTATGCATGAATTAAAAAAATGTTAATAACTGTATTTTGACATAATTGATTTCCTTTTAAATCTTATTCACTTTATTTTATGCACTTAGACATTCTTCTAGGAAGGGATGCACATGCCCAAAAGCATGACCCAAAGTGGCCCATGACTCATAAAGCCCTGTTTCAGGAGAGGGTGCTAAACCCAAAAGAGATGAGATAAAGAAGGGGGTGGCCCATGTAGCAGGTGGCACCTGAGTTGGCCTTTCAAGGATACTAGGAGTACTCACAACATTGATCTCTAATTATGCATAAAGCACAGCATATAGACTAAAAGAGATGGGACTTATTTCCTGCTCCTAAAGAGTTCACAATCAAATTTCCTTAACAAGTACTACCTGAGAGTCAAGAGAGCAAACTTGGCTCCTGAAGCTTTAAAACACAGAACAGTGTAGAAAAGACCGATGGCAATTACCTGACTGAATGATTTTGTGCACATTTTTGAAACATAGGCACCTTTATCAAGTACTACAGAAAGCCTTTTTTTCTTTTTTTTTTTTTTTTTGCCTTTGAGAAAAGCACTCTGAGACAGCCCATGTTGGTTGTAGTGGGAAGTCATAAAGAGAACAGAAACTTACTATCTTACTTTTGGCCCTCGGGCATGAAATCCTTTTTTTTTCTTTTTTTTCAAATCAAAGGTAAGAAACACATTTTCTTCTCCCTGTTGCAGCAAGAAGAGCTATTTTTAGATTGTACTAGGCACTACAAAACATAAAACACCACATACCCTCCCCACTAACTTCAATCCCTCTAAGATTTTACAATTGCACCTATTCTTTGCACCAAATGTGATTGAGATATTCTTGGAAAGTTACTACTTCTGAAAAATTCAGTCTCTGTGGCCAACCGTCTTATGATACTCTTTGAACTTAGTTATGGTGGTCCTTGGAGAATAGCCATATGCTGTATCACCAGGTCCATACTCAGAATCTTTCTAGCCACTCACCTTCCTTCCTTCCTTCCTTCCTTCCTTCCTTCCTTCCTTCCTTCCTTCCTTCCTTCCTTCCTTCCTTCCTTCCTTCCTTCCTTCCTTCCTTCCTTCCTTCCTTCCTCCTATCCTTCCTCCCATGCTTCCTTCTTTCCTTCCCCTCTCAAATTCCTGATCTTTTATTGACCAAGAACAATTTTTATATAATGTAACTTAATAAGACTCAATATTCTTGCGTGGTAGGTAAACAATAATACACATTTAAATATATGTGTAAATAGGAGATGTGTAAATAACATACTCAAGTATTAAGCAATGATAATTGAAATAGAACTCTCTCCCTAATGTCAACCCCCAAATCATAATATATTTAACTTTAACAATAATGATCTTTAAAAAGGTTTATGATTTATAATGCTGTCCTGTGGTCTGTTCATACTTGAAGATGTAGGATTTTAAAAAGTCTGGTCCCTTTTTCCAAATAATGTCCATTAGTTCTAATTATCAAGTTAGTATTCCAAATGGGCCAAACAAAGACATTATGCTGTGAACTAACATTCTGCTGGGTAATTTATTTTAAAATTGAAATGAAAAAATCTTGAAGTGGACTTATAGATGGTGGTATACTCAATAATTTTCAGTGAAGCTTTACCACAGTGCCATTAAGAAAAGATGTTTTCCGTTTGAATGTACAGTTACACAAGTATAGGAGGATGCTAACTTCTGAAAAGACTAGGTTTTATTCACACCCAAGTGGTAAACAATAACTTAAAGAAGATGACTGTTTCTTTCTAGATCATTGTCACATTAAAATTCAAAAATCCATAAACAAACATTTAAGAACATTAAATGTGGGCTTATGGGACAGTCCTAACCATACACTAGCATATTCTCAAATCAAATTTCAAAATGCTTTGTCTCCTAGTTATTAAATATCACTGCATTTCTCTAACAAAGTAATGCAAGCTCAGCTAGTGCAAGCAGACTTAAACCCATTCAACTACTGGGCTGAAAAAAAAATACTTTGGTTGATTCTTCAGAAGGATGTCTTTTTTTTTCTAAATCCATATTGAGCTCAAAGACCAGTTTGTATAATTTTTTTGCAGCTGCAATCCAGTAGGTATATGACAAAAATCTTCTCAAGAACCGAACTATGTAGCAATGGACTTGAGTTAAAGCACTCACTACATTCTACATATCCAGTAGGAATTATACTCTTAAAATGCTAGGTAAAATGAACCTGTGGTTTGAATTGGTTCTTAAACTTTCATTTTTCCCCTTTTTCAACAAACATTGTTTACTTGATTCTACAAAAAAAAAACCACAAAAGATAAGGCTGTAAGTAACTACTAGCTGTGTTTAGGCTAGGGAGTGTGGGGGGAGTAATCCTTAAGGCCACAGCATACATTGCTCACTGCTGCTTGTGCTCACCTAGGTTTGTGTCTTTCTTTGGGTGATTTTTTTGGATCATTTTCCTTATCAGCTTCTTCTCCTTTATCATCATCATCATCATTATCATCATCATCATCTTCAACTTCATCATAATTGTCATCATCATCATCATCATCATCATATTCAGTAGCCTCTCCTGTGGAGTATAGTACTGATCTTGGGAATATACACTCATGTGAAAAGTGACCAATTTTGAAGTCTGTGGCAAGGATAGTTTTCATATCATCATCAAGGTCTCCACTCTCAGGAACTTCAGGAATAGAAAATAAATTGAAGTATCATTGGAAACTCTTTTTTTTCACAGTTTAAATGATCCCAATGTCCTATGTTTTACTTTTTCTTCTTAATATTTTTCAAGGTGATATTTTTTCCTTCATTTTAATCTACCCCACACCCCATGACAGCTCACAATTATGGGTCCATCTAAGTTAAAGATATCAGAATCATCTGGTTCCAACCCAACGTGGGGAAACCTGTAGCCTCAAGGCAACAAGTGGCCTTGTAAGTCTTCAAATGCAGCCCTTTGACTCAATCCAAACTTCACAGAATAAATCCCCCTAATAAAAGAATTTGTTCTATAAAAATTGGACTCTGACAAAAGGCCAAACCCAAGGACCTATAGGCATGTGACCTCAAGGCTGCAGGTACCCTACCCCTGCTCTGACCTCATACAATTTGTCTTTCTCAGCACTTCATCTGTGAAATATTCATTGGGTTCAAAGTGAAATTCTAAAGTAAAATTCATAGGTTGGCCAGCATCTGAAAACTTCACTTTATTATCTTTTAGGTGCTTCAGAATAGGTTCATAATGTTCCTGAATCATAGCACTGAGCAAATCAACATTAAAAAAAAAGTTGGCCAAAATTCAGAACTTTTGTTAGTGTCAGTCTTCTTTTTTCTCCATATTTTTTTTCCTCTTCAAGCTTAGTTTTCACTTTCATTTCTGAAGTCTCTTCATCATCACCATCTATTTCCATTCACATTCTTCCTTTGTAGGTTCATAAATTGCTTTGATGATTTCACTTCTTTTATCAAAAAGTAGCTGGTAAAGAATAGCATACTTTCTTTCAAGAATATGAACTTCTGGGGCGGCCAGGTAGCACAGCGAGTAAGAGCACCGGTTCCAGTGTTGAGAACACCTGGAGATCGAATCCCGGGCTCAGACACTTAGCACCCACCCAGAAACACCTGGCCGTGTAACCTTGAGCAAGTTACTTAACCCCAATTGCTTAGCGGCGGCTAGGTGGCTCAGCGAGTAAGAGCATCGGCTCCAGTGTCGGGATGACCTGGATCAAGTCCGGGCTCAAATACTAAGCACCACACCCAGAAATAATAACTGGCCGTGTAACCTTGAGCAAGTTACTTAACCCCAATTGCTTTAAAAAAAAAAAGAATATGAACTTCCTTATATAACAACTACTATCTCTGCTCATTTTACTTAAAGGTTTTTGAGGGCACTCACACATAACTTAACTACATTTGGCAAGGCTTGAACATGACTCGAACTACTTTTCAGTGTGTCCAAAAGATGTTACCACTAAACCATCCAATCATTCTTGAAAACCTATGAGAATTGGGGGATCTGCAAAATCGGAACAGTCAGCTAACAAGCTTTGCTGTTTGCATCTTCACCAGTTTCTTTGTCAACATCTTCCATATATTGTTGTCCAAGTACGTGATTAGTAAGTATAGTGAGGCACTTATTCAGGGTAAAATAATTGCAATTAGGAGCAACACACCATCTTACTTTGACGGGACTATTCAGGGAGAGAGAGAAGGAAGGGAATTCTTATAAGGTTTAGTCATAGAAACGAGAAGGAGAAGGAGTAGAGCTGGAATAAATATAATAACCAAACTGCAAGAGGGAGTATTTCAGAGGTGTCCTTGTGATTATCTCTTTCCAGGAACAGGGGCAGTTAGAACTTCTGAGATATGTAGGTGTCTTCTTGGAAACAGTTAGAAAATGCTGGCGAGAACAGAGATTCCCAGGGATTAAACTTTGGGCCAGGGATGTTAGGAACTAATAGTCAAAACAGGGCAGGAGCCCAGAAATTGCCAAGGTTTGAAACCTAAGTCCATTACAGAGCCCTGTGACATAAACTGTATCTCTTGAATTAAATAGTGCTTGACCCAGATAGTTTTTTTTTTTCTCGTTTTTGGTTTGTTTCCCCAGATATACCTAACAGAGTTCCTTGCACGTATTATTCATTTAATATTTTCAGTTGAATTTAAAGGGATATAAAGCCTTTTTTTCCTCTTTTCAAAATATTGTAATGAGTATAAATGGGCAAAACTCTATGGAAATGGAAGGTAGTAGGTGTAGTGGATAGAGCACTAGATGAGACTAGAAAACCTGAGTTTGAATCCTGTCATTTACGAGCTCTGTGACCCAGCAGAGCATTTATCCCCTGTTAATCTCATGTTCCCAACAAATAAATTGGAAATATCAGTAGTACCTTCCACACAGGGATGTGGTGAGGATCAAATAAGAAAATATATGTAAAATACTTTGTAAACCTTAAAAATTATAGAAATATGAGCTATTATCATGTATCTTATTATATAGTAGGAAGTATACTGGGCTTAGAATCAAAAAATCCATAGGATGAATTATAAACTTTTCTACTTAGTGTTTGAAGCTGTTCACAATTTGGCTTCAGCCTGCCTTTCCAGGATTATTACACGTGAATTTCCTTCATGTAGTCTCTTTCCACCCAGACTTCCTTTTTTGTCATTCCTCATGTACAGTCATGCAGGTAATCTATTTCTCATCTACTTAACTTTGTCCAAGCAGGACCCCAAACCTGAAATTCACTCATTTCTCATTTCTACCTCTGAAAATCCCTGGCTCACTTTACAATCCAGCTTTAATTTTGGGTCCTATGGGAGGTCTTCTGAATTCCTGGCAGTTGCCAATCTTCCCACCCAAATTATTTTGTATTTATTTGTATGCATTTTTGTTTGCTCCTAGAATATAAGGTTCTTGAGGGCAGAAGTTATTTCTTTTAATTTTCTATCTCTAAGCCTTATCACAGTTCTTGACATAGCAGTTGCTTAATAAATATTTATTGGTTGTTCAAAATTAATGGCTTTTTGGATTAAAAAAATAAGATATAGGGGGGTGGAGCCAAGATGGTTTAGGTTTCTTCTGCTTATACTCCTTTTGCATTATTTGAGAGAATCATCATTTCCCAGACCTACCTGATCATTGCTGATCTTTCTTTGACAGAATAACTGGCATTTGGTGTGCATCTATCCTACATCTGTGCTATGAAAAAGGCTTGAGAGGAATAGTTTTGTCTCCTGTCATTTCTAGGTAAGTTTCTTTTTCTTTTTTTTTAATCAATGGATAGTGAATGTGACTCAGATCCCCAAATTCCCTATAGTCTTTTTGAGGTTTATAAATTTGAACCTGGAAACAGGACAGGAACAGTCTCATTTTAAATAAATCCTATTAATTTGTGTTTGTAGGGTGGTATCCCAGCCAAGTAGCTTAAGCTAATTAAAGCTGACATCAGAAGGAACATTTCAGTTAATCTATAAAGTTTCTCTAGGAGTTTATTCTTTACAACTTCCTTTGTAACAAGATTGCCCTCTACTTGCTAATAACAAATAAAATGGCACAGGTGCCTACCATTTTGCATGCTACTGCACTGAGTATAGGATAATGCATTAGTGTCCTGAAAACTAAATGTGCCTCCATGGGCATCTTAATTATAATCAGGAAGTGTTGTTGTTATGGCTGTGTGGACAAATCAGAGCTTTAGGCTTCCAGTTCTGTCTGGGTAGTTCATTGTTTTGTTTTGTTTTTCCATATGAATGGGAGCTACCAACTTGTGTCAGGTACTATTTTTATTTTTTTCTAAGTATTTGTCATTTTATGTATTCCTCAGTCTCAGTGGTATAAATGTGGATATCGATATCATTTAATTCAAACCCTTCATTTTATACATCAAGGAATTAATGTCCACAGAGCTTAAGTGACACCGTGAGTGGCAGAGGCATCATCATGTGGAACCTAGGTCTTCTGATTCCAAAACCAACATTCTTATCATTTTGCTATCACCCTTTGCCCTGGGAAAATAATCTGAGCTCTACTATGTCAGAAATAGAAATGAATAAAATAGAATTATGGTCAGATCTATAGGTAGGGTGAGGCTCTGAGACTTTGGCTGATGATGTCAAATTTAGATCTCACAGATAGCACCTGCAGTCCTCCAACAACTTAGAAAGTAACAATAGTGCTTAACATTTAATTAGCAATAATTTTTAATTAAAATAGGAAGCAACCAGATGGTGGGTTTGAGTGAACTACTTTGCTGCCCTCCATGTGTTGCAGCATCATGCCAAGATACCAAGATCTCCGTCTTCCTTCCACAAAGTAGTTCTTTCTCCCTCTCATTCTCTCATGCATCCAAACTCAGTGGATGGTTGATTCAAGCCTCGGGACTACTTTGTGCTCCTTTCCCAGGGCATAAAAATACCTAGCTAAAGCTCTGATTATGGTGGTTGCTGTTGAAAAAGGAACCAAGACAAATAATTTGTACAACACTAAGCATCCCAGAATATTACTTTAATGATGACTACATATAACCTCATGTTTTTTTTTATGATGTTTCTCTTTGCCCATGACTGTGTCTTTTCTATGACTGAGTGACTTGTATTCATAAATAACAAAGCAACTCTACAGAGCATCATTCTCAATTTCCTAGTCTTGTAGGTCAATAAGAGTTCTTGTGTAGGGATTGGGAAACTAAATGACACACTGTGATTTTGCTTCTTACCTACCATGTGTTGTCAGAGTGATTGAACATTGAATTAGAACCCACAATAATGGAGAGGTATTCTTGAACACTTAGAATCTAGTTTTGTATATTCTGTTTTTGTACTTCTGGCCCTTTCCCTGTAGGATGACTCATAATAGCTGGAACTGCAATGACAATGATTTCTGGCCAAGAACAAAAGGGCAAATCACCTGCAATAATACTCTACAAAAACTCTTTGCGGGCAAAAGCTTCAGTTAATCAACTGTGGCTGTGATGAGCTCCATTAAACCTACTTTTGCTAAGGCCATCAATGATTTATTTCTCGTTCTTTCTTTTTTGACCACTTCCTTCCTCAATCTGCCCTCCCTTCTATCACTCCCTCCATTTTCTTTCCCTTTTCCTTTACTACTTCTTCTCTCTTTTCTACCCCTTCCTCACTTTTCTTTACCCTTTCCCCTTCAACTGCCTATAGGGAAAGTTAGATTTCTATACCTGAATGTGTTATTCCCTCTTTGAACCAAATCTAATAAGAGTAAAGTTCAAACAATGTTCATTACCCTCTCTTCTTTCTCTCTACTATAATATATCTTTATGCCTCTTCATGTGATATAATTTACCCTTTTCTGACTCTTCCTTTTCTCCCATTACAAAATTTTTGAGCACTTAATTAGGTTTTCTATCATCACATCAAAAGCAACTTAAATCCACCCACTCTGCCTATGTATTTGCCTTTTATATGATGTAAAAAAAGACTTAGTTCATAAGAGTTTTAAGTATCATCTTCACATGTAGGGAGCTAATGTTGTTACTGATATGTTGTTAATTGTTGTTATTGAGTAACATTTTTTCCCTTTCCTGTTTACCTTTTTATGCCTCTCTTGAATCTTGTATTTGAAGATTAAATTTTCTGTTGAGCTCTGGTCTTTTCATCAGGAAAGTTTGGGAGACCCCTATTTCATTGAATATCCATCTCCTTGCCTGAAAGGTTATGCTCAATTTTGCTGGGTAGTTGATCCTTGGTTGTAATCCAAGCTCCATTACCTTACAGAATATCATATTCTAATCTCTCTGATTTTTTAATGTTGAAATTGCAAGATATTGCATAATACTGACTGTGGTTCCATGATATTTGAATTGTTTCCTTCTGACTGCTTTAATTATTTTCTCCTTGATCTGATAATTCTGGAATTTAGCTACAATATTCCTTGGCATTTTCAATTTGAGATCTCTTTCAGGTGAATTGGTGTATTCTTTTGATAACCATTTTACCCTCTGGTTCTGGGACCTCAGGGCAGTTTTAGTTGATGATTTGTTGAAAGATGCTGTCTAGGTTCTTTTTTTCATCATGGTTCTCAGGCAGAACAATAATTCTTGAATTATCTCTGCTTGATCTATTTTCTAGGTCAGTTGTTTTTCCAATGAGGTATTTTACGTTTTCTTCTATATTTTTTTTCATTCCTTCGATTTTGTTTGTCTGATTTTTGATGTCTCGTAGAGTCATTAGTTTCCACTTGCCCAATTCTAATTTTTAAATGAATTGTTTTCTTAAATTAACTTTGGTACCTCCTTTTCCATTTGGTCAACTTTACTTTTAAAGCAGTTGTTTCCTTCAATGTACTTTTTTTCCCATTTTGTCAATTGCATTAGTACATTTTTCTTCTACCACTCTTATTTGAATTTTAAAATCCTTGACCTCTTCCAAGAAGGCTTTCCAGGTTTGAGACCAGTTAATATTTCCCTTTGAGGTTTTGGATGTGGCTATCTTGACCATGTTTTCCTCTCCTGCATTTGTGTTTTGATCTTCCCTGGCATCAAGATATTTCTCTATCATCATTGATTTTTTAAAAATTCTTCTTGTTCATGTTGTTTGCCTTTTTTTCTGGTTTTTAAATTTAATCTCTGCTTCTAGGTTCCAGGGGGCACTGTCCCAGACTTCTTGTATTGGGGGCTAGGGGCCTGGTTACTGACTCTTTGTGCTGGGCCCTCAGGTGCTGGCAGTCTGATGCTTTAGTGATCTGGTAGGTTACCTGGTCCAGAGCTGGAGGTGATGTATGTCTGGTGTTGGAGCTTGCCTGCTCCTCCATCCTGGGGCTCAGGATCTCCTTCTGGTCTGCTGAGGTGAGGTTTACTGCTGGCTTACTTGGATGCCTCCCATCCTGTACTGGGCTCCTTCAGCCATAGCAAGAGGGACATTTCCTGTTAATCTCCCTAGACTTCAGAGCTAAAAGAGTACCTTACCAGTCTTCTTGCTGGTTCTACTATTCCAGGATTTTTCCTTGGGCAAGATTGATTGGGTTTTTCAACGTCAACAAGGGAGGGTGAGAGCAACTTACTGCTTATTTCCCCATCTTGGCTTCCAGAAGTTTAAATAGGTGATTTTCAAACATTGAGTCTGTGGGGTGATAGCCCCAGATGCTCCTGCCACTGCTGCAGGCCCAGGGCTATACTACTCTCTTGCCCAGTTCCAACACACCTCCCTCCAGTGCTGAGATGTCTAAGAATCATCACTGCTACCAGTAATTCAGTCCACTGGGGTCTGCTCAGGCCTTGCTATGGTCAAGTATGCTGTAGTGCGGCCTGTTCACTCCTGGTTCTTTCTTAGTGTCCATCTTTCTTCACACTAAGTTCAGTCATGGATTCTTCATACTACTACCTCACTACTTATTGCCTTAGGGAATTTATTCTCTCTCAATGTGGAGATAGCTACCAAATCTAATTGTAATGTGATTTGCTATCCAAGACTCTGTGCTGGGTCCTAGGAGAACAAGACAAAATGAAAAAAAATAACCCTTGCCCTCAACAAGCTTACATTCTGCTGAGAAAATAAAACTTGCAAAGATTCACAACTGATTTCCATAGAGTGTTATTGTCAGTGATTTCTTCATTATTTGAATATTTCATTCTTTTCCAGGAGACATATTGATGTATGACAATTGACATATGACAGTTAAATATCCATTCTCATCTGACCTGCTTTCCTATGATAACAGCAGGAGCTCTATTCCTTTTCTTCCCTGCATTATAGACTAGAGTGATTTGTCTGTCTCCTTTTCCCACAATAGATAAGAAAGTACAATATCCTACCATGTTCCCTTCTTCCTCCAATCACTATACTCATGGTTACACATGGTTTGTCATTTTTAGTCCCTTTCTTCCATTTCCATACTTCCCATCCCATAGCAGAATCTTTTCAGGTCATATCTGGAAGCTAGCCCTTCTTTCTTGGATAATCCATTTGGTTCTGTCTTTTTAGTACTACATAAATCTGCTAAAGAGCCAACTTCAAACAGTGCTTTAACAAATGACTACTATTTAACAATAATTATAATCGATATTTATATTGATATTATATCCAATAATGCTTACTCATTTTGATTATGGGGAAAACATTTCATTAAATAGGAACAAAATATGGTATTAAAATCTTTTACATAAAGATTTTTTTTTCTTATCCATACATCAAGTCATTTAGGATTCTTCGGAAAAGATAGTAATGACCCTCTGTTAATAAACATAAAATGGGACATGAAACAGGGATATAAGCTTTCCAAGGACATGAGAACTCCTGAAATGGAGGAGTTTTAGTGAAAAGATCATTGCAGAGTCATGGCCTGTGGATGCTAAAGTCTTCCAGATGTTCCTATTTGTAGATGGGATTATAGTAATTGCATCAAGCTCAAGGATATTGCAAAACTCTTGGAAGATATCAATACCTACACAAAGGAATTGGGTTCTGTCCACTCATGGAAGAAATACCAAGTGGATAAAAATGTCTGTTGCCTGGATTTTAACATTTATTTGGATGGACACCCTCTATAACTTATTAATAGATAGATGAATGGATGGATAGACAGGAAGATAGATATAGAAATGATAAAAAGATATAAATATATAGAAGTAAATTACTATAAGTGCACATAAACTGAGGCTAGAGATTAACAGGGGGAAGGGAGCAGAATAGATGTCTTAAATAACTGAGAACTCTCTCTTACTGATCAAGCTTCTTATGGAAAGAAAGACCTGTCACTACTAATATGTTTTTTGTGTTTCTATGTGAACCTGTGGAACACCACTGACCTCAAAGAATTAAAGATGAATTTTACACAAAGGAGAAGTACATGGATCGTGAGAACAAAAGACCAAAAAGAAAGTTTGGGAGAAAAAAAAAGGAATAAGGGATATGATCAAGGAATTGTACAGAGTAAAGAGGAATTGATAATGCAGGAAGTCAGGTGAAAATTCAGAATTCTCTACTATTGCCCTCTCTATGTCAAAAGAAATCAAGGAAGACCTCCTATGTTTGAATGGTGACTTTTTGGTGAATTTTGCCCTGATGGTGAATTTTTGGGAGAATATGGATAGGGCTCACATAATATGGGCAGTCATAGATAGGTTAGCATCCTCATTAGAAGAAACTTCAAAATCTGTGGGATCACAGAACCATTTCAGTATTTGATAATTTAAATCATGTGTTAACTTCCCAGAAGCATTATTTCTTTATTCTATTTGATAAGCCAAAAAAATGTTTGATAACTCAGTACCAAGACATATCAATCCCCATTTACTACTTAGAGACAGTGTGTTATAGTGGATAGAAAGGGGAGCAGATCTTCAAGCTAGAAAGGCCTAAGTTCAAGTTCTTCACCTGATGTACTATGTGACTTTGAGAAAGTTACTTTAGCTCTCAATGCAGTTGGGAAGTCTCTGACACTATAAGTTGAAGAAGAGGTGCCCACCTTTATAGGTAGTAAGGGTTTTCTCATTTTTGAGTTCCTTATACTAATTAAATCAAAGGGCCTAGTCATTTTTACAGCTTAGGAGATCAAAGTTCAAAACAAAATATATTACCTGTGATCACATGACCATATATAATCCAGTAACTTTATAGTTATAAGATTATAGTCCATAACTACCTTCATTCGCCTGTAAGTAATGGCAATGAAATCACCAGCAGAAGGCATAATTACTTGTCTAATTCATTGTAGACTGCCAGACTGCCATCTAAAGTTTTCACCAAATGTAGAATCCCACTAACAGAGTATTCACATGAATATTTTCATGTAGCCCCAACAATGGTTTTTCTTTTCCTATTTCCATCCTATTTTTGGACATTTTTGTAGATATAAGATAGTATCTTAAGGTTATCTTGCTTTACATCTTTCTGATTTTTATGAAATTTCATCATCCTTTCCTTCCATTATTAACTATTACTACATTTCTTTAAAAAAAGTCCTAGAATTCAGACTTCTCATTGTTCAGAATGGCCTTTCCCATTATTTCAAATTGTTGACATTTTACTGTACTCTTTCAAAGCAAATATGGCTTCAGGTAAAAGACATAAAAAATTATCAATGGATGGACTTCAGTATTACAAAAAATGGAATCACTTTTTTCATAGTAATATCATTTTATGACAGAGTATTGTCATTACATAGCAGAGAAGAAAAAGGAATGGTTTCCTTTAGGCTATTTTTCCATTTCTTTTTTTTTCTTGTGCCTTCTAACACTCAAAAAAAGTCTATATCCAAAGATTTATGCTTTTATGTTTAATCTTAAGCATGACTACTATTTGTAATCCTCAAATGACATTTGACAGTTTGTTTTACTCAAGGGAAGCTCTTCTGTTTCTTCCAGAGTAAGCCAGGTCTTTTTGAAACTTTGTGAAGAGTTTTTAAGATATAATCTTAAACACTGAAATTAAATGAAAAGATTGTAATTTAATAGGTTTAGTCTTTGTCAAATATACAATATATAAATAATTTGGGAAGTGGTTGAAGCATTCATAAGATAAATTCTTGTTGCTTCATTTTGATTGTACATATCTTCATATCAAGGTTCTCTTCCTTTTGAAAGAAGGACTGTATTTGAACCTGTGATTTCATCAGTGTAAAAGAACTCCTTTTGTAGAAATTCCCTTTCTCATGCAGTTGGACAATCTATCTGTAATTTATAATCTTAGTTTCATGAAGCACTGAGAATGAAAGTAGTGTTTAACTCTTCTTTATTCATTCAATCAAAATAATTACCATATGTAGAAGACTGTGCTACATGGTGGGAGATTTAGTGAGTTTGAATAAGACATGAGCCCTGCTGGTATATATATTCTAGCCTAACAAGAGGACAAAATATTAACACATAGTTAGAATATTATATGATGCAGACATTAAAGAGTTGCAGAGCAAAATATTATGTGAGGTCTAAAGGAAATATTTCATCTCCCTTCACATATTTCCATTGGAATTGGGAGGAAGAAGCTTTATGATGGAAGCAAAATTTTACTTTCTCTCTAAATTCAACTGGGAAAGGGTTTGTGCTAATGATTAGGCATCCAGCTGGTGTCCTGAATGAAGTTGTAAATGAGCTTTAACCTCAGAAGAGTGACAGGGGTTAAATTTGGAAATGATTTGGGAGGATGTAGTTATTAAAGATTTGTAGTGAATGAGGCCAATCAGGAAGGGTAAAATGAAAAAAGCAGAGAAGAAAATAAAGACAGTCTAGAGAGATTTTTTTAGAAAATAATCACATTAAGGGGGTGGAAAGGAAGCATAAGAAGTGTAGGAGATAGAACAGAAGTAGTTAAAGATGGAGTAGAATAAGATGTCTCCTAAGTCAAGAGAAGAGAGATTAGTCTATAGAGTGGGTGTTGATGTTGCCATATGCTCCAGCAAGATTAAAGAGGAAGATGATAAAAAAGGTCATTGAATTTGGAAATATGGAGGTCTTTGGTGATTTTTGAGGAAGTATATTCATTAGCAAGGTGGCATCTTAAAGTCACATGAAAGAGTTTATTAGACTATGAGTAATAAGGAAGTGACATTTAGGCATTTTGTGTAGACATATTTTCTAAGAAGTTAACAGTTCAGGAATAGAGTTATAGGATAGAAGAAGCTAAAGGAACAGGGTACTTAGGATCAGAGAAACAAAAAAAAATTCAGTAGTTGGAAAGAATTGATGGAGAGGGAGGGACTGAAAATGCACAAGAGATAGAAAAGATGACTGCTGGAGCAAAGTCATGGAGTTGATAGGAAAGAATGGGACACCAAAGTTTTAGTGTTGATGAGGACATAGCCCACATAGTTCATTCCAACTTTGTGATTCTATGCGTAGTAATGCCTCTTTTGTGACCCAGAGGAATAAAAAATAGTGTGTGTGTGTGTGTGTGTGTGTGTGTATGCTGATGCTGAAAAGCTTCAAAGATAGGAGTAGGGAAACTGAGAATTTAAAATCATATGGCCTTAGTGTTGTAAAAATTGGAATCAGTTGGACCAGGGCCAAAAATAGGGCAGACAAGTTTAGAAAGTTTACTGAGTGGAAGGAGTGGAATTGTTCAGTAATTGCAAGGACCCAGATGACATTATGTACCATGAATGAGTTAATATATGTAATATGTTTTGGAAACCTTAAAGTACTTTAGCAGCAAGCACCCCAGTATCCCCAGGGTGGTTGGCAACACATGTTCTTAGATCTGCTTTTCTAAAGGAAAGCAACTCAAAATCAGTTAACAAGCTGACTTTAATCAATCAAACATATATCGTTTACCTAGTTCAGGGGAAATAGGTCAACACCCCAAACTTCAGAGTATACAGAGAGAAGTTACAAGACAGAGAAACAGATCAAGCAGACAGGCTTCCAAACTGTCCAACCATTACATCCATACCAAATCACAGTTACCAGAGAGGGAAGCATCAAAATCTGGGTTTTTCAAATCCGGGGGGGCCCTCAATGGCTGCCCAGAGTCTCATCTGGTCAAATCACACAACACTTCTCAAAGTGAGCCCCAAAGCCAAGCCCCCCATCAGGGATTATATAGCATTCTCCTGGCTCAGAGAATGTAACAATCCTTTAACCCACTGCTCAATCACAAAACATTAAGGTGTGGGTGTTCCTGAAAAATAAGCCTCCCACCACAGGCTCTAAGTGCACTTAACCTAGTGTCAGGGAAGATCTTAAAAATTTACATTTCTATAACAAGTGCTATATAAATATTAGCTATTATCATAATTAAACTATTATTAATAATGTTTAACTATTCAAATTTGAGAACAATGATTAAAACAATTACAATGACAGCAAAAACAATAATAATAAAGTAGGGGATGAAACCAGTCCCATTTTTATGATTTTTTTCCCTAGCAGAGCACAGCAGAAATAGATAAATTGAAAGGAGATGGTTAAATGAAGAATAAGGACAGGAATGAAAGCAAACCTAAGTGGATAAGACTTCCACAGCAGTTGCTGAAGAAACATTAAAATGACAGCTGGGTAAGGTAAATAAACAGAAAGTGTGATAGGAGAATATGTATGGATCAATAGATCCGAAGACATGACAAGGGCAAATTAAAAGTATAAAGAGAGTGCGAGAGATAGAAGTATAAGAGATGAGAAAAGAATGGAATCTTAAAGTTTTATATGAAAACTTTTGGAAGAATTCCTATGGGGAAAGAGCTAAGAAGTCAGGAAGAATGGGGTAAAAGAAATATTGATTAACAAAGGTAGTCAGCTGCGGTTAAATACTATGAATTCATAGGGGGTGAAGTCATTTCTATGACCTCTTATATAAAAATGCTGATGTCTTTGAAATTGGAGTAATGTAAGTCAAGTAAAGATGAGTTACAAAGCTGTTATCATATAAGTTTCTTGAGAGTAGGAAATTACCTTGATATTTGTTTCTGTGCTCCAGCACTGAAAGCCATTTTTTTCACATAGCAGACATTTAACAAATGATTTTGGACCATATTAGACTTAGAGATGGGGCAGCTGGGTGGTATACTTGATAAAGTGCTGAGCCTGGAGTCAGGAAGACTCATCTTGAGTTCATATCTGCCACAGACACTTACTAATTGAGTGATCCTGGGCAAGTCATTTAACCCTGTTTGCCTCAGTTTCTTCATATGTAAAATGTGCTGCAGAAGGAATGGCAAACTGCTTTAGTATCATTGCCAAGAAGACCCTAAATGGGGTCATGAAGAGTAAATGTGGCTGAAAAAAACAACTGAACAACAAGAACAACAGACTGGGAAAGGAGATCTTTGAGAAATTGTGAAATATGTGTTTAGTCTGAATATTAAACCTCCTGAGGATGATGGTAGAGAGGGTAAAAAACTGGTATAGAATATTGAGCACAATACTAAAATTGAGAAAGTTGGGAGAGTGACAAAGATGGCGAGAGTATAGTATACTTGAATTTCACATACTATAAAGAGGAAAGGTTAATGTAGGTTTAATTCTTTTTTTTTATTAAATCCTCATTGCATAGAAACCCTCCTGTCACCAGACCAGTATGTCCTACTTCTAGGGAAATTTGGACTATTTTTGTATTTTTACCAAAAGGATCATAGATTTTAAGATTTAGAGCTAAAAGAGACCTCATCCTGTCCAGTGACCTTAAAAATTAAAAGTACAAGAGGAAGGAATCTACACAACTTCCACTGAGCAACATATCAGGTATGTTATCTTCTTTTGATATCCTTGAACCTAAGCAAACTCAATTATCTGGTTAACCCTATTCCTTAAGCAAGTCCTTTGGGCTCTATTTCTATCAGGAATACAATTCTGAGAAAGACTTAAAACTGACACATCAGTTTGTTTGGAAGATGTTAAGCAGATGCCTTAGTTTATATTAAAATAATTTTGTTGAGAAGGTAAACAGGAAAAGGAAATCATATGGAACTTATTAAAGTTGAACTGCTTACATTCCTACATAGAAAAATTATAATTGTAACACATAAGATTTTCTCAGTATGAGGATAACTGAAGGGAATATATATGTAGATATATACATATATGTATGTATAACACACATATGTATATATACACACATGTATGTACAAATACACATTTGTAGGGCACAGGATGATTTGAATATGAAGGGATGATATCTAAAAAATAAAATTAAGAGGTGAAAAAGAAATTTATTGGGAGAAGGAGAAAGGGAGAGATAGATTAGGGTAAATTATCTCAAATAAAACAGGCAAGAGAAAACTGTTACAACAGAAGGGAAGAACAAGAAGGCAAAAGGGAATGGGTCAACCTTACTCTCATTGAATTTGGCTTAAGGAGGGAATAACAGCAGGTAGAGCCAAGATGGCAGCATAAAAGCAGGAAATTCTTTGGGCTCCCCCCAAAACCACCTCAAATACCTATAAAATATGAATTTAAAAAAACTTTATAGCTACAGAAACCACAAAGTGACAGGGAGAAATAAATTTTCCACTGAAGGCAACCTGGCGGGCCAGTAGTAAGGGTCCAATGCAGCTCGCTGGAAGCAGAGATCAGCACCGTGTGAGTCCGAGGTTTTAGTCCCAGCACAGCCCTAACTGGTGGCTGCAACAGACCTCGAAAGAGTGGAACATCAGAAGCTGTGAGAGTTTCCAGAATTATCAACCCATAAATGCCAACGACAAAGCAAAAGTCAGTGTGAACTTTCGGAAACAGGGGGAACTAAAGTTAGGTCTGGCACTTGCTCCCTGGGGTGAGGTTGCAGAGTCACCAGGGCTGTACAGCCACCACAGGGCAGCTGCTTCAGAGCTCCTGGCCTGCAGATAGCAGGGAGAACAAGCAATCATTTAGAGGGTAATCACTCTTGCTTTAACCTGCTTGGATCTGGATCACTGTCCTGTGTGGAGGTCCTGGGGTTTGACCAGGTGCCAGAGCCTGAGGAGGATTCAAAGAGGGCAGCCAACTAATAGCTCTGGCAGTGGAGAAAACCCCAGTGATTTGGGACAAATCTCTCCTCTCTGGAAGCAGAGTTCTACTGTGGCAAAAAGCTCAAAAGTCAAGTAATTGAGTGGCAATATGAGCAAACAAAGGAAACAAAGCAAGTACAGCAATCCAACTTTAGATTTCTTTTTTGGGGACATAAAGGATCAAAGCATGGAACAGGACTAAGACAAAGAAGTCAGAGCTCCTGCACCAAAAGCTTCCAAGATAATTATGAATTGGTTACAGGCCATAGAGGAGCTTAAGAAGGATTTTAGAAACCAAATAAAAGAAGTAGACAAAAAATTGGGAAGAGAAATGAGAATGATGAAAGAAAATCATGAAAAGTGAGTCAACAACGTGACTGAAGAAAATAACACCTTAAAAAATAGACTAGCTCAAATAGCAAAAGGGGCTCAAAAAGCCAATTAGGAGAAGAATGCCTTAAAAAGCCAAATTTGCCAGATGAAAAAAGAATCTCAAAAGCTCACTGAAGAGAATCATTCTTTCAGAATTAGATTGGAGCAAATGGAAGCTAATGACTTTATGAGAAATCAAGATACTATTAAACAGATTTAAACAAAATAAAAAATAGAGGGCAATGAGAAATATCTCACTGGGAAAACCACTGACGTGGAAGATAGATCCAGGAGAGATAATTTAAAAATTATCAGACTACCTGAAAGCCATGATCAAAAAAAGAACCTAGAAATCATCCTTCAAGAAATTCTCAAGGAAAATTGTTCTGATGTTTTAGAACCAGATGGCAAAATACAGGTTGAAAGACTCCACTGATCACTTCCTGAAAAACATCCCAAAAAGAAAACTCCAAAGAATATTATAGTCAGGTTCTGGAGTTTACAGAACAAGGAGGAAATATTGCAATTAATCAAGAAGACATAATTTTAATATGGTGGAAACACAATCAGGATAACACAGGTTATCTACATTGTAGCTTCTACATTGAGGGATCAAAGGGCTTGGAATATGATATTCCAGAAGTAAAAGGAGCTGGGATTAAAACCAAGAATCACCTACCCAGCAAAACTGAGTATCATGTTTCAGGGGAAAATATAGTCATTCAATGAAATGACTTTATAGAT
>NW_027186473.1:38335843-38347723 GCF_028583685.1 Petaurus breviceps papuanus
GGGGTAAATTATCTCATATAGAAGAGGCAAGAGATAATTGTCACAATGGAGGGGAAGAACAGGAAGGCAAAATGGAATGGGTCAACATTTCTCTCATTAAATTTGGCTTAGGGTGGGAATGATATGCACACTCAGTAGGGTAACATCCTACAGGATAGATGGGGGAAAGGGAATGAGAGGGAGGATGATGCAGGGGAGGGCATGTTGGGGGGGAGAGGGTTGTTAGAAGCACACACTTTGGAAAGGGACAGGGTCAAAGTAGAGAATAGAACACATGGGGTAGGATAGGATGGAGGGAAATATAGTCAGTCTTTCACAATATATCCACTATGGAAATGTTTTGTGTAGCTACACATGTAAAAACTATACTGAATTGCTTATCTTCCCAGTAAGGGTGGGTGACAAGGGAGGAAGGGAAAAAATCTGGAATTCAAAGTTCTAAAATCAAATATTGGGGCGGCTAGGTGGCTCAGTGAGTAAAAAGCACCAGGAGAACCTGGGTTCAGATCCAGCCTCAGACACTTTAACACACACACACTAAAAAACCTAGCCTTGTAACCTTGGGCAAGTTACTTAACCCCAATTGCCCTCCAAAAGGCAAAAAAAATCAAATCAGATATTAAAAAAATATTATCATTAATTTTTTTACATGCAACTGGGAAATAAGATATACAGGCACTGGGGTATAGAGATCCATCTTGCCTTACCAAAAAGTCAGAGGGGCAATAGGGGAGGATATAGGAGAGAACAGATTGGTGGAGGGGGTATTCAGTGGGATAGCTGTTTTGGGGTGGTGTGTAGCGGAAAGATGGGGAGAATTTGTAACTCAAAATCTTGTGGAAATGAATAATGTAAAATAAAATTAAACATTTAAAAAATGAGGCAATAACATACATACTCATTTGGGTATCTTACCCTACAGGAAAATAGGGAGGTTTGGGATAAGTGGGGGATGATAGAAGGGAGGGCAGATTGTAGGAGAAGGTAATTAGAAGCAAACATTTTTTAAAAGGGATTTAGCTAAAGAAAAAAATAGAATAAATGAGGAGGGGATAGGATGGAGGGCAATATAGTTAATCTTTCACAATATAACTACTATTGAAATGATTTGGGTACCTACACATGTATAGCCTATATTGAATTGCCTATCTTCCCAGTGGGGGTAGATAAGGAAGGAAGAAGGGAAAAAATCTGGAGCTCAAAGTTTTAAAAACAAATTTTTAAAAACTTATTTTTTTTACATGCAACTGGGAAATAAGGTATACAGGTTCTGGGGTATGGAAACCCATCTTGCCTTACTAGAATATTAGCGGGATTATGGGGAAGGATATAGGAGAGAACAGATTGGGGCAAGGGGTGTATTCATTAGGCTTGCTGTTTTGGGGTGAGGGTAGGGGAAAGATGGGGAAAATGTAACTCAAAATCTTGTTGAGATGAATGTTGAAAACTTAAAATTAATCAATTAATTTTTAAAATAAAGTAGACTCATAGCTGTAGAAGGAGACTTTATAGTCATTAACTCCAGTTTTCTCATTTTGCAGGGAGGTAATTTGTATAAGATTATAAACCTAATTTAGGGGAATAAATGGTACGAGAACTCAAGTCTACTAAATTCCAGTCTTTGGCTCATTCTGTTACACCACACTGGCACTGGATATGAGTCCATGTGTATGAGATATTACTGATAAAAAACAAAGTAAAAACTTCTGATGGAATTGGGGGAAGGAGGGAAACAACATGGAAATTAAAATGCAACAAAATAAAATAAATAATTTAAAAAGTAATTTTGTTACCCTTATTAAAATACAACTCTGCACTAAAAGTCAAACCTTCTAGAAAGAACTGGTCGTATAAAATATGTGACAAAAATAAAGCTCAGTAATTTGCTTATCCTTTATTCCTTCTCTGTACCTTCCTTCCTTTCCCTTTGTTTTCCTCTCCATCATTTTCCCTCCATTACCATCACAGAATCTGAAGGTTGAAAGGGACTTTGCAGACTTCTAGTTCAACCCTTTTCCCTATTCCCCTTCTCTATTCTCATCTCCAGCCCTTAGCACTTAGCATAGTGCCTGGCATCTAGGAAGCCCCATTAAATGTGCATTTCCTTCCATTTTCCCTTCCCTACCACTCTATCCCTTCCTCAACCTCTTTTCATCTTATCTCATAAATATTTGTTGAGTATCTACTGTATCTTAAAGACAGTTTACTATTAAATTATCACTTGAGTCACTATTTTCAAATTTGTTCCTGGTGAATATAATTCTTTGGGTAAACTGCCAAGCCTATTTTATTGATGTTGGCACAGACTTAGAGGTGGGCTTCCCATATGCCACTGCTTATGTTTTTGTATAGGTATCACTATCTGCAAGGCTTCTGAAGGTTAATTCTTCCTGCTGGGAAAACACCTTGATTTCCATTCAATTTCAACATAGTTTTTTTGAGATAAATACCTACCAGCAGATATCAGCCTGCAGGCACCAATATGCTTTGGAGAATATCAGTTTGGCTATGCAAATTCAGGCTATTCTAAGCTAATGCTGCAATGTGTTCTTTATTTACAACCCAGGTCAGGGAAAAAGTATTTGACTTGTTTTGGAATTCTTCCAGCCCTATTGCCTCATCCTGTTCTTCTCTCTCACCTTCTTGTGAAAGAAAGGAAAAGAGATACTTACATTTCCTAAACTTATGGGGGTAATTTAGTTAAGAAACATTATAATTCATCTTTATGTTAACAACAGTTGAAAAAGAAAATTTTCCATGTACAATTGAATTATTGTTATAATACAATCTAAGAATTGGAATAATTTTAAAGAAAAAAAGCTTTGTAATTATTCTTTTAACACACATTCAAACTTATTGTAAAAATAAGAAAGATGTATAGCCAAGTAGTACACTGGCATGGTGTATCCTGTACAACAAATAGGTTATAGAAATATCAAAATGAACAAATTGTGTCCTTTCTATGACAGTTTCCCTGGGGTCAGTACCCTATGATGTCATTCTTTTCATTCAAACTGATGAGAGAGAATAAAATATGGAGTGAAGAAAGCCTGGAGGTTTCATTCCTATGTAAATGATGATGGTCTGTGCAATTTTTCCCAAGATTTTTTTGCAGAAGCTATTAGAGTTTTTTAATTTAAAAATTCAGCTCATTGATAGCTCATTTGCACTAAACATCAGTTACCATTCCCATCAAAGACTTAACCTTATCACTTAGCTTTGGTTGAACATCTCCTGTGTCATTGCCCATTTTTTCCATACTTCTCAGGTAGATTTAATCTTGCTTTAAAACATGAACCTTTTTATTTATTCTAGCACCAGAATTTTCTTCCCTTTGGCAATTGAAGACAACTTGGACTTTTATTTGAAAAGCCTTGCTCCGAAAAGTAAGCTGCATGTATTGAGAATCCTAGCATTTTAATTTATCCTCAGATGTTTAACTCTACTTCTAGTAACCTATTCAATGAGTGTCTGGAAAACAGTCAGATGAGTCTTTTTGAAAAATAGCACTTTTGGGTTTATGAAGTGGAATTTTTAAAAGTCCCTTTGAGATATATTTTCCATTTTACAGGTGAAAAACTGAGGTTTAGAGAACTGGGATCACTTGCAGAAAGACTGGATGATTTTCCCTCAATCTCAAAGCTAATAAACAGTGAAATAAGGCCTGAAATTTGGGTCATTTAGTTCCAAGTCCAGTGTTCCTTCCTCTTAGACTAGGGATTTCTAACCATTTTTCATCACACACTCCCTTTGGATTTAAGGAAAACTTCACCAACTGACTATTGGAAATTCATACTGGATGTTCCATTAACATCTAAAGCTTAATGTTGTCAAAAACTGAACTCAGTATCTTCCCCTGCCCCAGTCCCCCAAACCTTCCACTGTTCCATGCTTCTCCATTATTAAAGAGGCTACTACCATTCTCCTGGTTACACAGGCTTATAAAATAGGTGTTATCCTGGACCCCTCACTCTCATACCCCATGACAAATCTGTTGCCAGTTTTATCTTCCCCAAGTCTCTTGTACATGCTCTCTTCTCTCCTTTGACACTGTCACCAGACTGGTGCAGGCCCTCATCAACTCATGCCTGGGCTATTGGTCTTTTCCCCCCCAATTCTCTGACATTCCAGTTTGTCTTCAATTCAGCTATCAAACTGATTTCCCTAAAACATATGTCTGATAATGGCAACACCACCCTGTCCCATTAAAAACAAACAGATAAAATAAACAACAGCAAAAAACCTCCAATGTCTCCATGTGAGCTCCAGACTCAAATACAAAATCCTCTTTTTGGCATTCAAAGATCTTCAGAATTGACTACTTCCTACCTTTTTAGTCTTCTCATACCTATCTCCCTCCAATAAACTCCACACTCCAGGGATACTGGCTCCCTAGCTATTGTTCACACAAGACACTCCATCTCACTCTGCTGGACATTTTCACTGACTGTCTCCCCTACCTGGAATTTTCCCCCATTCAACTCCACTTTCTGGCTTCCCTGGCTTCCTTCAAGTATTAGCTAAAATCCCACATTTTACTAGCAGCCTTTCTAGATCCCTTGTAATCCTAGTGCATTCACTCTCTTGATCATCCTCAGTTTATCATATACATACATTTGTGCATATGCATAGTTGTTCGCATATTATCTTTTCCTTAGACTATGAGCTCCTTGAAATTAGGAATGTTTTCTTTTTTTTCCTTCTTTCTATCTCCAGTGTTTAGCACAGGGCCTGGTACATTATAAGTGCTTAATAAAAGCATATTGTTAACACATGAGACAAAAAATATATATTATATTTCATAAACGATATTACTTGGTAATAAATACAACAAAGATAATAGAAAAATAATAAAGAAAAATAATAAAAACTATTTTTTTTCTAACTCTACACTACTTGTGGGATATTCCAATAGTTCCCAAATATTCCCCTTAATTACCTCTTAACAAGCTTCATGTATAGCAATCTGGGAACTCTTAAACTAGACATAATGCTTTATAAGTAATTTTTATACAACAACCATATATCCCTTTCAGGCACAAACAAAATCACCTGCCCATTTAGACTCCAGTTTAATTGATATTCCTTTGAAAAGTTTCACAGAATGTTTAACCTGGGAATGAATTTAAAGGTTCTCTTACGCTCATTTTATAAATGAGGAAAATGACAGCAGGTAACTGATTTGCTCCAAGTCACACAGCCAGCAGAACTGATACTTGAACTTGAGCATTCTGACTTAAATCTATCATACTTTTTGCTATATCATGCCAGTGATGGGGCAAACCCTCTTCTGCACAGATGCAAACAATGACAGGGTTAAAAATACCCTGATGCCTTTCGGGGAGTCCCAAATAAATGTGGACTAGATATCCTGAATTCATCTCCCCATAAAATGAGGAATATACCTTCCATTGAAATTACTTAAGTGTTCATACAACTGTTTTGTGTCCTGTTTTCCTTCTGCCTCTAAGGAGGCATGCATTAACTTAATATTAGGTTCATGCTATATGTTTGAAACTTAAGTCTCTCATGCTGATTTAAAATAAGCAAAGGTGAACTCAGTTCGTTGTTTGTAGAAGCCCTTATCCACCTCGGTTCCCATACTGGGATTTCCCATAAGGGCCTTAGTTGATTGGTGAGCTTTGAGCAATGCGCACACATCATTACAGTTCTACCACATATCTGTTTCTTTAAAATCTTGACAGAAAAAAAAACAGTTCAGAAATTCTTTTGGTAACTAAACCAGAAGTGTCTATGCAGAAGGGAAAGGTTTTTCTAAAACTCACCATGTAAAATGTTCTTTTACATGCAGTACATCTACCAAAGACTGGAATTTCAGTCTTAAAGGATGCAATTTCATTTTGCATCTAAGTAATGGTGCAACAAAGAAAAGCCACTTATGCTCAAAGGAGTACATTTCCTCTAAAATTCATGGAAAATCTATATTTTTTGTCATTGTCTATTATTGATTTTTTTTCCAGAAGCAATCATACCTAGGACTATACATGTGTAAGAAAGTGTAATTTGATGCACTAAAGGGAAATGTTGTGGAAGTGTGGCAAAAAATATTTCAAGTGCTTATGTAGCTATCATTCATTTAAGGGATACTAGAGTTCTGAAAGAAATTGTGTCTTCTTAACTACTAAAACATGATTGAAACCTCATGATGTGTTATGCTCAATTTACCTTATTCTTTATTTTGAGTCCAAAAGGAGAGCAACTCTCCTCTTTAGATGAAGGCCAAGTTCGCAAACAGTGAAATCGCTTTCTCATGTAGTTTTGGGAGCAACACAGCTCTGTCTTTCCATCTTTCTTCTGGGCAAACATAAAGAAAGGCAATAGAATAGTAATATATTTGTGATATTCCAGGGCATGAGTAAATCACAAGTCACACTCAATCTCTTTTTCTTCCCTATGCTTGAAATGTCCTTTGATCCACAGAAGGCACTAGAAACTTTATTCCAATTAATTTTTAGTGACAACCATATAGTATGCAGGTTGTTCATTTTTTATCTGTTACAGTGCAAATTCATTTTGAGTCAACACAACAATGTAATATGGCAACGTATTATTTATTAAGCTACTTTTTTCACATTCTGTATCGGTGGAAGGAAGCAATGACTCTGCGGTGCCCTTTCCTGGCCACATTATATTTGGAGTATTGTGTTATGGACCTCACATTTTAAGAAAGATATTGATGAGCTAAAACACATTCAGAGGAAAACAACCAAGGTGATAAAGGGCTTGAAGTTCATGATATGGGAACTTCTGAAGTTTTTTAAATGAAAATTTGTTGAAGGAACTAGGAATTCACTAAGAGGAAAATTAGGGGAAGAAAAGAAGTGAGCATTTATTAAGTGCTTACAATGTGTCAGGTACTATGCTAAGCACTTTAGAAATATCTCATTTCATACTCACTACAAGGTAGGTACTACTATTTTCTCCATTTTACAGTTGAGGAAATTCAGGGAGACACAAGTTAACTTGTGACTTACCCAGAGTAACACATCCAGTAAGTATCTGAGGTCAAATTTAAACTCAGATCTTCCTGACAGAAGGATTTTATCCACTGAGCCATTTAGCTCCCTTTGAAGAAAATATCTGTCAATGACAGTACAGACAAAAAATAAGATAAGTCTGAATTGGACAGCAGAAAGAAGTAGAGGGTTGTATTATCTTCAGGACATGAAAAAGTCTCTTAATCACTTCAAGGTTCTTTTATAAACAAATGTTCATTTTTAAAAATATATATATTTTCACTTATTTCATTAAATATTTTCCAATTACACACAAAAACAATTTAACATTCTTTTGTTTTTTTTTAATTTTGAGTTCCAAATTCTCTTTCTCCTTCCTGCTCCTACCCCTACTTGAGAAGGTAAACAATTTGATATAAATTACATGTGTGAAGTCATATAATAATACATTTCCTTATTAGCCATATTGAAAAAGAAAACAGATCAAAAAGGGAGAAAAATAAAGTTTGAAAAAATATGCATCAATCTGCACTCAGGTTCATCAATTCTCTCACTAAAGATGGATAGAATTTTTCACCATGAATCCTTTGGAATTGTCTTAGTTCATTATCTTGATCATAGTAGCTAAGTCTTTCATAGTTAATCATCCTTATAACATTGTATTTAATATGAATGGTGTTCTCCTGGTTCTGCTCACTTCACTTTGCATGAGTTCATATATTTTGTCCTAAGCCTTTTAAAAAAAATCTTACTTGTCAATTCTTAAAGTGCACTAGTGTTCCTTTGCAATCATATACCACAACTTGTTCAGCCATTCCTAAATTGATAGGTAAACCTTTTATCTCCAATTCTTTCCCACCACAAAAAGAGCTGCTATAAATATTTTTGTGTTAGCTTCTAAATTTTGTGTGATCCTGACATGGTACTTAAATGGTTTCTTTCTGGCTTCTTGGAGTGTTTTCTCTCTGAACTGTGAGATCTAGAATTTGGCTATAATATTTCTGGTAGTTTTCATTTTGGGATCTCTTTTAGTTGGTGATTGTTGTATTCTTTAATTTTTATTTTACCCTCTGTTTCTAGGATATTAAGGCAGGATATTATTTAATATAATAAGGAGATTATTTCTCTAAATAATTTCTTGAAATATGATGGCCTAGGTTCTTTCTTTGATAATGGCTTTCAGTTCTCTAATAAAATTCTGAATTCTCTCTCTCCCTGATCTATTTTTCAGGTTAATTGTTTTTCTGATAAGATATTTCACATTTTCTCCTACTTTTTTCATTCTTTTGACATTTTTTATTGTTTCTTAATATCTCATTAATAGCTTCCAGTTGCCCAATTCTAAGTTTTAAGGAATTATTTTCTTTAGTGGACTTTTGTGCATCATTTTCCCATTGGTCCAATTCTACTTTTTAAGAAGGTTTTTTTCATAAGTTAATTTTTATTCCTCATTTTTTATTTGACTTATTCTGCTTTTAAGATAATATTCTTCAGCTTTTACATGTCTCTTTTACCAAGTTGTTAATTTTCTTTTCATAACGTCTTCCTTTACTTTCATTTCTTTCTCAACTTCCACTCTATTACTTTGATTTTGAAAATCATCTTTAGCTATTTCAGGAATTCTTGTCTGGCTTGTGTCAAATTCACAGTTTTCTTTGTAGCTGTGTTTGCAGCTTTTTTTATTTCATTGTCATCTTCTGATGTTGTGTCTTGATCTTCCCTATTACCAATAGCAGCTTTTTGTGATCAGGTTCTTTTTTGTTGTTTACTCATTTTTCCATGATATTTCTTGATTTTTTACTTTCTGTTAAAGTTAGGCTCTCTTCCTGTGGGAAAGGAGAAGGATCAGGGAGGCACTATCTCAAACTTTAAGCTTTTTTTGCGCTAATGCTTGCAGAGCTAATTCTGGGGAGTTGGGGGCTTTTGGTGCTTTCAATGTGGTATGATCTGGGGAGAAATTTGGTTACTACTTTCCTAGTCTGCACTCTGATCCTTACCTAGGAAGGGCGAGCTGATCCTTTGGGATTACAACTGATACTGCCTCCTCACAATCCCAACTCTCTTGGAACTGGAAATGATACTGTTCCTTATGACCAAAAGTGATACTTCTCTTCTCACTCCCTCTTAATGAAAAGTGCTCCTCTCCATCCTTGAACTATGATGCAAAAATGAGTATAGGCAATGGGGTTGCCAAACTACATCTGGCTCTTTTTTTAAAAAAAGTGTTTTATCTTTGATTTATGGAATAAAACAAACATGTCCATATTATAGTATAATAAAGAGGATGATTACACATGAATGAACTAATTCATAGTTTTATCAACAATGCATAAATGTCCCTAATATCTCAGATCCCCTCCAGCATTTCTTATTTTCATTTCTATCATATAACTAATCTAATTGGTGTGAGGTGGTGCCCCAGAGTTATTTTTATTTACATTTCTCTAATTATTAGTGATTCAGAGCATTTTTATATGGTTATTTATCATTTTTATTCTTTCCTCTTAAAAATTGCTTGTGTTTTTTCTCTTTTGACCACTTATCTGTGGGGGAATGGCTATTGGTTTTTATAAATCTGAATCAGTTCCCCACATATTTGAGAACCCTTTCCTTTACTCAAAAAATTGTTAAACAAAATCAGTTAATACATGACACAACTGCATATATGTAGCTGGGTCTGTTTACTTCACTCTGAATCATGACAGAAGTTTTAACTTCATTTGAATCAGATTTTTTGGTATTAAAAAAAAATACAAAGGAGTGATTGGCCAAAGTGAAGGAATCCTTATACTTGGCACCTCCTCTAGAAGTTGTACTGTTAAGAACATAATTTATACTGGTAAGAAACCCTTCAAATGAAAAAGTGAGAGCTATTTCATTGTAAGCTTTCTGGTGGTAAATTAACAACATGGAAAGGAAAGTCACCAATTCTATTGAGCTCTCAGAAACTGTCATTCTTTTGCTATTATTTTAATTTAGTCACGGAATTTTGTTATCTCAATTTTAAAATTTGTGGTAAGCATCCTAATTACTTCTCACACTATTATTTGTGTTATCCTAGATCACCAACCTGTTTATCAAAGACTGGAATGTAAATCTGAGTAAAGAAGCACTTTCAAAGTTTAGGGAAGGTGAGAGAATTCATATCTAAATCCTAACAAGAGGAGCAAGTAATAATGATTATATTTTTTTTCTCTCATGTACCATACTGTGCTTTTGTTCCAAGGAGAGCTGAAAGAAGACAAATCACCTAAAATATTAGTATCACCTTGAATAAAATTCTCCAACTTAAGAGCAAGAAGGGACCTAGAGATGAGCTACTTCTTTTCCTTACTCCATTTTGCTGATGAGAAAATTGAGGCCTAATGATTTTAAGGGACTTGGCTAATATGTCTCACCTAGTTAATTGAAGAATCAAAACTACAACCCAGGTATAATGATTTCACTTAGAATATTTATATTTTGAGTATGAGTTATTGAGCATGTTGAAGAAATATGAATATCCAAGCCAGTTAACTAAGTTAAGTTCCCTTTCAACAGTAGTAATATAGTAGAAAATCACTAGATTTAGAGTCAGAGGACTTAAGTGAAAATCCTAAAGTTGCTGCTCATTAACAATGTGACTTTGGACAAGTTACTTAAAGGAGTCTAGTTCTCAGTTCTTCATACTATACAAATGGAAATGTTGAACTAGATAATATCTAAAGTCTTGTTCAATTTTAAATTCTACAAACCAAATAGCTAATATATTTAACCTACTCATAGTATCTAGAGTTTGAACTTAGAAGTTCAAAGTTTTGTGTGGTTTTATTTAAGTGGGTTATTTTGAATTAGCATCAAATATGACAGATATTCATCTGATTTTTAAAAATAGCTCTCATACAGTGGTTGGTTAGGTAGTTTTAAATATTAAAACTCAATAAATCCCTTCACCAATAAATTCACACCTCTTTTACAATGGCTTTCATAAAATCTATGCTATTAAGTAGGAAAAAAAATTCTCATAAGTTTGGTAGAGTGAGAGCTTGTGAGAAAACCTAGATCCCTTGATCACTTCAAAAAGAGTTTCAAAGGAAAACTGTCTTATAGAAGAAGCCCAAAAAAATCATTGAGGAAATGAGGAAGAAAAAGGCTCCAGCATGATAAATATATATTATAAAATAAAAGGAATCAAATAGAAGGCAATGGATAGAAAAAAAACAGTGCAATATTTCTTCCATTAGAAAGTATTGAAATAATTTACTCAAGGGAGTAAGAGTAAGATTTGCAGGGTTAACACCTTTAGTTTCTTTCTCATAAAACCTTTGTCTTTGTAATTGTTAACTTATAGCAGCTAAGTGATTCAAAGGATAGAAGGCTGGGTGTAGTGTCAAAGATTTTCTTTGTTCAATTCCAGCCTTAGGCACTAGCTGTGTGACTGAGCAAGTTCTTAAACCTCTGTTAGCCATAGTAGTTATAATAATATCACCCATTCCCCAGGGCTGTTGTAAAGTGCTAAATACAGTGTCTAGTACATAGTAAGTGCTATATAAATGTTAGCTATTACCTATTTTTACTATCTCTAGTATAGAATGCCAGGGAATCTGATCTAGATATCCATGCCTACCCATTGTTGCCCTCATAATCATTTGACATGGGTTTACTCAATTTTCTGAGGGCCTTGTCATATTATCTTGGCATCATATAGATACTGATTCCATTTCTCTATTGGCTATGTCTCACTCTTGCTATGTCTCACTTTTGCTAAGCAAATGGCCCAAATTTTTCCTTGGTCCTACAGTTTTTGGTCTTTTTGGAGGGGAAAAGACAGGGCAATTGAAGTGACTTGCCCAAGGTCACACAGCTAATAAGTGTTAAGTGTCTGAGGTCACATTTGAACTCAGGTCCTCCTGACTCCAGGGCC
>NW_027186473.1:38347733-38442960 GCF_028583685.1 Petaurus breviceps papuanus
GCAGTGTGATCCTGGCCAAGCCAGCCCTGTTTGCTCAGTTTCCTCATCTTTAAAATAAGCTGGGAATGGAAAGGGCAAACTGCTCTTTCATCTTTGCCAAGAAATCCCCATATTGGGTCATGAAGACTAGTACATAACTGAAAGAACTGAACAACAAACAAGAAGTTTCTGTTCAAGATATATGTATAAGCAGATGAAATATATAGGTTGTCCATTCAATTGTATTAGAACTGAACAATAGACCTCATTTATTTACTTCTTTGTTGCTGTTTTTTTTCTCTTTTTCCCCCCCTTTTTTGCAGATTTCTTTAGGTCAGATTATTTTTAAGGAGACTTTTTAAAAATAAATTTATTTATTTATTTATTATTAGTTTCTGATATTCATTTCCACAAGATTTTGTTACATTTTTTCTCCCTGTCTTTCCCCATCCCAAAATAACAAGCCTACTAAATACCCTTTCCCCAATCCGTTCTCTCTTATATCCTCCCCCATTTACCCCCCCTAACTTTCTAGCAGGGTAAGATAGATTTCTATACCCCAGTGCTTATATATCTTATTTCCCAGATACATCTTAAAAAGCAATTTTTAAACATTTGTTTTTTTAAAATTTTGAGTTTCAGATTTTTTCCCTTCTTCCCTCTTCACCCACCCCCACTGGAAAGATAAGCAGTTCAATATAGGTTGTACATGTGTAGTAACCCAAATCAGTTCCATGGTAGTTATATTGTGAAAAACTAACTATATTTCCCTCCATCATATCCTACTTCTTACTTATTCCATTTTCTCCTTTGACCCTATCCCTTTTCAAAAATGTTTGCTTCTAACTACCCTCTCCCCTAATCTGCCCTCCCTTATATCATCGCCCCTCTTATCCCCTATCCCCCTATTTTACTATAGGGTAAGACACCCAATTGAGTATGTATGTTATTCCCTCCTTAAGCCAAATTCAATGAGAATAAGGTTGTCCCATTCCCTTTCACTTTCCTGCTCTCCCCCTCCATTGTAACAGCTTTCTCTTGCTCTTTTATATGAGATAATTTACCCTGATCTATCTCTCCTTTTCTCCTTCTCCCAACAAATTCCTATCTCACCTCTTATTTTTTAGATATCACCCCTTCATATCCAACTCATCCTGTGCACTCCATGTATACATGAACATATATGCCCACACTGACATACATATTTATATACACATATGCCCTCCTATACATGTATATATGTATGTCTTTATACACACGCACAAACACACATACACATATATACACACATATATATTCCCAACAATCCTCATCCTGAGAAAAGTCTTATGAATTATGATTGTCATTTTCCCATGTAGGAATGTAAATAGTTCAGTTTTAATAAGTTCCTTATGATTTCTTTCTCCTGTTTACCTTCTTATGCTTCTCTTACTTCTTGTATCTGAAAGTCAAATTTTCTGTTCAGCTCTGGTTTTTTCATCAAGAATGTTTGAAAATCCTTTATTTCATTGAATGACCATATTTTCCCCTGTAGCATTATACTCAGTTTTGCTGGGTAGGTGATTCTTGGTTTTAGACCTAGCTTCTTTGAACTCCAGAATATCATATCCAAGCCCTTTGATCCCTTAATGTAGAAACTGCTAGGTCTTGTGTTTCCATAATACTCAAATTGTTTCTTCCTTACTGCTTGCAATATTTTCTCCTAGACCAGGGAACTCTGGAATTTGGCTATAATATTCCTAGGAGTTTTCTTTTGGGGATCTTTTTCAAGAAGCAATTGGTGAATTCTTTCAATTTCCATTTCCAGTTACATTTCCCTTTGATTCTATAATATCAGGACATTTTGCTTGACAATTTCTTGAAAGATGTTTTCTAGGTTTGTTTTTTTTTTATCATGGCTTTCAGGCAGTCCAATAATTTAAAAATTATCTCTCCAGGTCAGTGGTTGTTCCAATGAGTTTTTCACATTGCCTTCTACTTTTTCATTTGTTTGGATCTGTTTTATAGTATTTTGATTTCTTATAAAGTCATTAGCTTCCAATTGCTCCAATCTAATTTTGAAGGAGTTATTCTCTTTAATGAGTTTTTGAAATTCTTTTTCCTCTGGCAAATTTGGCTTTTTAAGGCATTCTTCTGTTCACTAGCTTTTTGGGGCTCTTTTGTCATTTGAGTTAGTCTATGTTAAGGTGTTTTCAGTGTATTTTGGGGTCTCCTTTAGCAGGCTGTTAACTTGCTTTTCGTGATTTTCTTGCATCATTCTCATTTCTCTTGCCATTTTCTCCATCACTTCTCTTACTTGATTTTCAAAAAAAAATACTTCTTGAGCTCCTCCATGGCTTATAACCAGTTCATAATTTTCTTGGAGGCTTTTGATTCATGAGTTCTGAATTCTCTTTTGTCTTCCCTCTCCATGTCTTGATCCTTTTTGTCCCCCCAAAAGGATTCTATGGTCTGTTTGTACTTCCTCTGCTTGCTAATATTGCCAGCCAATTACTTGAGTTTTGAGCTCTTTCCCACAGTAGAACTCTGCTTCCAGAATGGACAGAGCTTTGTCCCAAATCACTGGGGTTTTTCCAGTTGCTGGAGCTATAAGGAGGGCACCCTCTCTACAGCCCCAACAAGCTCTGGCTCACTGGTCACACACCCCAGGATCACCACCCAAGACTGTGATCCAGATCCAAGCAGGTTAAAGAAAGAAAGATTATCCTTTGAATGATTGCTTGATCTCCCTTCTATCTATAGGCCAGGGGTGCCTAAGGCAGCCATGTGGTGCAGTCGCCATGCCCCCTATTCCAACAGAATTCCACATTAACCTTTTACTTTGTCTTTGGAATTTATGGGTTGAGAAGTCTAGAAACCACCACAGCTGCTGGTGATTCACTCTCCTGAAGTCTGCCCTGGACACTTCTGGTTAGGGCCACCCTGGGGCCAGAACTGCGTGGCTCATGCAGGATTGCACTCAGTTCCTAGCATTGGTGATTTAGACCCTTCCTGTCCACCTGCCAGGCTGCCTTAAGTGAGAAATGTGTTTCTTTCTGTAATTTTGTGTGTTTTGTAGCTCTAAAGTTTGTTTAGAGTCTTTTTTTCATGTACTGGAAGTGATTAGAGCAGGAACTCACACCAAGTTTGTGCTTCTATTCTACCATCTTGGTTCCGCTCCAATAATGAGCCTTCTAATGCAGAAAGTTCTTCATTTGATGAGATACAAAGCTGCTATCACAGTACCATTTGCAAAGCAGAACCTGAATATTACCTCACCATTTTTAGTGTTATTTACAAATATTTTTCATATTTTTTTTCTTTCAAAATTCTAGTTATACATATATGGTCTTGATAAGAATTTACAATCTATTTTGAAAGACAAGGAAGTAAAAACTAATTTAGACCACACTACTTCCATGTAGTACTATATCAAGCAATGTGGTATGAAAAGAACATGGGATTTGAAGTTGCAAGACATGTCTTTTGACATTTAACAGCAATGTAACCGAGCCTTAATTTCCTCATCTATATGCATAGTACCTCATAGAATTGAGATATACATGAAAAAATGCATGTAAAGCAATTTGTAAATCTTAAAATGTCCATTTTAACTGTTACTATTATTATATGAGAAACAACACTTGACTCAGAATCATTAGTTCTGGCTTCTAATTCTTACGCTGCTATATAATCTTTGTATGATATTAGACAAATTGTTTGATCACCTTTGCCTGAGAATAGTGGATTAAGATACCTTCCATAAATTTTATATAACATCATTTTCAAAGTATTATCCCCTCTCCCAAGGTATCTTGTGTAAGCTTTTTATGATATTTTTTATTATTCTCATAAAGATTTTGTGGACATGAAACTGATAGGTTTGATGTTTGTTAATATCCTCTCAATTATCTTTAAAAAATAATACCAATTCTAGGTTTCAAAAAATCTTTTGAGGGTTTCTTAATTAACTTGAAAATTCATCCTATAAATGTCATCAAAATTATGTTGGCTCTGGCATGGATGTCTTCTTTGGGAACTTGAGATGGTCAAGCCATTCTTTCCAACTGTATCTTCTTAAGAGTTATTTCCATGTTCTTATATAAGCAAAACAACAACTGAGGTAATAGATTCTAAATTAGATGTTGTACTCCTTGAGAATAGGGGCTTTTTGTTATTTTTATCTGTTCATTTTTGCATTTGTATACCCATTTCTTATTTAGCACAGTACCTGGCACATAGTAAGCATTTAATCAGTTTGTTGACTTGAGTAATTTTAATAGTTTAATAATAATGAGAATAAATTGTTGTAGAAATGCTCATATGTTCCTAGATATATATATGTGTGTGTGTGTGTGTGTGTGTATACACACATATCCATACACACATATAATCTTCCCAGTTTAATCTGTAAATGCCATTGGTTTTATTGGGTCTCATTCCAAGGGTCTTTGCAATCCCTTTCACTCTGTATTGCTGTTTTGTGAAGCACCATGTCTTCTAATCATCTGTTATCCTTCTCCATAAGAATTTTTAAAGGTTTGCATTCTAAATTCATGTTGTCCATAATTGCCATGTTTATCTGCCTGGATGGAGAACAAGTGAGTTCAAGGTTTCAGGTTGAGGGAATTTACTACTTTCATATTGTTCTAGTGAAACTACTGCAAAAAAACTGGTTATTATCAAAGTCAGCGTCTTTATTGTTATTCATTTTGAGGGGCAACAAGATATTGTTTGAATAGTTAAGGCTAGAAATGCTATAATTGCATGAATTATGTTTTCATCTTCTTCCATTGGATAACAAGATAGATAAATCAAGTATTTATTGGGCACATGTGAAGTGTGAGGTTATTTACTGTGCATTTGAACAATTTCAAAAAGTCTCAGCTTTTTCTTTTATCAACGAAGTTTCACTTTTCTGGCTTGTTTTTATAATACACTTAATTAAGGCTACCATTTCTCAGTACAAAGACAAGGAAATCCTTCACTTTCTGATGGTAGATAAATGCATAGAATAGGTGTCTTTGGTTGTTGTAATTATGCAGTGAATACCTGTTGTACCACCCCTTGTACTTTTATAGTTTACTTTAGAAGAAATCAAAACAGTTTATCTCTTTGAAAATAGTCTTTCAGTTCAAAGGAGACCCTCTTTGCACTGAAGATTATATATTTCATGGGAAGCTAAACAAAAACAAACAAACAAAAGCTCCCAGGGAAGCAAGCAGCAATGAGTTGGGATTTGAGGGAGGTATCAAGTATGACTAGGTACTTGCAGAAAATGCATACATAACCTACTAAAACTGGAAAGAACCTTTGTGTAGGTGAGAATGCTACTGTCAGACTTCAGAAAGGAGCACAGATGTAAGACATCAAAACAAAATCCTACCTAACAGAGAGAAGTAGGAGCTAAGAAATGCCTTCCTCTTCTTGTGGGACTTTGGTCATACAGGATTCCACACAATTTCCCTTAGAGGCAAGTTCCTTTTGCTAAGTTGCTCATTAACAGTAAGATCTATAGGGCCAGTTGGCACTTGGCCACTTCATTTTCATTCACTGGAAGACTCAAATGAAGTCCAGTCCCCTTGAAGGAGTTTCATCTAAGCCATGAAACAGATGAGGGTGTGGAACTCTTCTTCTACTCCATGCTGTCAATCATCAGTATATCAGTGGATTCATATTTGTGGCTCTGAGCCACTCTGCACTCAGCAGTGCTTCCCACCCAACAGCTGGTAATCAATTCACAGCATAGGGAATTACTTCCCTCCCCCCCCCATCTCCATGCTCCAAATCCACTGTCCCTTGGAGGGATGGACACAGAAACAAAGAAAATAAAATATCTCTTTTCATTGCAATGTGTCCATAGCATCTGCATTCTCCAGGGGGGAAAGTGTCTCTGAATGATACTCAGAAATGACTAATTGTGTCTGGTGCCAGGTGCACAATGCAAATCACCTAGTTTGGATTTGTCATTTCTTAAAGAATTGTTACTCCCAGTCCTCCTTGATCCCTAACACACACACACACACACACACACACACACACACACACATTACCAATTGCTTTTCAACGCGTATTTATTGTTTCTCAAGAAGCTGTCTGCCTTTTTTCTCTTTATTATTCCAGGTAATTTCTTTGGGTTTGTTTCGTTTTGTTCCCATTGTTGTTTCTTATTGAATTTTGATCAGAGTAGCAGATGCAATTGCTTTTTTTTTCTTCCCCCAAATGCCTCTGCTGGTCCAGATATGAATTCCTGGAGGGGGATGGGATGGGATGGGATAGGTGACTGTCATGTGATTGTCATTTGTTACTGGAGATGTTCTTGGTGAGATGTCCTTCAAACTGAGTGAGATTAATGGGCATTAATAGATAGGAACTCATTAACATGCGCGTTGGAACCTGTCAGCTCTTTTGTTAATATAAATGCTATATAGCTTCTCAATGCTGTTTGTATTAGTCTTCCTTTCAGGGCTAATTTTTATTCTCTAGCTATGTCTTTTTATCTCAGTAGTGTTATTATGTAATTATCAGTCTTAGTGTTGTGTGAGCTACTTTTATGTGGTTCATTGTTTTTTATCCCTTATGATCAAGGGTGATTGTCAGTTAATTTGCATAAATCTTTGCCAAATATCCCTCAGTTGGCACTATTTGGTTCAGTATGATATCTTTCCAGCAAGAAAGAAGGAAAAAGGGAAATGAATATTAAGTATAGAGGGCTTATTTGATTTTATTTCTGGTTATGAACTACTTTTACTAGGATAAAATGTAAAGAAAATGTTTTTAAGGAGAAAATCATAAATCCCAATGCACTTACTGTCAGTATTACAGACTCTAGCACTTGATTATCTGCCATCTTTTATTATTTTCTAATTGTCTTTCCTCCCTAGCTAGATTGTAAACTATTGGAGAGCAGTGAGTCTGTCTTCTGTTTCTTGCATATGTTGTATAGGGGCTAGTTCAGGATTGGGCTCACCATCTACTCCAGAACTCCAAGGGATCTGTGATACCAACAGTGTGAATATTCCCTCCAGCCGTGCAGCTTACAACCTATTCATGCCTCCCCAGCCTGTGCCACTCTCACCTGCATCCTACTGTAAATCTCTCAGGGAGACTGTACTCAACATGGGGCCGCTTTGATCATTCACTTGACATTGGATGGATGCCAATGGACAACACTGGCTATCTATTGGTTGACCCTCATTCTTGGTGTGTGGCCAGCCCATAATTTTTACTGTTCATCTGTAGAAGTATAGGCCCTTTCACTGTATTTTATAATTGCTTATTACCCCCTGCGCTTATGACTGTCTATTATGTTCATTTACACAAGCCTTGATTATCTACTACATCCTATTACATTCTTTAGGAAAGATGGTAGGTATTCACTAGAACATTATAGAATTGTATCTAGCTATGTGGTTCAGTGGAAAGACTCCTGGATTTAGAGTTGGAAGACCAAAGGTTTTTACTTATTGTTCCTATAATCTAGGGCAAGTCATTTGCCCTCTCTGGGTCTCAGTTTCTTCATTTTTAAAGTGATGGGCATTGTACTAGATGACCTCTGAGGTCATCAGCTTGAAATGTATGATTCTGGTATCAAGGATTATAAACAAGAAGACCAAGGCTGAATGAATAACTTAATTTGGAATCTGTGTTTGAAAGATAGATAGATAGATAGATGGATGGATAGTATATAGATAGGAAATAGATAAATGGTTAGATAGAGACCTGTGTGCACACACATAAATACACACAAGCACATATTTATTTATTATGCATAACCCAAGAAAACCTCTTCCAATCTCCCTGACACTTCTTTATATTGGGACTTCTTTCCCCTTACTGTAGCAAGCCCTGTGTTACTTCACTACAGCCACTGTGCATGCCTCTATCATTCCCCTCCACTCAATTGCAGTGTATTTCCATTAGAAATAAGATGAAAGAGCAAGTTTAAACATTTGCTACTTCATTAAGTATTTATAAGACAATTTTCATCTACATTATTTTCACTAATTTTCCAGCCAGGGTTAGCTGTAATAACAGTCTATTTTGTTGTTTACACAGCTGTAAAAAATTCTACTTTAATACACCAAAATACAAGTCATCTACCCCTGTCAACAACAATACATGTGCAAATGTTTTCCCATGCAGAGACATTGTATTATAGAAAACCCACAAATTAGTCACCATGAGCAAGTCCATTCCCTGTTCTGGTCTCAATTTTCTCATCCGTAACTGAATGGGGTTTAGACCAGAGGACTTCTAAAATCCCTTCCAGCACTTAATATATTAATCACATACTTTCATGATCTTCAGTCACTTAACCTCTGTGTACCTCCCTTTTAAATACATAAAATGAAGGAACTAGACTAGATAAGGTCCCTTCCAAGTCCCAATCTATTATTCCACAATGCCTTTCTCATAATCTGTATTCATGAACATGAACCTCACACAACTTCATTCCAAAATATGCCTGGGGTTCATTGTCAAGCCTATGTTACATGCTATTCCCCAGAGCACTAGAGTAAATCACCTCTCCATCCCCCCCAAAAAAGTCCTTGCTTAAACTATCTGCTGTAACTATGAATGCAGGCCTTCCTAATGGGGATGCTGAATGACAGACACTCTAAAAGACAATGAGCTTTTGTCCTTCTTAAGCAAGATTTGGTTCAATATACTAGTATAAAAGTACTGACTTTTTTGTGTGACATTATTTTTCTTCCTTTAAAGCTCACCTCAGCTGCCATTTTGACACATCCTGCACGAAGCCTTCCCTGATTGTCCTCCCTTGCCCTGATGACATAGACTGTGCTACAATCAACTCATACTGAGACATCAATTTAGCAGTTATTAACTTTCAGATGTGAGCATTTTATACATTAGAAATCACCAAATGCTACAAACCAGGACTTCATTTATTGTTTTGTTAGTTGTCTTAACTTAAAAACATAATAGAGGGAATGTTAATAATACAGATTAAACTTAAAAGAGTACATTGAGGAATCACTTTTTCTTCTTTTCTGGAGAGCCAATTGTTAAACATTTACCAGGTCACACCTGATCATACCTGCCTGTGTACATTCTATATCACTCTCCTTTGTTAGAATGCAAGCCCCTTGTTGACAGAAACTCATATTTATTTTTGCCTTTGTGCTCCCAGTCCTTACCATCATGCCCTGCGTATAGTAAGTTCTTAACACTTGCTTCTTGAATTAATTTGAACTTCCTGTCCCAAAACCCTCAAATAATTAAAATGTAGGTAGGTACCACACTTTGAACTTAAAAAATGATGAGAATCAGTTGAAGAAGGAAGGAATACGGGTGGCTATGTGGCACAGTGAATAGAGCACCAGCCCAGAAGTCAGGAGGGCCTGAGTTCAAATCCGACCTCAGACACTTAACATAAAAACTAGCTGTGTGACCTTGGGCAAGTCATTTAACCCCAATTGCCCTACCTTCCCCCCTCCAAAACACAATGAATAAATAAATAAATAAATAAAAGAAGGAAAGAAGGAAGGAATAACAGAATGTCTTCTGTGTATGATGTCTGTTTTCTGTGACTAGAAACTCAATTATTATGCAGTGCCATGAAGTTGTATCTATTCAATTAAAACATAATTTATGGGTTTTGGAATTATCTAGTGAATTTAGTCCGTGTAGACCAAATTGTAGACTGACTCCAGTCATAGACATATCCTCCCTCATTTCTCTCCCTTTCCTAATCTCCTCACAAATTTCCAATTTAAATTTATGTTCATATCCCTTCCAATCTTTCTAAACCACAACTACCCATGTCACCTGTGTACTAGGTGAACTTTTGCTTCAATAAGAGTTCACAATGAATTTAAAGAAACTTAATACTATGTTAAAGATACCAATTTTAAGAAGGTGAGTTATACCAAGGATAGTGAACAGTTTAATGTAGCAAAAAAAAAAAGGTTTGCAAATATTAACTGTCTCATCACAAGTGACATAAGGACATTAAAATCTTTTGCATTCAGAGTTCATCTCCTTTTACTTTTACCATAGTCCCATAAGGGACCAAAAGTATTATTATCCCCATTTTACAGATGTTGAAATTGGCTCAGAGAATGTAAGGAACTTAACAATAATCACACAGGCATGTGACAGAGGTCGAAATCAGGTGTAGGTTTGTTTTTTTTGTTTTGTTTTGTTTTGTTTCTTCTCAATCCAATACAATCATCTTTTCTCCAAACTAAATGGCGTATCATGAAAGTTCAGGATGACACACACACACACACACACACACAGACACACACACACACACATATATATATATATATATGTATGTTTGCATTAGTTAAGAGAGCATCCCTTATGCAAAGGTGGAGTAAACAGCTATTTTTATGGTAGGATTTGTAGAACTTTGAAAGCAATTTTTGCCTGATTCACCATGCATAGGTTTCCCAATATTTATACCATTTCCCACCTGGCTGATCTCCTGGACTTCATATTCATCAGAAATCCATCATCTTGCAAGATGACATCAACTTTAGAACTCACACCTTGTTAACACTCCCTTTCCCTTGGGTCAGTCCCTTGCTCTCTCTGGTTAGAGAAGAGGGAAATTGGAGAATCCCTTTCAGATCCTCCACCATTGCAATGGTAATGAGAATTTGAAGATCTTCCCTGCTATGAAGATTTTTCCTGCCCCCAATAGGTCAAATGCCATCACATGGAGCCTGTGGTGGGAGGAGTTTGGTAAAGAGTGTAGCAGAGCCCACAGGAAACTGGAAGTCAGAGTTGTTAGAGCTGGAGGGAGGAGAGGACACACTTGAGGGAGACAGCTAGGCTTGTAAGTGTTGGTTTGTGGGAAGGCTGAAGGATGCTATAACTCTCTGTGGTGTTATCGGTACTAACTTCTTTGCTACTATGATGGATTTGACTTTCTGGTGTTGGGATTTGGTTTTTTGGTGTCAATAAATGTTTTGCTTCTGTCTTATGGAGTGTCTGTTATGTTTTATGATTGAGAACTACACTGGCATATTTACAGTCGCTGTCAGCAATGTGAATATTGCATTGGTGTTACAATCATTTCAAGAGGGAGACCAAGGAATTCACCTCATCACTTCTTAACTGGATGTTCTCCTGGACTTTATGATTTCCAAAAACATATCATCACCCCACAAGATGAAGCCAATTCGGTAACTGACAACTCTTCAGAACATTTCCCACCCCAGCTGCCAAACACGATCATACCCCAGAGCTGGGTACTTGTTCCTCCTCATTTTTCAACTTCTTTTCATATGTTATCTTCCTTCATTAGAATGCAAGATCCTTGATCCTTTTTTTTATATCCCTAGAGTTTAGTACAATGTCTGGCACATAGTAGGCACTTAATAAATGTCATTTTTTTTACTCTGTATCTGACAGATACAATCTGCATTTTAATAATGGTAAGGCATATTTCCTGGGCAGGGTAGCTCATTACTTAGCCAATACATTTGCTACCCATTTCTATACAAGTGAATCTCCCAGGTCTGAATGGATAAGGATACAGAACACAAAATGGATCAATTTTGATACAATGAAGGAGAGGCTCTAGTCATTGAAAGAAAAGCAACAGAAAACCAAGTAGCTTGAAAAGATAATCCAGTAGCCAATCTAACAAAGAATTTCTTGAGGACCAACTATGTGCCAGGTATTGGGGCTGAAAAGAAAAAGTGTAACATTCCTTGTTCTCAAGGACTGGTTTATATTCTGTTGGGGGAGACAACACATATGTATATAGGTAGATTCAGCATATTTATATAAAAATGTGATATTTGGGAAGAGGGCACTAGCAGCTGGAGAGTAGAGTGGATTAGGAAAGGCTTCATGTAAAAAGTGGCACTTGAGCTGAGTCTTGAGTAAAACTTGCAATTCTAAAGAATTCTAAGAGGCAGAGATAAGAAAATGAGAAGGCAGTGAGCCAGTTTGGACCACTGACTGCATCCTGAGATAAAATGATGAGACCTAAAGGGAGAGGCACGGGGAAAGCAATGGAAAATCATCTCTGCCTATTTCACAACCTCATTAAGGACAGGCATGCCTATGGCAAGATGGAAAATCGTGTGGGAACAAGAGCAAGCCTCTTTCACATACTCCCTAGCTCAGCACAGTCCAGAGGACACCACTGATAATCTTCAGCTCAGTTTGAGGTAACAACAACTCATAAGAGGTTCTGCCTATAGATAGAAATGCCATTTGCCACACTGATAGAGGACTATAGAAGTGAATCTTTCCACTAATCTCTGTTTCTTGATTACCTGTGTTATTACTACAAAATAATCATTTGTAGCTCTTTTATTTTCCAGTGAAGAAAATGGCACTCCAATGAGGGACTGAAGTCACTGTACCTTAATCGCCTTCAAATCGCCCCCAATGGCCCAGTATTCCTTCTAGGCCACATTATGTCTTCTGCAATGAGCATTTGGTCCTAAGGAATAGGAATCAAGGAGACGGTTTCTTCTGGGTTCTGTCTTGGAGTGGACATTTTTTGTGTTCAGCCATCTGAAGAGGACAAGTAAAGGAAGCAATTCCACTCTTCAGTAATAGTTTCCCTCTTTCTCTCTCCACCTCCATATGATAATACCAGTTTCTATACTCTTCCATATTCATTATGTTATAGGAGCTGATTCCCCCAATCACAAATATATCTTTGAGTTTCTAAGAAAAGTATGAAAGGTATGAATATATATTAAGCACAAGAAAACATACACATACCAAAACAAAATCAGACTACAAATTAAAATGTGATATGTGAGAATTTTATGTACACTAAATAGCCAAACTTAACAATGTTATTCCTCTCCACAAAAGGAAGCCTAGTATGTCTCAAAATATTTCCTGATGAGCTTGTAGCAAAGGAAAACCATTATAGGAATTGGAGCATGATAGGTCAGTCAGTCAATCAACAAGCATTTATTAAACACCTACTATTTATTAAGCACCTACTACAGACACTATGCTAAGCATTGGGGATACAAAGAAAGTGAAACAAACAAACATACAAAAAACCTTAACAATGAAAAAGAAACCAATGATTGCTGTTTTCAAAGAGCTCACAATCCAATAGGGCAGACAACAGCAAACAACAATGTACAAACAGGCAACATACAGTATAAACTGAAGATAATCGATAGAAAGAAGACACTGATATTAAGGGGGATTGGGAAAGACTTCTTACAGAATGTGGCATTTTAGTTCTGACTTTACAGAAACCAGGAAAGCCAGGAGACAAATATGAGAGAAGAAAGAATTCCAGTCATGAAAATTCCCAGTTTTGTGAGATAGAAGAAGTATCAGGAAGACTCAAGTCTAAATTTGGCATCAGACCTTAACTGGATAAGTGACTCTGGGCAGGTCACTTGAGTTCTCTCTGCTTCAGTTCCTCAACTGTAAAATAGGAATTATAATAGTACCTACCTCTCAATGTTTTCAACTGAGATAATATTGATAAAGCATTTTAACAGTGCATGACACATAGTAGGCACCATACCAATCCTTATTCTCTTCCTTTAATCTGTTTGTTTACTTTATTTTGTTATTTTTGGGAGTACTGGTTCTGTATGGAAACACTTTAAACCATAAGAAACAGTGAAATTGGCAAGGAAGTACATACATAAGGAGGATAGAAGATGACTGAAGATTAAATATTGGAGGTAATTACTTAGTGTAGAAAGGAGAAAAAGAAAGAAGACTGAAGAGAATTGATCAGACTGATATAAAAATAGGAATAGACCAATTAAGTTCATCCTAATTAGGCTGATAGGCATTGAGAAGGAAGGGCAGACAATGATACAAAAATATGTAGGAAAATCATGGAGGTTAAACAACAAGAAAAAAAAAACAAGAACACTGAGGTCTTTGGGGCTTCAATTCTATAATTTGGTAGTTTTAGGTCATTATTGCCTTTGGTACAAATGTTTTCATTGATAAACATGGAAAACACATTATAGGGGTTTAAAGAATGAATGGGTAATAAGGAAATGGAAACAGCCAAGACAGATGAGTTTTTTAGAAGTTTGGTGAAAGGGAAGGGAAGTGAGAAAAATGATAGAGTTGGTGGTAAAATGGTACTGTAGCTAGAAGGAAAAGATTTGTATAGGCCAAAGGTAAGTAATAAGTATTAGAGAGTGAAAATCCATTCTTCTTATATTATACTGAATCTATGTTATTGTGGTGCTGTTCTTCAGTCATTTCACTCTTGTCTTCATGACTCCATTTGGGGTTTTCTTGACAAAGATACTAGAGCGGTTTGCCATTTCCTTCTCCTTGTCTACTGCCCCCTTATTTGGCTAATTTACTTCTTAATTTTTGTCTTCATTGAGAGTAGTCAGATTGGAATTCAGAATACCTAGGCTTTTGTCCTGACCCTAGCATTTATCATAAGCCTTTAGAAAAAATCTGCTAAACCTCTTTCATTTCAATGCAACCAATAGCTGTTAAGTACTAACTGTGTCCTAACCACTGGGGATAGAAAGACCCCTCTGTCAAAAAAAAAAATCTTGTGTTAAAAGTGCTTACATTCTCCTGGGGGTAAGAAAACATAAATTACAAGTGATTATAATCTGATTCAAGGATAGAGACAACAGTACTTCCAGGGTTAGCGGGAGTGGAGGTATATGATTATCAGAAAAGTCTTCAATGGGCAGCTGCAATGAGCCTTGAAGAAAGGTAAAAATTGTAAAAAGTAAGAGAAGGGAGGGCTGGGAAAGGGGGAGTACAAGATGGAGATGGTGGCAGGGGAGAAGATATAACCTGTTCAATGGAAGATGTGCTATTAGGAGATGTAATGTCAAACAGCAAGTAGACATATTTGTAAAATAATGATAGTAAAATATTCCTGCCCCTGTAAAAGGGCTGTCATACCCAAATGACAGTTAAAAATCATTATTAAAAACCAGTGTTATTTTATTTTAATACCATACTGAAATGGTCAGCTTCAGAAGTGGTGTTAAGGAAGAGGGAGAGGAAAGCTAGGGTTACTCAGAAGAAATTTGGGCCCAAACACAGACAAAGCAGCACGAGCTAACCTGGAATAAAACGTGATTCTTGTTCCTTGTTGCCTGTGGGAGAGGTTCAGTGTGCGTATCTCATCCTGGTGATAATCACCTCCTGCCAAATGTACATGTATTCTGACTTTTTTCTTCACACACCTATAAAATGCACATTGCAATCATGCCCTTCTGCTGTTTGGAAGCCACTAGATTTCAGTTATGTGGCTTATTTATTTCTACCTTTCAGTCTGTGGAATCAACCCCAGAAAAGGAAAGTCTTTGGAATGAATGGGTAATATTCAACCTGCCAGGTCTTATTCTGTAACTGCATTCCAAAAATCTGATGCTGGAAGGATGGTGGTGATGGTGGAGGAGGGGATATGTCTCAAAAACTGAGAAGTGTGTGTGTGTGTGTGTGTGTGTGTGTGTGTATTTACTTCTCAAAAATCAAGTTTTTCTCTCCAAACCATCTGCCATGTAATCAGATTCTGTGGTCATCCCAGACAGACTCAGTCAAATGAAAGTACAGATGGTCGTTCATTACAAAATAACACAGGAGGCTCAGAATAGATGATACATTCGGTCATTTTCGCACATAAAGTCCCTGATTAAGTATGAAAAATGTGAACATTTGTTTATCTTGGAAAAACTGCTATTACTTGTCAGGCATGACCAATTAGGTATTTCTAAACTGTTACCCATATAATTAAGAAAAACAGCCATCTGTAAAGTCAGAAGTTTGCATCTCTCTCTCTCTCTCTCTCTCTCTCTCTCTCTCTCTCTCTCTCTCTCTCTCTCTCTCTCTCTCTCTCTTTCTCTCTCTCTCTCTCTTTCTTTCTTTCTTTCTTTCTTTCTCTCTCTCTCTCTCTCTCTCTCTCTCTCTCTCTCTCTCTCTCTCTCTCTCTCTCTTTCTCCCTCTCTCCCTCTCTCTCTCTTCCTGATCCACATGTAAATGCAATTTCTTTAATCTGATTTACTTGAAAGATGGTTACCAGGGAGAACACAATAGCAGATGATTGAAACAGGTCGATTTTATAATTTTCTTAAAAAAGAAAAACAAAATAAAAAACCCTTCCCTTTCTGACTGTATGTCACAGATGTTGTAGTTAAAAAGAAAAGCAAATAGTTCCTAAACACTAGAGGGAAATGTTTTCGTGATATTTATTTTGTTGGTAACCTCAATGCTAGATGGATCCAGTCTTTGTCATTGTACTGTGGTGATTAGCATTAGAAAAGTGGACACAATGTTCCTGTTTAGAAGCCTTTAAAAGTTAAACTCTAGCACAGATGCATGGCTTTACTTTTTCGAGTGTCTATGTTTAAATGAATTCAATAGTCTTCCCAAGACATAGAGTCCATCAGTCAGCAAGTGGTCAGTCAGAAACTCCTACAGGATGATTCTTTCTAGGTACTTTGAGATAAGGTGGTGTGGAACAATGAATGGAAAGAACACTGGAGTTTGAACCTAGGGATTTTGTTTCTAATCCTGGCTTCACCACTTAACAGCTGTATGAACTTGGGGAAAGCCTCTTATAAACATCTGAACATTATTTACTAATAAGGGGGTTTAACTCATACTTTAAAATTTCCTCATGGTTCTAAATTTATAATCCTATTTTCCTATGAAAGTAAGAAGAAGGGGTGTCTAGGTGGCCCAGTGAATAGAGCGCTGGCCCTGGAGTCAGGAGGACCTGGGTTCAAATCCAGCTTCAGACACTTAACACAAAAACTAGCCATGTAACCTTGGGCAAGTCACTTAACCCCAATTACCCCTCAAAAAAAAGGAAGAAGAAGAATCAATCAAGGAATGAAAGTAATTTTATAAAGCATTTACAATGTACTAGACACTGAACTAAGCACTGGGGAGACAAAGAGAGGCACAAACAGTTCCAGTCTTCGAAGGATTTTACCCATTTTAAAGTAGAGAATTCTGGACTTAGAGTCAGGAAGATCTGAGTTCAAGTCATGTAATAGGCACTTACTAATTTGTACTTCATTCCCTTTCATGCATTCTGTGATCAAAGGTTGGGGAGACATCTCTAATCCCTGCCCACTTCAGTCTTTTCTCAGTAAAGGGTAAAACAAACAGAACAAAGTATATTGGTCAGTAATAAATTTTTACCACACTGATCTCAAAATTTCCCAGAATTTTTCTATCACATGTTTAATCCTTTACTCAGAAACTGTTGTCTTTGGTTTTATCAAACACTATGTTCACTTTCTCTTATATATTATGAACCTGGTCTATTCTACTGATTGACCTATCTATTTTTAACCTGTATCTAATAGTATGATGATTACTGCTTTGTAATATTGTTTAAGATCAAGTACTGCCAAATCCCTCTCTTTCCTACTTTTTACGCAGGAAGCCACAAGATTCTTGATATTTTCTTCTTCCTGATATATTTCCATACAGGCATATCTGATTTTATTGTGCTTTGTTTTATTGTGCTTTGCAGATATTATTTTCATTTAAAAATTGAAGGTTTGTGAAGACCCTGTGTTGAGCAAGTCTATTGGCACCATTTTTTCCAATACCATGTGCTCACATTGTGTGTCACTGTCATATTTTGTTAATTCTTGCAATATTTCAAATTTTTTCATTATTATTATTATCATTATTATGATATCCATTATGGTGATCTGTAATCAGTGATAGTTGATGTTACTATTGTAACTGTTTTGGAACACAATGAACAGCACCCACACAAGGGCAAAATTTATCAATAAATGTTGTGTCTTACTGTTCAACTGACCAGTCTTCCTGTCTCATTTCCTCTACCTGGGTTTCCCTATTCCTTAAGACACAACAATATCAAAGAATATTACGTAAACTTAGTTGATAAAGCAGTGGCAGGGTTTTCAGAGGACTGATTCCAATTTTGAAAGTTCTCCCGTGAGCAAAATCCTACCAATCAGCATCATATGCTAAAGAAAAAAAAATTGTAAAAGGAAGATTCGATCGATGTGGTAAACTTTCCTTATTTTAAGAAATTGTCCTAGCCACTCCAACTTTCACCAACTGCGACCTTGATCAGTCAGCAACCATTGACATTGAGGCAAGTCATTCCACCATCAAGAAGATTACAACTCACTGAAGGCTTAGATAATAGCATTTTTTAAAAGAAATAATGTATTTTAAAATTAAGGTATATACATTTTTAGACATAATACTGTTGCACATTTGTAGACTACAGTATATTGTGTAATCACAACTTTTATATGCACTGTGAAACCAAATAATTCATGGGACTAACTTTATTGTGATATTACCATATTGCAGTGGTGTGGAATCAAACTTACAATATCTCTAAGGCATGCCTGTAACTATTTTCCCTAGGTCTGTTAACAGAAATAGGTGTTCTAATTTTTTTTAAAATTCTCTAATTGATCTATCACAAAATTTTAGTGTTGTTCTTCCGGCTAATATGGCCTATTTTGGTTGAAGTTTTTCTTGGATGGAATCAACCCTTTATTAATAGCATACTTCTTATTTGGTCATAGTATCTATTCTTTGTATATTTTCCTGTAGTCTCTTTGCTAACAATTTATTTAAATGTTTTGTATTAATATTCATCTATATTTTTCTTTTTCTGGTTTATCTTTCCCTAGTTTAGATGTCATGACTATATTTGTATCAAAGAAGAAACTTTATAAAATATCTTCTTTTTGTTGTTTTTACATTTCATGTAATATTTCATTCAATCATTCTTTGAATGTTTGATAGAATATTCTTGTAAATTCATCTGATACTGTTTTGTTTTATTTTTGGAAATTCATTTATGGCTTGTTCAGTTACTTTTTCTGATTTTGAATTATTTGAGTTATCTATTATTTGCTTTCTTAATCTAAGTAAGCATTTTAGATTTTTCCCTTTTGGTAAATGTGCATCTATTTCTTACAAGTTTTTAATTTTATTGAAATGCATTTTAAGAAAATAGTTTATAATTTCCCTTTATTTCTTTTTTAATTACATGTTAACTATCATTCTTCACTTCTGAGATAGGGATTTTGTTTCTACTCTTCATGTTAAAAATCACATTAACTAAAGGTACATTTTTTAAAGATCCTATCTTTGTTTTGTTTTTTTGCTTTAAATGTCTTTCATCTCTTATTTTTAGAATTTCTAGCATTTTATTACTATTTTTTACCTTCTTGGTTTTATATTGGTTTTAATGTTCATTTTTTATTTATTTTAATCATCATTCTCTCCATCTCTTTTGTTTATGACAGTATTTAGAGATATACATTTTTTTTTTCTTAAAACCAATTTTGGCTACATCCCACAAACAATAACATATTGTTACCTTTGTTTTTTTTTTGTTTTTTTTTGCTTTTTTTGGAGGGCAATTGGGGTTAAGGGACTTGCCCACAGTCACAAGGCTAGTAAGTGTGTCAAGTGTCTAAGGCCAGATTTGAGCTCAGTTCCTCCTGACTCCAGGTCCAGTGCTCTATTCACTGTGCCTCCTAGCCACCCCAACAATCTTTTTTTTTCATTTTGATTTTTAATCTTCACCCTCCCTCCTCCTTGAGAAGACAAGCAATTTGATTTTAATTATACTTGTGAAGTTATGAAAATATATGTCCCCATCAGCACTGTTGCAAAAGTAGACACAAACAAAACAATAAAAGTTCAGAAAGTAAAGAAAGAAGTATGCTTCAATCTGCATTTAGGGTTCATCAGTTTATCTCTGGAAGTGAAGGATAGCATTTTTGATCATGGATCTTTTGGAATAGTCTGGGATCCTAGTTTTGATCAAAGCAGCTAAGTCTTTCACAATTGATTATCTTTATACTATTCCTGTTAATAGGTACAGTGTTGTGGTTATACTCACTTCATTTTGCATCAATTCATATGTCTTCTCAAATTTTTCTGAGAGCATCCTGCTCATCATTTCTTATAGTATGATAGTATTCATTCATTATCATATACAACAATTTGTTCAGTCATTTGCCAATTGATTGGCATCCCCTCAATTACCAATTCTTTACCACTATAAAAGAGCTGCTATCAATATTTGTGTACCAATAGGTCCTCTTTCCTTCTCTTTGATCTCTTTGGGATACAGACCTAGAAGTGGTATTGTTGATTCAAAGAGTATGCACAATTTTATAATCCTTTAGGTGCATTTCCAAACTGTTCTCCAGAATGACTGGATCAGTTCACAACTCCCACTGACAGTGTATTAGTGTTCCAATGTTCCCACATCTCCTCCAACATTTTAATTTCCCTTCACATTAGCCAATCTGATAGGTGTGAGGTGGTATCTCAGAGGTTTTTTTTTTTAATTTGCATTTCTCTAATCCAGGCCTATATCACCTGCAGCATGCTAAGGGATTTCACATGGCTTGCAAAAAATGTAGAGGAAATGTAAAGGAAAATGTAGAGGAAATCCTTTGGTGTGCCACAAGTGGCATTAGTTCAGTTTGTGTAAAAACTTTTTATTTTAATGTAAGAAAATTATTTATTTTACTTCCCTTACTAACCCCTTTCTCTTGTTTGAACATAAATTCTTCCCTTATCCATAAATCTGACAGGTGCATTTTTACACACTCCTCTAATTTACTTGTGATATAATTCTTTCTGTCTAAATCATTTATGCATTTTTACCTTAACCTGGTATATATTGTGAGGAAAGGGGGAGGAGAAGGAGAAAGAGGAGGAGGAGGAAGAAAGTGATGAGACAAAAGGAGTGTACTCAGTGCAAATGCTCAATGCTCTTTGCAGTCAACTTCCAACTCAGACCTCAGTCACAGATTCTGATTCTTTAGTTCTTTTCTTTTGAATACCTTATGCAGGAATCTTGCATCCAGACCTTAGTCACAAGTTCTGACTCTTTTGTTCTTTTGAGTCAGTTAGAAAGGAAAACAAAATAATGATAATTGTTAGTATTTGTATAGTACTTAAAAATTTACAAAGTGCCACCCGTCCATGTTATCTCATCTGGTACTCACAACAACCCTGTGAATTAAGAGCTATTATTACCTCTGCTTTATATATGAGAAAACTGAAACTGAGAGAATTTAAATGACTTGCACAGGATCCGACAGTTAGTGTTAGATACAGTATTTGTACTTGAGTCTTTCTAACTTTGTGTCTAGTGCTTATGCTTATGCCACCTAGCTACTTCAACAATTTTCGTGATCCATCTTCCAAGGCTAGAGGTTGTTTTGGTGCCCTTTCCTTATTCTCCTTTTTATTCACTCTTTCCCTTTTAGTGTTTTATCCTTTTACTCTATTTATATTAATCTTTTTCTATATACATTTTTGTATCTTAACAAGTAAATTAGTTTTTGGTTTTATTCCTACATATTTTATGTTTGATATGTATACTGCATGTTCTCTTCTCATTTTTGGTGGTAGCTATTAACTCAAGACTGATCCTGACTATGACTCTTTGACACTTGATCTGGATTTTATATATATATATATATATATATATATATACTTAAAGTGTATTATTTGGCTTGTAATCTCTGAATTTTGTCTGTGATATTCCAAGGATTTTTCATTATAGTATTTCTGTCTTTCAATTTGTACTTGGACTTCTGGCTCAGATAGGTATCAACAGTTTTTCTTCATGATTTCTCAAAATACCTACCCAGGTTATTTTTTCTCTGTCACAACATTCAAAAAGTTAATTAATTCTTGGATTTTTTTAGCTGTTTTCTAGATTCACCAAAGGTGGATGAGTAGTCCAGAAAAGGATGCAGCAAGCCCTCACAGCATGGGTGCTAGTCCTCCCTGAAAGAGAAAAAATGCAAAAGAGTCCTTTACCTAAATTAGTTCACATTCTAATGAGTGGGCAAAGCATGTGCACAGATTGCACATACAGTGATGCAAAGTAATTTCAAAAAGGAGAAAACACTAAACAAACCAATGAGGAATAAAGAATAGAGGATATACTAGACTTGTGTGTGAAAGGAAGCTGAGGAATATAAGAAACAGAGGTGAAGTCAGTGTACATTCCATACCTGGGGGGAATAGAATGTTGTGCATAAAGATGAGTTATGGTAGCAGATGCTTTCACATAGCTACACAACACCAATGCTATCATATCACATGAAGATTTATGAACCTTTTCCCCATCTTTAACTTTGGAATTAACAAACCCAACTAAACCATTCTATGTCCAGAATCAGACATCTTCCTGATTTCCTTGTTACCTTGACTCTAGAAAATAGATTTCAAGGGAATAATGCCCCCCACACATATCAGAACAGAATACATATGAGTAATGACAGAATTGATGGGTAGCTTTACTATGTAGACCTTCAAAATAATATGGTTGTTCAACAGATTTGAGCAACTTTCAGTTAAAATCATAGGTACAGTTAAGTAATGAATTCCAGTTTTTCTTTTCTTTTTTGGGGGGTAGGGGGGCATTTGGGTTTAAGTGACTTGCCCAAAGTCACATGACTAGTAAGTGTGTCAAATGTCTGAGGCCATATTTGAACTTGGGTCCTCCTGACTCCAGGGCTGGTGCTCTATTCACTGCGCCAACTAGCCACCCTTGAATTCCACTTCTTAGATCGTAGATGTGTAACAAATATCTCTGACTTGAAATTGTGATTAGCTATTTACATTCTCATTTTTAACTTGTGACAAATGAATATTACATCAATAGATGAAAAAAAAGAGTATAAATTAAGCAATTCAAAAGCTGCAGGTAAAATGGAGGGAAGATACAGAATGATACATAAATAGAATGAACTGTTACTGCCTTATTAATTATACATGTGTGCATACATATATACCTCTATGTAAATACACATACATATTTACATGTGTATTTCTTTAAATTGTACACTGTATATAGCTTTTTATAGTTTTTTTTATATAGTGTTCTCCCCAATTTTTCCACATTTTGAAAGGTTTGTTATTGCCAGTGATTTAAAAAAAAATAATGTAAATGAGAAATGAAAACAGTAAAATCACTTCCTACTACGTAATGATATACAGCATATCCATGGAAGCTTCTTTGGACAGAGAATTCACAGTAGCTAGTCTAAAAAAAGGGATTGGTAAAATATAGCCCTTGGGTCACATTTGTCCCAAATTCAATCCACTGCTTTTTTTTGTACTGCCCAGTGAGCTAAGAACTTTTGTTTTTTTTTATTTTTATATCCAATAAAAATTTATTAGACTGATGGAACAGATTTGACCCAAGAGCTATAACTTGACAACCTCTCATCCAATGCATATTCTTTTTTTCCTTTAAAATTATGACATATATTGTTATAAAAGTAGAAAATATCAGCATATCTTGGAGAAACTAAAAGAAGTCTCACAGTCTTTGAATGGTGATTTGAAATAAGGAGAAATACTCTTAGAAGATATGTTTCTTTTTCTTCACAAACTATGCTTCATTCCTCAAAACATTTACTGTTATATTTAAAGTTTTGTAAATGATTGAGCACATTAAGTAAAAACCAATGAAGAATATTTTCCTATACTTGTTAAACATTTATGCAATCAAGAGTGAATCAGGATGAGTGCAATGCAATTGTGGTATCTTTTGGAAGTCTTTCAATGAATGTTCTTGCAAAAGATGGTCAAGAAAAGATCCTAGGATGTATCCCAATAGGTCTATGGTCAAAGGATATAATTAGTTTTCAAAAGAAAAAAATGCAAAGAACAATATGACAATATTCTTCAGATCATTATTAGTAAGATACAATAATTTACACCATACTAAAGTTTTACTTCACATTCTTTCAACTGACAAAGTGACCCCAAAAGGGAAATAAGTCAATGGTTGGAGGGGCTGTGGGAAGACAAGCATCTAATGCATTGTTGGTTGAACTACAGATTAGTTCAAAATTCTGGCCAACAGTTTGGAATTATATTCAATTATTGTAACAATTGAGAAAAGTGATTGTATTGTTACGCAAGGATCCAACTACTATGCATATATACCCCAAAGGTCAAGGAAAGTCAAATAACATTTATTAAGAACTTATTATGTGCCAAGAACTTTGCTAAATGTTAGGGATACCAAGCAAAAGCAAAACAGAGCAAGAACAAACAAAAAAACAAATCTTTATAAATACTCACTGTACCTAGACCTAAGGAGCTTACATTCTGCCAGAGATGCAAACAATTATGTACGTATAAGATATTTACAGATTAAGTTGGAGGCAATCTCACAGTGAAGGCATTGGCATTGAGTGGGACTAGGAAAAGTGTCTTGAATGTTGAATTTAGGCTGAGAAACTTATAGGAAGTCAAGAGGAGAAGACAAGAAGGAAGAATATTCTTCATATTGGAGACAGATAATGAAAAGACAGACCTAGGAGATGGAGTTTCATTGGAAAGCAATGGCATAACTTACAGTGTTACTCTCTTTCTGAGTATGTAGGAAAGACTAAAGGGTAAGAATACTAGAGAGTTAGAAAGGGATAAGCCTTTGAAGGGCTTTAAAGGACAAAGAGAAGATTTTATATTGATCCTAGAGATATTATGGAGTCACTAGAGTTTATAGAGTAGAGAAGTGCTATTGTCTGATATGTACTTTAGGAAGATCACTTGGGTAGTTGACTAGAGTGGGGTTGAGGCAAAGAGGACAAACAGGAGACTTACAATGGTCCAAGTGTAAGGTGATGAGGGTTTGTACCAGGGTGTCAGCTGTGTGAGTGAAGAGAATAGAAAATGTATGACAGGTGTTTTGAAGGTAGCATCAATAGGTTTTGACAACATATTGGATGTGTGGAATGAGAAAGACAAGGTTGTCAGCCTTGATGACTCAAGGATGGCTTTACTCACAGTAATAGGAAAGTTTGGAAGAAGAAAAGGTTTGGGGCAAAAGACAATGAGTTAAGTTTTGGAAATGTTGAGTTTAAGATATCTCCTGAACATGTAGTTTAAATGTCTAGGAGACAATTGGAGATTTAGGGGAGAGGTTAATGATAAATATATAAATGTAAGATTCATCTGCATAGAACTGATATTTGGACCCTTGGGAAATTGAGATCAACAAGAGAGGAAGAGGAGAAAAGGGTCCAGGAGAGAAACTTGGGGCACATCCATAGTTAGTGGGCATGTCCTGCATAAAGATCAGCTAAGAAGACTAAGAAAGGATATTCAGACAGATGAGAGAACTAGAAGAGAGCAGTGTCAAAAACAAAACAAAACCCTGAAGTGTAGAGAGTATCAAGGGATAAATGAATGAATAAATGGATGAATGAAAGAAAGTATGAATGAATGAAGCTTGAATTAAATGTTTATTATGGATTAAGTGCTTATTATGCATAAAGCAATGTGCTCGCTTAAGGGGTACAAATAGAAAATTAAGACAATCCTCCTTTATCTTAAAGAGATTACATTCTAATGAGGGAGACATAAGTGGAAATTTCAACTGCAAGTTAGGTGGAAAAGTTCTAAGGTCCTTAGGTTGTGGTGGCAAAGCAGATTTTAGTGCCTCTTGTTTAAATGTTAATATTTGATGAGGTCATTTCCAGGACACTTGGGTTCAGGCGTCTAGGCAGTCCCTGTGAAGGTCTTAGGGAAGACAGTGGTCAAGATAGTGTTGGTGGTCTGATCTGACTGACACATACTTTTTTTTCCATCTTTCTCTTGGGGTGTCTTACTGCTTCAGTTAAGTAGGCTTTTTTGCCCTGCAGATCCCACATGGTTGTCTGTAGGTAGGAATGATTGGTACTTTATCCTCAAGAATTGCTTCCCCAGATAATGATAGTAAGGGTTGGACTGAAAGCAGAAATATTGGTGTAGGGCTTGCCACCACTCTTTGGGCTAATGTACTTCTGTGGATGTTGATAGCAGTTGGTCATCAGTTAGGGGTGACTGACAGTATCAAAGGCTGTAGAAGATTAACAAGGGTGAGGATTGAGAAAAGTTCATTAGATTTGGAAATTAAAAGATTATTGTTAACCTTGGAGAGAGAAATTTGCTTTGGAAAGTCCAAGAAGGATGACAATTGAGAAGAGGATTTAAACTGGCAATTAAGATATAATTGGTATATGCAAAAGTCTAATCGGTTCTAAAATATTCACAGCAGCACTACTGTTGATGTTTATTGACTTGGGGAATGGTGAAGAAAATACTAGTATATGAATATAATGGAATAGTATTGCACAGAAAGGACAAACATGAACAATTTATGGAAATGGGAGGGAGGGGGCATCTGGGGGGCACAGTGAATAGAGAACCAGCCCTGGAGTCAGAAGGACGTGAGTTCAAATCTGGCCTCAGAAACTTAACACTTACCAGCTATGTGGGCTTGGGCAAGTCATTTAACCCCAATAGCCCTGCCTTCCCCCCTCCAAAAAAAGCAAAAAACAAACAAAATAAAAGAAATGGGGGGAGATCTGTATGGGCCAGTCCCAAATGAAATAAGCATAATTAGAAGAATACTGTACACAATGACATCAACAACATAAGGAAAAAGATCACTATAAGGATATAAAATTTTAAGTAATTAAATCAATGATAGGTCTAGCAAATAGATAACTAAGCACATTTTTCTAAACTTGGATTAAAGTATCAAAGTATTCAAGAAAAATATTGGATGAGTCATTAAACATGGCCACTGGATGAGTTATTAATCCTTAACTCTTTTTTTCCCCTTTTCTATAAGGGAAGGTTCATTTCTGGCCTAGAGATAACAAATCTATAAATGACTGATGGGAAAAATGTCATCAATAAAATGTATTTTAGAAAAGATGTTAGTGTAACTACAAATGGTGAGAGATAAATAAAAACCATCAGATTATTGTAATGTTAACTTATTAATGTTAATTTGTCAGCAGGTATTTATTTTATACATTTTTTTTACTATTTTTTAGTTTACATCATTCATTTCCACAAGATTTTGAGTTACAAAGTTTCTCCCCATTTTCCCCCTACCCACCACCCCAAAACAATGATCACACAGAATATCTCCTCCCCCAATTTGCTCTCTCCTATATCTTCCCCCACCCCACCTCCAACTTTCCAGTAGGGCATGGTGGATCTCTATGCCCCAGTGTCTATATATCTTATTTCCCAGTTGCATGTAAAAGAATAATAATAATAATAACAATAATAATAATGCTAATATATTTTAAACATTTGATTTTAAAACTGTCATTTCCAGATTCTTTCCCTACCTCCCTTGTCACACACCCTTACTGGGAAGATAAGATAATATGTTGTACATGTATAGCTATGCAAAACATTTCCATACTGGATATATTGTGAAAGACTGACTATATTTCCCTCTATCCTATCCCACCCCCCACTTGTTCTATTCTCTACTTCTTCCTGTCCATTTTCAAAAGTAGGTGCTTCCAACTTCTCTCCCCCCTAGCCTGCCCTCCCTTCCATCATGCCCCCTCTCATTCCCTTCTCCCCTCCTCTCCTGTAGGGTGAGATACCTATTTAGTGTGTATGTTACTGTATGTATATTACTTCCTAAGCCAAATTCATTGAGAATAAGGTTGACTCATTCCCTTTGGCCTTCCTGTTCTTCCCCTCCATTGTAACAGTTTTCCCTTGCCTCTTCTATATGAGATAATTTACCCCATTTTATCGCTCCCCATCTCCTCTCAATATATTCCTCTCTCACTCCTTATTTTCTTATTTCTTATTTTTAAGTGTCATACCTTCCTATTCAACTGGGCCTTTACCCTCTCTCTATGTTTGTGTGTGTGTATACACACACACACTCACATATGTATTCATACATCCATATGCCCTCCTATATAGACATATATGTAGGTATACATATAGTTATATATGTGTATACATTTCTATTCCCTTCAACTATTCTCATACTGAGAAAAGTTTCATAAGTTACAATTATCATTTTTCCATGCAGAAATGTAAATAGTTCAAGTTTGATATGTTCCTTATAATTTCTTTTCCCTGTTTACCTTCTCATGCTTCCCTTGATTCCTGTATCTGAATGTCAAATTTTCTATTCACCTCTGGTTTTTTCATCAAGAATGCTTGAAAAGTTCTCTATTCCATTGAATGACCATATTTTCCCCTGAAATATGATACTCAGTTTTGTTGGGTAGGTGGTTCTTGGTTTTAATCCCAACTCCTTTGACCTCTGGAATATCATATTCCAAGCCCTTTGATCCCTCAATGTAGAAGCTGCCAGATCCTTCATTATCCTGATTGTGTTTCCACAGTATTCAAATTGTTTCTTCCTGGCTGCTTGTAATATTTTCTCCTTGATCTGGGAACTCTGGAACCTGGCTATAATATTCCCAGGAATTTTCTTTTTGGGATCTTTTTCAGGAAGTGATCAGTGGATTCTCTCAACCTCTATTTTTCCCTCAGGTTCTAAAACATCAGAGCAATTTTCCCTGAGAATTTCTTGGAGGATGATTTCTAGGTTCTTTTTTTTGATCATAGCTTTCAGGTAGTCCAATAATTTTTAAATGATCTCTCCTGGATCTATTTTCCAGGTCAGTGGTTTTTCCCATGAGATATTTCACCTTGCCTTCTATTTTTTTCATTTGTTTGGATCCATTTAATCATATCTTGATTTCTCATAAAGTCACTAGCTTCCATTTACTCCAGTCTAATTCTGAAGGAATGACTCTCTTCTGTGAGCTTTTGAGATTCTTTTTCTATCTGACCAATTCAGCTTTTTAAGGCATTCTCCTCATTGCCTTTTTGAGCCTCTTTTGCGATTTGAGTTAGTCTATTTTTTAAAGTGTTATTTTCTTCAGAGGCCAGGAGCTCTGAAGCAACCATGTGCCAGTGGCTGCACACAGCCATGCCTCACCCACTTCTCCCTCTAGGAGGTAAAGGCCTGACTGTACTCCTGAACTCCCAGTTCACAAAGTCCACACTGCACCAATCTTTCATTTTGTCCTTAGTATCTATGGGCTGGAAACTGCCACAGCTGGTAGTGATCTGAAGTCCCTCCAGCCAGGGCTGGTTGTGGCCACCCTAAAGTTAAAACCTCTGGCTCACACGGGGCTGGGCTAGGCTCAGCTCCCAACATGCTGCACTGGCCCCTTCTTGCTAGTCTGCCAGGCTCTCCTCAGTGGGAGGTTAGCTTCTCTCTGTCATTTTATGGGTTCTGTAGCTCCAAAGTTTTTTTCTGAGTCACCTTTTACATGAATTGGAGGAGCTGGAAGCGGGAGCCTGCAGAAGTCCTGTTTCTCCTCTGCCATCTTGACTCCCTCCTCTCCAGCAGGTATTTTTTAACATTAAACTAAATTTCAACTCTTTATTCAATAAGTAAGCATTTATTAAATGTCTACTATATACAAGGTACTGTAGTGGGTATTCCTTATTTATTAGTTATCTTTTGAGACATGCTTTTCTCCTTTTCTACATTTCCTACAGGAAAGAAAAATACCCCCTAAATAAGAAAGAAATAGTACATTATTTTCAATCCTTATCAATCAATTCCAATCAACTTCTGCATATGGCCATTGCTTATTTTCAAAGTGAAAGTTACAGATGAAAAATATTTCATTTTCTTTCCTTTATTTTTGCAGTCAAACTGCTCCTCAGTATATTCTAGTGAAATGGGTTATTAAAGATGATATTTGATTGAGAAAAAGCTATGATAGCTAAAGAAAAAAATCAACAATTAAGATGCCTATGCATATAATTGATTCTTTTTTACTTTTAAATAACTTAGTTTAGAACAGATGTATTTGAAATCCATTTCACTGAAGTCCTCCTACTCCAAAGCTACCTTGTAATTTGGCGGTTAATCTGAATTCCCAAAGGCCACAAAAGTAGGGCCCAAGCTCTTACAAGTCCTAGGAAATTGGATAGCCTTCTAGTGTGTCTCTAGCAGTAGACTGTGTGCTTATCATCTGAGGTTCAACCTAATTATGTTTGGTAATTCTCATAATTCATGGTTTGGACACAATAGCACATATTAAAGGGGTCAAGATCTATATCTTTGAAGGGAATGTGGTTATGTGCATGAAAATATGAGTTTTTGATATATTAAAACCTTTATAAGATTAGTTACTCTATCAGTGTTTTTAGTTGATGGAATTATGACTCTGATTCCACAAATTTATAGAAGAGTTAAGTGATTTCTTTTGGGTTTGTCTGATCAGGAATAGACATAAGGTAAAAAAAAAAAATCTCTGGTCATCGTTTTTAGGATAATGCATTTACCTCCTGCTGTTTCTTCCTTATGGTTTGATGCATTTTACACTAGTATTTCAATATAGCACTGAAGGATATTTTGCAAAATGCACACTTTTATTTATGAAAGCCAGCTTTGGCAAAACAACACAGAGATACGATATTTTGAGAAATACTGCTCGCAATGCAAAATGCTAATGACACAGAAGGGGCCATGTATAGTGTGACTACATACATTATTTTTCCTCCATGTTAGCTTGTCAGATAGTAAGAAGAACTTGGCATAAGTTTTGAGCAAGGAGAGAGTCATTCTCCTTTGACAATTGGAAAATGGAAAATAATCAGCATTACTAGGTAATTTGAGGAAAATGTCTCTCATGGCAGTTCTTGCATTAAACTCCTACATGCCCATCACGTCAGATCGACGATGCTTCATAAAATAGATAATTAAGAAAGGAAAAGGTTAATAGAAGAAAGGTAAATGTGAATTTTGCTGACTGGCAATGGGACAAGTTGATGAGCAAGTGAGGAGTGAGCCTTCTCTCTCTCTCTCAGCAGCTGGGAAATTAAGCCTGGTAAAACGTGCTCAACCAACAAGAATTAAGTGGGTGAGAGCTCTTCCAGCCTGTCAAGGGAACCCAGGGCTCCTGATGACAAAATGGTAGCTAAGTGGAATAGAGTATAAGTGCAGTGTAAGTAACTGGTGTGATAATGGCTGCCAAGCAAACCTGAAGAAAACTGCCTGCCTTAAGAGAAGCATGATGTCCAGAATAAGAGAGGGAATACCTCAGATGCCATGTGCATTAATTAGACAAAATCTGGAATATTGTATTCAGTTTCTGCAAACACATTTTAAGAACATTGAGAAACTGAAGAGAAGGCATTAGGGCAGTGGTGGGAAGGAGCATAGAGAGTATTATTCATAAAACCAACTATAGATCCTTCCCTCTAAGTATCATTTGAAGAAACTGGAACTGTTTAATATAGAAAAGAGAAGATAATGGGGCATGTTGGTGCAGGTTTTGTGTATGTGAAGGGCTGTTCCATGTAACAGAGATTAGACTTTTTCAGCTTAGCCTCAGATCCTAGCTATGCAAACCTAGGCAAGTCACTAAAGCTCTCTCTGTTTTCTCATCTGTAAAAAGGGATAATAGGACCTACTTCCCAAGGTTTTTGTGAGGAACAAATGAGAGAACATATGTAAAGCACTTTGCAAGTTTTAGAGCTTATGTAAATGTTTGTTACAACAAGGATGACAGGGACAAATGTGACTGCTCCTTAGTCGATGAGGGCTGAAATAGAAACTAATATCTGGGGAGGGCAGACCTAAAAGCAATGGCTAGGAATTTCAAAGAGAAAACTATTAGTGTTATGTGAATTAAAAACAACAACAACAGCAACCACAGAGCTTCCAAAAAACTAGAGTTATTTAAAAATAGAGGTTACCACAAGATATACTGGAAGTCTGGATGACCATGTTTCTGGAATGCAATAGAAGAGCTTCTTGTTCTGAAATGGGTTGTACTAGAAAGTCCCTGCTATCCTCCCCCATTCTTAGATGTTATCATTTTCTAATTTGTAATTCTGAATCAAACAGAAATTGTCTCATGCTATAATAAGAAAGTTGCTGCAATCAGTCAGGAAAGACTTTGGCCCAAGTCCTTAATCTGAAACTTTCTATAATAGTTTGCGACAGTGGGAAATTGCTTAAGTCACTTAGTCACATTTCCGTTTTTGTGACTTTCAGTTTTCTCATCTCTAAAACATGGAGTACGATTTTAGTAGCTATCTACCTACCTACCAAACAAGTTCATTTTAAAGTTCAAATGAGATACCCTAAGGGAAATATTTTATAATCCTTTGAGTAATATATAACTATGAATTTATATCATTAACCCTCACTGTTCACAATGCCATGGTATCTTATAGTAGAGTGGTTATCTGTTTTATTAAAATTCCAATGAAATTGTATTTTTTTCCTAAGGAAATTCAGCTAGAATAGTTGTATTGTATTAGATCAAGCATCAGATTAAGAGTGAAGTAAAAAGTATGCTAGTAGTTACCCAAGCAGTAAACTTGCTGCATATTCAATCGGTGTAGGCCATGTGTAAGAGAAGACAGACAAAGTAACTAGCTGCCTTCTAAGGCACTGTTTAGCTCTAAGACACATATGGATGACTAGCTTTGCTTTGCTCATAAGTCTTCATTGAATGTTTCATACTAACATAATCTTTAGTTACGTTAGAGATTCCCATGGCATGAAAAGATGTCTTATTGGATGAGAGGCCTACTATACCATTTCTAGGTCAAGTTTATACCCAGAAACTTAGAAAATCTCTTAAGTTTAGTGACATCAATCAATGACACTAATATGAATGAGGACTGGAAAAGGCATCTTGAAGAGATAAGAATTTAGCTGAGAATTGAAGGAGGCCAAAGTAGCAGGAGGCATAAATAAGGCAGGAAAGAATTTCCAGAATGGGGATAGCCCGTGATAATTCCTAGAGTCAGGAGATGGAGTGTTGTCATATTTGAATTTTAACAAAAGTGTAAACTGAGTCCATCTTCTCAGCAAAATACCAGTTATTAACAGGGGCATGTTGCCTGCCAATAAATGGATTGCCTTCATTTATTCCAAAGACCCTGTGCAGATGAACAGCTCCTCTTTTATAGGTTTTGGGGACTATAGAACAAAGAACAGAAAAGGTACATGACATCATGGGATTAAGGGCAACATAACTGGTTAGAGAGCTGAGATACAGCATACAACATGATTGGTTGGAAGTTTGGTAATAGGGGCTAACAATAACCCCCCTTTGTCTCTCCTAAGAAGAAGAAGTGCATATTGTCTGAGACCAGATGTGAGATAGGCTAGACAGTTAGACAGTAAACCAGACATCCTTGAAGGATAGCTTGGGTGGTGTAAAAATATCACACCAGACTCCCTTGTGTTCACACACATCCCCCAAGTTCAATTAAATTCCTTGAGGCAAGAATAAATCAGTGATTAGCAGGAGAGCTGGATTTTTAAACTTAACCCATTAGAGGCCATCCGAATTTCTGAATCAAATTCAGAAACAAAACCATGACTAAAGCAGTTATAGGACAAAATCAATTACTTGTAAATAGGATCAATAAGAAAATGATACAGAATTTGACCTTCATCTCACAGGGTCATAGAGTACTTGTTGAGGCATAAAATATAAGATGACTGCGGACTCAGCCACTCAAAAGTATTCTTAAAACAACATTGCTGTTTCTGTTCTTTTGGTTCTGCTCATCACTCTCCATCACTTTGTGCAAGTCTTTTCATGCCAGGAAGATCTTTAAAAATCAATCAGGGAATTATATATTTGACCCTGCAAGAAATAAGGAACCACTGGTGTATACTGGGTGTGTTTTAAGGGAGAAGGAGTGACATGATCAGACCTGTGTTTTAGGAATATTACTTTGATGGCTAATTGGAGGATGAACTGGAATGGGTTGAGATGTGAGCCAGAGAGCACAAGCAGAAGGCTCTTGAAAGAGTTCAGGTATGAGAGGAAGATGACCTGTACCTTGATGGTGTCAGAGGTGAAAGGGGGTACATATGAGAAAAGTTTGTCTTCACCCCGATTCCACAGCCAATGGCTCCAATGCCCTAAAATGAAAGGAAAGTGATTTCTAAGGAAGAGAAATGATGGAACTCTGATGCTGACATACTATGTCCCAGTGAGGAATAGGTGAACTTAAGTTGAATTAAATTTAGAAATCATTTGTTAAGTGTCTACTATGTGTCAGTGTAATGCCAAGCAAAGGCAACTTCCAAGGTTCAAAATACCAGCATAGCAGCCCTCCATTTTATTCAGTGACAAATTAAGAACAGAGAAAATCAAAATACAGCATTCACCAAGTGTAATTGGACAATTTCCAAGTACTACTCCATCCTTGGGAAGCACATTCATTTAGTCAATCACAAAGCCCCTCTTCTCAAATGGAGATGTTTCCAATCATAAACAAAGTACATTCATTTGGTCAGTCACAGAGCACAAAAAAGTCAAAAGTTTCCCATCCCTGGATCACAACTGAATTACAATTATCATAAGTAAATGCCTTGGCATTTACTTCTCAAAAGGGGTGGTAGAGAGCACAAAGGCCATCTAGCCTTTGTGTTACAACAAGGTTAAGATATCATCACAGCATTTAATACCCAAAGAGAGGTCTTTTCTACATCTTGACCCCAGGCAAGTTCTCAGTAATTTCTGTTCCTGGGGAGACAAAGCTTAACAAGGCCACAAGATACGTTGTCAGTGTCCTCATTAATTCTTTCTCTGTCTGCAGAACAGTCCTAGGACCCCTGAAAACATCAACAAGATCCTTTTCCAGAATTTCTGTAAACATACAACAAGAAAATCCTTCTTCAGGACTTCTGAACCAATAGCAAGTTTCCAGGACCTCTGCAACAACAGCACTGTCCTTCACCAGCAGATGAATCTCGCAAAACAACATCAAAACAAAGTACCGCATCACAACCATGTCTCCTCAGTCCTTGGTAGCTCCAGATGGCAGTTCTCAAAAGTCCTGGGCAGCTTGAACTGGCTCTCACCAATCCTCTCTTGCTCCCTACCTCCATGATGCTGCTTCCAAAAATTCTTCCGCCTCTCTTCCTCTGCTTGTGCCTCTCTAAAACCATGGCACCAGCTCCTCCCAGTTCAGCCCTCTCTTTTCATGTCAACAAGTCCATCCCACAAGTGGGATTCACAAGCTCTGGATTTTAACACTCAACCCCAAAACCAAGCCAATACAGGGGGAATCTTTAAATTCCATTACTATTACAGTCAGATATTGAAGAATCAGAAAAAAATACAGTCTATGCCCTCAGGGATTTTACATTCTGTTAGGAACAGGGACACAGATAGGTAAGTAAATACACTCAAAATAATTTCAGCTGCAGATCAAGGATAACAGGTAAGATTGACATCTATACCAATGTATCACAGGCTCTGGAAGGCCTTGCCAAGTTAGCAAGACACTGAATCTCAAGTCAGTAAGATATAAGGAATAGTGTACTTAATTTTGTAAAGGCTCACCATTTGTTGTGCCAGAGAATGTGAGGAATTTTCTGCCACAGTAGCTCCCAAAATGTGTGGAGCTAAATCACAAAAGGGTATTGATGTGAGTCTGTTGAGAACCTCCAACCTAACAAAATCATAGGAGTTTGAATGATTTTTCAAGGAACATATGTATAGACAACATCTTAAGATGGAAGTGCAATATGGGGGGTGGGAGAAAGAAATAAATAAATACCTAAAAGATAGGTACCCTAACTTATCTGAAGGTCTAAGTGAAGGAAGTTATGAAAGAAAAAAAAATAGGTAACAAAATTGACAGTTTCAGAAATATGGACCACTCTTCTCGCATATGATAACCATTTATGCCTCAGAAAGACTTGTGTGAAGTCAGTATTCAGTTGTGGGCCAACTGGACAGCTGGAGTTGCAAAGTTCAAAATCTGTAAAAATATAGAACTCCTACCAAAACAAGAATTCATTTCTTCCCTTAACAGGGAACATATTTTAAAAAGATATAAAATGCACATTTACTTAGCAACAAAAAGGATATAAAATATGTGTATATATGTTTATGTATATATGTATGCATGTGTGTTTATGGATATATGTATCTACATATGAATATATATATTTGCACATATAGCACTTAGATTTTAAGATACCCTTTAAAATATCTATCTATCTATCTAGATATCTAGGTATGTATCTATCTAGATATTTAGGTATGTATACACACATATACATAGATATATATGTACCTATATACAGTAATATCATGGCAATGTTGCATTCGAGCCATTAACAAAGATAAAGGACTGAATTCCAAGAGAGGCTGCTGTTATATGATCTCTTTTGCTCTCCTGTCCATGAGGAATTTCCTTCTCTGGTTCATGGGAATCAGAATTTTTACATTTGGACATTTTGTGTAGCATCTGACATTTTTCCCTATTAAAATAAGAGGATTCTGGGAAGATGATGGAGTAGGTCAAAAAACTAGTAGGTCGAAAAACTTGGCTCTTCCACCACACACACAAAATAAAGAACATTACCTCAGAGCAGCAGAAATAAACACAGTTGGTAAAGCAATTGTCCTCCTAAGACAATTTGAAAAGACCCCAAGAAAGACTCCAGGGGAAGATGTCTGGCCTGAGTGAAGTGCAAACACCTCCAGGCCCACTCTGAAGAATCAATAAACAACAAGGGGGGGGGGGCAACTGGGTTGAGAGGTAACCTCAGCCTTAGAAACTTTCATCTCACAGACAGTGTGAAGGGTCTATCAACTGAGTAGGAGAACACTTAAGGAGCTTCCACTGTTGAGGGACATCAAGTACAGTTATATTGACCAGAAACATCCTGTGCTAAAGCTGCTTGGGAGACGAAGCTAGCTCACACCTGATGAGCATAGTAATGACCCTGTTGGCTATGGGCACTTGCAGGAGAGCAGAGTGCCTGGTTTTAGTTCCAGGGCAGAGAGAACAGCTATGGTTTGCAGACACTGGAGGGACCGTCAGAAGCAAGATCATTTGTGGGACTATGTGGCTGGGGGCTTGTAATGAGAATGTAAATTTTAAAGATCTTCCCTGCCCCTAGTCTAAAGTGCACCTGGAGCCTGGGGTAGGAGGCTTGTTTTTCAGTAGATACTTTTTGATTGGCCAGTGGGTCCAAAAGGTTCTTACATTCTCTGAGCCAGGAGAAGGCTATATAAGCCCTGATGTGAGGCTTTGTTTGGGGGCTCACTTTGAGAAGTGTTCTGTGATTTGATATGGATTCTGGGAAGCCGTTGTCTGGAGCCCCCCCCTGCTTTGAAAAACCCAGATGTTGAAACCCAGATGTTGATTGGGTATGGATGTAATGGCCGGACAGTTTGGAAATCTGTCTACTTGATCTGTTTCTGTCTTGATAATTCTGCCTGTATACTTTGAAGTTTGGGGTGCTGACCTTTTTCCCCTAAACAAGGTAAATGATATATGGTCTGACTGATTAAAGTAAGCTTGTTAACCCATTTTGAGTTGCTTTCCTTTATCAAAGCAGATCCAAGGACCTGTTGTGGCAGCAAACCCTGAGGATGCTTGGGGTGCTTGCCGCTACAGGGCTCTAGCCCTGGCTTTGGAGTAAAGAAGAGAGTCACAGGTTGGGCCCAAAACAGACCTCAGAAATTAACAGTAAGAAGGACCTGAAACTTGGGTCATCATTCCACATACTTCAGTACTAAAACTTGACTACACTAATAACTGCTGAAAACAAACAAATAAAAATAAGTAGGCAAAGGAGAAAGAACCTAATCATATACAGTAACTATAGGGATAAAAAAGATCTGCGTTCATATTCAGAGGAAAATAATGGAGTAGAAATGATGATCATATTCCCATTAATAGGGATCTACCTACATTCTTTATCTTAAAAATTAAATTGGAATATTAACTCCTGCCACATCAAACTCTAGATATTACATCAGTTTAATGGCCTATGACAAGGCAGTTTAATAAACCCCAACTTTTCTATAACAATAATTGTCAATCTTTTCTTTTTGTTTTAATATTTTATTTTTTCCAATGACATAGAAATACAATTTTAACATTAATTTGGTCCATGTTTTCTTTTTTTAACATTTTATTTTTCCAATTGCATATGAAACAATTTTAACATTAATTTTGCAAAAATTTTGAATTGAAAATTCCCTCTTTCTCCTCCCCCTTCATTGAGAAGACAAGCAATTTGATATAGATAATACATATTCAGTCATGCAAAACATATTTTCTTATTAGTCATATTGTGAAAGAAAACATGGACCACACCTCCCCAAAAAACAAGAAAAATAAAGTTTAAAGAAAGTATCCTTTGATCTACATTCAGACTCCATCAGTTCTGTCTCTGCAAGTCAATGCATTTTTCATCATATATCCTTCAGAATTGTTTTGGATCATTGTATTGCTGATAATATGTAAGTTATTAACAGTTGATTATCCTACAATATTGCTGTTACTGTGTACACAATTCTCCTGGTTCTGTTCACTGTACTTTGAAGATTTTTTTTTTTTGTGAAAGTATTCTGCACATCATTTCTTACAGTACAATAGTATTCCATCACAATTGTATCTTATCACTTATTCTGCCATTACCCAATTGATGAACACTCCTTCAATTTGCAATTCTTTGCCATAATACACACACATACACACACACACACACACAAACACCTGCTATAATTATTTTTGTACACATAGGTCCGTTTGCCTCCTTTTTAAAAAAGCTCTTTAGCAGTCTAGGTAAAAGGGTATGCATAATTTTGTAGCCTTTTGGGAATAATTCCAAATTGTTTTCCCGAATCATTCTAGTCATTTCACTTTGCATCAGTTCATTTAAGTGTTTCCAAGTTTTTTTGAGAGTATCTAGCTCCTCAGTTCTCATAACACAATAGTATTCTATCACAACCATATACAACAAGTTGTTCAGATACCCCCCAATTGATAGGTATCCCCTCAATTTCTAATTATTTAATATCAGAAAAGAGCTACTATAAATATTTGGACATAATTCTAAATCGTAATACCTGTATCAGTTCACAACTCCACCAATAATGCATTCATGTCTCTTTTTTTGCCACTTCCCCTCCAACATTTGCTATGTTCTTTTTCTCTCCTATTAGACAATCTAGTAGGTATGAGATAGTACCTCAGAATTGTTTTAATTTTCATTTCTCCAATCAATAGTGAGTAAGAGCATTTTTTTTCATATGGCTATAGATAGCTTTGATTACTTGATCTGAAAAAACTGATTTCATATTTTTTTTTATCGTTTTTCAATTGGGGAGTCACTTGCTTTTAACAAATTTAACTCATTTCTCTGTATATTTGAGAGAAGAGATCTTAATTAGAGAAATTTGTTCATTGTTTCAGTTATGATTGCTAACTGTATTTCTCTTCATCTTATTTTCCCCCTGTTTATCATATTCTGTCTCCTTTCATCCTGACCTTCCTCAAAAGTGTTTCGCTTCTGAGTACTGCCTTTCCCAATCCACCCTTCCTTCTATGAGCACCTCTCTTCTTTTCTTCCCTTTCCTGTAGGGTAAGATAGATTTCCATACCCAATGGAGAGTGTACATTATGCTCTTTGCGACAATCTTGATGAGAATAAAGTTTATTCATGCTCACTGACTTCCTCTTTTCTTCCCCTCTATTGTAAAAGCTCTTTTGTGTTTCTTTTATGTGAAAGAATTTACCTCATTCTACCTTTCCTTTTCCCTTTCTTCTACTACATTCCTCTCACCCCTTAATTTTCTTTTTTTTAGATATTATCCCACGATATTCAATTTACATCTGTACCCTCTGTCATATATATATATATATATGTATATATATATATGTATCTGTGTATGCACACATATACAGACACATGTATATACATACATACATATATCTACAAATTATGTCTCTTTTTAACTGCCCTAATAATGAGAAAGATCTTATGAGTCACAGGTATTATCTCTCCATGTATGAATATAAACAGTTTAACCTTGTGAAGACCCTTATGATTTCCCTTTTCTGTTTACTTCTTTATGCTTCCCTTCAGACCTGTATTTGAAAACCAAATTTTCCATTCAGCTCTAGTCTTTTCATCAGGAATGACTGAAAGTCCTCTATTTCATTGAATTTCCATTTTCCCCCTAATGTATTATACTCGGTTTTTCTGGATAGGTAATTCTTGTAATTCTAGCTCCTTTGCCCTTTGGAATACCATATTCCAAGTGCTCTGATCCTTTATAATAGAAGCTGCTAAATCTGGTGTTATCCTGAGTACTTGAATTTTTTTTCTTTCTGATTGCTTGAAATATTTTCTCCTTGATTTGGGAGCTCTAGAATTTAGCTATAATATACCTCAGAGTTTTCTATTTAGGATCTCTTTCAGGAGGTGATTGATGAATTCTGTTCATTCCTTTATTACTCTAGAATTCTAGACTATCAGGAAAGTTGTCCTTGATAATTACTTGAAAGATGATGCCCAGGTTGTTGTGTCTTTGTTTATTTCTGTTTTCTAATGGGTTTCAGGAAGTACAATAATTCTTATATTATCCATCCTGAATCTATTTTCCAGGTCAGTTGTTTTTCTAATGAGATATTTCACACTGTCTTCTTTTTTAATTATTAATCTTTGGTTTTGATTTACTGTTCCTTTATGTTTTACAGGGTCAATAACTACCACTTGCTCCTTTTTAATTTTTGAGAAATTTTCTTTTTCTTTTTTTTGCTTTTTGGAGGGCAATTGGGTTAAGTGATTTGCCCAAGGTCACACAGCTAGTTTTTGTGTATTAAGTGTCTGAGGCTGGATTTGAACTCAGGTCCTCCTGACTCCAGGGCCAGTGCTCTATCCACTGCCCTACCTAGCCACCCCAGGAATTATTTTCTATAGTGAGGTTTTGTGCCTCCTTTTCCATTTGGCCAATTTTACTTTTAAAGGAATTTTTTTTTCTTTTTAATGAATGTTTGTATACCTTTTTCCATTTGGCAAGTTATGCTTTTCAAGGCCTTCTTCCCATTGGATTTTTTTTTTCTCGTAAGATTTTTGTACTTCTTTTACTCTTTGGCCTAGTCTCCTTTTTAAGGAGTTATTTTCTTTTCCCTCTTTTTTGTGTCTTTTTTACTGAGCTGTTGACTCTTTTTTCATTATTTTCTTGAATCCTCATTTATTTTCCCATTTTTCCCTCTACTTTACTCATTTAATTTTAAAAATTCTTTTTACAGGGGGGCAGAGCCAAGAGATTGGAGTAAAACCATAAACCTGGAGTGGGCTCTGGCTTCAACCATATCCAATTCCTGTAAAAAATGACTCTAAACAAATTTTAAATCTATAGAACACACAAAGAGATAGAGAGAAACAAATCTCATGCTGAAGGCAGCCTGGCAGGCCGACAGGAAAGGTCTATTACAGCGCTGAGAGCCAAGCGCAGTCCCCAGTGAGCTACAGTTCTGGCTCCAGGGCTGCCCCAACCAGTGCCCAGACCGGCCAGAGCAGACTTCAGGAGAGTGAATCAGCAGTAGCTGTAGTGGTTTCCAGACTCCTCAACCCATAAACACCAAAGAGAAAATAAAAAGTCAGTTGGTAACTCTGTTGTAAGGTTGAAGGAACAGCATGGTCCAGCCTCTGCCCCCTGGGTGAGAAGTGGTGGGAGGTGTGGTGGTGTCACATGGCTGTTTTCAGAGCTCCTGGCCTGCAGATCATAGGGGGACCAAGCGACCATTCAGAGGGTAATTGCCCTTTCTTTGACCTGCCTGGATCTGGATTGTGGTCTTTGATGGTGGTCCTGGGGTATGTGGCCAGTGAGTCAGAGCTTGTGGGGGCTGTAGAGAGGGTGCCCAACAAACAGCTCTGGCAGCTGTGAAAGCCCCAGCAATTTGGGACAAAGCTCTCTCCATTCTGTAAGCAGAGTTCTACAGTGGCAAATTGCTCAAAAGTCAAGTAACTGGTAAGATGAGGAAGTGCAATCAGACCACACAATCTTTTTGGGGGGACAAAAAGGATCAAAGCATGGAAGTGGAGGAGGACAATGAAGTCAGAGCTCCTGCATCAAAAGCTTCCAAGAAAAATATGAACTGGTTACAGGCCATGGAGCAAAATATAGTTAGTCTTTCACAATATAACTACTATGGAAATGTTTTGCATAACTATACATGTACAACCTATGTTGAATTGCTTGGCTTTCCAGTGGGGGTGGGTGAGGAGGGAAGATGGGAAGGACTCTGGAACTCAAAGTTTTAAAAACACATGTTAATGCATGTTACATGCAACTGGGAAATAAGATATATAGGTACTGGGCTATAGAAATCCATCTTGCCCTACTAGAAAGTTAGAGGGGTGATGGGGGAGGATATAAGAGAGAACAGATTGGGGGAAGGGATAATCAGTAGGCTCACTATTTTGGGGTGGGGGTAGGAGAGAGATGGGGAGAAAAATTTGTAACTCAAAATCTTGTGGAAATGAATGTTGAAAAGTAAAAATAAATAAATAAATTGGAAAAAAGGGAAAAAAAATCCTTTTAACACTCTTCCATGGCCTGAGGTCAATTCATATTTTCCTTTGAGGCTTTGGATGTAGGAGTTTTGACTTTGCTTTCATCTTCTGAGTGTGTGTTTTGCTCTTCCTTGTCACTGTAATAACTTTCTATAGTTTGAATTATTTTTCTGTTTACTCCTTTTTCCAGACTATATCAAGATGTTTAAGTCTTTGCCATCATGAGGCTCTGCTTTGAGGGTGGAGGGTATATTGTCCCAAGCTTCTGGAGTTTCATATAGCTGTTTTCAGATGTACTTCTAGGGACCGTAAGTTTTCAGTTCTTCCATGGTGATATGCTCCAAGGAAAGGTGTGTCTATTTTCCTGGTTCTGTGCTCTAGCCTGTGAGTGAACACCAGCACTCTTTTCTGCCCTGGAACTGTGATAAGGGTCCCACTGCAGTGGGGCCCCAAGCTCTGGTGTGCTCCTCACCCTGGGACCACTACCTGCAACCCAAGCCTTTGACCATGATCTGAGTATAGGCAAAGCAGCAGCATCCTGCCCCTCATAACACCTAAATGACTCCTTTTGTCTCTTTTTGATTAGCTATTTAACCACCTTACCTTTCGTGGGCTGAGAACTTCAGAAGCAGCTGCTGTAGCTGCTGACTCAGTCACTCCCAAGGATCAGTACTGGTTTAGTGAGGCCTATCTGTGCTGGTGGTGCCTGCACTAGATTCTCACCCCAGTGTAACAAATCTTTCTGGTCGACCTTCTTTGTTGTCTTGGGCAGGAAGAATTGTTTCACCCTGTCCTCTTGTCTGTTCTGCCACTCCAGAATTTGTTTTAGGGCATTTTTTGAAGGTTTTTGAAGGGGTTTGGAGGAGAGGTTAGGTGAGTCCTTTCCTTTTCTCTGTCATGGTTCCAACCCCTTCCCCCCCCTCCCACCCCCCACATCTTGTTATTTTTAATAGAAATATGAGGTTTTTTCTCATCTCCCAACCTGTGCCAGGTAATCATATCTCCAATATCAGTTTATGCTCAAGGAAAAGTTAAATAATCACTGGTTATCTAAATTAATACTCACGACTGCTGTTTTTAGAGTTTTAAAATTTGTAATTTCATATGTAGTATATTATTTGAACACTTCAACAGTCCTGTGAAACCTATACTATAGACATTATTGTTACAAGTTTATAGTGGAGAAAATTGAGACTCAGAAGAATTAAATCACTTGCCCATGGTCACATAACTAAGATTCAGATGCAGGATTTGAATCAGTCTTTCCTGACTTCAAGTATTATACTCTATCACAAAAGTTACATTGCTTCTAGTTTGAAAGTATAAAGCATGCTTTCTCTCCAAAGTTCATATTGTGATTTTGGTTCTCTACCCCTCAAAATACACCTAGCAAGGTCACAAAAAACTCAGAGGTAAAGAACTATTTGGTTCTTAGTGCTGATTTGTATTCTTTCTTCTTAAGGATAATCTAGGCCAAAGAGAAAGTTTCCTTCAGTGAAAATGAACAAGTGTGATTGACATAGTCAATTGTCTTCTGTGAATCTGGAGAGAAAGTAGCATGAGCAATTGCTTTTCATGCCTGTCTTCTACTATTAGATAAAACCACATCAAATGAGATGTCATATGGGAAGTATGAGGGCTTTTAGGAAAATGACCAGGAAGTCCATTATGAAACTGGGAGAGCTCATGGCTGGCGTGGATTGATGTCATTTACTAATTGAAAATGATCAAATTCTTGCATCCATCACTGATTTCTATGAGAGTGACATATTTAAGCAGACTGGAGGGTTTTTTTTTTAAGATAAAAATAACCACCAAACTTGAGATTTTTAGAAATGTTTTCCATATTAAGGTGAGAGTAATGGTACTTACCTGTCATTGTGCATTTTCAAAACTGCAAGTCTATGTGTGTGTATGTATGTATGTGTGTGTGTGCGTGTCCATGTCCTCTCCTTAGCACTGAGTCTGAACAAACTGTCAACTAGCAAGAAGTTGGTATGTTATTTATTGTTGTAAAATTTGCCGATATGCACTTATCTTAGTATTTCTTACACCTATTGTACCTTTTTTGTTGGCATTTAAAATCCATCTGGTTCACACATTCTATAGCTTCAGAAATTTGCATAACTAATGACCTTCTCACACGTTTCCTTGTCTATATGGTTACCTGCTTCATAAAGATATTCATAAAACTAGATGAGACTTAAAAATGAGACCAAGTAGTAATACCTACATATGCAAGTGTTTGCTCCAAACAAAATGAAAGGACATTCAATACACGTAGCTGGTTACTCCCTATTTACAACCTTTTTTCTTCCACCTCTTTTCTTTCTTTCTTGCATACTCCCTTGTCTTTCATTGATGCCCTTTATCTTTATGTCATAATTATTTCAAATACCTCTTCTCCATCTTATCCTCATTTTTTTACAAAAAAAGGAAAAACAATTAGGCAGAAACACCTTTTATAATCAATTTTATATCCTATCCTATTCCCTATTCTTGCCTCTATCTTGGAAGGGAAGGTAGACTTTGTTTTCTATTTCTCTGTTACCATCATTGTTTTTTTAGTTACTCACATTTCAAATTTGATTGATCCTGATTCAAAATGATGTACTCATGGCCTATATTTTTTCCCTGATTCTACTTAGATGGAATTTATTGTTGTTTGTAGAAAATTTGCCCTGTGAATTTGAATGTCTTATGTTAATCATTTCTTATGATAGAGTAATATTTTACTCCATTGATATGTGAAAAGTGTGTTCTTGCTGTTGTTGTTTTCTGTCATCATTCCCCAGTCTATGCACACATGTTTTTAGTGCAGTTTTTGCTTTCTCAATGAGTTGTTATAAAAGTTTTGGTGTATGCTGAACTTTAATTTCTAGAATGAATGCCCTTTGATATTGTTCCCTTATAAGGAAAACTTTGCTTTACTCTTTACTGGAAAAAGCTTTACTATTTTTACATTGTAAATTATATTTGCTTTTGGTTTTTAACTTATCTTTTTACCATATTATCAGAGGATCCTTTGGTGCTTCATTCATTCAGTAAACATTTATTAAGCTCCTATTATGTGCCCTGCCATATGCTAAGCACTATGGTTACAAAAAGAGGCCAAAAGTCTAAAGAGCTTATGATCGATTGTGGGAGAAAAAACATGCAAACAAATATATACAAACAAGCTATATACAGAAGAAACAGGAAATAATGAAAAGAAGGATAGCACTAGGAATAAGAGCAGCTGAGGAAGGCTTCCTGTAGAAGACATGACTTAAAGGAAACCTAAGAGGGCAACAATCAGAGTGGAGGTAGGAGACAATTCTGGGCCAAAGTGACAGTCAGAGATAATGCACAGCACTGACAAATAGAGTGTCTTGTTCAAGGAAGAGCTGAAATGCTAATATCAATGGATCAAAGAATATATGTTGAGGAGTAAGGTTTGAGAAGGCTGGAAAGGTAGGGCAGAACTAGGTTATATAGGACTTTGAATGCCAGAGTATTTTGTATCTCCTTGGGGAAATAATAAGAATCCACTGGAGGTTACTGAGTAGGGAGAATGACATGATTAGACTTGTGCTTTAGGGAAATCACTTTAGTGGCTGAATCTAATGAATTGGGAAGACACTTGAGGTATACCAACCCACCAGCAGACTATTGCAATGATCAATACATGAGGTGATGAGGGCCTGCATTAGAATTTTGGACATGCTAGAGTAGAGAGGGGGACAAAATAGAGAGATGTTGCAAATATAAAATTGACAGGCCTTGGTAACAGTTAAAATATGGCAGGGAAAGAGGGTGGGTGGGGAGAAGGAATTCAAGATGTGTCCTAGATTGTGAGCATGAGAGACTGGGAGGTTGGTGATGGCCCCTATATAAAAAGGAAGGTTAGGGGAGGGGAAGATAATGAATTCTGTTCTGGACTGTAATGGGGAGGGAATTTGAAGATCTACCCTGCCTCTTGATATGCCTCAATTGGAACCCAACAGCAGGGGCTTGGTTGCAGGGAGAGGCTTGTTTTTCAGGAAGGCTAATGCCTTTTCTTACTCTGTAGTTAGGCAATTGGTTATGAAGGTTGTGATGTCCTCTGACCCTGAAGAAGAGTATATATACGCTGAGGTGAGATTTTGCTTTGGGGCTAACTTATGGGAAGAATTGTGTAATTTGGCCAGAAGAGACTCTGGGAAGCCACTGAGCCTCCTGATTTTGAATCACATAGATAGAATCCCTGTCTTTTGGTCTGTTGAATTGTGTTATTTTCTTTGTATTTTTTGTCTGCCTGTAATTTCTGTTTGTATTTTCTGAAATATAGTGTGCTGACTTTTCCCTCCGAACTAAGTAAATGATATATATGTTTGATTAAAGTAAGACTGTTGACCCCTTTTGAGTTGCTTCCCTTTAGAAAAGCAGATTAGAGAACTTGTGCTAGCAGCCATCCTGGGTATGCTAGGTTACTTGTTGTTACAAGTACATACTGAGATTAAGATGTCTACTGGACATCTAGTTTGAGATATCTGAAAGGCACTTGGGGAGTGAGACTAGATGTGAACAGAGAGGTTAGGGCAGGATGGGTAGATTTGAGAATCATTGGCATAGAGGTGGTAATTAAATCCATTGCTAGTGATGAGATCACCAAGCAAACTACTATGGAGGAAAAAGAGAAGAGGAGCCAGAATAGAAGCTTGAGGGATACCTAAGGTTAAGGAGTATGATCTAGAGGAAGATTAAGCTAAGAAGAAAGAGAATGAACATTTAGACAGGTAGGAAGAGAAATAGGAGAGAGTCATATCCTGACAACCTAGAGAGAAGGAAATATCAAGGAGGAGAGAGAACCCAGCAGTGCCAAAGGCTGCAGAGATATCAAGGGGAATGAAGATTGAGAAATGGTCATTGGATTCAACAACTAGGAAATAACTGGTTACTTTGGAGAGAGCAGGTTCAGTGAATGATAAAGTTAGAAGTGAGATTTCAAGGTGTTAAGAAGAGAGTGAGAGGAAAGGAAGTTAAGGGACCTAGACATCATTTTTGAGGAGGAGCTTAGCTACAAAGGGCAGAAGATAAATAGTACCACAGTTAGTAGAGATGGAGGGATTAAGTGAGGGTTTTATTTAATTTTTTTTCAATAAGGGAGTCATGGGCATATTTGTAGGCAGTAGGAAAAGAACTTTTGGAGAGGTAAATATTGAAAATAAATGAATGGGGATGACAGTTGAGGCAATATGTTAGAGGATATGAGACGGAATGGGCTCACTTGAACAGGTAGAGGGGTCAGCTCTAAAGTGAGGAGTGAGGCCACTTCATTATATGAAAATGGGGTTAAGGAGGAAAAAGGCGACAGAAGGCATCTGAGTGATACAAGATGAGGATGAGGGGAGACAAAGTCAGTTCATGGCAGATGGTCTCATTCATTTTTTCCCCTATAAAATGAGACAAGGTTCTCAGATGAGAGAGTGGAAAGGGGGAAGCCATGGGAAATTTGAGGAGGGATTAGGAGAGTGGGACAGTGAGTTGACAAGGAAGGTATAGTAGGATTGCCAAGCAGTGATTGAGGTTGTTTAACATAAATCTATATTGGACGCAGAGAGAATATTTGTGTGATTTTCTCCACCTCCATTCAACAGCACATGTATAGGAGCAAATGCTTAAGGTTTTTAATATAAATGAATGATGTGAAAAAAAAAAGATTTAAGAGACTGGGGGCAGCTAGGTGGCACAGTGAATACAGCACTGGCCCTGGAGTCAGGAGGAAGTGATCTGGCCTCAAACACTTAACACAAAACTAGCCATGTGATTGTGGGCAAATCACTTAACCCCAATTGCCCTACCTTCCCCCATCCAAAAAGCAAAACAAACAAAAAAAAAAGATTTAAAAGACTACTACTTAACTCAGCTACACTCAGCCATCTAAGAAAGCTTTGCTGATTTCCGAGTGACAGAACTCTAAGCTTCCCTTTAGTCTAGTATTCTTGTCTTGATTACTCCTCTGCCAGCTTCAGCCTGATCTCGAAACTGGAGTCCAGATACTGCTCTGCTCCTGGGATCCTAAAGTCCAAGTCACATGACTGCTGCTTGCTTCTGAACTCCTCTTTGGTCAGTACACAGACTAGGGCCTAAAAATACCCTTTACAGGGCAGAGTCAAGATGGCAGAGTAAGAGCAGGAACCTGCTTAAGTTCCTGCACCAACCACCTCCAATACCTGTAAAATATTAATCTAAACAAATTTTAGATCTACAAACTCACAAAGTGACAGAGAGAAACAAATCTGAAGGCAGCCTGGCAGGCTGACATGAGGGGTCTATTGCAACAGTCTGGGGGCTGAGCAGTTCCACATGAGGCACATGGGCCCAGACCCCGGCAGCCCCGACCAGAGGCATAGACCAGCAAGAGCAGACTTCAGGAAAGTGAATCACCCACAGCTATGGCAGTTTCCATACTTCTCAACCCATAAACACCAAAAGTTAAAAGTCAGTAGGGAACACTGTTGTAATTGGGAGACAGAAGAGCATGGTCCAGTACCTGCTCCCAGGGTAAGAGGTGGTGGAGGTGCATCTGCTACAGCTGCTGCTCTGTGGCTGCCTCTGGAGTTCCTGGCCTCCAGATCATAGGGGGACCAAGTAACCATCCAAAGGCTATTTGCTCTTGCTTTGACGTTCTTGGATCCGGGTCACAGTCCTGGGTGATGGTCTGGGTGTGTGGCCAGTGGTGGCTGTAGAGAGGGCACTCTCCTCATAGCTCTGACAACATTTGTAAAAACACCAGCAATTTGGGACTCAGCTATCTCCACTCTGGAAGCAAAAGTCGAGTAATTGGCTAGCAAGAGGAGCAAGCAGAGGAAACACAATCAGACCATAGAATCCTTTTTTAGGGACAAAAAGGATCAAAAAATGGAAGGACAAGAAGACGACAATGTCAAAACTCCTACATCAAAAGCCTCCAAAAAAAAATGAACTGATTACAGGCCATAGAAGAACTCAAGAAGGATTTTGAAAATCAAGTAAGAGAAGTGGAGGAAAAATTGGGAAGAAAAATGAGAATAATGCAATAAAATCATGAAAAGTGAGTCAACAGCCTGCTAAAGAAGACCCCCCCAAAATACTGAAGAAAATAACACCTTAAAAAATAGACTACCTCAAATGACAAAAGAGGACCAAAAAGCCAATGAGGAAAAGAATGCCTTAAAAAGTCTAATTGCCCATATGGAAAAGAAGTTTCAAAAACTCAATGAAAAGAATAATTTCTTCAAAACTAGATTGGAGCACATGGAAGCTAATAACTTTATGAGAAATCAAGATGCTATAAAACAGATCCAAACAAATGAAAAAAAAATAGAAGGCAAAGTGAAATATCTCATTGGAAAAACCACTGACCTGGAAAATAGATCCAGGAGGAATAATTTAAAAATTATTGGTCTGCCTTAAAGCCATGATCAACAAAAAAGAGCCTAGACATGATCTTTCAAGAAATTATCAAGCCAAATTGCCTGTATATTCTAGAAACAGAGGGCAAAATAGAAGTTGAAAGAATTCACCCATCACCTCTTGAAAAAGATCCCAAAAAGAAAACTCCAAGGAATATTATAGCCAAATTCCAGAGTACCCAGCTCAACAAACAGTAAGGAAAATACAATTTGAGTATTGTGTAAATACAATCAGGATAACACAAGACCTAGCAGCTTCTATCCTGAAAGATCAAAGGGCTTGGAATATTATATTCCAGAGGTCAAAGAAGCAAGGATTAAAACCAAGGATCACCTACCCTGCAAAACCGAGTATAATGCTTCAGAAGAAAATATGGTCAGTCAATGAAATAGAGCATTTTCAAGTGTTCTGGATGAAAAAAGCAGAGCTGAACAGAAAATTTGACTTTCAAATACAAGAAGCAAGAGGAGCATGAGAAGGTAAACAAGAAAAAGAAATCACAAGGAAATTATTAAAGTTGAACTATTTAAATCCCTACATGGAAAAATGATAATTGTAAGTCATGAGACTTTTCTCAGTATAAGGATAGTTGAAGGGAATATGTGTGTGTGTGTGTGTGTGTATATATATATATATATATATATATATTTGTAATATGTATACATACACATATGTATGTATAGGAGGGTATGTGTATGCATAAATACATATGTGAGTGTGTGTTTATGTGTGTACATGTACACACAAACAGAGGGAACAGGAGCAGCTGAATAGGAAGGGATGAAATCTAAAAAATAAAATTAAGAGGTGAGAGAGGAATACAATGGGAGAAGGAAAAAGAGAGAGATAGAATAGGGTAAATTATCTCATATAATAGAGGCAGAAGAAAGCTGTTATAATGGAGAAGAAGAGCAGGAAGGTGAAAGGGGATGGGTCAACCTTACTCTCATTGAATTTGGCTTAAGGAGGGAATAACTTACACACTCAATTGGGTATCTTACCCTACAGGAAAGTGGGGGGGGGAGGGGATAAGAAGGGGCATGACAGAAGAGAGGGAAGATTGGGGGAGAAGGTGGTTAGAAGCAAACACTTTTGAAAAGGGATAGAGTCAAAGGAGAAAATAGAATAAGTGGGGAGTGGGATAGGATGGAGGGAAATATAATTAGTCTTTCAAATATAACTACTATGGAAGCATTTTGCTTAACTACACATGTACAACCTATACTGAATTGCTTATCTTCCCAGTGGGGGTGGGTGAGGAAGGGAAAGAATCTGGAAATCAAAGTTTTAAAAAGAACTGTTAAATAATTGCTTTTTACATGCAACTGGAAAATAATATATGCAGTCTCTGGGGTATAGAAATCCGTCTTGCCTACTAGAAAGTTAGGGGGGAATGGAGGAGGATATAAGAGAACACAGTTTCGGGGAAGGGGTATTCACTAGGTTTGCTATTTTAAGGTGTGGGTAGGCAAAACATGGGGAGAAAATTTGTAAGTCAAAGTCTTGTGGAAATGAATGTTAAAACTCTAATAAATAAATGAAACATTAAAAACATTTAAAAACATTTTAAAAAGTTTTAAGGTTATAACAAAGAATAACTTTCCAAGAAAGACTAAGTAAAATTCTTCAGGAGAAAAGCAGATCTTTAGTGAAAAGCTCAGTCTAAGCATTCCAAATGAATGGACCTGAACTGCATAGAAAATTTCAAAAATAAATATGGAAATCAAGGGAAAAAATGTTAGAGGTAAATACAAGTGAGAAATTGGAAGGACCTTTAAGTCAGTTGTGTTTAAATTCTAATGGTTAGGAATGAAGAAAAACTGTACCCTCAGAATCTTAATAACATCAGGAGTCATAGAATGAGTGAAATAAAGGAGATGAACTGGGGGTAGTTTTGTCATGCTTCTTAATGATCTTAAAGGAAGAAAGGAAAGGGAATCAGAATAGGATACACTAGGGAAGAAAAGGGTAGGAAGAATGGTATAACTTATCTCACATAATAGGGGTGCATAAGCAGAAATCCATACAATTGAGAAAGGGGCAGAAAAATAGGCATGAGTAGAACTTCCCTTTTATCTGAACTGGTCAAAGGAGGATAAAACTTATAGAAACATACACACACAAAAATTGGGTATAGAAATACATTCAAGACAACAAAAACAGAAGGTTAAAGGGAGAAGGGTAAAGGGGAATTTAAAGAGGAAAGTAAATAAAGGGAAAGATTAGTCAAATGCAAAACAAACTTCAAATGTGTTGCTTAAATCACAAAGAGGGGATCAAAGGGGAAGAAAGAAGGGGTAGGAATCTGTTATTGGGATAAAGGGGAAGGGAAGTTGTTTGCATCAAGCCTAGATCATTGGTAGAAGCATATGCCTGTCCCACAATGCTCATCTTTGTAAAGAAGTGGTAAGCAAAGGGAAAAAAAATAGAGATTATGATGGAGGAAAATACACAATTAACAATTATAATTGAATGTAAAGGGGATAATCACATAAATAAAATAGAATTTGATAGTAGAACTGAGCAAAACAAATCCTATTAGGTAAGTTTGACACTAAAAAGAAGAGGGAGTAATCATGATCTCAGATAAGACCACAGCAAAAATAGACTTGACAAGAAGAGAGAAATTTTTAAAAGTACATGTTTCTAGTAGGGATTACAGAAAATGAATTAAATGCAAAAATTGATTTTAGGAAGAAATAGTAAGACAATGATAACAAAGGATTGCAATGTACTCCATTCACACACACACATATATGTATGTATGTATACACACATAAAGACAGGTAGATAGATAGACAGACAGATAGATAGATAGATAGACAGACAGACAAAATCAAAAAAGAAATGAAGGATCTGAATAGAATTTTGGAAAACTTAAGATTTGGTATACCTCTGACAAATTCTGAACAGGAATAAAATTGTTGTTATTCAGTAATGTCTGACTCTTCATGACTTCATGGACCATACTATCCATAGGGTTTTCTTGGCAAATATACTGGAGCGTTTTGCCATTTCCTTCTCCAGTAGATTAAAGCAAACAGAGGTTATGTGACTTGCCCAGGGTCACACAGATAATAAGTCTGGATTTAAACTCAGCTCTTCCTGACTCCAGGCTCAGCTCTCTATCCACTGAACCACCTAGCTGTCCCCAGGAATAAAATGAAGTATACATATTCTCATTTGTCCAAGACATCTTTCCAAAAATCGACCCTGTCTCAGTGCATAAAAATGTCACAAACAGATATAGAAAATCACAAATATTACACACACTGTTTACTGACCACAATGCAATAAAATTATTCAATAAAGGGCAGTTGAAAAAAGGATTCAAAATTAAAGATAGATTTCCTAATTTAATCCCAAAGAACTGGTCAGTTGTAGAACGAATAAAAATAATAGGTTTTTCTCAACACTGCCAAGGAGTTACCCCAGAAGTGGTGCTTAAAATTACAACAGTGATGAAAGTCTTCGGGCATCCAGGACCAGCCATAGGAGTGAAAGGGTCTAGCAGAGTAGAAGACAAGCCAGAGCTTTCTTGAGGAACACCAGGAGGGAGGGCCGCTGGGTTGGTTTCACTAGTTTTCTGCATTTGAAGGTACTTTGCTTGTATTATTTAATGTAGTGTGGGGAGAGCTTCTCTTCAGATACCTGTCATCTTACAAGTATTCTTCTTCTTTCCCCCCCCATCTCTTCTAACTTCCCTTTTCTTTTTCTTATGCCCCTCCCTTTTTCTTCTTTATCTTTCCTCTTCTCTTAATGACACAGAAAACAGAAAGCAAGAAAAGAAGTAACAATTAAAGCATTTCCTTTTGCAGACTCTAAGGAGTTCATTTCTTTACTTCATACAGCTATTCTCTTTAAATAGGAAGTGGAGTCTATTCATTTCTTACTTTATGTATTTTGTATGAGGATAGGATAAGTGGATTTAAAAGTAAAACTGACTGCTATGGCTCCATTCTGTGAAGTCCAGATTTGTTCTGGAACCCCTCCACCGTGGTTTCCCAGTGCCCTTAATGCGGTTTGGGGTGTCAAGGCTCTCTGCAAAAGGCTAGAAGTCCCCAGTTGCTGGTGTTTCCTCAGTTGTATTGAGTAGGTTCCTGCAGCTTAGTTCTATTTAGCTACCAATAGATTACCATTTACAAAGAAATATTTATTTCAAAAATTATAATCATAAATATAGAAATTTACTCCTCCAACATGTAGGACACATAGCTTTTCTCTCCTCCTCCTCCTTCCCCTCCATAACACTTCAGAATCTGGAGAGGAGATGGGAATTTGGTTCCTAGTTTAACTTAGTTTCTATAGTGCATAGTCTGAGTTACAAGTCCAACTCCAGGTCCCTTCAGGCTCAAGTCACAGACACTTTGACTTTTCAGGGGTTCCCTGACAGGCTGGCTGGCTGCAACATCCCTTCAAAATCTTGGCTCCAAGGTAGCTATGACTCAAACTCCTGGGCAGGTGGGTATCATAACCAGCACTACAAATGAGGACAAGTGACCTAGAATAGGAACAAACACACCTAGGCTGATTTCTAGGAGCTGAGGTGAAAGAAAGGGGAGCAGAGGAAGAAAATCTGTCCCTCTCCCTTGTTTAGTTCATGGTGCCTCTGCTATTGGTAAACTCTGATCTTCACCTTCTGGAAGCCAATAGGAAGGAGGAGCACATAGGCCTGCTTTACTCATTTTAAAGAAGCAATCTTTTCAGGATACACAGTCAATCAAAGAAGGCACTCTCAATCCACATGGCAGGAGACCCAGAGTGCATTCACAAAAGGATATCTTGGTGTACTCCAAAGGCCTCGTTTTCTAACCTACGTCTGTGGAACATATATAACTAGAGCAACAAAGCACTGAATGTGATATTATCAAAGAAACGCTGGGAAGACTCTCTACCCAATATGTCTCCAAGCCTCTTCTTTGTAGCCAGAAGTAAAGATTCATTCTTTTGAGTTAAAAAAAAAACATGCTTTTAAAAATCAAATCCTTGTGAGAAATGAAACTCAAAAGCAATTTATGCTTTTAACATCTTAATATTAATTCGTTTTTCAGATCTTTGACTCTGTGTGTGTTATGTTACATATGTGTGTGATGTATATGTACATGCAGTATGTGTATGTGTGTACATATACATATACACATCTAATACGTAGCCTTTCTCTTCTTCCATCCCCCTCCAGTAAAAACAAACACCTTAAAGCATACATAATGAATTTTAGAAAAAAATGTGAGTCACCTCAGAGGTTGATAGGAGGAAAGGTCATCAGGGAAATGAGAGCATTATAATTGGAAGAAGGAGAAAGGACCCATGATTTTTACTTGCTATTTAAATCTGAAAATTAAGTGAACACAGAAGTTTAAAACTTCAATAGATTTGCTTTGCATGGCAAATGAATTTGTTTATTATATATAATTATTTTGAGTTCCATAGACACTTGGAGGGCATTCATTTATATAGACAGATTGTAGATAGATACACATATAAATATATACAGATGCACACAAATGTACACATTTGTGTATTTATAGGCATCACCTATTCAGTTATACACCTATATAATTGAATGTATGGTAGATATATATGTACATATCTATGACACATTCAATTTAGTGAATATATATGTGAATATACATATATAACACATTCAATTTACTTTTTAGTATATGGCTATATCCTACTCTAATGTACTGTGGCTCCCTCAAACAGAAGGTCAATTAGAGTTGTATGCCCAAAATCCCAGTGCAGCATTTAAAAAAGATAGAGGTTAGAGTTTACTACATATTAAAATCAGTTCATTAAACAATTTAGAGTAATGACTTGGAGTTTTGTTGGTAGCTATTAGTATTACTGACTGGGAAGCAGATGCCTGATTTAATTGGTAAACGCTTGCTCTTTTCATTTACAGGCAAAATTAGCACCTTCATTCTTGCTTGTAAACTAGATATTGTACCTATTCTGAAATAAGCTCAACTAACTCCTGGTTGTAATTAATGTGGAAAACCTGTGACACCACACAGAAGAAACAGCCATGTTCTATTGTTCCACTTAGGGAGGCGACTACCATCTCTTTGAGGGCAGTAAGCTGACTTTAAGAGGCCTTATCTTCCTGGAGTTACATGAAATGCTGCACCTAAATGTGAACTTGGATTGGCCATACATTCTATGGAGTCGTAGAATAGCATAAAAACTGGAAGGGGCAGGGAAGCTAGGGGTCAGGAGGACCTAAGTTCAAATTCATTCAAATCAGGCCTCAGACATTTATTAGCTGTATCACCCTGGACAAGTCACTTAACTCCACTGACTCAAAAAAAACAAAAACAAAAATGGAAGGAGTAGCTGATAGCAGCTCATGCATTAGAATTTCATTATCTCTAAGTGATCATGCTATGGAAGAGTTCTCTTCTGGAAAAAGGCCTTCCTGAGGCTGATGTCCAAAACCACTAAGAGTAGAATTCTCTGAGCTGAAAGTGCCTTGGAGGTCAATCTTAACTCAATGAAATTCTTCTGTACAACATACTTGATAAGTAAGCATCATACCTTTGTTTTAGCCTCCATAAAAGTAAACCACTGCCTACCAACAAAGTTCATGTTTGGACAGCACTAGAAATTCAGAAGTTTTTCCTTTTCTGAAGCCCAAATATGCTACTTTCCAATTTGTGTTCATTATTCTTAGTTTTCTTTTTTCTGGGATCTAGCAAAAAAAAAGTTATTCTCTCTTTTACATGACTGTTGTTAAAATAATTAAAGACAGATACCATAGAGGCAAAGAGAACAATGGCCCTGGAGTCAGGAGGACCTGAATTCAAATCCAGCCTCAGACACTTGACACAATTACTAGCCATGTGACTCTGGGCAAGTCACAACCCCAACTGCCCTCCAAAAAATATATAAGATAGATACCATCTCTCCTATGTCTCTTTTTTTTCCCCAACAGACTCAGTATCTCTAGTTTCTTTACAATGTTTTTCATGTGGCATCAAACTGAGACACTTTACTATCTCAGTTGAGAGTATCTTGGCAAATATTTAACAACTGGCTTTCTGGGAGAAAAAATATAGATGTAGACACAACATATTTTTAAGTTTAGTCTGCATTATTAACATTTTCTCTATCACTTTCTTTAATCTGGACTTGGTGGGGGGAGAACCTGTGGGATTAATGCTACATGTGGCCCTCTCAGTTCTCAAGTGTGGCCCTTTGAGTGAATCCAAACTTCACAAAACAAATCTGCTTAATAAAAGGGGCTGCACTTGAGGAACTAGAGGACCACATGTGTCCCCAGGGCTGCAGGTTCACCACCTTTGATCTAGACAATCAGTCAAACGGTAACTCAAGTCCTGATTTGTAATATTCGTCAATGAAATTTTAATAATTTGCTCTTGTGAGCTGCTATGAACTGACCCTACCACATTCCTACTGGTTACCCTTCTCCAAACACTTTCCAACCTGCAACATTTTTTTCCTTTGTATACTTTATCCCCTCTTTCTACTATAAGATAAGGATTATACAAAACTACTCAGGTTTAATTTGAAAGGATTAGTATTCCAAGGAGATCAGAAAAATAGAGAAAGGAAACTATATGTATATGTATATATAGATGTTTATATATACATATATACATGCATATTTAGAATAGCTCTTTTTTGTGGCTAAGAACTAGAAATTAAGGCGAGATAAGAATCAATTGTGAAAAAATGTGACTGAATAAATTTTGGTATGTGAATATAATGTAATATAATTGTACCATGAGAAACGATGAGATGGACAGTTTCAGAGAAACCTGGGAAGACCTGTATTAACTGTTTCAGAGTGAAGGGAGTAGAACCAGGGTAACTGTTTATACAATGGCAACATTATAAAGAAAAAAAAAAACTTTGAAATTTTTGAGAACTTAGATCAATACAATTACCAACCATGTTTCTGGAGGACTATTGTTACTCATCTCTTGACAAAGAGTTAAAGGACGCATGGTGCAGACTGAATCATAAATGTTTGGCTATTGTTAGTGTGGGACATTGTTTTGCTTTATGGTGCATATTTGCTATGAGGTCTTTCTTTTTCTTTTTTCTTCCCATTCCACTGGGGAATGTGGAAGGCAGAGTAGGTATAGTGATGGGGGAGGGGCAAAGAAATAAAAAGAGCAGAGAAGAGTCATCTTTGAAAAAACATGCATAGAAGAGAACAGAAAAAAGCCAGCAAGAATCACCAAAAAGCAGGAAATTTTTGAAAGCCACAGGAATAGAGAGATAGATAGAGACAGTTGCTACACATATACAATTAAAAAGAAAAGCTATATGTAATAGAGATCTGCAGTTACACATACAATTCTCTTTTTCTTTTCTATAGAAATGCCCATTTATTCAGTGACTGAATTCAGAAAGAAAATAATTGTAAAAGATTGGTATCTTGCTGTCTATCTATCAATCTATTCATCTCTCCTTCCTTGCTATTCTTCAAGAAGTCCTTAGCATTATATCTCACTCTAGATTTAACTACAGCCAAGACAGAGGGCATCAAAGAGGAATAGATATACTTATTGCTTGCTCTTTTTTTAACTGTTTCTATAATGGGATTCACAGTGTCAATTTAAGGTTTTGCCATGTGGCTCCTATCAAGATAATGACAATTGCTGATCATTTTTAAAAAGGACTATGAAAAAAGGATAAACTTGTTCTGCTTGACCACAGATATGAGAACTAGGAGCAAAGTATGGATATCAGATAGACAAACATGATGTTTCATGCAGGAAGACACTAAAAGTTTAGAATTTTTGTGAGAAAATTTATTAAGCTGTTTATACTCTCTGGATCAGTGATCCCAATACATACATCCCCAAGCAAGTCAAATGTGAAAAGTAGCCATGTATCCCAAAATATTCTTAGATGACCTTTTATGGTGGCAAAATATTGGAAACCACGTGGGTATCTACTGATTGATGAATAGATCATGGCAAATGAATGTAATGAAATATTATTGATAATAAGAATTAATTTACATAAATTTTAGTAATATTTATATTAATCAATCAACTGATAAGCATTTATTAAACATTTAGTGTATGGTAGGCCCTTTCTTAGTTGTTATACAAAGGAAGAAAATTTAAATAGTCTCTGCCTTTCAGGATCTTTCATTCTAATGAAGGAGACATCTATATAAATAGGTACTTAGAAGAAACATATAGAATTGCTGAAAATTGGATTTAAAACAAAAGAAATTAGTAGCTAAAGGGAGTTGGAAAAGGATCTTGAATTTGATGTGAGACTTAAAGGAAACCAGAGGTTCTAAGAGGTAAAGATGAAGAGGTAGAACCTTTTAATCATGGCTGATAGCCTGCATAAAGCAAAAGCATGACATGTTATATGTATGTAAGGAAGAAAAAGTAGGCTTGTACATCTGAGTGTAAAGTGAGTAGAAATGAGTGATGTTTATAGAGATGCAAAGGCAGATAGGGAAAAAAGATTTCATATTTAATCCTTAAGATAATATGAAACAAATGAAGTTACTGAGTTAGGTGGTGACAAGATGTAATGGTAAGGGAATCGGAAGATCTTCCCTGCCCCTAATGGGCCTAGGGAATTTGAAGATCTTCCTTGCCCCTTAATGGGCCTCAAGTAGAATCCAACGGGAGGGGCTTGATTGGGGGGAGGTTTGTTTTTCAGGAAGCCCCACACCTTTTGTTACTTTGTAATTAGGCAGTGGGTCATGAAGGCTGTGATGTACTCTGACCCTGAAGAAGGGTATATATACTCTGAGGTCAGTTTTTGTGTTGGGGTTCACTCATGGGAAGAGTTATGTGATTTGGCCAGATAAGACTCTGGGCAGCCATTGAGCTCACTGGTTTTGAAACCCAGATGTTGGTGTTTCTCTCTCAAGTAAGTAACCATGTATGTATGTAATGGTCAGACAGCTAGAAGCCTTATCGGTTGGTCTGTTGAATTGTGTTATTTTCTCTGTCTGTATTTTTTGTCTGCTTGTAATTTCTATTTGTACTTTCTGAAGTTCAGGGTGCTGACATTTCCCCTAAACTATGTAAATATATATATGTTTGATTAACATAAGATTGTTAATCCTTTTTGAGTTGCTTTCCTTTAGAAAAGCTGATCAAAGAACTTGTGCTAGCAGTCATCCTGGGTATACTAGGAAAATGATTGTCAATTGTGTGGAGGATGAATTGGAGTATGAAAATATGTGTGTAGGGAAACTAATTAGAAGGAAATATGTCATTGCAATACACTAGGCAAGAGGTGATGGGGGTGCACACCAGTGTGGTGAGTGTATGAATATGAACTGATATAGGCTAAGGGAAACTCAGCAAAAAAAAAAGTATACACATGACTATGATAATGAACATTAAAGTAACTCTTTATTAGATTTAATAATAATGCAGATGAATTCAATGAAACTTGCTCTTTGTCTTAAGAGGACCCTCTTAGTAGATAGGTAGATAGATTATTGTTACAGAATGTTGAAGGCACTGTCCACTGTGGTGGCTGTGATTATTTTGAATATTTCATTGAGAATTACAAAGAAAAAATATCAATGCAACATTTATTTTTTGCTTTTTGGAGGGGCAATCGGGGTTAAGTCACTTGTCCAAGGTCACACAGCTAGTTTTTGTGTGAAGTCTCTGAGGCTGGATGTAAACTCAGATTCTCCTGACTCCAGGGCTGGTGCTCTATTCACTGCACCACCTAGCTGCCCCCCGCACAACATTTTTAAATAGAAAAAAAAACCCTTACTAAGAATTGGTATCCTGAATTCTATGTCCTGATCTGCCATTGCATAGTTGTATGACATTTTTACAAAGTCTCTATTTCTGTAGGGCCTGAGTAGATAATATCTAGAAAAAATACAATGTTGGAAAGTAAATTATATAAATAATTTGTTATTTAATGACTGAATTGTGAAATTTTTACAAAATTTACATTTTATGATGGAGGTAATTGAGTTGCCAGATTGATTTATAATCACACAGATATACACATTTTTATAGATATGTATTGTTTCATAAAAATAATACTTAGCATTTATATAGTGCTTTATAGTTTGCAAAGTGCTTAAAAATATTTTATTTTATCCTTACAAAATCCTGTATCATTATTATTATTATTATTATCATTATCCAAATTTTATAGATAAGGAAACTCAGGCAGAAATTAAGACACTTGCCCAAGGTTATATAACTAGCAAGTGTCTTGAGGCTGAATTTGAACTCAGGTCTTCCTGACTTCGTATCAAAAACTTTGTTCATTGAACTGTGTGTATGTGTGTTGTGTGTATGTATTGCCTAGAATGTTGGTGTGAAGGATGGTATGAATTCTGTTCTACTTCCTCTGTCTCATTAGCCATAGGCTAGTTACCTTGCTTCTCTGACTCTAAAATTCTTTTTTCTATAAGTGGAGATAAAAATTCCTAGAGAAGAGGGTTTTTGTAAAAAAAAAAAAAACTTTTTTTAATGCCATGGCCCTGTTTAATACTGTACATATACCCCTTTTAAGAATATAATTTTAAAAATAACTGAATTGAGTTCTAAATTTCATGGAGAGGTTAATGAAAATAAAGATGTATTGTTTTACTGTACCAGTTTATTGATCCATGAACCCTGTCTTAATAACTCCTGTTATGTTACCTGCATCACAAATTTGTTGTGAGGTTTGAATTAGATAATATTTAAAATATTTTCAAATCTTAAAGTACCAAATAAACATTGCTGGGATTTTATTATTTTTGAAATGATTCAAACCTTTCAATGTCATCAGTCAAAAATACAATCAGTGCAATGAAAATAAATATATCTGTTATTTAAACTAGTACATCAATAGTCTTCTATGGACCCCCCCCCCTATTTCTTAACCATAAGATTTTAATTTACAGTTGAAAATTTTGTAGCTTATAGAAAAGTTGTAATTTATTGAAAGGAAAATGAAAGTAAAGCACAGCTCATCTACGTTGTCAACAGACATTTTTGTTCTTCAGCTAACTGTTCCTTGTACTGCCTATTAGCATCACGGTTCAAAAGCTAAGGGCTCTAGAGGCTGATGGAAAACTTTGGTAGAGTATTAAAAACACATATGCTCATCAATTAAATTTCTACTTGGGAGTGACTCATAATTCTTGGCTTTGAGGGCAAGAAGAACATTGAGTACATTAATTTGTATGTAGCCTTGAGGATCAAAGTCCTAAGAAGGGATTTTCAGTCTTCTAGAATTTTATGCATGTGCAAATCGATATTGAAATGACAAAAACCTTAAAATAGCTAGGCCTAGTATGACTTAGAAGAAGATCTGATTATCAAGTGCTGATGAAGGGACATACACTGACTTTAAAAATTAGCTTGAAAAATGTGTATAGGAAATTCAGGTCTCTGGCTAAGCATATAAAGTTAAGAATAAGGCCATTATAGAAATGACAGAACAAAAATTAACAAAAATAAACAATAAAATGTTAGAAATAAAAATAAAACACCCTTCACATAAAATAGACACACAGTTGAGGCTATAATTTTTGGAGGGCTAACAGATCAGTATTATTATTATTAACCCAAGTTAATACCATTAAAATCAAGTTAACCCAAGTAACTCATTACTACCCATGTGATTCTGAGTAAGCCCCTTAATCTCCCTGAGTCTCAGTTTGTTCATCTTTGAAATGAGGGGGTTGATTTAGATGGTCTATGAGGTCTCTTACATTCCTAGATCTATAACCCTAATGATACATTTAGCAAAACATCATAAGACAGGAAGTAATACAAATATTTATTAGTGTCATCTCACTAACTTTTAAAAGATAGACTAATCATGGATTTACCATTATCATATTATTTAATAATCAACAGAATTAAGCATTTACATACTGATCTATGATTTAGTCAAGCATTTTCTTTACAACCCAAATACTCCAGTACATCTGTGACCTCATCAATGGGCGTATTTCTTCCAGTAATGCAGGTAGATTCCATCCATTCCTGTCTAGTCAATATGATTCTTGCCCATGTACTCCTCCTCTGAGGTCACAACAGGGAGTCCATCAAATGTTCTGTAGTCTTTCATTGATTTGTCCTGACATAGCAAAGGTACTGGGGAGGACATGAGTTCTTATTCTTCCCTCTCAGCATAGGACCAGACCATTTTTGTTGATCATGCATTTCGTTTCTCAGGAATGCCTTTTTCTCAGGAAATAGTGCATATTTTTAATGATCCTAAACTCCTCCTAGAGACAAAGTCTGATCTTCTTCCTAAAAGTTATGTTGCTCAGACATTCCATCTCCCAAATCTGAGTACTTTCACTGGCTGTCCCCCATACCCGGAATGATCTCTATCCTCATCTCCACCTGCTCACTTCCTTCAAATCCCAGCTAAAATGCTACCTTCTACAAAAAGCCTTTCCCAGACCACCTTAATTATCACTTTCTCTTTATTGATTATTTCTAATTTATGTTTTATATAACTTGTTTGTGTTTAATTGTTTGCACGATCTTCTCCCTTATTAAAATATGAGCCCCTTGAGAGCAAGGTGCTTTACCTTTCTTGGTATCCCTGGTGGTTAGTATGGCACCTGGCACATAGTGGAAGCTTAAGAAATATCTACTGACTCAATGACTTTCCATTAAAGGTGCAGCTTCATTCTCACCCACTTTATGAAACCATTTTTTGGCCACAACAACTCACAATGGTGTCCTTCTCTTTTGAATTTCTAGTATACAAGTAGTCTGCCCTGTTCCTATAGGACTCACCTCATCCTATCTTTGGTTTTCTAATTCCCCCACTGTACATTTATGATATATTCAATTAGATTTTTTGATCTCTTATAGACAGAGAGAATGTTTTGTTTTTCTTTTTATAGGCCATGCTACTTATAATTGTACTGTTTGACACATAAAATACTTAATAAACCTGATGAATGTATAGCAGAAAATACTCTAAACACTGAATCCAGAAATCTGGGTTTTGATAGTGAGTCTGCTACTTAGAAACTATAGGAATATGATGATTTACTTGATGACAGATTGGATATGGGGAGTGAAAATGAGTGAAGGAGATTCAAGGATGACCCTTACCTTTCAAGCCTGGGTGACTGGGAGGATCAACCAATCAATCATTTATGATATGTCTTCTATTGGTCAGTTGAGTAGGAGGAAAAAGACAGCCTTTGCCCTCAAGGAGATTATAATCTAATGAAGGAGAAAGCATGAAAAAATAAGTAAATATATACAAAGCAAGCTATATAAAGATAAATAGGAAACAATTAACAAAGAGAAGGCACTTATATTAAGAGGAAATAGGAAAGGCATCTGTTAAGAAAAGGGATTTTTGTTGTTCAGTTATGTCCAGCTTTTTGTGACTTCATTTGGAGTTTTCCTGGAAAATACATCAGAGTGATTTCCCATTTGCTTCTCTAACTCATTTCACAGATGAGGAGACCCAGTGTCATACAGCTATAGCAAGTGTCTGAGGCCAGATTTGAACTCAGGAAAATGAGTCTTCCTGACTCCAGGCCAGGTTTTCTATGTACTTATCTATCTACTTTAGCTACACTAAAAATCCCCTGAAAGAATTTTAGTTGGGATTAAAGGAAGCTAGAGAGGTCAACAGACATAATAGAGGAAGGAGAATGTTCCAAGTATAAAAGAGAAACAAAGGAAATGCATGGAGTCAAGAGAAGGGGTATTTTATTTGTTGAAAAGCTAGGAGACCAGTGTCACTGGATTTAAGAGTCTGTACTGAGGAATAAGGTGTTAGAAGACAGGAAAAGTAGGAAGTAAGTAGGTTATGAAAGGTTTTGAATACCAAACACAGCATTTTGTATTTGATTCTGGAGACAATAGAGAATCATAGGAGTTTACTGAGTTAGTGGGGTAGGAGACATGGGGGGTGACATGGTCAGACCTACACCTTAGGAAAATGATTTTAGTGGCTGAAAGGAGGATGGATTAGAACAGGAAGAGATTCAAAGCAGGTAGACTAACCAGCAAGCTGTTAACAATAGTCTAGGTGAGAGGTGATGATGGCTTCTGCTAGAGTGGTAGCAGTGTCAGATGAAAGAACGGTATATTCCAGAGATGCCACAAAGGTTAAATTGACAGATTTTGTCAACAGAAGGGATATGAAGCATGAGAGACGGTGAGATTCCTAGGATGTGATCCTGAGTGACTGGGAGGATGGTATTGATCTCTACAGTAATTGGAAAAGTATGAGGCAGGGCGGGGGGAGTTTAGGAGGAAAGACATGGCTGTCTGGACACATCGAGTTTAAGATGTCAACTGTACACCCATATCTGAAAGGCAAATGGAGATGTAAAGAGAGAGTGGGGCAGGACAGGTAGATTTAAAAATAATCAGCATAGAATTGATAATTAAATCCATGGCTGCTGATGAGATCACTAAGTGAACCAGTTTGGAGGGGAAAGAAAAGAGGGTCTAGGGCAGAACCTGGAGAGATACCTAAGGTTAGAGGACATCATCTAGAGGAAGATTCAGCAAAGTAGACAGATAAGGAATTATCAGACAGGCAGGAAAAGACCGAGGAGAAGAGGGTATCAGGGAGGAGAGAGTGATCTTCAATGTCAAAGGCTACAGAGAGGTCAAAGAAAACGAGAACAGAGAAAAGGCCATTGGATTTGGGAACTAAGAAATCATGAGTTACTTTGGAGAAAACAGTTTCAGTGGAATGATAAGGTTGGAAGCCAGATAATAAGGAGTTAAGAAGAGACAGAGAGGAAAGAAAGTGGAGGCAATCATTACAGATATCCCTTTTCAAGAAGTTTAGCTACAAAGGACCAAAGGGATGTTGAATAACTATTAGAGAGCATGGAAGGATCAAGTGTTTTGTTTCAAAATAGGGGAGACATGGGCATGTTTTAGACTGTAGGGAATGAGTCAACAGAAGGAAAGATTGAAACTAAGTGAAAGAGTGGGGATGACAGTGAAGGCAGTCTTTTGGAGGAGACAGGAAGGGATGGGATCACTTGAACAAGTAGAGTGGTTAGTCTTGAGAAAGAATAAAAACAATAAAACAATTCATCAGGTAAGACAGGGATGAAGGAAAAGAAAGGTAGAATGCACTTGAGGACAGGAAATTGGGAAGAGGAATAGGAAGGAGCTCATGGCAAATTGCTTCAATATCTTCTATAAAATATGAGCCAAGGTCTTCAGCTGAATGAGTGGGGACAGAAGAAGCCATGAGATGTTTAAGGAGGGAGGAACAGATTTGGAAGACCTATTATGGAGATAATGAGCTGATAAGGGAGGTACAGTAGGATTGCCTAACAGTAGTAAGGACCCCATTGAGTTTTTGGAATATACATTTGCATATGTATAGGATGGTGTATAAGATGGTGGTATTCTCAATAGGAAGAAACAAGTTAGGAAGAGGGGAGAAAGGAGGAGAGAGCAAGTTCAGTTTTGGACATGTTAAGATTAAGATGTCCAAGGGGTAGGATTTGTATTTAGGACAGAAGATAAAGATTTATATTTAGAGCATTCTCAGAATAGGTGTACACATCATGAAAGATGAAGAATCAGTAATTTCCAATAATTTTCAGAAGACAGTAAACTTAGTTAGGTTGGTTTAGAACCCAGAACCAAATATCAAAACAGTTTGGCATAGTAGCTGAATAGGTAAAAGAGTCTTATGCTGCATTATTAAGAGTATAATATTCAGAAAAGGGGGAGAGCAGAGCAGGACAATGTAGTAAACATAATATAATTTAACTGAACATTTTATTGATGCTAATTTGAAATAACAAGATGGAAAGATGTGGGCCCACAGACAGGTGGACTTCAAATTGGTTGAATATTTGAACTGAGTAGTTGTTGAGAGGTTGATATCAGTTTGAAGGAATGTCTCTACTTGAAGGTCTCAGGAATTAATCCTTGGCCATATATAATCAGTATTTTTATCATACCAGGATGAAAATACTAGAAGTAAGGATACCCACTGGTCCAAATGAAAAATAAGGAAGGTCTGAACTATAGCGGAGGCCAAAGGCACAGATTCCATTCATGTTCAACAAGCATGTTTTAACCACCTACTGTTAGTGCAAAGCACTTGTGATGGCAAATAATACAAAAGTCCCTATCCGCAAAGTTCTTGTACTCTAATGGAAGATGGTGCAGAGGACAAATAAACAGGATATTTTGAAGGTGACATTAATGGTATTAGGTGATAATTTGGACATGGAACTCAGAAAGAAGGAAAGGTTAAAGATTCTTTTTTGGTTGTAACCACTGGGGGTATGGGAAGAAGGTGGTGCCCTCAGTAGAACCAGGGAAGTTTAGAAGAGGAGAAGAAGAATCCCAGCAAGTATCATTTACATGTTTATTACAATCAATTTGGAACAAGAGATGAGAAAACATGTTTTGCCATATTAAATAATTATAATCCTTCCCAAATCCAAACACATTCTGATATAGTGTCTGATGTAGCTCTGTTTGAATAATGCATTCACTGAATGAATCTGGGTGTGTGTATGTGTGTGGGGGGTGGGGCTAAAATTGAAACACGGGACAGATTGGGCATTTGTGATACTAAAATAGTAGTTCTTTCCCATTACAAATGTTTTAAAAATTTTAATAGCTCTTGGAATTAAAAAAAAAAACACCTCCCTGGTTTGGCAGTGAGTATAATATTAATGGGAATATTGTTATTATCATAATTATTGAAATTGAGAATAAATTTCAAATCTGCATCCATGACTGACTTTAGCAGGTAATGAGTGCAAAATGGCAAAATTAATGAGCAAGACTCTTCGAAGGGGTTCATTTAAACAAGGGTCTAAAGGAGATAGATGACTTGGCAATTAATTAAAACATCAGTTTGTTGACATTATCAGGTCATTGAAAATGTACTTTGCTGAAGCAGAGAGGGCTTTTAAAAAACATTATTTTAATATGTCTTAGCTCTTTTCCTTTGTAGACTTGCTCAGCAATCTTCATGTGTAAGTCAGCATAAATGACATAGCCAAGTGAAAAATACAACCCAGTGCCTCTATTGATTGGGGAACCAGGATAGTGAGGGTGTTATTGGCATCTGGTAAATCATCTTCTCCTAAACTAATGTATATCTTAGAGCTATAGTCATCTTGATAAAAGCTAATTTAGAGAAATGACATTTAGCATGTGTACTTGATGATCCAGGTGTAAATCTATTGATTACAAAATAACAGTGGCAATGTTTTTAAAAATGTATACATAGAAGAATGTTGTCTGGGCTTGTTTTCTCAAGAATTATATGCAATATGTTCTCTCCTAAAATGGAAACATCTATTCTCCACTGTTCAAATTGTAAGAAAGTGATTGTTTATACTGAGTTGAAGCCTGACTCTTTTAACTTCTTCCCATGAATTCTACTTTATACTCTCTGGAGGAAGACAGACTCAGTTTAATCTGTATTTCATATCACAGTCCCTCCAAATGTGTGAAGACAGTGATCACACCCTTCAACGTCTTGTCATTTCCAAGTTAAATTTTCCTTAAAAAGTCCATATAGATGCCTACTCAATCTCTCTCCGGAATACTGAGTGTCAAAATTTCTCAGAAATCACCATGCCTTCCATCTTCCAATTAACTCTAGATTCCTACTAATTACTGGGTTAAATCTGGAGTATTTGGAAATATGCATGTACCAAAGTGTATTCAAGTCTCTTCAATCACATCCAGCTGTGAACCTCAAGAATGATTGGAGCTTAGATCATACTTGTCTAACAGTTGGTAGCTTACATGCATTGTAAAAGTAAAACATTGAATTAAAATTTAAACAATTTATAATAAAAATAGTATTGACAAGTAGTTGGACACAGAGAACATGCTTTACCTCAAGTCTTCTGATTCCAAGTTCAATATTCTTTCCAGTACAATCACAGTAACTCCAAGTATGATGGGCATTTACACAAGAAATGACCTAGGAAGTGCAAAACAAACAAATTACCACCTACGAAATCATAGTCACAAAATGGAGTTCAGGAGAGTTCATAAGAACATAAACTTAAACAACAAGTATAGGAGATAGGGAAAAGTTAATAGGGGAAAACTCTGATAATATTTGACTTTTGAGCTTAGGATTGACAGAGAGGTAGGGAGAGGGCACTGTAGAAAAGAGAAGAGAAGGATCTCTTATGTCATGGTTACAATGCTGATCATGACCTTTTATATGCCTTAACTTCTTGCCAACATATAGTGGGATTTTACTTATGCCTTGATTTCTATAGAATCAGGAAACAAATTAAAAGTTAGAAATTACAAAGCACCAAATTACCTTGCAAACAGAAATTTAAATTTCACTTTATGTAGATGTGAACATTTTTCCTATTGGAATAGCCTAAACCATGAAAATGCAGGCTGTTGAAACTTTTAATTCCCTTAGGCCGGGATCTAGCTGGAGAAAAATATTGAATAGGAACACTCACTGAATTCAATCAGAATCCTTTCTACATTTGTAATGCCAAGCAAACATAACTTCCCAAGGTTCAAAATACAAGCATAGGTGCTCTCAATTTTATTCAGTGACAAATTAAGAACAGAAAGAATCAACATATAGCATAATTCAAAATACAACATTTACCAAGTGTGATTCAATAGCCTCCAAGTACTACCCCACCCCTGGACATTACATTCATTTAGTCCATCACAAAGCCTCTCTTCTCAGATGGAGATTAGTTTCCAATCATAAGTAAAGTACATTCATTTGTTTAATCACAGAGCACAAAAAAAGTCAAAAGTTCCCCACCCTTGGGTCACAATTGAATCTACCCCAGAGTTACAACAAGTTTAAGCACAGCATTTAATACCCAAAGAGAGGTCTTTTCTTCATCTTGACAAGAGGCAAGTTCTGAACAATCTTTGCTCCTGGGGAGACAAAATTAGCAAGCCCACAAGACACATTGTCAGAGTCTTCATTAATTCATTCTCTGTCTGCAGAACAGTCTCAGTAGCTCTGAACCAACAGCAAGGTTCCAAAACTTCTGCAACAACAGGACTGTCTTTCACCAGTGGACAAATCTGTCAAAACAACATCAAAACAGACAGGCAAAATACCAGCATAACAGCCATGTCACCTCAGTCCTTGGCAGCTATGGGTGGCAGCTCTCAAAAGTCCTGGGCAATTCAAACTGGCCCTCAGCAATCCTCTCAGTCTCTCTCTGCCTCCAAAAAGTGTGCTGCTTCCAAAAAGTTCTTCTGCCTCTCTCTTTTCTTGTGTCTCTCTAAATTTGCGACACCAGCTCCTCCCAGTTCAGCCCTCTCTTTTCACTCAACAGGTCCATCCCACAAGTGGGATTCACAAGCTCTGAATTTTAACACAATCAAACCAAAAACAAAGCCAATACAGAGGGATCTTTAAATTTCATTACTATTACAACATTGTCCTTAAGAAGCAGTATGGCACACAGAATTAATACCAGATTTGGAATCAAAAGAACTCGGCTTAACTCCAGACTCTGTCATTGTCTGAATATTTCAAGGAGATTTTGGACAAGACACGTAAAGCCTCAGAATCTCATCAATAAACTAGTGAGGAATGGACATGATTTAGACTAGATGAAATCCAAGGTCTTTTCTAGCTCCAAATCTAGGTTCCCATCATCCTTGACAAGTGACCATCTAGTCATTCTGGCTTTCCTCATCAGAAAGTATGTTGATTTAGCTCTAGAGTAAGATTACTTTACATTTTTACTCCTTACATCTTTACAGCCAGGCGGCTAACCTGCTATTTTTTTTATAATATTTTATACCTTTTTTATCTTACTTAGAGGACTTGGCATATTTTCATTAAAACACAGTATATTGTAAGAAATCACAAGATTTTCCAGTTGGAAGGGACCTCAGGGTTCATCTACATCTACTGATACCCAAACAAGAGGAATCTCCTATGTTACACATCAAGTGGTCATCCAGTCTTTCCCTAAAGACATTCAGTGCTGAAAAAAAGCACTTAGGGGTACCTCACCTCCTTCAAGTAAAACTTTTTGGCCCTCCCTTCATCCAAGAGAAAAAGTCTGAATTATTATGGTATTAAAAGATAGCATATGTTGATATTATACAATACTATACATATATTTATGCATTTCTTAGTTTCTAAACTTTTTTTTTCTGTTATCTGTTAGCCTTTGCATGTTGTCTAAAATTTTCACAGAACTTCCAAAAAATTCCCATTTAATTTCTTATGTGGAACTACTATATATTGAAAATGTGATCAGGAAATTCATGACTTGGAAAGGATAACTGTATTTTCAAGGCAGATCATTACACTCCATGTTTAAACAGAGAGAATCATTAGACAGAAGACATTAGACTTTACTATCAAATCTGTATATATTAATATGCATGTCTACAATGTATACAGGCATCTGTAAACATGAGTTATATAGCTGGTACTCTCCCCTTGGATAACAAATCTCTGAATGACAGGCTCAGTTTTCTATAATTTTTTCTCCCTACATTGTACCTCCTTACACAAATAAGGATCTGACTTCCTAGAAAGTTTTTTAGCTTTTGCAAAATTTTTTATGTTCCAGATCTCCCTACTTAGTGACTTCTTACTACATGGCCGATTCCTTCCAAAGAAGAGGGATTTGGCCCATTCTTAAGAATCTCCTGGCTTCAAACTAGAACACTTTTGACACTTTTCCTTCAACTTTTCATACCTTCTTCCTTGAACTTTGCCAATATTTAACACAGGATGAGGTCTCACCTAGAGATACCTAAGGTTTCGGCCTTGAGGTTGTGTGAAACAATGTATTCCTCTATTTTACTTAATCTGGGTATTAGAAATTCTCTTCCTCTATTTCAACTTAAATGAAGAATAACTAAATAATTATCAATTTTGCACAAGAGATGGGGAAATACTGCCTTCTTAGTATTTTTTAAAAAGATAAAAAAGCCAACATTATATTCTAAGTATTCTACACATTTAGAAGTGTCACTATTAATCTTTTCCATTTATCTTAAACTGAATAAAAATGATGATGAAATAGTAACAACCACCACAATAATAATGAAAGGCAACATATTATAGTGAATGGGGAGTAGACCTTAGACCAGAAAGATGTAGGTTCAGGTATTGCCTCTTCCATATAATGACTTTGTGGCCCTGCTCAAATCATCTACCCTCTCATTCTGGGCCACTCCATAAGGTTAGAAGTAGAAGACAAAAGATGGTGGTTTGTATCGGCAAAAGGACTCTCCTTTTCAGAACTTCTTTATACCTGTGAAATCTTAGATCCAATTCCTGTCCATGTAATAATAACAAAAATAAGAAAGAAACAAACAATAATGATAGCAATGATAACAAGGAGGTCTCTTTTACAAAACACTCTATTCGCTACCACCTTGTGAAGTTACAAACACAAATATTATCCTTGCCTTTTTTTAATAAGAAAATTGAGGTTTTTTGACTAATCTGAAGAGCTCATAACTGTCAGAGACAGGATTCAAATTTAGGTCTCTGGACTCCAAGATCAGTGTTCTTCCTGCTACATCATGCTGCCAAGGAAGCCAAGCCCCAAAAGTTATTTAGAAAGGTTCTTTCTAAAGCATTCATTTTAAAACCATAAATAGCAGTCTCAATTCAGGATTACTGGATAATAGATTTAGAACTGAAAGTGAATTCAGGGGTTATCTAGACACCCTTCCCCATTTTAAAGATGAGGAAACTGAGGCCCAGAAAATGAAATGATTTGTTCTACATCACACGATGCTCTTTCACCCCGGGCTGAGAATGGAAAGGGACTCAGTGACCACTTGTATTTCTCTTGAATATTTTGAATGCATACTTTCACATCGGTGCAACACAGAAATCCTGGAAGGGCGTTTTTCTTTTTTTTGTAATTTTGGTTTTTGTTTCTGCTTTTAACATTAATATGTCAGAAAAGTATAGCTTCTGAGCAAAAGAGCAAAGCTTTAGAATAGTACTGCTACCATCCATGTTTGGCAGCACAAACATGAATGCTAAGAAATGAAGGAAGAATCTGGTCTAATGATTCCTTAGCTCAGTAGGATAACCACCTTGCAGCTTCCTGTGCATGCTATGAAGAATAAACCAGTTTCTGCAAAGAGATGTGAGAAATATTAATGGAATCCATATGTAGGGGCTTTTTATTTGCTGTGTTTTTATGTGCTTTTTTTATCAGTTGTCAGCTGACTGATTGTAAATGAACTAGGATTAAGCTTATGACGCATTTGTTTCTCAAACAGGAATCTACAATAATACCAGGGGACTAGTAAATGACATTAAATCTTTTGTCCTTTCCCAGCTGCTCAATGGGCTCATATTCAAATATTCTTCACATAAAAGATGCAGATGGACTTTTGAGCTTAGGAAACATTATTATAACACCTTCAGCTGCACATTTAGGTTCCCTTCTTCCTTCTTCCCTCCCCCAATAATGCTGTTGCTTGTATGGTAGGATAGTCTAATGTATAGAGCATTAGAGTTGGAATAAAATTAACCTAGATTGTATCTAACCTCATGCCTTTAAATGCTCTGTCATTCATGGCATCTCAGATTTTCTCAGTTGGAATTGGTGATAATAATGTCTGTACCATTATAAAAAGCTATGATTTTGAGGATCAATGAGATAATACCTGTAAACCCGTGGAAAGCCTTAAAAATCTATGCAAATATTACTTGCTATTTTTATCAACATTATTATTGTCATCTTGTTTCATATATTTAAGTAATATATTAATGTAAATATACAATATATCATATAATCACATAATATAATTTATTATTAATAATATACAAAAATATAACATATGATAATCAATACTATTATATATGCTATATTATCCTAGACAAATCACCCAACTGCTCCTAGCCTTGGGTTCTGCATCTGCAAAATTAGGATAATTATGGCATCTACCTCACAGAACTATTGTGAGAATTAAAAGAGGTAATGTATGCAAAGCAGTTTTCAAACATAACCATGCTAAATACATTCAAACGATCGTGATTACTACATCACAGGAGTATAAACAGATAGATAGACCAACTTTTTGTTTTGTCATGGAGTATTTCAGTTTGCAACAAGATGATTCTCTTTGGAAATCTCTATCCTTTTAGATTCTATAAGGGAAGAATTACTTTCAAGATCATCCAGCACCTAGAGTAACTGACAAATTATGTAGAGTTCACTTTTAAAATATTTTGAATTTATGTTTAAATTTTACAATATATAAAATGGTGACAGAATTACATGCAAAATGGTGATACAATTAGATACAATATGATAGAATATTTCTCAGCAGTGGCAGCATTGTTTAGACCCCAGTGTATAAAGCTTAATAAACAGTCTTGTGAACATCAAATGAGATGGTTTGCATGCGCTTTTTGTTCCATGATTTCTAGGGATTCAAGAAGGTTTAGGCTCTACTTTTTCCTCCATTTTTTCCCTAGGGGTTCTATCACTGTTTAAATCCCAACACTGTTGTGGCTAGACTCAGTCTCCCAATTTAGCACTGGACTACTAGATTGGGCTCCCAATCAGGACAATATTGTTGTTTTTTTCCTTCAAAGCTTTAGAAGTAAATCTAAGCAGATGAAGTTTGTAATTTTGTCACTGATAAGTCCCTTTCCAGTGGACTCCCAAATATCAATCAATTAGTTGTTGTCAATTAATTTTTACAGGAAATGTACTGAGAAATTATATGGAGAACAGTAGTTACAACGAAATAGTCTCCCCAAACTGGGGCTGGGTGGCGAGAGTAGGGAAAGGTGCATTATTACCTTGATATTCAAGCACAAAGGTTCTGAGGTTCATATATGGGAAGCATGAAGGGCCAAAAGATATTGTGTACCTCTAGTCCCCTGTTATTCTTTTTCTCCCTTTGTGGAGTCTACCAAGTTTGCCTCCAAAGGAAGCATTGATGATGGTTAAGTGATTTTCTGACAGGTCTATCAGCTGCTGCACTCATTCCTTCCCAAAATTTGTGAGCTGTTGCTACTGGTGGGATTTCTTTGATGCTCTGATCTGCTCTCACTGGTCACCTGGCTACTTCCTTCTTTCTCATTTTCTTTTTTTTACTTGTTTTTTTTTTGTTGTTTTTTTGCTTTTTGGAGGGGGGAAGGCAGGGCAATTGGGGTTAAGTGACTTGCCCAAGGTCACACGGCTAGTTTTTTGTGTGTGTGTATGTATGTGTGTGTGTGTTTTAAGTGTCTGAGGTCGGATTTGAACTCAGGTCCTCCTGACTCTAGGGCCTGTGCTCTATTCACTGTGCCACCTAGCTGTCCCTAGTTTCTCATTTTCTCTAAGCTTAAGCAAGCAAAACACAAAATGATAATAATAAAAATAATAATAAAAGCTATAATTTATATAGTGCTCACTGTGTGCCAAGGAACTGCACTGAGAGTTTTATAATTATTATTTTCTTTGATCTTCATAGCAACTCTAGGAGATTGGTATTATTATTATCCTTATTTTACATATAAGGATACTGAGACAAATAGATTTTAAGTGACTTCCCCAGGTTCATGCAACTAACAATAAATAACTTAGGTCAGATTTGAACTCTGGTCTTCTTTATTCCAGACCCAGCATGCTATCCACTGAACTACATTAGATAAAAAAGAGAAACATAGATGCAGTCACACACTTAGATAGGTGAGCCATTATTCCTTCCTCCTGTCTAGGAAGTCACAGCAGTTCTTGCCCCCAGGAAAATAAAAGTTCAAAAGGGGCTGAGGTTGAGTTGTATTGATCCTTTTGTGTGTAAGCTCAGTTCTAGTCATGCCTTCAGAGTTATCAGATTTTCTACCTTCTCAGCCAAAAAATTCCTCATCACTTATAGAGCACCAGGCCCCCCATCACTCATGTCTAGAAGCAGGCTCACTACACTTCCATATGCTAAATTGAAATGACTGTGCATGCTGCATATAACTCACTAGCAAAGACAAAACACATTCTAATGCTGAGGACCTCACTAGCAAATCCCCTCCATCATAGTCACTTTTTCTCTTTTGAAGTAGATTCTGCTGAGTACTACTGGAGGAAGTCTCAAATCATGACAGCTCTGTCCAGTACAAATTTGTTATTGACTGACTTTTGCAGTAGCAATTGGAAAAATAAGTTATTAATTGATTACTTAAGCCACTATGGTTTATATTACATAATTGTGCACTGGGTAGCATTAGCTTTTGGCTAACTTACAAGTTAACAGTGTTCATGCACCAACTTTCTCAAAAGTCACTTAAAACTACTGCTTGCCAAAGAAAAAAAAAAGCATCCGAATGCTTGGACTGCACCTTGCTCCCACCACTTTCTACTTAAATAGCTCTTGCTGCTTGAGCATTGTTTTTAGACTAAATATCGATTTAGATATGATATAAAATGTATTCCAAAATTATACAGTCAATAAACATTTATTAAGCACCTACTATGTGTCATGCACTATACTAAGCACTGAATAGAAAACAGAAGTGGAAAAGCTCTCATTCCTTTACTTCAAACCTTTACCCCATGTTTGGGAGGCCCTTTATTCATAAACAACCAAGATATATTATAGACTCAAGGGATTGACTTTTTAATGGAAGGAAGGAAGGAAGGCAGGAAGGAAGGAAGGCAGGAAGGAAGGAAGGCAGGAAGGAAGGAAGGAAGGAAAGATGGATGGAAGGAAAGAAGAAGGGAAGGAAGGAAGAAGAAGGGAAGGGGGAAGGAGGGAAGAAAGAACGAAAGAATGAAAGAAAGAAAAGAAAGAAAGGAAGGAAGGAAGGAAGGAAGGAAGGAAGGAAGGAAGGAAGGAAGGAAGGAAGGAAGAAAGGAAGAAAGGAAGAAAGATAGGAAGAAAGAACAGGGGAAAGATAGAAAAGCCAAAGAAAAACAAAATGAAAGGAAGATAAAGAAAGAAAGGAGGGGGAGGGAGGAAGAAAGAGAGAGAGAAAGAGAGAGTCCAGAAATCTAAAACAAGTAAAGTAGCACGGCCTACACAACACTGACTATGCCTCATAAACTACTTTGGGAATTACCCTGTACTTGCTCTGGTAAAAATAGCTTTCGTGTGCACTATCCAGAGACCATTTGACCAACATTGTTCAAGATAACAGCCTCCATAAAGGATTTTGTGGGTACATTTGCTGCCTATTGAGAAATACTTACTACAATATCCACTGCTACTCCATGAATGGTGGAGCAAAGGGCACCATTTGGATCAACACATGGACAAAAGAAAATCCCAAACCCTGCTCACTAATGATGAAACAGCTGCTGCAGAAGACTTAATTGTTGCTACTAGTTCTTATAGCTTTCCAAAGTTGAATAAGAGTTCTCAAATGGGGTGGGGGGGATGAAAAATGGAGATGTATGGCCTAGAATACTTAATCTAGAAATGGGAATAAGAGGAGCAAGAAAGGGAACCAGAATATTACTCCTAGAGAGAGCAACATTTTTATTGTTCTATTCCACTCCCAGTCCCTAGCACAGAAAAATCTATTTGAGCCAAGTGTCATGTTTCATGTGTCTAAATGGTGCATGGGATAGAATAGGAAAATACAACAGACCAGGCCATGACAATTAAGTGGCATGCTCCTGCCAGCTGCCTTGGCTGGCTAGCCTAGATTTTGAGGGATTGAAAGCAATATTATAAAGCCTCACATATTTCTCTATTTTTGTGTCATATTCAGATGGGATCTTGCATTTGGAACATTCTGCTCATTTGGCATGCTTGAGATTCATTTTACTTCATTAAGCTCCTCAGGGGATTTATGCTACCTGAAAGCTCCCTATCCACTTTATTTTTTTAGTTCTGAAAGGAAGAGTGCATCTTTCACTAGATCTGGTATTTCTCTCTTGGATATCTTATTCTATCTCTCATCACTAAGCCTTTGAACAAATGTTTCCCCATGTCTATAACATACGCTGGCCTCTTCTGTCTTATGGAATCCTTGCCTTCCTTTGGAGCACAACTAAGGTACTGCCTCCTACTTGTTGTTGTCGAAGTTCGTCCTTCATTCTCCAAGAAGACTTTTCTGCTTCCCATGGCCTTAGTTCTCTCTTTGTCTAATGTCTAAAATATTGTTACCTTTTATGTCTGGTGTATGTACTTTTTATATACATGATGTATCATCTCTACTCCTACCTTTGGTAGAATGTAACTTCCTTGAGGGCAGGGACTAAGATTCCATTTTTATATCTGTTTTTCTAGAACCTAGCATGGTGACTGGCCTCACGGAGGGCACTTGATACTGAACGTGGGATTTCACTGATATAGGAAACTCCAAGATGGTGAAACCTCCTCTACCGAGGCATGTTGGCATGTTCTCTACAACTTAAATCTCAGAACTTTGTGTAAGGTACTGAGAGTTTGTGTTCTATGGAAAAAGTAAGTGTGAATAGAGCATCCCAGCACAAAGCTTTGGCTGTGCACACATACACATAAACACATCCTCCCTAGGCGAGAATTCAGGGATGCACCTATATTATGACCATGGGTTTCTTTTTTTTTTAAGCTTTCAATTTTCAAAATTTCTCTGAAGATGAACTGAATCTTTCAGTGACAATTTAATTTGGTGAACAGGGTGAACCTAATCACCAGAAGGCATGTGGCTGGACCGACTCATTTAATCACTGAATTGATGTGCTGAGGTTTCTTCAAAGGATTGTTCAGATGCCACCATCTACAAAAGGCCTTTCATAATTCCCTTAGTTAATAGCAGTTACTCCTGTTGAATACGCCTTTATTATTTTTAATATACTTTTTAATTTGTTTGCATATATATTGTATTCTATATTTTTTTAAAGCTGCATAAGTTCAAGGATGTTTTGTTGAAAACCTCTTACACTGTCTTGTATATAGGGGATGGTTATTAAGTGTTTCCTTAATTGAACTGAATTTGAAGTTCAGTTTGGAGATATATCTCAATATATCTCTATATCTATATATGTATCTACATCTAAATATACACACGTATATATGAATATGTATATGTGTGTATATATCTATATCTGTATATGTATAGTGTTAGTTGAGGGAGGGGAATGGGGCAAGCAAGAATTTTTTGTTTCAAATTAATTTCTTAATCTTCTACAGAAAACACCAACAGTCATAGTCATTCATATTTTGATATCATACATAGTTTGTCATCCTATAAAGTTACTGGAGGACAGCCAGGTGGCTCAGTGGATAGAGGGCCTCATCTTCCTAAGTTTTAATCTGGATCCATACATTTACAAACTGTGTGATGCTAGGCAAGTCCCTTAGGCCTATTTGCCTCAGTTTCCTTATCTAAAGAAAGAAATGGCAAACAATTCCGTTATCTTTTCCAAGAAAACCTCAAATAGGGTCACAAAGAGTCAGTCATGAAAAAAAAAATATTTAACAACATTTACTATATTTGTTTTTTCTGTATTTCATCTAAAAACTAGTTCAGTAAAGCATCACTCTATTCCTCTCACATTCTCCTTACATACTAAGCATTCTTGTTCTGTATTACTTATCAGAGATAACCTTATATAACTGAATCAGTTTTTATTTTTTCCTAATTCTCTAATCTCTCTTTCAAGTGTGCAGCAATGAAAATAGACTAATTATACATTTTGCATTACTCATCCAGTTTTGAGCTAATTAGAATGTGAATAGATTAGTCTCCTTCATATTTGTTAATCTATGCTTTTAAAATCAATACATATTTAATTAATAGGAAAATACTAGCTTAGTAAATTAAAATTATTCTGCTACAGATTTTTTGAGATGCTGGTGATATTGATTTCTGCTTCTTGATGTTTAACCAAGTTGAAGAATTATAATGTTAAAATAGGTTCTTCTATTGTTTTACATATTAACACACTGCTAATGCTTTTTATAATGAAACAATAAGTTTTGCAGAGGGGGAAAAAGATTATTTGTACATTATATAACTGTTTTTAAATCCACTTCTCCCCATGGTAGAAGATAGAAGGCTAACCTCTGAATAAAACCAACATGCATTTTTATCTCTTATTGTGCATGAATAAAATCACCTTATTTAAGTAAAACATCACCACCAATAAATTTACCTTGTATCAGAATCATAAGAAGACCAGAGAAATCCATGCTTTACTCTGTGGTACTTATTTTCAAAGGGTAAAAGGATGTTTTCTCCCCATAATAGTCCTATGCTAGTTCATACATTGAACAACTACTCTCGTTCCCTTTTATGGCTCTACTGGAATGGCCCTTTAGTGTCTAGGGGTAGCTAGGTGGTGCAGGGAATACAGCACCGGCCCTGGAGTCAGGAGGACATGAGTTCAATTCTAGCCTCAGACACTTAACACTTACTAGCCATGTGACTTTAGGTGACTGTAAAGCCACACGTGGGCAGCTTTCCAGAAGACTGCTGCTGTGAACAGCTTTCAACATTCTGATTATATAGCATAGTGAGCTCTCTGTTCAATAACAAATCAGAGCAAAACATTCATAGAAAATCAAAATACAGCATTTGTAATGTTACAACTTATCACAGAAAATCAAAATACAGCATTCACCAAGTCACAACTCAAGAACTTATCACTAAAATGGCCACATAGTTTTAAACAAAATACATTCATTTAGTCAATCACAAAATCCTTAATTCAATCACAAAGTACAAAGTCAAAGTTCTCCACCCCTAGAGCACAGTAAATCATAATCTTCTCAGTCAGTACACAGTAACCAAGTAAAGTCTTCTTTCAGCTTTACTCGAGGCTGGCTCTCATCTTCCATGGTTCCTCTTTAATGGTCCCAGCTCCTATCTGAATCCATTCAACTTTCACCTGGGTTCAAAAACAGGCAGCTCCTAGTTCCTTGTCCAGATCCTTGTTCAGTTCCCATTCCATATTGAAGCTCGGAACGCCCAATCCACCTCAAGTCCTTCACAGTTCTTGTTTCTGGGAAGACAAATTCATACACATTGTGGCACCATCATCAATTTACTATCTGCCTGCAAAATTAACCTAGATCCACCAACAAGATCTGAGAACTCAACACAAATCATCAACATAGAAATCAATACAGACCCACAAAATTCCAAAATGTTAGTACAAATCATCAACAAAGAAATCAACAAAGACCCACAAACAAGGTCTAAGAGGTCAATACAACTCATCAGTAAAGTCCCAGGACCTCTAAAACCCTCCTTCAGGACTTCTGTAAACAGACAACCAGAAAATCCTCTTCCAGGGCTTCCAGTAAGGTCCCAGGGCTTCTTTACAAAGTATCAACAACAAACATGAACACAGACAGAACAGACGGAGTGCCAGGATACCACAAGTTTTCTCCTTCTTGACTCTGCCACCACAAGTCTAAGTTTTCTTCTCAGTTCTTCTCAATTCTTGGCTCAGTCTTCAGTCCAGCAGCATCTGCCCTGCCTCCATGATGCTTACCCCAAGAAATTCTGTTTGTCCAACTCGCATTCTTCCTTATATATGGTATAGCTCCTCCCAGTTCTGCCCCTTCCTGTTACATCAGCAACTTCCTCCCAAGGTGTTAACTACTTCTGTGTTAAATAACTCAAACAAGGTGTTAACTTGAAACGAGGTGCTAAAGCAAAAATAAATAAATACACAAATAAACAAACAAACAAGTAAATAAACCAACAAACAAATAAGTAAACAAGTAAATAAACAAACAAACAAACAAATAAATAAATAAATAGAAGTAGTGTCTAGTCAAAAGGCTATTTCTTCCTTTTGAGTACAGAATTCATCCCCAAATATTCTGCCAAAATCCCTTTTCCTCTCCTGGCTGGATGCTAAAACTCTGTCTCCACCCTGTGCTACAGAACACAATAATCTCCTTTTTGTTCTGATCCTGAGGTCCACTACCCCTTTTTGCAATGGTGGTAGCATGCTTGTGTGGGGATAGACAGTCCAATGTATACAAACCTTGAAACTATGCATCTTAACCTATACATACCTAATGTTTCCTACATGTGCTGGCTTCTTTAATTAGATTATGATCTCCTTGACAGCAAGGGACATCTTTTTCTTTTTGTATCATCAGTGCTGGCCCAAGTGTTTGGCCCACATGTCAAGTCATTATTGAGAATTTTTCATCCATCCATTCATTTATTTTGATCTTCAGTGTCATATACAAGGACCCACTATCATGGCCCCCCCTCTCATAGTGTCTGTTAAATTGACCACTTCACCCTACCACCTGCCTTTTTCTGCCCCTACCTGACCACTGCCCCTGACTTTTGAAATGAAGTTGTCCCAGGTTAAAAAAAATTAAAATAAGAAATGCAATAAGCTCAACTCAGCCTCAGAGATCAATCAGCATTCCAAGAAACCTTAGCCTACCCCCCAAAAAAAGTTTACCTGGATCTCTTTGGGTTCACTAAAAAGGTGGTAGGATGAATTTAATTCCTTCCAAATGACAAAATCATAGCTCTCACCTCCTATTCTTAGAAAACCACTAGTAATTCAGATGGTTGGCCCTAAATCTACTTTAAATTTCTTTTATAGATTTGAAGTGAGGAATAGTGACCTTAGAAACAGTCTTGTTACATAGAAATCACAAAACTTGTTCCTGTTGACAATGAATAGTCCAACTATACCGGCATTTGGTAGGGGAAACCATTCGAACATTCTAAAATTATTTTCTGGAAAAGATAATGACATAGAAATTTATGAGACGTTGGCAGAGAGACATGAATAGTGCCTTAATTTCTAACCTCTGTTCTAATTATGTGAGTCATATACCATAAGAGTAAACAATTTTTTTCTGGTACACTTAAAGAATAAAATTACATAAGTAACAATTTCAGTATAAGAACACTGACTTAGGAAGTAGGGCAGAACATATTTGGGGGAAAATTGGTCATGATTCAGTTATTCTAGTTCAAACTTTGTACTTCTATGATCCCTATTTTTATCTGAGTGTTTAAGCCTTCCACCCATGGAGACTGAAACATCACTTCTGCTTGGCAGAGAGTCTTTATTAATTGATGTGATGATAAATATTCAATGTTATTTAACTTCCACCCCATCCTTACCTCCCTTCAAGGACCAGCTCAAGAACCAAGACCTTTTTTGAACTTTTCATTTTCTAATTCCCATTGATTTCCAGAAATTGCTTTGAAGATATTTTATATATGTTTTTGGTACTCATGCTTTTACCTCTGATAGAGCATAAGCTCCTTGAAATTAACAACTATGTAATTGTTGTGTTTATGTCCCCAGTGCCTAGCAAACAACCAAGTACATATTATTCCTTTAATAATTGCTTATTAAGAAAAGGTCTGTGTTGAAATCACACTCAATAGTTTGTCAATCTCATACATTTTAATTCAGTTTCATAGAGGGGATGATTTTTTTTTTATTTAACCAATGGGTTACATACACATTGCATGTAGCAACCAGTATTCTAATCCTATGAATATTTAAGTAGATTCCCTTCCATAATATTCAATATATTTATATTCAACTAACATTTTAAATGTCCTCTATGTTCAAGACCTTGTCTCTGTTTTCTCATCAATACTATGTCTAGAGATTATCAGAATTTCCATACACACACACACACACACACACACACACATACATTACATTACACAGATCAAAAATGGGCATCTAAGCCAGTAGGTGCTTATGTTCTCTTCTTTAATTTTTTTTGTACTTAGAAGTAGGAGATATTTTTATATGGCATTGGTTATTCTTCTGTTTCATACTCCTTGTGAACTGATTTCACACAACAATCTCATAATTGTGCCATTTCCAGGGGTTCCCTCCATGCTTTCCTCATCCTCCTTGTCTTTAGAGCCATTTCTACATCCTCTTGACTGTGATGTTAGAGTTCATATTGATGTTTCCAGAAGCGAAAAATTTGACTATTAAAAAAATCTTTGCAAGGGTTGATCATCTTTCTTCTGTTTTTTGTCCTTCTTCCAGTTTCATTGCATCCTTAAATTCTCTAGTGATGACGTTATTAGTTGGGTCTTTCACCATGCTTTCTTTAAATTGGCTTTACTCTACAGGATTTCTGTTATATGGAACAATATTCCTCATACTATTCCATCATTACTGCCCATCAGATTTTAAGTTTTTCTTCTACTCCATAAGTTTCTATTTCATACTTGTGTTGCCTTTGACTTCTGTACCTTCACTTGTCACAATACCATGTAGTAGTGATACAATAACAAAACAAAAAGCAAGCCCTACCCCAAGGAGCATACTATTTTTTTTTAAGCAATCGGGGTTAAGTAACTTGCTCAAGGTTACACAGCCAGGTGTTTCTGGGTGAATATTAAGTGTCTGAGCCCGGATTCGATCCCCAGGTCATCCCGACACCGGAGCCGATGCTCTTACTCGCTGTGCTACCTGGCCACCCCAGAGCATACTATTTAAATCACATGTTTTCAAAAATGATTATGAGCTTATTTTAAAAAGCATATTTTTAAATTTTTAATTAATTTATTTTTAGTTTTCAGCAATCATATCAATAAGATTTTTAATTATATTTTTCCCACCCCAATATAGCAAGCCTACTGAATACCTCTTCCCCGAATCTGTGTTCTCTTATATACTCCCCTATCATCTCCCTAACATTCTAGTAGGACAAGATGGATTTCTATTCCCCAGTGCCTGTATATCTTATTTCCCAGTTGAATGTAAAAAAAAAAAACCTTTTTTTAATATTTGTTTTTAAAACTTTGACTTCCAGATTTTTTTCCCTTCTTCCCTCCTCCCCCTCCCCCACTAGGAAGATAAGCAATTCAATATAGGTTGCATGTGTAGTTACCCAAATTATTTCCATAGTTATTATATTGGGAAAGACTAACTATATATCCCTCCATCCTATCCTGCCTACCATTTATTCTATTTTCTCCTTTGACCCTTCCCTTTTCAAAAGTGTTTGCTTCTAACTACCCTCTCCCCCAATCTGCCCTCCTTTCAATCATAGCACCTCTTATCCTCTACCCCCAGATTTTCCTTTAGGGTAAGATACCCAATTGAGTGTGTATGTTATTATCTCCTTAAGACAAATTCAATGAGAATAAGGTTGTCCCATTCCCTTTCACCTTCCTGCATGTCCCCTCTATTGTAACAGCTCTCTCTTGCCTCTTTTATATGAGATAATTTACTCTAAACTATCTCTCCCTTTCTCCTCCCAATAAATTCTTCTCTTACCTCTTAATTTTTTTTAGATATCATCTCTTCATATTCAACTCATCCTGTGCTCCCATCTATGTATGCATGAACATACATATGCCCACACTCACATATATATTTATATACACATATACCCTCCTATACATACATATATATGCATGTATATGTACATACATGTATATGTGTCATTAGATAGCTAGAGATAGATAATAGATAGATAGATAGATAGATAGATAGATAGATAGACAGACAGATATATACATTCACTTCAACTATACTCATATTGAAAAAAGTCTTATGAATTACAGGTTTTGTTTTTCTGTGTAGGAATGTAAATAGTTCAACTTGAATTAAGTTCCTCATGATTTCTTTTTCCTGTTTACCTTCTCATGCTTATCTTGCTTCTTTTATTTGAAAGTCAAATTTTCTGTTCAACTTTGGTTTTTTCATCAAGAATGCTTGAAAATCTTCTATTTCACTGAATGTCATAATTTCCCCTGTAGCATTATACTCAGTTTTGCTGGGTAGGTGATTCTTGGTTTTAATCCTAGAAACTTTGACCTCTGGAATATCATAAACCAAGCCCTTAGATCCCTTAATGTAGAAGCTGCTAGATCTTGTGTTATCCTGATTATGTTTCCACAATACTCAAATTGTTTCTTCCTGACTACTTGCGGTATTTTCTCCTTGACTTGGGAATGTTGAAATTTGGCTATTAATATTCCTAGGAGTTTTCTTTATGGGATCTTTTTCAAGGTGATGGGTGAATTCTTTCAATTTCTATTTTGCCTTTTGGTTCTAGAATATCAGGGCAATATCGCTTGATAATTTCTTGAAAGATGGTGTCTAACCTCTTTTGTTGATCATGGTTTTCAGGTAGTCCAATAATTTTTAAATGATCTCTCCTGGATCTATTTTCCAGGTCAGTGGTTTTCCTTTTTCTTTTTTCTTTTTGGAAGGGAGAGGGCAGGGCAGTTGGGGTTAAGTGACTTGCCCAATGTCACATGGCTAATAAATGTGTTAAGGGTCTGAGGCCGCATTTGAATTCTGGTCCTCCTGACTTCAGGGCCAGTGCTCTGTTCATTAGTGGTTTTTCCAATGAGATATTTCATATTGCTTTCTATTTTTTCATTTGTTTGGATCTGTTTTATAGTATCTTGATTTTTCATAGAGTCATTAGCTTCCAATCACTCCATTCTAATTATGAAGGAGTTATTCTCTTCAGTGATTTTTTGAAATTCCTTTTCCATCTAGCAAAACATGCTTTTTTTTTTCTTTTTGGAGGGGGGAGACAGGGAAATTGGGGGTAAGTGACTTGCCGAACGTCACATGGTTAGTTATTTTGTGTTAAGTTTCTGAGGCCAGATTTGACCTCAGGTCCTCCTGACTCCAGGGCCTGTGATCTATTTACTGTGCCACCTAGCCACCCCAAAATTCAGCTTTTTAAGGCATTCTTGTCCTCACTAGCATTTTGGGGCTCTTTTGCCATTTCATTTAGTCTATTTTTAAGGTGTTAATTTTTTCAGTTTACCTTTGGGTCTCCTTTATCAGGCTTTTGACTCACTTTTCCTGATTTTCTTGCATCATTCTCATTTCTCTTCCCAATATTTTCTCCACTTTTTTTACTTGATTTTCAAAATCCTTCTTGAGCTCCTCCATGGACTGTAACCAATTCATATTTTCCTTGTAGGCTTTTTCTGCAGAAGTTCTGACTTTGCTGTCTTCTTCCTACTCTATGCCTTGATTCTTTTTTTGTCCCCCAAAAAGGATTCTATGGTCTGTTTGTGTTTCCTTTGCTTGTTCATATTGCCTGTCAATTACTTGACTTGTGAGCTCTTTGCTATGGTAGAACTCTGCTTCCAGAATAGAGAGAACTTTGTCCCAAACTGCAGGAGTTTTTGCAGCTGCCAGAGCTATTTGGAGGGTTTCTGCTCTCCAGCTCCCACAAGCTTTGGCTCACTGGTCACACACCCCAGTACCAACACACAAGACTGTGATCCTGATCCAAATAGTTTAAAGCAAGAATGATTACTTTCTGAATGGTTGCTTGGTCCCCCTACAATCTTCAGGCCAGGAGCTCCCGAGGCACCCACATGATGCAGCCACTGAGCCTCCATTGCTTCTCACCCCAGGGGCAGGGGCGGCCAGACCCCACTCTTCAGTCTCCCCTGTTCCAACAGAGATCCACACTGAATTTTTACTTTGTCTTTGGCATTTATGTTTTGAGAGGTCTAGAGACCACAACAGCTGCTGCTGATTCATTTTCCTGAAGTCTGCTCCAGCCAGTCTGGGTGCTGGTCAGAGCCATCCTGGGGCTGGAACCGTTGCTCATGGGGGACTGTGTGGATATTATCAGAATCTTTCACAATTATCTTTCTCTATGTAGAGATTAATGCTTCACTCCCAGCTCCATGAGATAGACCTTTCTTGTTGACCTGCTGGGCTTGCTTCTGTGGGAGATTTGTTTCTCTCTGTCTCCTTGTGTCTTCAGTAGCTCTAAAGTTTGTTTAGAATCATTTTTTTACATGTATTAGAAGTGACTGGAATGGGAGCTCATGCCAAGTTTATGCTTCTACTCTGCCATCTTGGCTCCACCCCCAAAATCTATTTATTTTATACTTGTTTATCAATACACTCAAAAGATTTTCTCTTTCATATGCTGAAAATGATACTGAAAATTAAGGCAATGGATTAGCATATTATTTCCAGTAGCAAAATCAGTATTGATTTGATTACTATTTCTAGAACAAGAGGTAGAAATCAGAGCATATATGTGTGTTTATGCTGGGAAAGGGTTAGGAGGCAAGGGAGGAGGGCACAAGGCAGGCAGAGTTTAGAGCGGGACAAATGGCAAGAAGCCTTAATAGTCTCTGATTTCCTTTAACTGGATAGTGTGCATGATCAGTAATAGCTAACATGTACCATATGTAACACTTCATAGGATCACATCATAGATTTAGAGCTGAAAAGTACCACAGAGGTCATTCAACCCAAAGCCCTCATTTTCCATTTGGAAACTGTGGTCTAAGAGGTTAAGTGACTTCCCCTGTCACACAGGCAATCAATGTCCAATTGGACAACAGGTCTTCCTGGCTCCAATCTAGCACTCTATTCACTATTCTACCCAGCTTCTAGGCATTCTGTTATGGCAACAGCAGAGTAGAGAATACTTTAAGGGGAGAGGAATGTTATTTCTTGCTGTATGTTCAGATGCTCTGTATTCCCTCTGATGTTCAGAAGCTTGTCTGGCTCAGACTGTTTCAAAGCTGAAAATCCAGCTCTCATCACCACTGTTCCACATAAAGATGTTAGCCCTTAGCCTTGTAGATAACCCAGGGCAAGCAGCTAGGGCACTGTGCCTTTAGGGATGGTTCCATGAATAAGAATTTTCAATTACCTTATTAGTACAGGCTCTTACTAAACAACCAAACCCAGGAATCTATGGTAATCCTAGCATAGCAGGGCCAGGTGTGCGATCTTCACTGTGGAAAAAGGTAATGACCTATAAAGTCAAACACTGAAAAGATTTGTAATATTTAAAATATTTCTTTTAAAGAAGAAAAAAAAGCAACATAAAAATCATCTAACTACTATTGCTTATGTTTTTTAGCCTTAGGAAAAAAAAGTGAATATATATATATTTTGCAGTCTTGACTAAAATGGAGAACATATTAGGTGTTCTTCACTAGACTGTAGAAACAGAGGCCTGCTAGGCTCATATTTTATATCCCCCTGTCAATGATCATTGATTTTAGCCAACTCAGAATAATATGGTACTTTGTGTCTTTGAATAATAGAAAGATCACTGGACTTGGGTCAGGTGACCTGAGCCCTTGTTTCAGCTCTGCCAGTATGATCATTAGTAAGTCATTTAATATTGGTGGCCTAAACTTCTTTGCCTAAAATGAAGGATAGGCATTTATTACTTTTAATGTTCTTTAGAAATTTAGAATTAATAAAAATTCAGTTGACTGATTTCTTTTAAAATGTTGTTCACTTTTAAAGCTATAACAATCACAGAGTAAATGGAGGTTTATCTCAGGTGTTGGCATCCATGCAATGACCATTGTACCTCATCTTATGGCAGTGGTACATGACATAAATGCTCAGCTACCTATCCCACCATTTCATGGGCATTGTGTACCTTGACTAATGCCTACATTTTAACTATCAGTCTCCGTATGATCAAAAACTGGGCTCTTTGATAGATTTGGCACACTGTCACATACATGCACAGAAAGTCCTTTTTTTGTCATTATATCTCTCACAGTTAATTGAATTTATTTCAGTCACACTTAACAACGAGCATGCCTTTGCTCACTATTGTTTTTTTTTTTTTTGTTTTGTTTTTTTATCTTTTCTAATATCACTAGTAGTCTGGGCCTTTATCATGCCATTCTTTTGCCACTGAAAGTCTCTGAATTGGTCTCTATACTTCTGTCTTTCATCAATTGAATCCATTTTATGCACCAAACCTCTGAAAATACTACTTGTGTCCTTTACTCTCCCACTCAAAATTCTTCTGTAATTCCTTGCTCCCTACAGAAAAGAGATCTGACTCTAGCATTAATCAAATTATATATATATATATATAATATAAAACAGCACAGTGCCTGGCATATAGTAAGCACTTAAAAATCTAAGTAAATGATTGTTGCATTCTTTCCTTCCTTTTTTGCTTCCTTCCTTGAAAATCTCCCCCAAGCACCTGAGTAAGAGTTCCATATTGACCTCTCTTTCATGCCTCCAACTCTTACACTAGACAAATTCTCCACTCCAGACATCTGCTCTATTCATCATTTCTTGAAAACATCACATATGATCTTGTGCTTTTTTCTCCATTAGTATGGAATGGTCTCACAGTTTTTCTGTGTTTCTCAAAACCTACCTTCTTAGCCCTTCTTTGAGTAAGTAAGTCTTCAAAATACCAATAAGTCATATTTCTATCGTATTTTATAGGTTCTATATCATTTGAGACCCCAAAAACCCTCTGAGGTTGGTATCACTGGTATTAATAATTTCATTTTATAGACAAAGAATCTGAGACCTATAAACTGAAATTACCTGTCATCAACAAGAGGATTGAGAACCTGAGTCTTCCCGATTAAAAATTGAGCATTCTACCCAGTACATCAAACTGCTTTGTTTGTTGATCACTAGCTTTTGTGACTTACTAACAACTTTCACATTAACAAACAATTGTGTTCTTTTCACATGTCAGCAAAATTATGATTAAGATTCTGCAAGCTAGGCTTCAGCGATACATGAATCAAGAATTACCAGAAGAGCAGGCTAGTTTTCTAAGAGGCATAGGAACAAGAGACCAAATTGTCAATGATTGCTGGATTGTGAAAAAAGAATAAGGGGGTTCCAGAAAAAAAGCCTATTTCTGCTTCATTGATTTACACTAAAGCTTTTGACTTGTGTGAATCACAACAAAATGTGACAAGTCCTAAAGCAGATGGGAATATCAGATCATCTTATTTGTCTCCTGAAGAAATTGTATGCAACAATTTAGATCAATAAGCAACAGTTAGAACCAAAGATGTAACAACCAATTACTTTAAGATTGGAAAGGAGTATGACAAAACTGTTTACTGTCACCTTTCTTTATTTAACTTATATACGGAGAACTTCCAGAATGGATGAATCAAAATCTAGAGTTAAGATTGTTGGGAGAAATTGAAAAAAAAAATCTCAGATATGCAAATGATAGTACTTTGACAGCAGAAGGTGAAGAGAATTTAGTAAAATTTATGATGAAGGTGAAAGAGGAAAGTGTAAAATGTGGCTTGAAACTTAACATTAAAAAAAAAAAACAAAGATCTTAGCAAATGAACCCATTATGTTCTGGCAAATACAGGCGGAAGAAATGGAAGCAGCATCGGATCTTATATTCTTGGATTGATAGATCACTGTAGACAGCAACTTCAGCCATGAAATTGAAAGACACATGCTCCTTAGAAGGAAAGCTATGAAAAATCTGGACAGTATATTGAAAACCAGAGACATCAGTTTGGAGACAAAGGTCCATATAATCAAAGCTTTGTTTTTTGCTTTTTTTGCTTGTTCCCAGTAGCCATGTATGGCTAGGAGAGTTGGACTATAAGGAAAGATGAGCAGTGAAGATTTGATGCTTTTAAATGCTGGTGCTGGAGAAGATTTTTGAGAATCCCTTGGAAAACAAGGAGATCAAATCAGTCAATAATTAGAGAAATTAATTCAAGCTATTCACTGGAAGGTCAAATACTGAAATTGAAGCTTAAATACTTTGGCCACCTAAAAAGAAGATAGGATTCATTGGAAAAGCCTCTGATGTTGGGAAAGGTTAAAGGCAAAAGGATAAGGCAATAGCAGAGAATAAGATGGATAGATAGTGTGTCATGGAAGCAATGAACATGAACTTGGACAGACTCTGAGAGATAGTGGAGGACAAAAGGGGTCCATGGGGTCACTAAGGGTAGGATATGACTAAATGATGGAACTACAACAAAGACATGTTGTTTATGCTAGTATTTTTGCTCTTAGCTTATATTACATTATACTAGTTCTAAAAGTCCATATAATAAATGTAGAACAACAAATAGATTATTAATATATTCCCTGAACAAGGCTTATGATACCTTCTACCAGAAAATACTAGGTTTCTTAAAGACAAGAATGCACCTTTGTATTTCAACCCTTAGCATGCTGCTTGTACATTTAGAAAAGCACTATCACTCAATAAGTGTTTTGTTTTATATAATCAAACTTAATGTACATGGGGCCGATGGTGAGAACAAAATAAAGGAAAAAAATTGGTGATGTAGAAATTTTCACTTTGACTCTTATTTCCTCCAGATTCACCCCATAATCATTCATCCTTCTCTGTTCTATGTTATTTGTATCTGTGCCATTATGAGTAATTACTTATTAAATTACTTATCAAAAAAAAAAACAAACTTTAGTATTTCTTAAAACTGTTCAGTTAGGGTACTCTCACTCTCCCACTAAAAGAGCAGATCACAGTCCCTCTATAACTAAGTAGATGGTTTTTGCAAACAGTGTCATACACACATCCACACCCATACCCACTTTTGCGTGTATATAAATGTATTTATACATATATGTGTGTGTGTGTGTGTGTATATATATATATCTTTCATAGTAGATTACAATTTAAAAAACCTACATATACATTAATTATTTCATCATCACCACTATTGTATTTGCTGCTGTATATATCCCAAAGATGTTTTCATAATAATAATAATATTAGAACTTAGATCATTTAAGACTCTTAAAATGTAAACTTCTACAGAAGTCCTTTTCTTCTCTCAGATACTAGAATCTTCTCCTCTACGTTTAGCTGACATTTATTCTATATGTACCTTCTGTATCACTTTATTTATATATTTACCAAAGGAATATAAGCTCTTTGAAATAGGGGATGTTTTGCCTTTCTAGGTACCCCCAGAGCTTGTCATAATAAGTGGCCCTTAGTAAATGCTTAATAAATGAATTTTGTGGGACAGGAAACCAAGATACTTTGTCAGTTGCCAAAAAACAAACAAATAAACAAAAACAAAACAAAACACCCCACACAGTTATTTTCTTCACCTGTTCAATATTTCAAAGAACATTAATATAAAAAAGGATTATAGTAGAATAACAACTTAGTACTATTTGAATTCCAACAAAAAAGAATTAGAAGAGATAATAGCTTATGAAATGATAGGTCACATATAGAGAGTATATTATAATTTCCAAAGCACTTTCCTCACAAGAAGCTTTTTAGGTGTGGGGTATGTGTTTTTATGCCCATTTTCCAGATCAGAAAAGAATGGGGGTTTAAAAGGTTCAATGAAATGCTTAGTGACATACAACTCAGAATTAGCAGGGTGGAAATTCTAGGTCAAGACACCTTTTTCTAGTTCAGTATATTTTCTGTTCTTCAGGATTCCATGTGGACTGGGAAGTATGAATGTAGTAAATCATGAAAAAAGGTTTAAGGGAATACATAGACAAGGAAAAAGTAAGCTCTGGTTTTCACGTGCCTATATATTTCAGGGGAGCAGGTAAAACCTGTCACAAAAGGTCAAATCAAGCTGGACAAATATTAGAAAATTTTCAACGTGTGGAACTTTCCAGTATCTTCTCATTACAAATATATACATGATTTATGAACTTTTGGAAATCTGTTCTTTCATTCAAATATTCACATATCAATACAGTCTCTTCAGGGTACAGATGAGAAGTCTCATTCATCTCATTTCTGCCCGTTGGGGCTATTCCCTAAATGGAATTTGAAATGAATGTGAAGAAATCTCATCTCACCAAGGAATGAAAATGAACAAAAGCCCAGGTCATATGGTAAAAACTAGAAGGGTTTCCCCAGAATTGTGTTCATCTGTGCTGAGAGATAAATTTTATTTAAATATGGTCAACAGCATCGCATAATTACCTGTCACTAACAATTGCTCAAAATGGGCCAAAATTTTTTTTGTGTACGTTTTTAAATGGACAAAGCCTTTTCCATTTCACTGGGGAGAAGAAACAAAAAAAAATTCTCAATTAAAATGTTTGAATCTGCAGGCACTGACTGCTTGGAGCTGTCCAGCTTGGCCTTATCTCAAAAGGCATTCATGCTTCAGCAGCTCACCATCCCTGAGACAAATGGTTTTACCTAAGCTTCAATGAAACAGCACCTTTCTAATTCCTATAAGCATGGTCGGTTAAAGACTTAAAAACTAACAACCCAATTATCCAGTGTTCAAGGAAACCTTGAGGTCTGACCTTTAGATTGTTCTTCTTTAAGTGTGGGCAGTACAGTGAGATATATACTCTTGATAGCAGTCCTTGTACTTGAGAAAAGGCACTTTGGGGGAACTGATAAATTTTCTTTCAACATCATTCAAATACCCCACACATCAGCACACATACACATTCACTTTATCTCATATTGGGATATAAAGAGGTCTATATTACTCTCCTTAATGCTTCCTTAATATTTAAAAGTGCTAACATTTTTCAATGTTTCAGAAAATGCAAATTCCTACTTTAGTGTGCAATATTTGCATAATGTTCACACCATCCCCCAGAATTCATTTTTAGAAGCTTATTAACTCTTTCAAGACACTGAGATATCATTTAGGATTCATGAAGAAATAGACTTAATTCTCCACTTTTCATTTCAAAGAGTGCTAGTAGTTTATACTGTTAAATATGCAGAGAATTTTAGTTTCTGTGATGTGTCTAGATTCTCTAGAGTGACTTGTAGCTGGCACCTATAGAACAGTCCCTAACTGCTGTAAAATCTTGATACCTTGCTATAGAGGGGTATGGTAAAGCTTATTTAGTATGTAGAATTATCTTTTATAATTGTAGCTTCAGCATGAAGACAGAAGATATAAATGGTCATATGATCATTCACTCTCCTTATAGCTTCCCTCTCTCATCCTAAGAATGACTCAACATAGCTACCATGAAAAAAAAAACATTTACTCATGTGTGAGGATGTATGCAAGAAGAGTGATTTGATGTGGAAGATGGTGGATCAGTCTTGGGGTCAGGATGGCCTAGTATAAAATGCCTATTTCTGACATATAGTGGTTATAAAACATATGGCAGTTGCTTAACCTCTCATACTCTTTTTTTAACTTTTTGGAGAGCAATTGGAGTTGTGACTTACCCAAGGTCACACAGCTAGTTTTTGTGTTAAGTGTCTGAGGCCAGATTTGAACTCAGGTCTTCCTGACTCCAGGGCTGGTGCTCTATTACTGTGCCACCTAGCCACCCAACCTCTCATACTCTTTTTTTTAAAGCAATTGGGGTTAAGTAACTTGCTCAAGGTTACACAGCCAGTTATTTTTTGCATGGGTGCCAAGTATGTGAGGCCGGAACCGATCCTGGGTCTCCTGACGCCAGGGCTCTTACTCACTATGCCACCTGGCCACCTCTAACCTCTCATACTCTTAATCAACACTGCAAAATATAAGAAAATTACAGAGGATCTGCCATTTTGCATCAGTGAGTGAATGTTCACAAAAGAAGTTAACCATAGTGATAAAATAAATCATTACCCCAGGCAAATCAAGGCAGATCATACTGGATATTCATTCATAGTTCATAGATCTTGAAGGGAGCTTAGAGCAAATTTAGTCCAAACTTTTCATTTTGTAGATGAGGAGACTGAATTAAATAATATTAAATAAATGATTTGTGCAATATTACCCAACTACTAAGCAGCAGAACCAAGATTTGAAATCAGATTCTTAAAGTACAAATTAAGTTCTCCACATTGCTTTGCTTTGCTTTTGTAATTGGAATTTCAGATATTAGAGAGAACTGACCTCTTTAAATATTCTCTTACTCTTTGTGCAGTTTTCACAGAGTAAACTTTGTAACTACTTTTTTTTTTAATTACAGTCTAAAAGATGATGGTTAAAAATGAGTATTGGAATATCTGGGTAATGTGAACAAAAAAAAAAGTTAAGTAGCTTTAATTTTTTTCTAGATTTGATTTGCTAATTTATTCCCTGAACAATAGTGATAGATAGATAGATAGATAGATAGATAGATAGATAGATAGATAGATAGATAGATGGATGGATGGATGGATGGATGGATGGATGGATGGATGGATGGATGGATAGATAGATAGATAGATAGATAGATAGATAGATAGATAGATAGAT
>NW_027186473.1:38442970-38457627 GCF_028583685.1 Petaurus breviceps papuanus
TAGATAGATAGATAGATAGATAGATAGATAGATAGATAGATAGATAGATGATGGATAGATAGACATAGATACAGATATAGATGTGGAAGATACCTTAGTAGTTACTGAATACAAATTGGCTTAAAGATATGAACTGAATTTTCCAAAGTCCTAAGACAGACAAGTGGAAGAGCTGGGATTTATTATTATACTAGCTCAAAATTATATAGTACTTTCACAGAATTATAGGTTTAGTGTTAGAAGGGCTCTTAGTAATCATCTAGTCCAATTCTTTTATTTTACAATTGATGAAATTGAAGACTAGAGATACTAAGTAGCTTGCCCAATTGGCAGAGACCAGATCTGAACTCAGGTCTTTTTTACCCCAATCCAATATGTTTTTTTTTAATAAAAACATGCTGTTTTAATACTTAAGTCAACAATAATTATTAAGCATCAGTATGTGTCTGACACTGTGCTAAGTGCTAGGAATATAAATACTAGAAGAAATAAAGACAACACTTGCCCTATAGGATTTCACACCTTTTTTAGGGAAAAAAAAGACAAATAAAACAAAATTGAAAAGTGGGAATGAAGTGAAGAAATCACTTTTTGCAAACTTTTCAATTTACAAAGTATTTCCTTCACAAAGTGATAGACAGGACTGAAGAAGGAAATTAAGGAGCAACTCAGACTTTTAAAAATTGTGTTGAATGGGGCGGCCAGGTAGCACAGTAAGAGCACTGGCCCCAGAGTCAGGATGACCTGGGATCGAATCCGGGCTCAGATACTTAGCACCACACCCAGAAATAACTGGCCATGTAACCTTGAACAAGTTACTTAACCCCAATTGCTTTAAAAAAATTGTGTAGAAGATGGAAGCAAGGGCAGGTAACTAAGTAACTGAGGACTAATAAACAAGAGTAGCACAGATTTGTGAGATAGGATGCCAGAACTAGTTAAAGATTGCAGTGAATGACAGTGGCAACAAAATGGGCTTAGTTATGTTGAGAGGAGGGAAAAAAAAGATGAAAAGAGTCAAAGAGGCATGGGAGCACTGCTCAAAATGGATAGAGTGATAATAATAGATGATGATGAAATGTCTGAATACACAAATTTACTCTTCTTCTATTTACTTTTACATAGAAATGACATACTCAGAAATAGAAAATAAATACAGCTGAAATCTAGTTAAGAAAGCTGAAACTCAAGATAACTGAAAAGATGGTCATTGATTACCTACTGGCTTTTAGTGAAGTAGTCACTTGGACTCGAGAAAAGAACAAAACAAAGAAACACACCTGTATTATAGAGTTCTGGCAGGTGTGAACTAGTGACCCACTATTACTGATCACTTTTTAAGAGAGAATAATGGAGATAGTAACTAATCAACTGAAGAAAGGAAAATACTACCCCTATTAAAAAAATAGAATGAATTCTAGAAACTGTTATCTAGTTAGCTTGAATTCTATGCTGGAAAAAAAAATCTGGAGCTAATTTTTATTCTTGAACATTTATTAATGGAAGCAGTAATGACTAAGAGTTATATTTCTATGTTTTTTATAAATATATAAATAGATTTTTTTATTTTTAAATTTTATAAATTTATAAATAAATAAAAATATAAATATATAAATATATATAAATAAATATATATATACATTAATATATTTATATAAATATATAAGCCAGAATAACTCCATTTCCTTTTTTGACAGAATAATTTGATCATTGTATTTACAGGGGAACACTACAGAAGATAAGTAAACCCAGATTTCACCAAACACCTGTCAAATGCTCATTCCATAGTTATGTGGAAATAGGAAAGATATGGGGCTAAATGAGTCTATCACATTCACTTAAGATCAATAGGAATGTATTAAGTCATATTCTCTTCAAGGCAAATTCATCCAGAGGCAATGATTTGCTAATTTGTGATCTGCAAAACTTTCCTTTTTAAATATATCTTAACTGTATTCTAATAAACTTGTTTTCATTTTGATCCTAAATATTTTATGTTATGCATTTAAAAACCTTATTCTAAGAAGGTATCCATGGGCCTCAACAGACTCCAAAAGGCTTCTTTGATGTAAAGAAAACAAAGATAAGAACTACTGGATTACGGGATATAGCACATACACAGAAAAGGCATTATATAATACATAGCAATTTCAGGAATAAAAGGACAGAAGCTACTGAGGGGATCTGGAAATGGTCCATGGAGAGGGTTGTACCTAATCTCAGCCTTTCTGGGAAGACATTTCGTGGCAGGTGGAGAGGAGGACCCATTGTATTCAAAGACTGGGAAATAATTTGTATGAATGAATGGAAGTGAAGCAGATGATATAATGCTAAATCTGAGGAATAGCTTACATTCAAAATTTGATGACGATAAAAAATGCGTTAAGAGGAGTAATGTAAAATAAGCATTGAAGGAAAAGTTGGATCGAGGTTGTGAAAGGTTTTAAATTTCAGGCTTAGAAGTGTGTATTATACTTAGAAGCAATTAGGAACCACATAAGCTTTCTTTCATTCTTTCTTTCTTTAATAATATTTAAATTTTCCAGTGACATGTAAAAACATTTTAGAATTGTTTTTTTCTTAAATTTTGAATTCCAAATTCTCTCCCTCTCTACTCCCCCCCCTCCGTAAACAATTTAATATAGATTATATAACCATATGAGCTTTCTAACAGGGGAATAACATAGTTCACCTTTACCTAGGAAGATTGTTTTGGCAGCTGTGTGGATGATGAATTGGAGGGAGAAGAGTGATAGCCAAATGACCAAGTATAAGGTTCTTCCAATAGCCTAGGTGAAAAAGGATGAAGGTCTGAGTTAGGATGCTGACTGTGTGAAGAGACAAGAAAATAGATGTGAGTGAGATGTCATGAGCTACATCAAAGAGCACAGTGGGTAAGGATGTTCAGTGAGGGGATCATACTCACTCAAATATGAGTACATTTGAGGGCACAGAACAAAGTAAAATAAAGCCAGATTATGGACACCTTTGGATAATAGCTCAGTTTTAGATAGTGCATTCCACAAACCACATTTCCACACGAAATAATAGTGCAACTATTTTTAGTTCTTCTTTATGTAGAAAAGCAGAAGACAGAAAATAAAACATAGAAATATAAATGACTGCTCCAGGAAGTGTGGTACAGACGATACAAATGGGGATCTGGGACAAAAGTCCCAGATCTGAATTCTATCTTGGATACTTATTTCTGTGTTACTGTGAGCAAGTTACAACTTCTGAGTCATAATTTCAATGCATAAAATCCATACAATATCTCCTGTATTGCCTTCCTCACAGAATTGTTTCAAGGATTAAATGAGATATGTGAAGTGATTTACAAATGATAACATACTCTTATTATTACTGTCCAAGATTATAGTGAATGAGCTTGAAATTCACCTTGGTTTGGTGGAGTTTCTGTGATACCATATTGCCTCTCAAAAACAGACACAGAGTTTGGGCTTGAATAGATAGGAAATGAGGATCCATTAATGTTTCCTGAGCAGAGGAATGGCATACTGAAACTGACGCTGAAGGAATTTTTCACTGGGAATAGTATGCAGAATGGAGTAGGCCAGGGAAAGGTCACTGCAAAGGAATTTACTTCTATCCTGGCATTAGGCAATATGGTCTTGAACTAGGATGAGGATAGTGGGACAAAGAGGAAAATATGGATATGAAATGCATTTTAATTAAAAAAAAGAATGATAGAGTTTCTTATCAGTTTTCTAAACTGATTCATACCCAATATCAATTGGCAATCACTCAATACATCTAGGGATATTAGCATCTAAAAACAAAATGTCTAGGGAGATTATACCTCCCAGCCTAAGAAATCCATTTCCAAAAGAGGAAAGCCTGTAAGACAGAGGAGAGTTTGGTTTGAAAGCCATTAGAATACTATATTTTACCACTTAAATGTCACACTTGGTTTTTTGTTGTTGTTGTTGTTGTTTTGCAGTCCAAAATTTGGTTTTTAACCTTTCGTTGTGTAATCATCATATGGCATAATTTAGTTCATCATGCTGCTTAAAAGATAAACAGATCAGCAATGTATTTACCAGTGACATATGGAAATGAATTTATCTGACAATCCCTTAGTCTACAATTCCCAGACAACATGCACTGTCAGTATTCTATTTTAATGTATATTCACAAGTATTCTGTGCATGCTAATCTTGCACCAATGACAATTTAGTAATAATTTTTAAGTAATACTGGAACAGTTTTTTAAAGATTCACATAATAGTTGTACCTCACTTTTTTGCAAAATAATTTGGCATAAAATCTGTTACAATTATGTGGTGAAATACTGTATCTTTGACTTTAATCCCCTGGCCCAACCATATTGTTTTTGTTTCTGGTTCTATATGGAAGATCCCCTTTCCATTTGTTACTCCCATATTGGTTTCTACAAGTTATTTTACTCCATCATCCCCAACTCATAAGCACCACCACAATATTTTAAGTTATTTTTTTTGGTTATATTTGCAACCAATCAAATAGCATGATTCAGCTACAATTTCTTTTAGAGTAATTTTGCAAATAAATTTAACCTTTGTTAGAAATGTTTTGCACTTTTTACTCGAAACTATTTTAATTATGTTGACATTGTGAGCACAATTATAGAGCTGATCTTGCTTATTTAACCTGTAATTCTATTGAATGACTCTGAATATATATGTGTATATGTATATATATATGTATATGTATATAACCTTCTCTTTATTGTTATTAGTACCTGTTGTAGATGCAGAATTTTCGGAAAAACCCTACTTTAGTTTGTAGGTTTGTCATATCTTGATTCAAGTCCAAGAAAAAGAAAGGAGAAAAAATAAATTTGGACTACATTGTGCCATTAATAATTGACTTTACAGACAAAATTGGAATAGACATTTTATCCTCTGCAATTAAAGCCCCTGCTTGTGAAAGGCCTCCATTTTCCCAGCTGTTAAACACAGGGAATATTTCCAAATTCTGACAGCAACTTCCTTAATTAGGCTTGTCAAGTCTAGATGAGGGATCCTGGGGGATTCTGACCTGGTTCTTAACTATTTTTTCAGGTTAACAGGTTCTTTTACTCTTCCACAGTTTACTTTTAGATATCTGAATTCGGAAATTCCATAAATTTGGAGTTGGCATGAATTAGATAAAATTCCCAATAGTCACTAAACTTCTCACTAGGAAAAAGAGAAAAGGGGGGGATTGATATAATAATTGTCCTTCACTACTTAAAATAACAGTATGTCTACTATCTTTTGAATCATGTTCTTATTGCAGTTTTAATAGATAAAAAGAATTAAGCCACTGGGTTAGAAATAAAAAGAAAATATAGTAACATGAATGGTGAAAGGTTCCAAAATGTGATTGCATATTGATCCTTTAAATATACTTGAAAAATAGTAAGAAGGGGGAACTTCATAAACTTCAATACATAGATTCAATGTATTCTAAGGTCATAGGTTTTTAATCATTATTTTGCTTTTTCGCCCCAATTAATTTATTTATTTTTAGTATTCAACATTCATTTCCACAAGATTTTGAGTTATAAATTTTTCTCCCAGTCTTTCCCCGACCACCCATCCCCCAAATACTGAGCCTACTGAAAACCCCTCCTCTAATCTGCTCTCTCTTATATCCTCCCCCTTTCAGCCCTAACTTTCTAGTAGGACAAAATGGATTTCTATACCCCAGTGCCTGTATATCTAATTTCCCAGTTGTATGAGAAAAAAAGGCAATTATTTTTAAACATTTGTTTTTCAAACTTTAGAGTTCCAGATTGTTTTTTTCCCTTCTTCCTTCCTCACCCACCCCCACTGGGAAGGCAAGAAATTCAATATGGGTTGTACATGTATAGTTACACAAAACATTTCGATAGTAGTTTTATTGTGAAAGACTAACTATAATTCCCTCCATCCTATCTTGCCCCCCCAATTACACACACACACACACACACACACACACACACACACACACACACATTCCATTCAACTGTCCTTAAACTGAGAAAAGTATTATGAGTTACAATTATCATTTTACCATGTAGGAATATAAATAGTTCAACTTTAATAAGTTCCTTATGATTTCTTTTCCCTATTTACCTTCTCATGCTTATCTTGCTTCTTTTATTTGAAAGTCAAATTTTCTGTTCAGCTCTGGTTTTTATCATCAAGAATGCCTGAAAGTCCTCTATTTCATTGAATGATCATATTTTCCCCTAAAGCATTATACTTAGTTTTGCTGGGTAGGTGATTCTTGGTTTTAATCTTACCTGTTTTGACCTCTGGAATATCATATGCCAAGCCCTTAGATCCCTTAATGTAGAAGCTGCTAGGTCTTGTGTTATCCTGATAGTGTTGCCACAATACTCAAATTGTTTCTTCCTGACTGCTTGCAGTATTTTCTCCTTAACGTGGGAACTCTGGAATTTAGCTCTAATATTCCTAGGAGTTTTCTTTTTGGGATCTTTTTTCAAGAGGCAATGGATGAGTTCCTTCAACTTTTTTTTTCAATTTTGCCCTCTGTTTCTAGAATATCTGGGCAATTTTGCTTGATAATTTCTTGAAAGATGGTGTCTAGGCTCTTTTTTTGATCATGGATTTCAGGTAATCTAATAATTTCAAATGATCTCTCCTGGATCTATTTTCCAGGTCACTGTTTTTTTTCTAATGTGATGTGAAGGCAATGTGAAATATTGCCTTCTACTCTTTCATTTGTTTGGATCTGTTTTATAGTATCTTGATTTCTCATAAACTCATTAGCTTCCATTTGCTCCAATCTAATTCTGAAGGAATTATTCTCTTCAGTGAGTTTTTGAAATTCTTCTTCTATCTGGAAAATTTGGCTTTTTAAAGCATTCTTCTCCTCATTGGCTTTTTGGGCCTCTTTTGCCATTTGAGCTAGTCTATTTTTTAAGGTATTATTTTCTTCAGTCAGGCTGTTGAACTCACTTTTCTTGATTTTTTTGAATCATTCTCATTTCTCTTCCTAATTTTTCCTCCACTTCTTTTACTTGATTTTCAAAATCTTTCTTGAGTTCCTCCATGGCCTGTAATCAATTTGCAGGCCAGGAGTTCTTGAGGCAGCCACACCATGCAGCTGCAGCACCTCCATTGCTTCTCACCCCAGGGGCAGGGGCTAGACGGTGCTCTTCCATCCATCCCTGTTATAGCAGAGTTCCACAGTGACCTCTTACTTTGTCTTTGGTGTTTATGGGTTGAGAAGTCTGGAAACTGGCACCTCCTTAATTGTTTTTGTACTATGGAACCTTTTAGAACCTAGTGAAGTCTATGGACGCTTTCTCAGAATAATATTTTTTTAATGAATAAAATACAATACACTTAAATGGAAAGGAAGCAAGTTGTTTTGAAATATAGTTATCAAAATATTAAAAAAGGAAAAGTTTATGGATCCCATGTCAAGACCCCTTTTCTAAGTGATATAGGCTAGGCAGACTGGATTCTTCTCTACATGAACCTGGAGATACTTGCCCTAGAAAAGAAAAGGAAAAAAAAAGACCAAGCAGGGAGAACAATGTAAGTCATCCTTAAATATTATGGATTGTCACCCATTCTCTTCAGAGGGAAGAAATAGGAGTAATGTAGGCAACTTGCAGAGAGTTAGATTTAGGATTTGTGAGGAAAAAGGAAAACAAAACAAAATACTTCCTCAAAGATTAAGGTTACCCAGAAGTGAAATGGGTTAACTGAAGACATGGTGTGCTCTCCCTCATCAGAAATATTCAAATAAAGGCTGAATGAGTACTTGCCTGTTATATTATAGAAAGGAGTTATTTTCAGGTATAAATTAGAGTAGGTGGGCACTGAGGACCCTCCCAACTCAGAACTTTATTGAAATAGCAGGGGGAGAAATGTTTATAGTAAAAGCCAGGATCCCTAGGGAATAAATAAACTGTCTAGCCAAAGTACCAGAGTATTAGTTCAACCCAGATGGACATTGCACTCCTGTTTACTGTCTAATAATATATTATTTTCCCCTCCAATTCAATGCTACAAGTATCCATTAAGAACCTACTGTGTGCAGGACCTTGTGCAAAGTATTGAGAATACAAGCGCTTTGTAAAAATAATATATTCCTAAACTTATGGTGTTTTTACACTTTAGATTTGTGGTTTTGTAAAGCAACAAAAATAGCAGTTAGTTCTGAGTACAAAATGAGTATATGCCTTCCAGAGCAGGGAGTCACTCAGATCAGTGCAGAATTCCTGAAATTGTACATATATCATCATTACATGTTTCATAATCAGGACCAAAAAAACAGAGATCCAGAAGTTCCATAGCTGCTTATTGTTGTTGCTGGTTCTACTGTTGCTGTTGTTGTTATTTAACTCAGAGGCGAAAAAACATTCTTTTAACAATTAATATTTGTATCCTCTAGAAAATTTATAGTTTTTAACAGGCTTCAGGGGGCACTTGAAGGTTAACTGATTGTCCAGGGTCATATAGCTGGTATTGGTCATAGACCAGAATTGAACTTAAGTCTATGTCATGATTCTGAGGCCAGTCCTCTAGTCACTAGGGCATACTGCCTCTACCATCATTGGTACTCTCAAACTATTTCTGGTTTGCTTTGATGCCATTGAATTATACTTAAGTAAATCAGAGATGTGAACAGGGTATCACTTTTGAATCCCTTGCCAGACAAGAATTCATGGATTATAATAAACCATAGAATCATAACCTTAGCAGGGACTGCAGGAGACTTCTAGTTCAATACACCTCCATCATGCTGAAGCATAGAATTCAAGGAAGGAATATGAGAAATTAAGACTGAAAAGGATGATTCCTGATTGTGGAAGACCTTTACTATCAGGCAGAGATCTGAAATTTATTTGTTAGGAGACAGGAAACCTCTAAAGATTTTTGAGTGAAAAGTAATTAAGCCAGATCCATGCATAAATGCATAAAGATTAGTGGAAATGTAGGTGGAAAGAGATTGTTTTAGAGTAGGCTTATGGGAATGGGGACAAAGTGGCACAGTGGATAGACTGCCTAGTCTGGAGTCAGAAAGACCTGAGTTCAAATCTAGCTTCAGATACTTCTCAGTTGTGTGATGCTAGTCAAGTCACTTAACCTTGTTTACCCCATTTTCCTCATCTATTAAGTGAGTTAGAGACAGAAATAGCAAGGCATTCCAGTATATTTGCTAAGAAAACCCACATGGGGTCATGAAGAGTCATACAATTGAAATGACTGAACAACAGATGGGAATGGAGATGAAGGAATGAATATAAAAGATGTTGTTGAGATGCTAAAGGATCACCCTAAGATTTTGAGCATAGAGTAATGGGTGATTGGTAATGTCAAATATTTGCATCCCTTTCCAGTGCCAAGCACAATGCTCTTAATATGGAAGATGTAAAATAAATATTTGTTGAGTGAATGACATGTAATAAGAAAATTACCTGAAGTCATTTCTTCCAGTTACTATTTTATTATTCGGAAATGTAATTCAACCTTTTTTTTTCTTTTTTGATGCCTTTTGGCTGTGTGGGCCTAGCCATTCAGATAATTGGGGATTTTATGCAAAGCCTGCTTTCAGCAATATTGCACATGGAATTTGTTTTCCATTTAATTGTCTTGCAGAACTATGAAGCTATATTTAAATGTAAAGGTAGAATCTGTGTCAGTAAATGTTTGGAATGTCAATGAGATGCTCCATTCTTGTGGATTTTCCAAGTAACTTTCCCCTTCGTATGTGAGCAATAATGAGACAAATACATTTAAAAGTCATTATTTATTATTTAGATTGACTTTGGCTTGTATTCACAGAAACATTCAAACTTTTAGATGCATTTGTATACTAACTTTGTCTCTCTCACGGATTCAGCCTTCCCTCCCCCACCACGCTGAAATGGATTTCTGTAAGTAATACCTGCTCCAAAATAGTGTCTAGGAGAATGCCACTGCAAGCAGTATAGTCTAATGGAACAGTACTGGATTTAGATTCAGAGTTCCTATGTTTGAATCTCAGCTTTTCTCTTATAATCTGTGTGAGCCTTGAATAAGACATTCTCTGTAGCACTCAGTTTCTCCATCTGCCAAATAAAGGCTTCAGCTAGAGAGTGGTTATCAACCTGGTATATCTGAACTTTTTATTATAGGCCTTGCTTTATTTTTGTTCTTAATTTAATATTCATCTTTTCATTTTCAGTCCTTCTCTCTAGCTCCTCCCCTACCTCTTGAGAAAGCAAGCAATATGATACTCACTATACATGTGAAGTCATGTTAAACATATTTCCACATTAACCATTTTGCAAAAATATGAAAAGAATAAAATAAAAAAAACTTCAATCTGTATTAAGTCCATTAATTTTCTTTCATCCATGAACTATTAAAATATTTTTATAACAAAGAACTGAGTCAAATTTACAAAAATCCAATTCATTTACTAATTGCTAAATGGTCAAAGAATATGGACAAGCAGGTTTCAGATGAAGAAGTCAAAGCTCTCTATAGTTATATGGGAAAAAATGCTCTAAATCACTATTGATTCAAGAAATGCAAATTAAAACAGTTATGAAGCACCACCTCATACCTATTACACTGGCTAATATAATAGAAAATAATGAATCTTGGTAAAGATGTGGAAAATTGGGACACTAATGCACTGGTGATGGAGTAGTGAACTGATCTAAACATTCTGGAGAGCAATTTGGGACTGTGTCCAACAGGCAAGCAAACTGTGAATATTCTTTTATCCAGAAATATGAAAAGTATCCAAAAGAGATCATATAAAATGGGAAAAGGACCTACATGTGCAAAAAATATTTATAAAAACTCCTCTTGTGGTGGCAAAAAATTAGAAATTGAGGGGATGCTCATCAATTGGGTAATGGCTCAAAAAGTTGTGGCATATGAACGTAATGGAATACTATTGTTCCATAAGAAATGATGAGGAGGTGGTTTTCAGAAAAAACCTGGAAATACTTACATGAACTGATGCTGAGTGAAGTGAGCAGAGCCAGGAGAATATAGTACACAGTAACAGCAACATTGTGTCATTATCAACTATAAATAACTTTGCTTATTTCAGAAACAAAATGATGCAAGAAAATTCCAAAGGATTCATAAAGGAAAATGCTATCTACTTCCATAGAGTCTGAAAGCACATCAAGTCTTACTAGTTTCACTTTATTTATTTTTCCATTTTGGTTTGTTTCATTTTTTATAAACATGACTAATATGGGAACATATTTTGTATGATTGTCCATATATAAACTATATAAAACATTTTACCATATTGGGGAGGAAGGGAAGGAGGGAGAAAATTTGGAACTAATTTTTAAAAATTAATATTTAAAATTGCCTCTACATGTAATTGGGAAATATAAAATACAACTTAGAATTACTGTGAAAAAAATATTTTGATGACAGAGGAGTTCACGGGAGAAAAAAATGGCTAAGCACTACTGAGCTAGATTATCACTATATTCCATTTCCAACTCTAAGTCTTACGGACCTGTGATCAGTGACTCATTCATGGTTACATAGCTAGTAAATGGGAATAGTTTTAACATTAAAACCTAATGTTTCAAAATGATGAACTTCAGTAAAATAGAGGCACCACTGTACTACTTAGCTGCTCCATACGTTTTATATGACCAGCCTGTTAGAATAGTAATGTAATTTAAAGATTCCCCTGTATTGGCTTGGTTTTTGGTTAGATTGTGTTAAAACCCAGAGCTTGTTAATCCCACTTGTGGTATGGACTTGTTGACTTGAAAAGAGAGGGCTGAACTGGGAGGAGCTGGTGATGTAAATTTAGAGAGACACAAGAAAAGAGAGAGGCAGAAGAACTTTTTGGAAGCAGCACACTTTTTGGAGGCAGAGAGAGACTGAGAGGATTACTGAGGGCCACTTTGAATTGCCCAGGACTTTTGAGACCTGCCACCCAGAGCTGCCAAGGACTGAGGAGACATGGCTGTTATGCTGGTACTTTGTCTGTCTGTTTTGATGTTGTTTTGCCAGGTTTGTCCACTAGGTGAAAGTCAGTTTTGTTGTTGCAGAATTCTTGGAACCTTGCTGTTGGTTCAGAGCTCCTGAGACTGTTCTGCAGACAGAGAATGAATTAATGAAGACTCTGACAATGTGCCTTGTGGCCTTGCTAAGTTTTGTCTCCCCAGGAACAAAGATTGTTCAGAACTTGCCTCTTGTCAAGATGAAGAAAAGACCTCTAAATAAATGGCTAAATAAGTGGCTAAATAAATGTTTAATAATGCATTTAAATCAAAGGTTGAGGGAGAAGTAAGAGTGCAGGCTAAGAAAAGTTGCCTGGCCTTCAGATCAACATTAAACCTGCTACTGTCATTGAAAACATTTGTTAGTCTAGGTATTCTCCCTTTTCTTTCACATTTTGGTTAATATGTCCTAGTTCAAGGCAATTAATTCTAGGTTTGGTTTGGTTCGGTTTCTGCAAGACTTGTATTGCTTTCCTGAGCAAGAGAGATTACGAAGGAAAGAAAATTGAGTGTAATCTTTAAAGATGCTATTGTTAAACAAGCCAGTGGATATTGGGGGTGGGGACTGGGCAAGAATGGTGAAGGAAAGAGGACAAAGGAGGGGTAGTGAAGAAAGATGATATATAAGAAAGAACATGGTTTAGCCTAAGCTAATGACTGTTCTGATCATTTACATAAACATATATTATGTGACATGTAACTATTATATATAGTATTTATTATAGATGTGTATTAATATATATTACTTTAAAGTTTACAAAGTGCTTTAATATATTATCTAATTCTATTTCATGGACCCTTGGACAGTTATTCTGGTGAAACCTATGAACTACTCAGAATACTGTTTATAAGTGCATAAAATAAAACACATAGAATTACAAAGAAAACTAATTTTATTGAAATACTATTACCAAAATACTGAAGAAAAACAAGGTTCCCAGCTTCAGAATCTTCTATTTTGAACAAATCTCAAAATAATCCTGTGAGATATTACATTATCCTTTTTTACAGCAAAAGCAACTGAGACTCATACAAGTCACTCATCTATAGTCAGACATGTTTTTAAACTAAGAGTCAGGATTTCAACCCAGATCTCCAAGACTCTTTGTTTGGGATTTAGTCTATTGTATACTATAACAAGTATTTTGAAAGATGATGTTAAAAATTTGCTGATTAAGATTAATTTAGAACCAGCCTTAACCACAATTTGACACATGATCTACAGCAATGAGTCTTAAAATTAATTGGTATAACAGATAATTTAATCCAAGTTGAACAAAATGGGAAAGAGAGGAAGAGAGAGAGAGAGAGAGAGAGAGAGAGAGAGAGAGAGAGAGAGAGATAACAAGAGATAACAAGAGATAACTGTCCTAATGAAAGGATATCCAAACATGCCAGGAAACCAGAAATTTAGTTCCATTTATTCTGCTACATAACTGAATAAAAGACCATGGTTCCTACTTTTCCAATCTATAAAATTAGTATATATATATATATTTTTTTTTCTTTACTTCACATGTATATTGTGAGGTTATAACATGTTAAAATTCATGAGACATTGTGGAGGATCATAAAAACTATATGCTCTCTATATTTAAGCTGCTATTTTAGTCTAAATTGTTAACTATTCTACATGGTACTTCAGTTCTAGAATATTTTTCTGATAAATTATTTTATTTCACTTTATACTTATTTCCCATTGCCACTTACAAAAGTCTTACAATCCCACTTATAAAAGTTATTTTTCTCCACCTTTTGTGTTTCATATTTTGAAAGCTATTATTTGCTGCAATAAACTCAGCAATTTGAACTTGGCTTGTAATAATTTCATTCACAACTAAGCAATATGTGAAATGAAAAATTTGAAAAGCATCCTTTACTAAAAGGGAAACAAGGAGACTTAATTTTCATTTAAATATAACTTTTTAGGAGTATTTTTTTTTAATAAACCAGTTCCTTCTGTTGAAAACAAAACCTATGTCTTTAAAGATATATAGAGCATTTTTTATTAGAAAGATTTGTATTAAAATTGCTCATGAAAAATACTATGGATTATTTTATGATATAATTGATTTATCCATCACTAGACTATTTTTTGGTATTTTAAAAGTTCTTATAGATTTATAGGGGTAAAAATTCATCAATATTCTGTCACAACTGTTATTAAAAAAGTTGTCCACATATTTTGCTAATGTTATTGTTTCTGATGGAGTAAGCATTAATTAATCCATTCAGCTAAATACTTGGCATAAAAATAATTAGGTTAAAATAGTTTTGTGTTCTATATGTCAAGGAAAAGATGCAAGTTTTTCATTAAGTTGTTCTTAGGGTAGGATATGTTGAATAATGTATAAACTTTGTCCTCCTTGTGCAAGAAAAGTATAAGAAGACATGTTCATTCTGTTACACTTTACACACTTTTCCAATCTGGAATGGTAAAACCACTTATGTTTTACCTCTGAGGTCAGCTCTATTATACAGTTGTCTGACTACCAATTGTACTTACCTGTTAGGGGCTATGAGGTTTCATACTGAGGTTGACAAAGGGAGCTAGAGCCTCTTAGAAATATATCAGTCTTATGTGTATCTCTAAAAGACTCAAATCATTTGGAACCAGATACTGTAACAATGAACATTTGTCAGCTATTCTAGTGTTTCTTTCTGAATGTCACCCATC
>NW_027186473.1:38457727-38467809 GCF_028583685.1 Petaurus breviceps papuanus
CTAGGCTGAAGGGTCCTGAATCACTTTGTAATGGGGGGGGGGGGGGGGTGAAGTGTTAGACATTTTTCTGTCTCAATTCCTGTTCTCTTTACAATGAATTATTCTTTTTCTTATAATTTATCAATGAAAAAATACTTAATGAATGCAGAATCACAGAATCTTCAAGTTGCAAAAGACCTCGTAGGTCAATCCAGTTCAACCTATATCTGAAGAGACATCAAATCTGCATCTCTGAGCCAGGGTCCTCCAGCCACATTTAGAACACCAGTAAGGGGGATCTCAGTACTTCTCATGGCAGACTATCCCATTCTTGAACAGTTCTAATTATTAGGAAGCATTTCCTTAGACAAAGCCTAAAGCTACACCTGGGCAACTTCAATGAACTCTTGTGCTAGATTACACTATCCTTGGACCATATAAACTTAAGGTGAAACAGGGGAAATCAAATCTTGTGTTGATTGGGAATAGCTCTGGAGTGAAACCAGAGACCTGAGTTCAAATCCCAGCTGTCGCACTCAACTACCTATATAACTAGTTGAATCATTTAATCTCTACAGACCTCAGTTTCTTCATCTATGTTGAAGTTTGACTACATCAGGGATTCTTAAGTCCAGACTCTGACCTTGTTTAAAAATATTTTTCATAAGTACACTTCAATATAATTTAGCTTCCTCTGTAATCCTATGAATTTTATTTTATGCATTTAAAATATATCTATAGCTCAAATCAAAAGACTTCACCAAACTGCCAAAAGGATTTCTGACATATAAAAGAAGTTAAGAACCCTTAGATTAGATGACCTCTGTGGTCCTTTATAACTCTAAGTAAAATTCTATTACAGCTTATGGAAATTGACCAAATTATTGGGATATACCAATAATTGTGATTGACCAAATTATTTTGTTGCTTAGGCATGTAAATACATTGGAATATGCTGGTTGCCAATCATTGGTCTCTTCTTGGAAATCATTTTGTTAGACTAATATATTTCATTCTGACATAACTATTTAAGGCAGAATTTGAACTTACATGTGAATATATTCTTTTCTGCAATAAAAAATGCCATTCTTTAAGGGCTAGGACTCTTTCATTTCTGTCTTTGAACTAGTGCTAGGCACATGGAAATACTTAATAAGCATTTCTTGAATGCAGGAATGCAAAAATGAGCCACTGAGTCTCTTAGTTTTACTGCAATTCAACCTCTAACAAAGATATTGCTAATGTCCACGTTTATATATAATACATGTTGAGCATCAGTTTGGTCTACTACATGGTAGGGATCCTGTGGCCTTGAGCCCACATGTGACTCTCTACGTCCTCAAATGAGGCCCTTTGATTGAATCCAAATTTCACAGAACAAATCCCCTTCATACAAGGATTTGTTCTATAAAACTTTGACTCAGTCAAAAGGCTGCACCCAAGGACCTAGAAGGCCACATGTGGCCTTGATGCCATAGGTTCCCAACCCCTGGTCTAGTACATAGAGAGACAGATTTGGAGTTGGGAATAACAGGTTTCAAGTTCTGCTTCTGAGGTACATTGTGTCACCTTGGGTAAGTCATTTAGCCTCAAAATATTTAAGGCCACTCTATAAGATGATATGTTGCAGAGCAGTTTCTGATTGTAAGTAAGGAGGACTTTGTGTTATTCTTCTTAGGGTTTAGTTTCCTAGAATCCATGCCCATGGCAATCTCTACTTTCCAGGTGTTAGGTAATATTTCTCAAACCTATAACTTGTAAACATCTCCACCACAGTGGAGTGATATGTAGGGGTGACATAATGTGAAATTTACTATGCTTGAGCCAAATGACAACATTGCTAAAGTTAACCTGTGAACTTAATGTTAGCAATATGCCTTCTTTGTATGTTGCCCTATAAAACAAGTGGGCATAGCTCAGTGAGGGGGAAACCCATTTGAGATTTGGGTAATGCATAGAGGAATGCATGTACCTGTCTCTATTGGCTCCCATTGAGAATTGAGGGGATTTAGAGAAGTCCACAAGCTGTGCTTTTCTCAATTGACCCCACTGAAATGTAGAGGTTGTTGCCCCTTCTTCTTGCTGGCCCCTGAAAGAAAAGTGATTAGGGAATGCTGTAGGAGTTGGTGCACCCATTATCAACAACCATTTTGAGAAGAATAGACTAGAATAAAGTAATATTATTAACCTCTCCAAAGTTGTCTTCCTATTCTTCCTTTCTCACCAGATCAAGAGTGAACCTCTTAAGAGGTTGGAGTCCAAAAAAACTCCAGTTCCTCCCATGTGTTATTTGTGAAACAGTGACCTATTCTGGTAAAAGAAGTTGGTAATACCTTATACCATAGCTATCACACATTTATAAAGCAAAACTAAACAACAGTAAAGTAAATAAGGAGACAGAGAGAAAGAGAGAGAGAGAGAGAGAGAGAGAGAGAGAGAGAGAGAGAGAGAGAGAGAGAGAGAGAGAGAGAGAGAGAGAGAGAGAGAGAGAGAGAGAGAGAGAGAGAGAGAGAGACAGAGAGAGACAGAGAGAGAGAGAAAGAGAGAGAGAAAGAGAGAGAGACAGAGAGAGAGAGAGAGAGAGAGAGAGAGAGAGAGAGAGAGAGAGAGAGAGAGAGAGAGAGAGAAAGAGAGAGAGAGAAAGAGAGAGAGAGGAAGGGAGGAAGAAAGAGGGAGGGGGGAGAGGGAGTAAGAGATGATGGGGTGACATCAGCCCCTGTTGAAAGGGTATATAAACTGTGCAGGCTGACCCCCAAAATGAGCCCCATTCTAGACTGTATATTGCCTACTTTAAGAGATAGAAACAGGTGTGACTAGGTGGCAAAGGCTCTAGAGTCAGTAAGGCCTGAGATCAAATCAGGCCTCAGACACTTAACACTTACTAGCCTTGTAACCTTGGTCAAGTCACATAACCCCAACTGCCCTGCCTTCTCCCCTCCAAAAAGTAAAAAAAAAAAATAAAGAGAGAGAGAAAGAGAGATATAAACAATCGACATAACCTAATCCCATTTGTCTTTCTTAGACTAAATTCTTTGTAAGGTTGACAATCAGTTATTTGTTGCTACCTTTTGTGTTTTTTCCTAACTATCTTGAAAAAAACATTATTTGCTGACATAAAATTGGCAACTTAAATTCTATTCAGTCTTTTCTATGAGTTTGGGATGTGGAATTCTCTTCTCTTTTTCTTCCTTCTCTCTACCCTTCTTCCTCTACTAATTTTCCTTTTTTTTCTCTTTCATCTCCATATCCTTTTCTTTCTCTCATCACTCCTACAGAAAAGCTCTGCTTCTTATGTGACAATTATTTCTATAATTGTCATCTCTTATTTCATTTATAACTTATTTTGCATTAGAACAAGATGGCAGTGTTCCAGAAATGGGCTCTTTCAGAATAATGCACACAGCTACCCAAATAAGTTTTTTTTTAATTAAATATCCATATATACAACTTTGTTGGGAGTAATATCAAGCTATCCAAAGAGTAGCTAGACTTTTGACATTCTTTTCACCTAGTGTGACCCCAACATTTTATAAGTGAATAGAGATCATTTCTAAAAAGGTAGAATGACTTGCCCACAGACACACAACTTTTAGTAATTAGAAAGGAGAAATTTGACTGTCCAGGCCAATATAACACATTACTTTTATTTAACTTTACTTATTCAAAGGATGGTGAAAGAATTGAAATCTTAAAACTTCTAAAAAATAGCTGTCTTTTAAAATTTCTGTGTATGTATTGTGTTACTTCCCTTTGATGTTTATGACAAACTGATGTCTATTCAAAACAAATATTTTCTGGTCATTTAAAAAATATATTTAAAACATTTAAAGAGTACTGGGAGAAAATATAGCAGAAGTCACCAAAGTACAATGTTTAAAAAAATGCTCCATTTCTTAAAAGCTCATTTCCAAATAGCAGAAATATCTAGTATATTTCTAATTAGCATATGCCCTTTGTAAAATGAATGATGGGAATGTAAAAGCAAGCCATCTTCCAGTAAAACTATTTAACCTGGTACTGTATGAAACGTTTTTTACTCCCTCTCCCAAGACACTTTTGCTTCCTTTTCCCTTTGAAATTGCCCTTCCACACCTATACAGGGATTTATTTGTCTTTACATTGTAATAAAAAAAAAGTAAATTAACTTTAGGTAAGCTAGTTCTAAGCCATCCAAACAAAACCTAAAAAATTAAAAACGTGAACAACTATACAATAAATGATAGGGCATCATAGAAGTATAGAATATGCCCCAGACTTGTGGCACAGAAATCTAGGTTTGACTCCTGTTTTTTTTTTTTTCCGTAGTTATGAGGCTAGAGGCAAGTTAGCTAACCTCTCTGAGGCACACCTTCATCTCTTAAAAAAAAGTGGATGAGAGAGCGGTAATAAAAATTGCAATACAACCTCAAAGAATTGCACGGAAAGCACTTTGTAAAGATTCAAATACCGTAATAATTAGTAGTACTATTTTTTTTTTTTTGGTGTTAGGTAACACCAAGATTAATAGAAACTGAAGGTTATCATGAGAGAATATAAATATATTCACCAAAGTCTATTACAAGAGGAGCAGAATCTTACCCTAAAGTTGAAGGATGACAAATAAGAATAAAACTACAGATGCATTTAAATTTAAGGAAATCACAATGTGAAAATGTGGGAAGACAGATGAACATATGTAATTTACAAAAAAAAAGGATTCAGAATCTTTATTTAAAATTTTTTAATTAATTTGTCTGTTTCCTTTTAGTTTACAGGATTCAATTCCATAATTCCTTGAGTTTCACATTTTGTTCCCCTCCCTCCCCTCCCCTCCAGGGCGGCATATAGTCAAGTATAGGATCAGTAAATACTTTCACATTATACATCAGTCAGGTTATAAAAAAGGATTGTATCAGATGGAATGAAAAATGGTAAAGAGGACATAAAACCAAACAAGAAAAGGAAAAAGATCAGTTATTTTGCTTCCATCTGGATATAGACTCAGTTCTTTCTAGTTCTTTCTCTGGATGCACATATTTCTCTCCATCATGAGTCTTTTGGGATTGACTTATATCACTGCATTGCTTAGAAGAGTCCAGTCTATCAAAGCTGGTCATCACACATACATTGTGTCTGTAATTGTGTACAAATTTCTCCTGGTTCTACTCTTCTCACTCAGCATCAGTTCTTTTAATCCTCTCCAGGTAAATATGAAGACCATCTGCTCCTTGTTTCTTATAGCACAATTGTATACCGTAACATGCATATACCACAACTTGTTCAGCCATTCCCCAATTGATGGGCACCCCCTTAATGTCCAATTCTTTGCTACCACAAAAAGAGCTGCTATAAACATTTTTGTACATATGGGTCTTCCTCCCACTTCTATGATCTCTTTGGGATATAACCCTAGGAGTGGTATTGCTGGGTCAAAGGATATGAAAGTATATATAGCCCTTTGGGAATAATTCCAGATTGCTCTCCAGAAAGGCTGGATCAGTTCACAACTCCACCAGCAATGCATTAGTGTTCCAATTTGCCCACATCCTCTCCAGCATTTGTCATTTTCCTGTTTTGTCATCTTAGCCAATCTGACTGGTGAGATGTGGTACCTCAGAGTTGTTCTGATTTGCATTTCTCTAATCAATAGTGATTTAGAGCATTTCTTCATGTGCTTATAGATATCTTTAATTTCTTTCTCTGAAAATGACCTGTTCATGTCCTTTGACCATTTATCAACTGGGGAATTACTTGTATTCTTATACATTTGACTCAGTTCTCTGTATATATTTAGGAGTCCTTTGTCAGAGACATAGGTTGTAAAGATACTTTCCCATTTTCCAACCTCCCTCTTAATCTTGGTTACACTGGCTTTGTTTGTACAGAAGCTTTTCAATTTCATGTAGTTAAAATTATCCATTTTACATTTTATAATGTTCTCTAATTCTTGTTTAGTCATAAAGTCTTTCCCTCTCCACAAGTCTGACAGGTAAACTATTCCTTGTTTTATGAGACTGCTTACAGTATCAACCTTTATACATAGGTCATGCACATATTTAGACTTGATTTTAGTATATGGTGTTAGATAGTGCTCTATGCCCAGTTTCTGCCATACTATATTCCAGTTTTCCCAGCAGTTTTTGTCAAATAGTGAGTTCTTATCCCAAAAACCAGGGACTTGGGGTTTATCAAACAATAGATTACTATAGTCATTAATTTATGAATCTCATGTGCCTAATCTATTACATTGATCCACTCCTCTATTCTTCAGCCAGTACCAAGTAGTTTTGATGACTGCTGCTTTATAATACAAATTGAAATCTGGTAAAGCTAGTCCACCTTCCCTAGCATTTCTTTTCATTAATTCCCTTGATATTCTGGACCATTTATTCTTCCAAATGAATTTTGTTACTATTTTTCTAGCTCTATAAAGTCATCATTTTGGTAAATTAATTGGTATGGCACTAAATATATAATTTAATTTAGGTAAAATTGTCATTTTAATTATATTAGCTCCACCCAGCCATGAGCAATTGATATTTTTCCAATTATTTAGATCTGACTTTATTTGTGAAAAGTGTTTTGTAGTTGTGGTCATATAGGTCCTGGGTTTGTTTTGGCAGGTAGATTCCCAAATATTTTTTAATGTCTACAGTAACTTTAAATGGGATTTCTCTTTCTATCTCTTGTTGTTGAATTTCATTCATACGAGGATTTGTGTGGGTTTATATTATATCCTGTAACTTTGCCAAATTTATTTATTGTCTCAAGTAGTTTTTTACTTGATTCTCTAGTATTCTCTAAGTATATCATCATATCATCTGCAAAGAGTGATAGCTTGGTCTCTTCTTTGCCTAATTTGATTAAGAGAGTAAGAGAGGAATTTATTGGGAGGAGAAAGTGAGAGATAGATTAGGGTAAATTATTTCATATAAAAGAGGTAAGAGAAAACTGTTACAATGAAGAAGAGCAGGAAGGTGAAAGAGAATGGGACAACCCTATACTCATTGAATTTGGCTTAAGGAGGGAATAACATAAACACTCAATTGGGTATCTTACCCTGCAGGAAAATAGTGGGGAAGGGGATAAGAGAGGGGATGATAGAAGGGATGGCAAATTGGGGGACAGAGTAGCTAGAATCAAACATTTTTGAAAAGGGACAGGGTGAAAGGAGAAAACAGAATAATTGGGGGGAGGGATAGGATGGAGGGAAATATAGTTAGTCTTTCACTATATAACAATTATGGAAATGATTTGGGTAATTACACATGTATAACCTATATTGAATTGCTTGTCTTCCCAGTGGGGGCAGGTGAGAAGGGAAGAAGGAAAGAAATCTGGAACTCAAAGTTTTAAAAACAAATGTTTAAAAAAATGTTTGTTTGTTTGTTTGTTTGTTTTTTGGGGGAGGAGGCAGGGAGCCAAGATGGTGGAACAGAAGCAGTAAATTTTCTAAGCTCCTCCATTAATTCTGTCACTAATCTTTAAAAAGTGATTCTTAATGGATTTTAGAGTGACAGAATCCATTTGGAGACAGAGCTTGGCAGAATCCAGCCCAGGAAAGTGCCACATGGGTCTAGGCAGTGGCAGTGCAGAGCCCACAGGGGCTGCACCAGCACAGACCAGAGAGCAGACAACAGAGGAGTGAGAAGGAGCCCAGCAAGCAGACACGCCCCCCCCTCCCCCCGGGACGATTTGCAGCCTTCTCATCAGCCTCTCACCACAGGAAGAGAGGATCTGTTGGAGCTGGGTAAGAGAAAGCACAGAGCCTACAGCAGAGATAACAGCTTCTCCTGGGGCTATCAGCCCACAGCCTGGAAGTTTAAAAATCACCTACCTGATTTTCCAAAAGTCAAGGTGGGAAAGTAAGCTCTAGCTGCTCTGATTCCCCCTCCCTGACCTAGAAAATCCATAGATAAATATCCCACCCAGAGTAAAATCCTGAAATAGCAGAAATAGCCTCAGGCTTAGGAGTCACTGAGAAAGGGTGTAACTGAGGCAGTAAGGAGTCTGAAGTGAAGGGTGGGAGGGGTCCCAACAAGCCCCACCTCACCTGACCAGCAAGAGGTGCCCAGGGTGGTAGAGCCAGCAAGTGCTAACAATACAAACCCAGGTGGACCTTAGCACCACCAGATATCTGCAGATACCAGCACTGCCAGCTGCCAGCTGTTGAGCCTTCCTGAACTGTAGCCCAGGGGCATAGAGGCAGAAATATGAAGTGGCCAGACCACCCCTCTCCCACAGGTTATTCTGTGAGCCTCAGGGTAACTCAGGGGAAACACTGAGAATCCTGACTTTGGCCTCAGTCTAGACACTCAGAGGCTACAGCACACAAAGTCAACAACTAGGCCCTTAGCTCCCAGAGTGGTAAATTAGGAAATAGGAAATCACAATGGGAAGGAAAGAAGCTGAGAAGGAGAAGGGAAAGGCAAGAAAAATGATCAGAGCTTATTACAGTGAGCAAGAACAACCAAATATAAAGGACAACATGGACTCTATACTCACACCTGAGACCACAGAAGGAAATATGAACTGGTCTCAAGCCCAAAATGCATTCTTTGAGGAGCTCAAGAAAGATTTTCAAAGCCAAATTAGAGAAGTAGAAGATAAATTTAAATCTACAGTGACCGAACTAGGAAAAAAAAGTAACCAAATTAAGAGGGAAGTGGAAAATTGGGAAAGAATTTGTACAACGAATGTTTCTGATAAAGGCCTCATTTCCAAAATATACAGAGAATTGAGTCAAATCTATAAGAATACAAGTCATTCCCCAAGTGATAAATGGTCAAAGGATATGAAGAAGCCGTTTTCAGAGGAAGAAATTAAAGATATCTATAAGCATATAAAAATGCTCTAAATCACTATTGATTAGAGAAATGCAAATCAAAACAACTCTAAGGTACCACATCTTACCAGTCAGATTGGCTAAAATGACAAAACAGGAAAATGACAAATGCTGCAGAGGATGTGGACAAATTGGAATACTAATGAATTGTTGGTATAGTTGTGAACTGATTCAACCATTCTGGAGAGCAATCTGGAACTATACCCAAAGTGCTATAAATAATTTAATACCCAGCAATACCACTTCTAGGGCTGTATCCCAAAGAGATCATAGAAGTGGGAGGAAGACCCATACGTACAAATATATTTATGGCAGCTCTTTTTTTGTGGTGGCAAAGAAATGGAAATTAAGGGGATGCCCATCAATTGGGGGAATGGCTAAACAAGTTGTGGTATATGAATTTAATGGAATACTATTGTGCTATAAGAGACAAGGAGCCAATGGACTTCATATTTACCTGGAGAGACTTATATGATCTGATGCTGAGTGAGAAGAGCAGAACCAGGAGAAATTTGTATGCAAATTACAGACACAACATATGTGTGACAACCAACTTTGATAGATTGGACTCTTCTAAGCAATGCAGGGTTATAAGTCAACTCCGAAAGACTCATGCATGATGGAGAGAGATGTCTACATTCAGAGAAAGAACTAGAAAGAACAGAGTTTGAATGCAGATTGAAGCAAACAACTTTTTTCTTTCCTTTTTGGTTTTGTTTCCTGTTTCCCATTGTTTATTTCATCCCATACAATCCTTCTTTATAACCTGACTAATGTCTAATGTGAATGTATTTGCAGATCCTATACTTGATTGTATGCCACCATGAATTGGGGAGGGGAAGTGAGGGTGGGTAAGAAAATTTGAAACTCAAGGAATTGTGGAATTGAATCTTGTAAACCAAAAATAAACAAACAAATAAATAAAGACCAAATTTTTTTTTTTTTTTTTACATGCAACTGGGAAATAAGCTATACAGGCACTGGGGTATAGAAATCAATCTTGCCATACTAGAAAGTTGGGGGTGTGTAATGTAATATCAAGCAAAGGCAATTTCCCAGGTTCAAAATACCAGCATAGGTGCTCTCTATTTTATTCAGTAACAAACTCAGAACAGAGAAGATCAAAACATGACATCATTCAAAATACAGCATTTACTAAGTGTGATTAAATAATCTCCAAGGCCTATCCCACCCCAGGACTTTCCAATCATTCAATCAATTACAAAGTCTCTGTTCCAAATACTTCTCCACCCCTAGGCTATACCTTAATTAAGTCCAC
>NW_027186473.1:38467819-38542172 GCF_028583685.1 Petaurus breviceps papuanus
AAAACCAAGCCAATACAGGGGAATCTTTAATTGCCATTACTATCACAGGGTGTGATGCAGGAGGATATAAAAGAGAACAGATTGGGGGAAGGGGTATTCAGTAGACTTGCTATTTTGGGGTGGGCATAGGGGCAAGATGGGGAGAAAAAAATGTAACTCAAAACCTTGTGGAAATGAATGTTGAAAACTAAAAGTAAATAAATAAACATCATAGTTTTTCCAAGTGAGTGGGAATGTGGTGGTGGAATGGGAGATCATCATATTTTTAACTATTTTTTTCTCATTTGTATACTTTATGGGAAAGATGCCATGATTCTGCAATCAGATTTTCATTCATATTACAGAAAATTAAGAAAAGACAATTGATAGTAGGGAATTAAAAATATAATGAAAGATGAACACACAAATCTAATATGCTTGAAAGAAACTTTAGTTGAATACCTAGGTAGAGAGACCCCTCTAAGTCAGTTTTTCTAATTTTGCACAGAAACTTGATATATAAAAAAGTAAAGGGGGGGGGGTGCGGCCAGGTAGCCCAGTGAGTAAGAGCACCGGCTCCAGTGTCCGGATGACCTGGGGAACAAATCCGGGCTCAGACACTTAGCACCCACTCAGAAACACCTGGCGGTGTAACCTTGAGCAAGTTACTTAACCCCCGATTGCTTTAAAAAAAAAAAAAAAGGAAAGGGCGATTTGCTATGTCTTAGGAAGCTTTAGACCAATTATATTTCAAAGAAAGTAGTGTCTTAGAAATCTGTTCATATAGTAAATGGAAGAGTGATGCTTAATAAAGCAAAACATGATAATCAAGGCACAGTTAAGAAAGTTAAGAAAGCTGAGTTAAGAAAGGTCAGTTGAGCTCTCCTTCCAGAATTATTTGAGAACATAAATGTTAAAGGTTATTAGGAAATTGAAATTTCATGCACCAGTTTCAAAAGGAGTTTAACAAAATGAACACAACAGGAATTAATTTCTAAGGAGTGGAATTTAAGAATGGAAAGGGTAAAGTGTTCAGATCTATATTGGTATACATGGAAAGAGATAGCAATTTCTAGCTTCCAAGGAAAATGTTAGGAAAAGATTTTCTTCATGCTTCCTCCTCAACCAGTACAAATTATAAGACAAATCATGAGCATCACTTAAGAGTTATATAGTTCAAAGCCTTCATTTTACAGATAGAAAAGTCAATGCTAAAAGAGGGAAGTCTTTCATCTAAAGTCACACAGCTAATAAGTAACAGATTCCAGAGTAAAACACAGGTATTGTGACTTGACTATGTCACAGTGCATTTTTAATGTCCAGTGCATTTTCCCCTATACAGTGCTTCCTGTCAGGGAGAATTCTTACATCTTGTGTCAAGGGTGGTAATGACCAGTAAGTAATACTAACTGCCCATAAAAGGCACAGCTCATAAAACGAATATTTATAGCGCAGATGAAGTTATAAAGTGGCATAAAATACAAGGTTAATATGGTAAAACCTCCTCAGGAGGCTAACTGTAGATAGGAGACCACTTACCTGAAGAGTCATAGCACAGAAATCCATGTATCAAATACTTTAGAGAAGGCAGAAATTATAATAGTACATCTAAAAGGCCAGGGTGGTGAAAGAGAAAGGGGGGAGGGGCAAAGACTGGATTCAGATCTAAGCTGTGCTACTTATAAGCTGTGTGACAGTGGGCAAATTCTCTTCTTAGATGAAAATGTAATAGGGAAGGAGCTGAGAGTCCTACACAAGGGCAAAATATTATCCGTAAATCATAGTTATTACCCTATTTGGATTTTAACTCATATAAAATATTTATTTGACTTAACATTTTGTCTATGTTAAAATAATTTTTAGACCCACCATCTGCTATGTCAGTCAGCAACCTGTCCTTTCAGATTCACTTCAGATGATCCAAATCTTTATTGAAATAATCTGCTGAAGATTGGTTCACAATCTTCTCTTACCTTAATCAATGCTGTAATGCTCAGTGACATCATTATATACTTTGATGTATATTGTCCCCACCATCCATCCAACTACTCTGTTCCAACTCATGTATCAATAATACCTCTAGAAGTCTCAAAACTACACTGTGTATATTACACCTATTTTTAACCCCACTTGAACCTTTACTATCCTACTATGTATGTATGTATGTATGTATCCTACTATATATATGTGTGTGAGTATGTGTATATTACACACATGTATTCATATGTATATACATATGTGTATATATATATAAATTATTTCATGATTGGTTTTCTGTCAGTGATCTCACAGCACCTATTTCAAACTTGTGTTTCTTCTCTTCTCAAGCCTCATGTGGAGACCCTCCAGATGTTCCTTTTTGCTGATGACTTTTTGTGATTATATCAAGCCCAAGACACTGCAGGGCTTCGTGGAAGAGAACAATAATTTCCCAAATGAGTTTGGCTTGTTCATTCACATAGGAAAAACATGAATGAAGCATGTCTATTGCCCAGATTTTAACATACATCTGAATGGACACCCTCTGGAGCTTTCAAACAATATGTATGTATACATACTCAAATACATGTGTACATTTGTGTACACATGTAGAAATATTTCTAAAATGCGCACATAATATTACATACATGTGTATGTTACATATATAGTACATAATACATATATACATGAATTTATAGAATATGCATATATGTTGGATGGAGATATTTGTAAATATAGATATTTCTACATAAGCATATTTATATCTACATATCTGAGACAGAAACTATAGATGGAAGTGATCTGGGACTAGAATTGAAAAGGACAAGGGGAGGAGATTAGATCACTTCCCATACAGCAAAGTTCTGTCTTTTCTTTTTTTAAGTTTAATATAATTATTTTTACAATTATGAAACATTTATTTTCTTTCCTTCCCACTTCCTGTCTCTATCAATTGTACATCAGAGAGAGAGAGAGAGTGAAAGACATACAGTTGATATGACCATTCTAAGCATAGAACAAAAGAGAAACTTCCAAAATCAAGTAATAAATGATAGCATCAAGAAAATGAATTAACAGAAAGAGAAGATGGGCTAGTCTTATTGTGAGTACAAGATGGATGACAAATTGGCTGGCCATGAAGTAGTATCCACTCATTTCTAGAAAAAGAGAAGAGTTCCAGGATATTCAGTGAACCTCTTATGGTGAATTTTTGGGAGTACATGAACAAGTATCTCACAATATGGAATGCATTGGGAGAAATTTACACCATTGAAGGCAATTCTCAAGTTGATGTGATCATAGATCCATTTTAATATTTGAGCTTTAGCTCAGTAATTTAATCTCTCAAGATGTCTTTCTTTTTTACATTACTTTTTTAATTTTTGAGTTCCAAATTTTCTCCCGACCTCCAGCCCCTCCTTTACCATAAACATTGAGAAGGCATGCAATATAATAAGTGCATGTGTGAAGTCATGCAAACCATTTCAATATTAGCAATGTTGCAAGAAAAAAATTAAAAAATGAAAAAGCATTATGCAATCTGCATTGAGTTCACCACTTCTCTCTCTGGAGATGGAAAGCACTTTTCTTCATGGATCTTTTGGAAATATCTTAGATCATTGTCTTGATCAGAAGGGCCAAGTCATTTATAGTTGAGCATCCTTATAACATTGCTGTTACTGTGTACATTTTCCTGGCTCTATGTAAATTTTAAAGGACATTTAAATTTCAGCTTTTATTGGGAGTATTATTGGACCTACAGAACCAATGTAAATAAATATCATCATCATAACCCTCTGTAGCAGAGACTATGAGTTTTGTTTTGTTTTGTTTTTTTGGTCTCTGTTCTATATATGAAGACTCTGATTTGCCTATCATCATTTATACACCATTTCACACACAGTTTGCTCGTAAGTGTCAGAAGTGCTATTTGAACCAATGCCTTCTTGTGTCTAACTCCAGCATTCTATCCATTATTCCAGCCATAATCTTGAATTCCAGGTTACATATCAAACTACTTTCTTGGCATCGACAACTTGATGTTATTTCAGCATTTCAAATTCAACAGCTTCCAAAATGGAAACAATTATCCCTCCTGCTAAAGCTTTTCTTCCACCAAACTTCCCCTTTCTATTGGGGGTGGCATCATCCTTCCCATCCCCCAGCTCTGTAGTCTCATAGTCATTCTTGACTTCTGTTCTCTCTCTGGTCCCTTCAATATCCAACATATAACCAAACCTACCTGGAAATCTGTCAGTTCTAGCCAGCATTTCACCTCCCTTCCATTCTTCAGTCACAGATACCCACCCAAGTTGAAATGCCCATCAAGACTCATCTGAACTACTGGAATAATGCCTCCTCATTCTCTCTTCCTCCTCCCTTCCTCCCATCAGTTTAAGGCAAGGGTGGGGAACCTGTGACCTCAAGGCCACATGTGGCCCTCTAGGTCCTGAAGTTCAGGCCTTTGACTGAATCCAAACTCCACAGAACAAATCCCCTCACTGAAAGGATTTGTTCTGTAAAACTTGGACTCAGTCAAAAGGCCGTACACAAGACCTAGGCCAAATGTGGCCTCAAGGCTGCAGGTTACCCACCCCTGGTAAGCTCCGAGTGTCTCTTGTCAAGCGTCCTTTACAGCTGTCAAAAATACTCTCCCTGCCATAGATCTGACCATCTTTTTCATCTGCCACATATTTTCCCTGACTTCCTTTTACTTACAAATTCCTTTTCCTATCAACCTTTCCTGACTTGCTTTATATTATCCACCTTTAAAAAAGAAAATACCAACTCCATGCTTCCCTGGGCATTTGTCCCTTATATTTGAGCTATATTTCTGCCACACTGTCCTAGTTACTATTTTGTGAATTTCATATACTATATCCCATCTCTGTGATTTTGTACAGGCTAACCCCCATTACTGCAATCAATGTGCTTTTCTCCTCTAACTCCTTTCCACGAACCTTAGTTTTCTTTCAGAGAGATGTTCAGTCGTTTCAGTCATGTCTGACACTTCTTGACCCCATTTGGGGTTTTCTTGGCAAAGACACTGGAGTTATTTACTGCTTCTTTCTCCAGCTCATTTTACAGATGAGGAACCTGAGGCAAACAAGTTAAGCACTTACTAACTGTGGGACCCTGGGTGAGTCACTTAATTTCTGTCAGCTTCAGTTTTCTCACTTATAAAAGGGGAATAATAATAGCATATTATTATATAATTAATTAAATAATAATTACCTCCTAAATTTTTTTAAAGGTTGTTGCTGTTTGCTTATTTTTTTAGGATCGATTGAGGCAATATTTGTAAAATGCTTAGCACAGTGTTTGGCACACAGTAGGCACTATATAAGTACTTATTCTCTTGCCCCTGAAGACTCAGTTCTGGCACCATTTTCTATAAGAAACCTTCCCCAGTTCTCCACTGACAGTCTCCTTCATTAGATTGTCCTTCATTAATTTTATTTGCATGTGTAGTACTCCCCTAACCTTAGCAAAAAAGTAAGTTGCTTGAACACAGGGACCAATTTTTTTTCTCATATCTATGCCCACAGTGTTGCTTAATAAATATTTTGAAGTCAATTGAATTAGATGATTATCTGTCAACATGTCTTCAAATGTTTAATTTTCACATTCCTTTCAAAACTGCACTCTGGTTTCCATAGCAAAACCCAGAATAACCCAATTGATAGGTTCATATATTGACACCACTCTTCAAGTCCTGGGTGTTACTAAAGTCTTTGTTGTTTTTTTTTTTTTTGATTGTCAATAGAGAAGGTTTTCATAAATTTGCTAATTACTTCTTCATTGCTACAGAACATGTCTTCTGTTACCTTCTAAATTTAGATGGAGCATTTATTTATAGGATCATGGGTATAAGAGGCATTCAGTGATGAAGCTGAAGTCCAAGGTAACTTCAGGAATGTTGGAAACTTTCATCTGGGGCTGGGATGGACAGTGTCCACAGCTTCTCTAGGGTAGTCATGACCATGTCCCTTGCATAGACAAACTGATTCCAGGAGGTTTCTAGAGAATTCTGACTCACTCTTAGGAACCCATATTGACCAGGGGTTATAAAAATCACCAGGACTATCAAATATATTTCTCATATTGCACATATCCAGTCCAAAACAATAATCATTTATTAAGTACCTACTGCACACCAAGCACTGTGTTAGCCAATGGGGTACAATTAATGAAAAGACAGTCCCAGTCCTCAAGTAGTTTACAATCCAAAGTGTGTGTGTGTGGGGGGGGGACAACACACCAATGGAAGGAGGAAAGGGGACACTAGGGGCCGAGTTCTATCGGGATCTTGTTCTGAGGAGCCGAAGGTAGTCCGGCCGGGAGATGCAAAGTGAGTGTGTGTGTGTGGGGGGGGGAACAACACACCAATGGAAGGAGGAAAGGGGACACTAGGGGGCGAGTTCTATGGGGGATCTTGTTCTGAGGAGCTGAAGGTAGTCAGGCCGGCAGATGGAAAGTGGAGTGAGTCAGTCTAGGTCCTGCCCACAATAAAGAAAAGTATTGGGATGAAGAATTTGGTAGGAGACGGCATCTAACTTGACAAGAAAAAATCAGGGTGGGTTTTATCTTATCTTGATCTTGGCAATATTGTTGTACCCCATCACTGGCACCAGGGAAATTCAAGCCAGGCCCCTAAAGCTATAGTCTTAGATTTCAAATAGGAGGACATTAAGTAGAAAGGCCGTCTATTCAATGACATCTGTTGGAAGGAGTATTCCATTTGTGAATTTCTATGAGCAAATTTCACTGCACATATATTCCTAGCTTAAGCTATTAGCTTCTTGGAAGATAATGATCCTAGTCAAACATAAAATAGATTTTTCAGGGCCTATGAGTTCTGGTGACCTGCAAATGTTTGGACTATAGCAGAACAGCCATTCACCCTTGCAAAGAATAAAGGTTAAACTGTTACTGAAACACAGAAGGAATTTCCATCCTACCTGATTTATAAAAGATAAGCATTCTCCTCTCTGATTGCTAGGGTATCTGGGTATAAGCAGGTATTCAGTGCATGGCAGTGATTATACTACTATCACTCTGTACTCTGCATTACTGAACCATTTGTTGGATTATATATAAATGAGCTAATAGCAAATGCTCCATTAGGTGCTACTTCTACTGATTTACTATATATTTAGGATTACATTGTTTCTCTTTATTTCTAGAATTTTTTAAAACATAGTTTGCATAGGGCCTCCTACATTGTGTAGTAAAGAGGTCATGGGCTAGATATCTAAATTCTAGTCTTGCCTTTATAACCAACTAGCTATGTGACATGATTCAATTTCCTGAAGTATAATATTGAATAGATAAATTGAACCTTTCCTCCAACAGTCAAGTAAAGAGACTGCCTGATGTAAAGGAGAAGGCAGAATTGAAATCATAAAACCTGGGTTCAAATCTTGCCTCAGTCACTTCCTAGTTGTGTGACTCTGGGCTTGTTTACTATGGAATCCTTCTGTATTTTAATTTCCTCCAGGGTAAAAGGGAGGGGTCTCTTAATGTCCTCTACAATCTTTTCTAGACAGAAACCTAAGATCCTAACACAAAATGATCTCCAAATTTTTCTTATAGCTGTAATTATACAATAGCTATGGTCCACATGGTCAGTTTGTTTAATAGCCTCTGATTATATAGATTAAGACCTAGGTGAAAAAAAATTATATGGATTGATTTCTAGAAATTACACAAATTTATTAGAATCACACAGAAGGAAGGAAACGAGCATTCATTAAGTGCTTTCAAATTGCCAGGTACTTCACAATTATCTCATCTGATCCACACAGCAACCCTGGGCTGTAGGTGCTGTTGTGATCTTTAATTTACAATTGAGGAAATTGAGGCAGACAGAAGCTAAGTGACTTTCCCAGAGTCACATAGCTAGTATCTGAGGGCAGATTTGAACTCACGTCTTCCTTACTCCAGGCCCAGTGCTCAAGCCCCTGCATCACCTAGGTACTTTTAGGTTCATGGTTTTTAACTGGAAGGAAACTTAGAATCCCTCTAGTCCAGCTCTTATTTTTTAGTAAACTCGGAGGGTTTACTAAAAGGCCCTCAGACAGAGTGGAGAAACTAGGAGCTACCATAGTGCACAGGGCCTGGAGTCAGCAAGTCATTGTTGCTCTAGAGTCATTTCAGTCTAGTCTGACTCTTTGTGACCCCATTTAGGTTTTTCTTGGCAAAGATATTGGAGAGAGTTGGCATTTTATTCCACAGACCCTTTTACAAATGAGGAAACTGAGGCAAACAGATTTAAGTGACTTCGCCAGGGTCACACAGCTAATAAGTAAGTGTCTGAGGCCAAATTTGAACTTGGGAAGTTGAGTGTTCCTGGTACTAACCCCAGTATTCTATCCAGTTCACCACCTTGAGTTCAAATCTGGTCTCAGACACTTATTACTTCTGTGATTCTTGCCAAGTCACTCAACTTCTGTCTGCCTTAGTTTCCTCAACTGCAAAATAGAGACCATAACAGTACCTACTTCTCTGAGTACTTATGCATCTTCAAATGAGATAATACTTATAAAGCACTTAACACATATTAGGTGTAATGGTTATATAATCAGAATTGGAAGATCCCTTTATGTTGGCAAAGGTAGCAGATACTTAGTGTGTGGAATGACTTGCAGTGAAGTTCCCATTCTGAATATCATATATACATTCTTATTACTTCCTTGTATTTTGTAACTAAGTTCAGTATTGTTTTCCTATATATATGTGTGTGTGTGTGTGTGTGTGTGTGTGATTGTGTATTTCAAGGTAATGTAAAAGCTATTAAGTATCAATACAATTGATTGGATTAACTATTGAGACCAAATTAGAGGTGTTTTTAGTTTGGGGAAAGGAATGGTAGTTGAGAGGTAGCAAAGAGTTAAGTTTCTGTAGAACTGCAAGAATTGCTGAAACAAGACTACTGATAAAAAGTACCAGACAGTAGCCTTGGAATAAGTTTGAGTTCCCAGAGAACTCCTAGAAAATATGAAAAATGAAATAATGTTGGCAGCAGCAGGTGGACTTGACCAATCAGAAAGCAGACAGCGGCCTTGGGACACTCAGGCCCAGATAAGGACACATCTAGGTTGGACTGAAGGTGGTACAGTATTCTGAGGTTCTTACTGAGTTAATTTTAAGAGTGCCCTATGAGTGGAAGACTTTGCCCCATGAGTGGAAGACTTTTTGACTATTGTACTTTGAGACTATATTGTGATACTGATTGAGTTATCTTAAGACTTTGACCCATGAGTGGAAGACTTTGACTATTGTACTTTGAGATGATTGTTCTTTGTTCCAAATACTGTGACCACTTTGGTGGAAACTATGTGGTCATTTTAATGATAAGTTATTTGCGAATATAAGTTATAGTATTGTAAATGCTGTACCTTGATTTTCTGTGAAAGTTTTGCTTTGATTTGCTATGGAATAAATAGAGTGTTCACTATACTGTGTAATCAGAACCATAAAAGCTGTTCACAGTAGGATTCTTCTGGAAAGCTGTTTGTGAATGGCATTACATTAGATGCTGTATAAATAATAAAATAATAATAATAATAATAATAATTATTACTATCAATTAGTAAGCAAGTGGTATGAGACCAATAAGAATACCTTCTGGGTATTATCCCTTAAATTTTGGTTAATTTAATTGGTGGGGGAGGGGGAAATGATTTACTACAAGGATGCCTGTGATTCTTCATTAAACTGCATAGGCAACCATGTCTTCAAGAAAGCTTTGACAATCAAGCACATGTTATGTCTGGCTAAACTGAAAAGATTTCATATTTTGAGCATAGCACTATGGAATGTATATCTATAGTCCAAGAATCAGTCCAGCTAAATTTGGAGAGATTCATTATTTTGCTGATGATGGAATTTTGGGGTCAAAGCATTTCTCAAGACTACTAAGTTGTAAAGAGATCACAAACTGAATTTTCAGAGAAGGTACCTGACTGATGAAATCCTGTCTACTTGAAATACTGCAATATAAATAATGGTGTAAAGAAATATAATTGTGTAAAAATAAAGGAGGTGTAAAGATTTGGATTGAGACTGAAGTTGAATTCCCCCGGTACTTCTTAGCTCTGGACAAGTGATTTAACATTTCTGAACCTCAGTATCTTTTTCTTTCTTTTTCTTTTTTTGGGGTTAAGTAACTTGCTCAAGGTTACATGGCCAGTTATTTTTGGGTGTGGTGCTGAGTGTCTGAGCCCGGGATTCAATCTCCAGGTTTTCTCAACACTGGAGCCGGTGCTCTTACTCGCTGAGCCACCTGGCCGCCCCTAAGCAATTGGGGTTAACTTGCTCAAGGTTACACGGCCAGGTGTTTCTGTGTGGGTGCTAAGTGTCTCAGCCTGGGATTCGATCTCCAGGTCATCCTGACACTGGAGCCGGTGCTCTTACTCGCTGTGCTACCTGGCCGCCCCTCAGTATCTTTTTCTATAAAATATGGGTCTAATGTACCCAACTTACAGGGTTGTCATAGAGACTCAGATGAAATTGTGTGTACAAAAAATTTTTAAGAAACTTACATTGTACTTTAGCCTATTTCCTGACAAGATTGCCCAATAAAACAGGCCAAACAACCACAGATAAGTCAGAGAATTTTCTGGAAGTCTAGAAAGAACCATCCTGGTTAAGTTTACTGGGGAGGAGGGAGTAATAAATATAAATATCCCTTGGGTAAAATAGACCAGATATAGAATATAATATTAAAATGACATCTGTAGATCCTTCTATCCCTTTGGTTTTCATAAAACCTAACCTTTACTGTAAAAACTACTTGAAGATAAGACTCACAGTTAGACTGCCCTTTTCCTATATGCTCCCATTCCTTTCTTAAGCATTGAAGGATATTTTCCATTACTTTTTGAGACTAGCCTTTCCAAGGACTATGGGACCTTCTTGCTAAATACTATAGCCTTTATTCAGTCCTTCCAGATGAGTGTTACAAACTCCTTAGTACTCCCTCTTCCCCCACTTTTTGTTACCTTCATAGAATCCAGGGATATATAACTGTATACAGCCTATATTTTTCTAAGTGGAGTGATGTTGATTTGTTCACAAAGAATTTCAACAAGGTTTCAATCTGTTTTTCAAGTTGTCTGAGAAAATTTATCCATCTTCTCCCTCCTGTTCTATAGATGTTTTAGCTGTTTTCCTCTTTCATTAAAATTCTGTAGGTTTTTAAAAAATAAAATCTTCTCCAACAGACAAATAGTAATTTATTTAAGAAATCATTTATTATAAGCAGCCTAGATTTCCCATTCTATTATTACTTTCTTGTGAATTTGTAATTATTTGAGATAACTGAAAAATATATAAAATATTTGGGAATCTAATCTACCAAAGCACACAAAATGTATGGATTAGACTTAAATGTTCACTTTAAGAAAAAAAAAAAGAACAACTTATATTGCTATAGATATTCAGTTATCATGGCTGGGCCTTGCCAACATAAAAATGACAATATTTTCAAAGTTAATGTCTATGTTAATGCAAAATCAAAATATCAAAGGTATAATTTACCTATCATAATAAAAACTGCATAAATTGTTTAGAGGAACAAAATCTGGTATTCAAGTTTTCTACAATCCATACCAGTCAAATACTGATATTATTTTCGTTTCTTTCCACAGGGCTTCAAAACTTTTCTCAAGTTACTTCTGTTATCATGAGGTTTGATACCTTTCCTTAAGGTATTGTTTGAAAGCTCCCTTCCTTTCTCCAGCACTTACAATGGCAATGGTTGCTGCATATAGTATTGTGTGCAGTTCTTTGAAATGCCTTTATATTTTCTATCAAATATTGTGGGAGAATGAAATGTGATGATTTTAGCAAATGCCAGTGGTTTTTTTAAAGTCATTTTTGGTATAATTGGTCTGTTATATTTGTGCTATCTTCCTGAAATGGGGATTTCTGAAATTTCAGTTTAAGTATGTCCACCTCCTCTTTCAAATAATTTGAGAATGATATTTTTTCATCCATTTCTGCATTTGGTAGAATTTCCAGAATTTGAATTAATTCAAGATTATCAAGAATTCAGAATCTTCAACTTTTTTGCTTTTTAATTTCAACACTTAATTTAATTTAATCTGTTTTGGGAGGTCAAGTTGTTGTTTTTTTCTTTTTTTTTTCTCATTATTCCCTTGCATTGGTCTTCATCACATTGGATAACTAGAAGATCGGGGTACTGTTTAAAAAAAAAAGCTTTATGATGCCCTTTCTTGTAACTATTTAAGATGTGTTTTTAATCTTGCTAATGATATGATACTGATGTGTAACTGAAGCATTAATGTCTTCAGTCTACTTCACCTACGGTTTGTTTGTCTGTTGTAATGATCTGTACCATACCTCTGTATGTCCTCTATCTTCATGTGTTGGGTCTGTTCTCCTGTAACTTAAAGTACCACAACACAAAGGAGAGTTACCTGTTCTGCTTGTGCTTCATGTCAAGCTCATCATTCTGATGATTTCAAGTATGGCCAGTCTGCACTTCCATATTCCCCAGTTAATGTCTCTTACTTTTAAAGTAGCTACATGACACTAACCAAGATGCTAACACAGGCAGTGGCATCTCTAGAATCTAATTCCTTAATGGTGCAGGATTCCTAGCTCTACAGACCTTCATAACTCTATAGTCTCAGGGCACACCATGACCTCTCTATACACAACCCAAGTTATCACTATCATATTTTGCCATCCCTATTTCCCTTAATTGTACAGATGTTGGTATGAAGTATTCAGGAGATGTTGATTGTTTTTTTTTTAATAATAATGGTGGTAATAACAACAACAAGAAAGAGCAGCAAAAATATTCTACATGAACTATGATTTTTTTTTGTTACTATAGCAGCAAGCACCCCAAGAGTCCTCAGGGTCGCTGCCAACACAGGTTCTTAGATCTGCTTTGATAAAGGGAAGCAACTCAAAATTGGTTAACAAGCTTATTTTAATCAGTCAGACATGTATCGTTTACCAAGTTCAGGGGAAAAAGGTCAGCACCCCGAACTTCAGAATATACAGAGAGAATTATCAAGACAGAGAAACAGATCAAGTAGACAGTTTCCAAACTGTCCAACATACATACCAAATCAACATCTGAGTTTCAACATCTGGGTTTTTCAAAGCTGAGGGGGGGCTCTCAACAATGGCTTCCCAGAATCCAGATCAAATCACAGAACACTTCTCAAAGTGAGCCCCAAAACAAAGCTACACATAAGGGCTTATATAGCCTTCTCCTGGCTCAGAGAATGTAACAACCTTATTGACTCACTGGCCAATCAAAAAGTATCTACTGAAAAACAAGCCTCCCACCCCAGGCTCCAGGTGCACTTTAGCCTAGGGGCAGGGAAGATCTTTAAATTTACATTCCCATTACAGCTACTCAAAAATGAAAAGTTGTTTCAAACAATACTCTACCTCTTGATACCCTCCCAAAATTGATTGGGTCTGCATTACCTACATTGTGCATCCTGAGATTTTAGGATACCAGAAGTAGTCTTGTGTTTTTTAATGAGAACATAACACAGTGACAAATGGGATTTAATCACTTTGTTTAAATAGAGTTAGAAAAAAAAATGGTGGACTCAGAATTGTGATCTGGAAGCTTATGTGATTGATTTTCAAAATCATTCCATTTAATGGGTAAGATTTTTTTTAAGTATAATTTTTTTTTAATTTTAAAGAATTTTTTTCTTTTAGTTTACAGTATTCAATTCCACAATTCCTTGAGTTTCACATTTTGTTCCCCTCCCTGCCCTCCCCCCCCCATGGCGGCATATATTCAAGTATAGGATCTGTAAATACGTTCACATTTTACATTAGTCAGGTTATAAGGACAGATTGTAGCAGTTGGAATGAAAAATGGTAAAGAGGGCATAGAACTAAATGAGAGAAGGAAAAAGATCAAGTATTTTGCTTCCACCTGGATATAAACTCAGTTCTTTCTAGTTCTTTCTCTGGATGCACAAATTTCTCTCCATCATGAGTCTTTTGGGATTGACTTATATCACTGCATTGCTGAGAAGAGTCCAGTCTATCAAAGTTGGTCATCACACATACGTTGTGTCTGTAATTGTGTACAAATTTCTCATGGTTCTACTCTTCTCACTCAGCATCAGTTTGTATAAGCCTCTCCAGGTAAATATGAAGACCGTCTGCTCCTCGTTTCTTATAGCACAATAGTATTCCATAACATGCATATACCACAACTTGTTCAAGCCATTCCCCAATGGATGGGCACCCCCTTAATTTCCAATTCTTTGCTACCACAAAAAGAGCTGCTATAAACATTTTTGTACATATGGGTCTTTCTCCCATTTCTATGATCTCTTTGGGATATAACCCTAGGAGTGGTATTGCTGGATCAAAAGGTATGAAAGTATTTATAGCCCTTTGGGCATAATTCCAGATTGGTCTCCAGAAATGCTGGATCAGTTCACAAATCCACCAGCAGTGCTTTAGTGTTCCAATTTGCCCACATCCTCTCCAGCATTTGTCATTTTCCTGTTTTGTCATCTTAGCCAATCTGACTGGTGAGATGTGGTACCTCAGAGTTGTTTTGATTTGCATTTCTCTAATCAATAGTGAATTAGGACATTTCTTCATGTGCTTATAGGTATCTTTAATTTCTTTCTCTGAAAACTGCCTGTTCATATAATGGGTAAGATTTTGAGAGGGTGAAAGGAAATATTTCAACATAAGTCATTTCAAGTAATGAGACCAAGGTTCAAGTGTGATATATCATATATATATATATATATATATATATATATATATATCTATATATATATATATATGCATATGTACATACAAATATTGTATATGCAACTTGAATGTGTACATTCACACTGTGTTTAGTTTTATACTTTCAGAATTTTTATCATTCTTAATTTGTTTGTTCAAGGATAGGTTTTCTAGTGGAATACACTCAGGGTGGTCATATGAAAAACACTGATTGAAGAGACTTTCATTTCTGTTCATTGTGTTGCAGGAAACAAAGCACATTTTAAAAGCTTAACCTTACAGAGGTGGAAATGGGGAAAGTAATTCAATCTTCATAAAGATGGATTTGGACCCAAACAATGAGGGTCATCATTTTTAATTTATTAATTTTTAAACAGGAGATTAGAAAGGAGCATAAAGTGTTATGCAGGATTACAGATAAAGCTGACAATCTCAGGAAAAACAGTCCATTCAGGACTGTTTATATTAACAAGAAATGTTCTCAGCAGATATAATTAAAATGATTACGAGTCTAGCCTTTGGCACATAGAGAAGTACTATTTTCAGGAAAAGGTCCAAGAAGAGCAAAATGTAACAAATGGTATCACACAGACAGATGCACCCCGCCAAATCATCACAAAGATTCTAAAATACATATTTGTAAAAGCCAAATGTTTGGGTCAATTCAATACAATCCAACAAACATTTGGTATTAGTGATTATAGGAGCTGACATTTAGGTAGTGCCTCTATAATTTGTAAAATGTTTCATGTACCTCAATTCATTTGATCCTCACAACAGCCCTGTGAGGTAGACATTATAGGTATCATTCTCTCTCCATTTTATAGGTAAGGATACTGAAGGCACAGATAGGGAATGTCAGAAGCAGGTTTTGAGTACAGGGCTTCCTCATTCAGCACTCTACCCCCTTTAACTTCCCTCCACTCTCCTGTACAAAGTACTAGAAAATACTAACTCTAAAGGAAAAATAGTTTCAGCCTTTTTTGAGCTTACATTCTGCTGTCTCCCTTTCCAGTAAGGTATCAGGTTGGGGATAGCAAAATTATTTGTCTATCTTGCTTTCTTTATATATTCTCCATTACACAGGTACACACACATATATACATGTGTATATATGTGTGTATTTACATGGATATATGTTTATATATCTATACCTATCTATTGGTAGGTATAGATATAGGTATAAATAAACATATAAAGATAGATAGAAATGGAGATAGGGATAGGGATAGAGATAGAGATAGAGATAGAGATAGAGATAGAGATAGAGATAGAGATATACATAGTATTCCTATCTTGCCCAGACTGCAACTCTCATAGTCACTCATATGTATTATCCCATTACGGGTAGATAAGGAATCTTTGACTTGCTCTTTTTCCAGGAGCCTGGTGGATCCTGCTCTTAGGTGCTTAACATATGGGGGACAGACTAATTGTGGACACCTTTGGCTTTTAGTCATATAGCAGCTCAGAAACTCTGACCTCAAGTAATCCACCAGGCTGTCTCACCAGTAGCAGGGATTATAGTCATGTGCTACCTTCACCTGGCACACAAATATAAATCTTAACTGCTGTATATGACTCAACCCTGGAGAAGAACAACTGGAAGAAATGATTCAATCAACAAGCATTTAATAAAAATCTATTATATTTTGGGCCTTGTCATAGAGGGTAGAGATTAAAATACAAAGAATGAAAATAATCTCTATCTGTTCCTTGTTCATCTATGGATAGGTATTTGTGTCTATGAATTGACTTGTGTGTCTTTGCTTTTATCTGATTTGAGTTGATCCCAAGGGGAAATCAGAAAGGTATTTTAAAGTTATGGAGTTTTGCTTAACTATCCCACTCTGAGAATGCATCTGCTTTTATTCTATTGGTGAACCAGCTGTTTTTACTAGCTTGATTGTCATAATTTGACATAATAAAAATAACTTCAATCTGATCTCATTCATGTAGGCCCTCCCACCATCTACAAAGATTACCATTTCTCAATCCTTCTCACCTAATATGATTCTTATCTAGCTTTTTAAGTAAGTTTTTCACAGAATATGTACCCACCAGGAAAGTTTTTTTTTTTATTTCTAGTTCTAGTATTTCATAGTAGTTAGTGCTACACTCTGACTCTCTGTGATATTTGTGATTTAAGATTTGGTAATCTTATGATCCCTCACTCCTGTTTTGTTTTCTAAGTGTACATGCCTTTGATGATATGATATCTTTAGGATAAATTTGATTCAGTTCAGTGATTAAGGAAACATGAAATGTTTGTGATGTATGAGGCACTGGGTTAATCACTGAGGATTCAAAGAGACACTTAACATTGACTTCTCAAAGTACCTAAAACTTAATGGGGTGAATTGGGGGGAGGATGTGAAGCCACCATTGATAATATGTTACAGTTTTTATATACCATCATGCCTATTTGTATTTTTCTTTGAATCACCTGCAATTTTGATTTATGTTATTCCAAAATTCACAACTCTGTAACATGACCTGGAAAATGTTAGTGTTAAAATGATGAACTTTTGCATCAGGGAGCAGCTTGGGATGATTGCCTAGGGAATTTCTTCAATGTGATTCATCTCAGTCACCTCTTATACAATTTGGGCACTGCTCATTGTCCATCTATATCAACAACTGACTGAGATAAGACAAAGCTGAACGTGTTTTTACAAGTTGTAAGACATTCAAGGTTTTTTTTTTCTTTTTAGATAAAGATCAAATATAAACAGACTTCCTGACTTCACTTCTAATTCCATGGTGACACACAGAATACAGTATAGTATAAGGCTGCTTGTTGGCTAAGGTACAAAAGGCAATCAATAAGAAATACAGACAAAACTCCAAAATCAATTAATATTTTTCTGGATTTTTTTTTGCACTCTGTACACACGTATTTCATTTCATTAGACTGAGAACCTCACTTTCCATATTTGTTCTAATTGGTCATACTGGTTTTGTAGCTGAGTTTCCATGAAATGTACCTTGACCATAGTCCATTGGGAGGGGGTGGAGAAGAGAAGAGTTGATAAAATCTAATACCAAATAAAGCCAGTTATCTCTTTTAGTCTTGTGATGCTAAGCTACTAATTTGGAGGTCATAGAGAATCCACAAATCCCAGAACTAGAAATAACCTTGGAGATCATCTAGCCCAGAGATACCCAACTCATAATTTGAGGGTGGAGTATGGGAGAGTGGCAAGTGCCAGATGAACTTCAGAGTAGAACAGGAACAAATGAAAATGTAATTAGGAAATGTTTAACACAACAAATAAAAATATAATACAACATAGATAATGTTAATTTTTGGTTTTCTAAGTCAACATGCCTCCTGTTTCTATTCAAGTTTAACAATCTTCCTCATTTTGGAGGAAAAATAAATTGAGCTACAAGTAGGGAATTTGATTTGTCTGAAACACTCAGATTAGAATATATGACATTGGAGTTTTCTTTCAACCCCCAATTTTTGTTTCATACAGGTAAAGATTCAAACTCTGGTTTGTTTGTTTGTTTGTTTACTCCAAAAGCAGTATTGTTTCCTTTATACCTTATGCCATTGCCTGAAGCATCCTTGGTAAGGATACTGCCCTCCCCTCTGGCCAATCATTTCCATATTGTCCATTCTTTTTCTATAAAATATATCACATCTGTCCCCTTCTTTTCATTTACACAACTATCACCCTACTTTAGACCCTTAACATCTCTGGCCTTGACTATTACAGTAGGCTCCTATTTGCATTCGTTTTTTATTTCAGTCTCTCCTTTTGCAATCTATTGTCAACACACTTGCCTGCACAGTATGACTCATGACTATCTTTCCAAACATATCTCACATTACTCTTTTTCACACGTTTGCTGTTCCAGCCAAAATGTCGTTTTGTCTGTTCTTTAAATTTGGCATCCCATCTCTCAACTCCATGCCTTTGCATGGGGCAATCCACCATTTCTACAATGTTCCCTTCTCACCCTGACTTTTTGGAATTTTGAGCTTCCTTCAAAGCTTAGCTTTGGTGTCAGTTTTACTCTGAAGCTTTTCCCAATCCCCCCAGTTTTAATATTTTGTCCTTCAAAGTCTTTTTTTTTATCTATGTTTCTATTTATATATCATATCCTCCAACAGAATGTAAACTTCTTGAAGGCAAGGACTATTAATATCATTTTTGCCTCTGTCTTTCCAATGCCTAGCATCAGGTTTTTCACATAATAGGTGATAAATAAATATTTGCTCAAGTCAAAGATGAAGAATTTTCCCCCCAAATAACATTTCTCCTTTTTCCCCTTTTTCTACCTGTATAAATGAACAAGAGGAGGTAAGGATAGGGAGGAGGAGACCTCATTACCCCATTGGTAGTGCTATACTGTTTAAAACCCTATTATATCTACCTTACCATTGAACTCTCATGAACATATTTAGTGCTTCACATGAATTGAAAAAAATGTCAGATCCTGTTTCCTCCTCTGATTTCAGCCTTTCACTGTGGGATTATTACAAACTGCCTAAGGCATAACTTTCCTTTTAATACCATGCAGAAAATGCAGACTTTCAAGACTTGCTATTGTTCACCATTATGTAACAGATGAGAAGTGGCACATAGTTATTAAATTGTCAGGATATTAAAAATCATAACAAAAATGTATACATTATCAAGCAACTAGCCACATTCTATCATCCTCCAGAGAGAAATTCTGGAATAAAGGAAAATGGAGAGGAGTGATGAGCTCAGATGATTTAGACTTCAAATTGCCTCTAATATAAAAAATTCCTTCACTTGGCAAGTCAAGTCCTTTAAAATCTGACTGCACCATACTTTTCCAAACTTTTTCCCCCCATTAGTCTCCTTCAGCCAAACTGGCCTGTTTCCAATTCTCCTTACCTGGTATTCTATCTCCCATTGCCTTGCCTTTGCACACACTATCTCCCTGACCTAAGATTCCTTCCCTCCTCCATCTTTTGAAATGTTTAGCTTCCTTTAAGGTTGTCTCAAAAGCCACCTACATTAAGTCTTTATTCTCATATTCATTTATACTCTCTTCTTTCACAAACCATCTCAGGTAAGCTTCTTGTGCATATATTGTACAGTGGACACTACAGACTACTTAAAAAATAGTCCCAACAGCTAACAGTGCATGTAATAACACCTAGCATGTAATGGAAATTTAAAAAATAACTGTTCAATTAAATTGAATCAAAGATCATCTACTTCTGTCACCTCATTCAACTGATGAAGAAATAAAGCAACTGAAGCTTCAAGGAGGTAAGTGACTTGTCCAAAGTCACAGAGACAACAACTGGCAGCTTTTATTCAGAATATAGTGTTATTGGCAATGACTATATCCAAATGTATTCACAACAAAAGACAACTATGTAATGAAGTTGCAAAGATCATTAGAAGCACAGAATCCTCACTGCCTTACCCAGGCGTGGGAGACCTTCGCCCTCAAGGCCACATGTGGTCCTCTAGGTCCTCAAGGGCCCTCTAGGCCCCTGTTAGGGCCACACTTGAGGACCTAGATGGCCACTTGTGGCCTCAAGGCTGCAGGTTCATCACCCCTCTCACCATCTACATCATAGTGTTGGGGGATGCAATAGGTTATACAGGAACTCTGATCCTTATCAAAGACCAGAATGCCTGTGATTCAGTCTGGAAAATAATTCAGTAGGCTCAAGCAAACTTGGAGTCAGAATTGTAAAAGTTTATTGTATGCTTTACAGTGGGCAAGGGTCCTTAGGGGACCTGCAAGTTTATTGTAATGCTGTACAGCAGGCAAGAGTTCTTAGAGAACCTGCAAATTTAAAGAAGACATAGGCATAGTTTTTAAGGAGTCTAGGCAATTAATCAGACATCAATTATGCTAACTAGGTGAGTAAGAGTGGGATTAGGGAGGAGTTAAGGAGTGGTCAGTGCTTAAAAGAACACAAACTTTTAATGCCAACTGCTTAGGTGTATTGCCCATAATTCACTGGGAACTAGCCCAAGGGGAGGGGCTACCTGGAGGTGTGGTTTTAGGCCTGAAACATCACTAAGTTAGCTAGCAGTTAAGGGCTGACTGAGAAGTGCCTAGTCTGCCACCCATCAGTGTCATGCTTGACAAGATGGATGTTGGGAACCAAGGCTGACGGAGAGTCAGTATGTGGATAATTGGCTAAGGAGTTAGTTAACCTATAGATAGTGCTTTGAAGGATTCTTGGTGCAGCTGACCACTTACTAAGGGTACATAACATTTGCCTAAGCTAAAATGTGTATAGATGGTTTAGTGAAGGATTCATAGGTGTAGCTTGTTATTGTTCCAAGCAGAGATAAACAGTTCATGAGTTGTTGTTGGGAAGAGTTAATGCTCTGAGGCTGGAGGGTGGAAGGGGGGGAGGAATGTGATTTTACAGACTGGTTTTACAAATTGATTTTACAAACTGATGTTACAAACTGATATTACAGACTGATGTTACAAACATAGATTCCAAGCGCCCCATCAATAGAACTGCTGTGAGTATCAAATAAGGTAATATATGCAGAATGCTTTACAAACATGTTTTGTTTGGCTACAGGGCACTTAGTCTCTAGTCACAAGAGCTCTCATTGGCCTTCTATTAAGTTTTGGTAAAAGTAGGCATTTGCGGTAGGGCACTGTAGGTTCAGTATTGGTCATAGTGAAGGACAGGGCCTCTCTCCTGCCCCCTCACACATACTAGCTCTGTGACCCTGGGCAAGTTATTTAACCTTTTTTTTTTTTGGGGGGGGGTCAGTTTGTCATCTGCAAAATGAGGAGGCTGAACCTGATGACCTCTCAGGTACCTTCCTACGTGAAAGCTCAAGTTGTGATGCTATTGGTACAACTCACACTTATGAATTCAAGTTTAATGTATCAAACATTGAGTGTGTACTAGGTACAAAGCACTGTGCTGGGCTCTGGGGATTCATTAAAACAATAAATAAATAAAGAATCCCTACTTTCTAGGAGCGCATACTCATTGAGAATACCTTTATTTTGGAGCCTTGGCGCGGGGAAGGGGGAAGATCATGGTGGCTGCCTGGGAAGAAGCTGTGGTCGCATCCTCTCCTGCCCCCAGGCGCGGGGAGTGTGCTCCCCAGCGGCTGGATGCCCCAGAGCGGGCCATGTTGACGCTCTGGGGCACCATCCCCAGAGTGGTCGCAGGTCCCATTGGCCGCTGTGGTGCGCACCGCCTAAGCGCTGGCTTGTTCTACACCGTGAGGAGGGGCCCCGAGACCCACTTGTTCCCCACCTGCAGTGAATGTGAAGCACAAGTGAACCGATTTCCTGCTGCCAGGTTCAAGACGTTTGGGACTGAGGATGAGGCTTGGGTCTTCGTCCAAAATACTGTGAGCCTCGATCATTCAACAGAAAAAGAAAAGTGGCCCAGGAGACCCCAAAGTGAAACCAAACGAGACCCTGTGAGTCATCAGATGAACGAAGAGAAGAGCCTTGCGCAAAGCTTACAAAACAAAACAAAACAAAACACAGACACAGTACCTTCGCTTAGCAAAGAAACCTTTTCTTACACGGAAGATGCAGCTGTGGTTTACACCAGTGTTTGGCTGCTGCTCGGGTAATGGGAAAGCTCAAGCAGGTATTAGTGTTTATTGGGGGCCAGGTCATTCTCTAAGTGTGGGTGATAGACTTCCTGGGTGACAGAGGAACCGAAAAGCAGAAATACATGCTGCCGGTAAAGCAATAGAACAAGCCAAGAATGAAAACATCAGTGAGCTGGTCCTCTACGTAGATAGCATGTTTACTACACATGGCATAACGAGTTGCGTTACAGACTGGAAGAAAAATGGCTGGAAAAAAAGCACAAGGAAAAGTTGTCATTAACGAAGAAGATTTTGTTAAGTTTGATACACTTTTTCAGGGCATAGACATTAAATGGGTGCTTGTTCCTGGTCATTCAGGGTTTGCAGGCAATGAAGAAGCTGATAGATTAGCAAGAGGAGTTAAACAAACAAACAAAAAGAAAACCTCAAGAATCAACACAGCATAATTTTTATCATCTAATTAAAGAACAAACCAAATGCTCTTCAGTTATTCTTCGTGTGAAAATTTGCCTATAGGACATGAACTATTACAGGTGGGCTTGGGAACATTCTTGTTTGATCAGGAAGACTAGTTTTCTGTTGAAGTTCAGTATATTAAACTACCCTTCCCTTAAAAAAAAAAAAAGAAAATCTTTATTTTTTCCTCGAAGTAAATGAGAACAATAGAATTTTATCATAATCTTCCCCAAATGGGCTCTTCTTTCTTTCTTAAGTATCAAGTCTAAATAGAAAATATACCGTGAAAGAACCGGCTTCTAGAAATGGAAGCATTATGCCTCAGGTATCCTACATACTTGAAGAACATTTTTAAAAAGATACCCAAACCACATACACCATATTGTCCAGTATTCTTCAAAATGATCATTTTATAAAAATAACAGTAAAAACATCAAACTTGAAAGTTTGTGTAGTACTTTATATAAATTATTTCACTTGATGCACATGATAACTGTGAAGTTGCTAATAATTGTTATCCACTTTTTAAAGATAAGTAGAAAGGGAGGTTCCATGATATATCCATTGCTTAGTGTCAAAGGTGATGTTTGAATCCAGATCTTTCAGATACAAAATTTCTATCTATACCACATAGCATTAAAAAAAAAAAGTTATATCACACTATGGAAGTATTCTTTTTCCTTATGTGTGTGTATGTATATGTTTGTATGTTTACAGGCATACATGTTTAAGGAAAAATTATATATATGCATAGGTACACAGACCTGTGCACAAGTGCACAGACATATATGTACTATAGATGTGTATCTACATATATATCTGCTATCTACATCGACATCTACTATAGATGTATATCTATCTACATCTTCTTAAATAAGGCAGCTACTTTATTTATAAACTTCATGTAGGCTTTTCTGCTCCTACCACATGGAGACTATAAATTCCAGTCAAACTAGACTATTTTTTCTCCCCCAAACAATCAATAGATTGCTACAATAGATTCTACAACTTTGTTTCTGTTACTCTTCTACTCTGAAACACTTCCCCTCTCTGGAGTATCAAACCCCAAGATTCATACTTAGTCCAACAAATGACCCAGATGCAGACAGGTAATTCCCACCTAGGCTGGATGGGATGAGGTCATAATCAAGAAGTATGAAAATAAAATGAAAATCCCAGCTGAGTCATCTATAGGATACATACAACAGATCACAATATAGTTATCTGAAACAAATGGGAAAAATGGTTTCCAGCGTAAAGGTCGGGACCAGGAGTAACAAGCAGGATAGGGAAACGAAATGTAGGGCCATCATCGTTTTTATGGCTTAATTTGTATCCCCAAATCCTTGGTATTTTATTGAATTTGTCATCTTTTAGTTCTTGTTCAGTGAAAACATACATCCTTATCAGGGGTGCATGAGCATGTGATATATTCTTTTTTTTTTTTGCTTTTTGGAGGGCAATTGGGGTTAAGTGACTTGCCCAAGGTCACATGGATAGATTTGTGTTACATTTCTGAGGCCGAATTTGAACTCAGGTACTCCTGACTCCAGGACCAGTGCTCTATACACTGCACCACCTAGACACTACTATATTATTCTTTCTACAAAGTATACCTCAAAGTCCTGGGAAAATATAGGCAACAAAAAGAACAGAATGATAAGTGACTCCAAGATAATGTGCTTGGGTGAGTTAAATCTGGAGTAGTCTCTTCCCTCTCTCTCTCCCAAACAACAACATCAATAACTAACACACTTCTGAAAGATCATTACAGGTCATGCCAACCCACGGTGATCTTTTCCTCATTTGGTCTTTTATCTCATCTGTATCTTGCCATATCATCTTAGATGCAGGGAAGTGAGCTAAATAAATTGAGGCCAGTGGACTAGAACTAGTCAAATGATCAGATATAAACTGTAGTAATTAATAGATCTGTCAACTTGGAGAGAAGTTTCTAATTGAATGCCCCAGGGATCTGTCCTTGACCCTGCTTTGTTCAACATTTCTGCCATGACATGGATTAAAGCATAGATTATAGGTTTATAAAAATTGTAAGTAGCAAAAAAGATCTGGAAAACATAGCTAATGTGTTAAAGTACAGAAACTGAAAAGATTTTTGCAGACTAGAGATGTGGACTTACTCTAATAGATTAAAATAATAAGGATGGGTATACATTTGTAGACTTGGGTTTTAAAAATAGTTAATTAAAATGCAAGATTTGACTCTCTCATGTGAAAAAAAACGTACCATTTTAGTAAAACACAATGACTGTAACAATATCGTTATAAAACAACCATGAAACAACTAACAGTGAATATGGAAAAAATAAAAAAAAAGCCTAGGAATGCAAAGAAGAGTGATGACATACCTCCACTCCTTTGAAAAGATGAGGGGTTCATCAGTGTGGAATGTTACATATGTATTCAAACTTGTTGATGTATGTATGGGTTTCGTTTATCTTTTTTTCTTTTCCTTTTGCTTTTTAAAATTATTCTGTATTATACAAGATGGTTTTCTGGGAAGGAGACTGGAAAGGATATTGAGAGAAAATGTTGGCAATATGAAAAGAACAGATATCAGTAAATGTATTTTTTGTGAGTTTACAGAAGTAAAAGTATCAAGATCTGTAGGAAAGCATAAAGCCCAGAGAAGAAAATATTTTGAAGCTGGATAGGGAAGGGCCATTCTTATCTTTTCTTCTAGGGGCTAAGAAGACTATTTCCTTGGCCCCATGGCCACAGACCCTAGAGTGACAGAAACAACTCTTTCAGTTTTCAGTCAGTAAACACCAGCAAAGGATCATCAGAAAAAAAAAAAAAGAGCATAACAAGAAAGGTGCCCCCTGAGCCGTTTTCATGCTCCCATGCTCCTGTACTCCAGCCTCTATGTTGACCTAGCACTCCAAGCCCCTGCCCTTGGACTCCGGACATTTTTAGACCATTCCACTATAGACACGCCCTCCTGACTTCCCTCTTTCCTGCTCTCACTGTGAGAAAGACAAGCAAGGTTAAACTTCTAAAAAAAAAAAAAACCACTGTCCCATCCCCTTTCTTCTTTTATTTTAATGAAAGCTTCTTAAGGGAAGGGACTGTCTGGGGTGCTAGCACACATTAAACACTACAACGATGCTATTCTGAGATTCCATTTCTACTATAGGATAATAACATCCATAGGTAGAGTTAAAGTTAAATCACAAATTTCTAAATGGTCACAATACCTAACAATCTTGCTAACCTGAATCTACCAGTTAGAATTGAAATAACGTCCAGCTTAGAGTGGAATATTCAACTTCTGATTCCAATTCAATTCAATTCTGCATATATGTAAAAATGCCTACTATGTACCAGGTATAAAGATAAATTAACATGAGATATGTACAGAGTAATTTCAGTTGGTAAGAGGCATTTATGACTGAGGAGATCAGGAAAGAGATTACCATATCTGAACTGAGATGTTAATAAAAATAGAAGTAGGTCTTCCAAGAGATACAGATGAAAAGGCACAGAGACAGGAGTGTAGTGTACATACATAGGGTGTATATGTGTGTTTTTATGGATTGGGACTATTGGTGAAAAGATAGCCTGAAAAGATAAATATAGCTAGATTGTTCAGGGTTTTCAATTCCAAATAAAACAGTTTTTATTTGATTCTGGAGGTGGTGGGGAGTCACTGAAGCTTAAGTCTGAGAGTCATAAAGGGGGGTTCAAGAAGTTCAGTAAGGAATAATAAATTCAAAAATGGTTCTCTGACTTCTAGCAGTTGATTTATAGGCCTAGGATTATCCAAATAACTTCTCTGTCCTTTGTAAACTTTTATCTTTAGTTGTTGGAATCATTTCCCTCCCTGACCTCCTACCCTAGATGTTTCACTGGCCTCAAATTTCTTCATCTATGAAATGAAGAGATTGAATTAGGTTCTATAGGTTCTGCATCTGCAATTATTTAACACTAATTAGTAACAAAACTTTCAAAATGACTTAAAGAATGGTTTTACTTTCAATTTGTTCATGTGGACTAAACTGGATTCCAGAATCCTGCCTTCCTGGAGACAGAAAAGAAATAAGAATACATTAGAGATGGAAACAGGCTACATCTGGAGGGCTTGGTGCTTGGTACTGAAAGAAAATAAAAGGGGCATTGTATATTCTATCTTGCGAACTTGATTGTAAGGCTAGAATCATATCCTATCCCAAAAACTTTTGTTGTTGTTGTAAAGCCTGTTATTCAGTCATGCCCTACCCTTAGTAACTCCATTTGGGATTTTTTTGACAAAGGTACTGAAATGGTTTGCCATTTCCTTCTCTGGCTCATTTTATGGTGAGGAAAGTGAGGCAAACATAGTGAAGTGACTGGCCCAGAGTCACACAGTTAAATAAGTATGTGAGGCTAGACTTGAAGTCATGAACCTGAGTCTTCCTAACTCCAGGACTAGTATTCTATTCACTGTGCTCTCTAGGTAAACAAAACAAAACACTTTTATGCTATAATTTTTTTTGATACATGTAGGAGACAGAGGAGAAGTTGAAGAAGAGGAAAATTTTAAGAAAAAAAGTAAATGTTTGGTTTCAACCTATCGTGAATAGCCAGCTAACAATTTAAAGAGGAACACTGACAGAGGCACCTTTAACACTTATGGGCTTCGACTAGTCTGTTTATTTAAACTTAAAATGAGTAGCCATATTGTTATTATATTTTCTTCAGCATCAGGGTCAAGACAAGAAAGTAGATTTCCTTATTCTCATAGCAGATTTTTGTTTATTTTAGCACACAAATAGCCTATTCTTCCCTTGATCTCTTCCTGTATTTCCCCTTCCTAGAGTCTGATAAGCTATATTTAAAGAATCTAACTTGGTCATGGGAAAATTCAGTTTCCTGGTTAATTATGAATCCATTTAAAAATTTCACAAATACTGTTAAAGAAACCATTAATTTATCAGCAAGATGCTTCTCACAAAGCACTAGAAGTATTTATAGGTAGAATAAAAAGACAGCATTATTCACATTATTTTATCACAGTAGGGTCAAAGTCCATTAGCAAATAGCTCAAATCCCCTCCTTACAGTAAGTATCATGGTCAAATATTGAGTTACATCTTTCAGTTTCTCCCAGACCTGAAAGCATGTATTGCTGCAGTTGCCAAATGTTACTAATCTTACTTTACTTATTTATAAGTGTATGGGCCTATGTACATATTTACTTATTTATTTATCTGCACTATATCCAAAGGGATTTGAAGCTGTACCTTGTACTCAGGAGCTTAAGAACTTAGAGGAGTAAATTAATTCAACAAATATTTATTGTGTGTGTACTATACCAATATTCTTCCAGTAAGACGTGGCTGTGAGCCATAAGACAATTCAGAATCCAAAGAACCGAAGTCGAAGATCATCCAAAGAGCAATGGAGAGATGGATGTTGTGCATGAGCCAGCTGCTACACATGAAAAAATAGGGATTCCATAGTAGGAGGTAATGAGAACATCGTTGAGAAATATGACAAAATATACTAAGATCTAGCATTTATATAGGGCCTCAAGATTTGCAAAGTGCTTTGCATATGTTTTCTCCTTTAAGCCTCATGACAGCCTTGTGACGTAGATGATTTTATTATCCTCATTTTACAGATAAGGAAACTGAGGTTAAGAGAGATTAAGTGACTTATACAGGGTAACATGATATCTGAGGAAATATCTAAGTAAACAGTAAATATCTGAGGAAAGATTTGAACTCAGTTCTTTCCAAGTCAGATTCTCTATTCGTGCTCTCACTTAGCTGCAAAAAATAAAGTAAAATAAAATAAAAATAAAAATAATTAATTAATTGGGGGAAGAGGGAGATGTGCCAATAGTGAGTGAGACAAATAGTTAATAGCCTGTTTAATGCTCCATTGGTACCCACACAATGTTGGGGGATTAGCCAAATCAGTGAGATCACAGATATAGCAAAGAATCAGAATCCATATGCCAGATAATGCCAGTTCTGCCCTCAAGGTGCTTATAATCTAATAGGATAAGGACTGGACTTGTGATTTCTTTGGTGTAAGGACCTCTCAAGTGAATAAACTCCTCTAGAATTGCAGGTCAGCAATTTCTCTGCAATTTATAGTCTTAGAGAGTAGTCTGGGTAAGTAGCTCTCCCAGGTTCACAAAGCCAGGATATGTCACAGGCAGAATTTGAACCCAGGTCTTTGTGGATTTGAGGCTGGCTCTAACCATTGCGCCATGCTGCCAAGGTGTCTGGGACATAGCTAGTGCTTGACTGATGTTTGTTAATTCACATAAAGGTATATTTCATTATCTATAATATTTTGCTTCCCCCTCTTTCCTTATAATCTAATAGCAGGGTCTAATAAAAGGAAACATAACTATAATAGAAGGCAAACTATAAATGTCTAACGTGAGTTACAAAATATTGGCACAGTGTTTTATTAAGCCCAAATACCAGAGTCATGTCGTAGCAGAAGTAATTTTCAAGATATCACATAAAGGGGCATGATTTAAAAAAAATCATAGATAATGGTTTTCTCCCCAAAGAGGTATGACAGGAGAGACATTAGCAACTACATATTTGTATCTCCTTCCTTTTCTCCGTTCACAGCAGAATGCCTCTGAATGACTGGGCCCTCATAACCTTTCACCTGTAATATTAAAATAGCCTCCTAATGGATTATGCTGCCTCTAGTCTCTACCCTTTCAACATCTAATTCATGATCATAAAAATGATAATTTTAACACCTGAGGACTGTTTCTATTAAACTCCAATAATATATATGTGTTTATATGTGGGTGCATATGTAGAGAGAGATAATACAAAGATATAATAATAATAGTCCAAACCACAATCCATGCCGTGTGATTCTCAGATCTATTTGTCTAGTCCTAACCTCACTCCTGACCTCCAGTCACATATCTACTACTCCCTATTAGACATCTTGATACAGATTTCTTAAACTCAACATGACGAAACCTGAACTTATTACTTTTCCCCTGAGCCTTCTCTTTTTCATAACTTTCTTGTTATCATCACTCAGGGTTGAAACCTAGGTTTCATCTTCATTTTCTCACTCTCTCACCCCTCATATCCACTCTGATTCCAATTCTTGTTTAGTCTACCTTCATAACATCCCTTGTATATGCTCTTTTCTCTCCTCTTACACTACTGCCACCCTTGTGCAGAAATCATATGTGCAATCCTTATCCTATTAGATTATAAGTATTTTCTTGAAGGCAAATCTGGCATCCCCAATAGTATCTTGTATATGGATTCCAATATTTTGCTGTATTTGTGATAAAACCACCCCAATTCTGGATTATTGCAATAGCCTTCTCATTTTTTTCACCCCATCAAATCTCTCCCAACTTTGATCCATCCCCTGCTTAGCTGTTAAAGTCATCTTCAAAAAATGTGAGACTCACTATGCTACCCCTCCCCTCTCCTAATTTCATAAGTACCAGTGGCTCCCTGTTACTTTCAGGATCAAATATAAAATCTTCTTCTTTGTTTTTAAATCCCTTCATAAGTTGGCCCCTTCCTACCAATCCACAATACTCCATTATTCTCCATGACTCAAAGACAGTGGGCATCTTAACTGTTCCTTACACAAGGCATTCATCCCAACTCTGTGCATTTTCAACCACTGTCACTTATTCCTAGAATGTTCTCCCTCATTGTCTCAGCTAAAATTCCATTTTTTTAAAGAAGCTCTTCCTAGTTTCCCTCACTTCTAATAGCTTCTCTCTGGAATTACCTATAATTTATCCAGTATTTATCTTGTCTTATTTTTTTTTTGCATATAGTCTCCCCCATTAGAATGTGAGCTCCTTGAAGGTGGTGACTATTTCACTTTTTTCTTTGTATTACAGTTTCTGGAATATAGTAGGTGTTTAATCAATCCTTATTCTTTGATTCATTGGTTGAACTCCATTGAATAGTGAATGACTGAACAAACTATAGTATTTGAAAGCAATGCAATGGGATATTAAGTTTCCATAAGAATTAATATGAGGAATTGAAATGTAGTAAAAAAAATGAATGTCCTGATGCAATGCAGGGTCAGCAGAAACAGGGAAAGGGATATATACAATGAATAAATTAATATATACAAAAATAATTCAAAAAGGAGAAACAAAGTATTGTTATTGTAATGGAAAATATAAAAAGTGAACCACTTTTTCCTTGGATGAAGGCATTATGGGCATAAATATAGTTTATGTCAGATGAAGAAGCTTTATTATTTGTTTTTTTTTCCCTAATTGCTTTTCTTTGATACAGGGAAAACCTCACTATATTGGAGGTAGAAACAGTGTGTATCTTGAAATCATTGCTATATGGGGACGGGGGGAAGACAGTCATAAAATTAACAATATACAAATGAATGGATATATATGTATACATGTATATATGCATATGTGTATAATTATATTAATATATGTATGTGTGCATATGAGGCATTATATCCAGGACTATCCTGGTGAAATTCCCAAAGTACTCTGTTCTGTCAGAATTCATCTGGAACACTCTATTCAATTCTAAATGCCACATTTCAGGCAGGATATTGACAAGCTGGGTGACCAAGAAAGTGAGAGAATTGGAGGTCATAATGATAACTTTTTAAAGGAAATTGTGGAAATAGAGTATAGACAAAATTTGGGTATACCGTATGTAGCACTTCAAGTGTTTGAAGTGTTGTCACATAGAAGACTTGCTCTTCTTGGTCACATTGGTTAGTGCTGGAATCAACAGGCAGAAGGTGAAGAAGAGTATAGTTATACTCAGTACCAAGACCAGCTTCCAAATAATTAAAGCTATTTACAAGTGTCATGAGCTGCCAGAGAAACTAGTGGGTTCCCAATTAGAAATCTTTATTTGAAAGTTAGATGGCACCTTCTCAGGGATGTTCTAGTGGGAATCCCAATTGAGATAAATATTAGATTAGACTGTCTGAGTTCCTTTTTGATTAAGAATCTGTTTCCATGGGTCTGGGCCTTGGTTCAAGGACTAGATCTACTACTGACTAGGTCTATGACTAGGTCTGCAAGTAATTAATTTCCCAACCTGATCCTCAATTTATTCATCTATGACATAAAGCAAATGAGACGTATATGAAGCCGTTCTTCCATTATAAACTTTAGTAAAAGAACATCCAAGTTATCAACCTTTGTTATAGTTCATATATATATATATATATATATATATACATACCGTGTTTCCCCGATAATTAGACCTATCCCGAAAATAAGCCCTCCCCTTACTGTGTAAGATTCCTCTAAAATAAGCCCTCCCCCGAAAATAAGCCCTATTCAGATTGCTACTGTAGTGAAGGTGATCCCCTGCGCTACACGCTACATTACGGTATCCTCTGTATGCTCCGTCCCCCCCCGAGTGAAACGCACGCAGCGCTCTGAGCTGCATCCAATCAGAGCTGCAGCAGTGAGCGCATCATCCTGTTCTTCCCCAGTGATTTGCTTATTGAATAAAGGTACATTTTTTTGTTCACATTTACCTGTTTATTAAAAAGCCCTCCCCTAAAAATAAGCCCTCTGGTGTATTTCTGTCCAAAAAAATTAATAAGACAGTGTCTTATTATCGGGGAAACATGGTATATATAGAAGATGCAATTCTTCAGAACACACATATATATATATATACATACATATAATGTATATTTATATATAAAACTGTTTCCTCTAAATAAGGAAGTAGCTGACTATTGGTATGGAATAGGGCATATATCTTAGGATGTTGGTTCTGTTTTCTTTATTACAAAGAAGAGTTTAATATTGGAAATTGGCTCTAGAATATCAGAAAATATCTGTGCTATAAATAAAAAATGCACCGATAAAGTTTCTAAAAAAGAAAAAGAGATTTTATAATTCTGTGGCACCTTCTTCAATGCATTTTTTAAAATTGATATGATAGATAATCTCTAAAAATGAAAAGATGTGGGCTAACCTAATTAGGTGCAAAATGGTTCGTATATATATGTATGTATGTATATATTGTGCATCCTTTAAGAAAGTGCCAGTAAAAATGAACAGATAACAATAAAACTTCTGTAGGTAGAAAGAACATCAGCAAAACATATTGCTGTCTGTATATTTTTTAAAAGTCAATGCATACTTAGAAACATCTGTCTAATGAGCCACTTGAAAATTAAGCATAAGTTAAAAGAAAAACATATATGCAAAGTATATAGCAATCCAACACGAAAAAGAAATAGCACTACATTGGGGTGGGCTTAAAAATGAAAAATCTGTATGGTTAGCCCTCTTCAGTTTTGTATGTCATTCTGTAATTGGGTTTTTATATTGAGGACATTTAGATTTCAATGAAAATTATTACAAATAGATTTTGTAAGTTGCTATGCATTCACAGGATCATTGATTGGGAGCTAGAAAGAATCTGACAGGTCACCTAGTCTTAACTCCTAAAATTACTCATGGGAAAACTGAGGAACAACTTGCCCAAAGACACATTGATAGTAAGTGTCAAAGTCAGGATTTGAACCCCATTTCTCCAATTCCAAATCTAGCATTCTTCTCAACTTCCAACTGTATTAAACTACCTCATTCAGTGAAAGACTTCATTGTTTTAGGATTCCTAAAATTCTCTATACAAAGTAGAGCTTGTTAACATTTTTTTTTAAATTCATTCATACCTTTGGCTGTCTGGTGAAGCACCTAAAGTCCTTCTCAGATTAATATTTTTAAATTCACAAAATACACAAGATTACAAATGAAACCATCTATATTGGGGAAAAACAATGAAATTATTTTCCCTACACAATTTCTCAGACAACCTGAAATTTATTCATAGGCCACCTGAAATCTATTCATAGAACTACCTGAAATCTATTTATAGCCCTTTCTTTTAATATCTCTAGGAGGCCTCAGGCTAAATATAAGCCCTAGGGAACTTCACTTGGCACACCAGTCCACATCCACTTATTATAAACCTAATACTTGATACCTGTAGGTGAAAACAACCATTCATCATAGGCAGTACCCATAAGTTCATTCTGAGAGTATTCAGAGCAGTTATTCCTAAGAGAAAAGTACCAAAAGTAATCTAATCTTCAGACTTGGATAATGATGATGCTTTTGTCATTACTGATTCATATTTAATTATATATCATTTCCCTTTCTTTTTCTCCTCCCACCAAAGCCAAGTTGTAAAGGTAAAATAGGTGTTTTATTTTTTCCATTCCATATTTTCTCTATGAATGGAAATGTCCCTGTTGTCAAGAACAAAGAAAAGTCAGCCAAAGGCTTAATCAAAGAAGGGAGAGGGAGAATGTACCTAGTTTCTTCTTGGTACCCTGAATCTGAATTGGCAGAAAGAAGCAATGGGACACTATACTACCTTTCCCCATTCCACTCCTTTGTTATGGATGAAGTTTCTGCCAAAAGGGAAAAATTTGGAAAGTTAAGGTAGCAACTATGAGAAGTGTGTTTGTTCCTCAAAAATGTAATCAATATTGTTGGGGGAAAAACATAAGTCACTATTCACAGTAAAACAAGTTTAAAAATAGGCACTTATGTTTGAATAAACACACACACACACACACACACACACACTCTCTCTATGAAGCTTTATCCTTTTGGTAGCTTTTTTCTGAGAACCTGAAAAGACCTTTGCTTAAAAGGGCCAAGGTTTCCCACTGCATCCTGGGCCTTCTCCAATCCTGATTGATATGTGGCCACCGAACCCAGATGGTTCTGGCTGAGAAAGAGAGGCTGGTGTCTTTGTATATCCCTCCCTCACTCAGATCAAAATCAATTGCAAGTCATGTCATAATCTCCCTGATGTCATGTTTCTTTTTGAGAATGAAGCACAAATCACACACAAAAATAGTTTTATTCTCCTCTCATATATGAGAAGTGTGGTATCACAAACGGGCTAAACCTGGGCACAAGTCCTGTCTTTGACACATAACTAGTTCTATGAGCCTGATCTAGTTTCTTAACTCCTCTCTGTTTCTCTTTCCTCATTTGTAAAACAAGGATAATACCTATCTTTAGTACTTATCAAACAAGGTTGTAGTGAGGCTTGATTACTGTGGATAATATATAAGGAACTGATTGAAATTTATAAAACTCTAAGCTCTTAGACAAATGTCCAAAGAATATGAACATGCAGTTTTCAAAGGAATAAATCCAAGCTATCAACAATTACATAAGAATGCTTTAATTCACTAATAATTAAAGCAATGCTACTTAAAACAACTTTGAAGTTTCACCCCACAACTATCAGATTTACAAAAAAAAACTGGAAAAAGAGAAAAAAATGATAAATGATGTAGGGATTGTGGGAAAAGAGATATACAAATCTACTGTTGGTAGACCTGTGGAATGGTCCAAACTCTTAAGAAAGAAATTTGGAACTATGCCTAGAAAGTCACTAAACTATGTATAGACTTTGACTTGGCTATAACACTACTGGGCCTATACTTTCCTTGTCCAGTGAGGGTGGAGTACTGGGAAGGATAGAATTAAAAAAAGAAATATGCATGTAAAGCACTATTTTGTACTCAATTGAATGAAGAATTTAAACTAAGATTAATTACAAATACATGAACTTGCTTAGCAATATTTTTTTTTAATGAATAACTTTAGTACATGAAGTTAATCCTATGTGTCCATCAATATTTTACTCTTTATTCACTCTTCCAATATAGTCATGGTTGTGAAAGGCAGACTATAGTAGTGAATAAAAGCTAGAAATGTTGTTATTATTATTACTATTTGTCTTATTCTTGTTACTCAGAGGCTGTATCATGTTTAAACATCCCAGATCCCACAATTTCACTCTAAGACAATATGCTGGATTCATTACATTAATGAATGGCAAGTCAATAATGACAAGCCAGCAGTTTCACGTTGTTCAGAGAACATAGCCAGCAGGTTCAGAGTTTAAAATCCACTGTAGTTGACCAGAGAGGCCCACCTGGACCTAAATCCAACCAGCTGAGTAGAACTCTCAGGGACCTAAATGAGAGCAAATGCAGCAGAATCACATAACTTTTTCAAATTGTCCACAAGTTAATCGATGTGAGTGTGGGAGAGGGGGACATTTGTTCAATTTAGTTGGCATAAAACTGAAGTTTCAATTTAGTATAGTCACTAAAGCAGTTCTCATTCTGTCTTACTCTTTTTCACATTCTGTATTTTTTTTTGATGGAGACAGCTTCCATATGAGAATAGTGACAGATCCAGTACAGAAAACTCGAATTCATCCAACAGCCATCTAAACCAACACTGTTCGACAAATTATTAAGTAAAATTGAATTAAACCAATGTCCTAGGATGTCCTAGACTCTGGATAATTTTTACAATTCCCAATTTGAGTTTTGCAATTCTCCTGGAAATTACCATGCCTGCATTTCTTTTCTGAAAGACAAAGGATTGAGATTGGCTTCAATATGATTAGCATACACATAGGCCCATAAATGATGTTCTTTGGCAGATGGATCCAGGTTGAAAAGAATATATATATTACCACTTCTATAAGAAAAAAAAAAAGATTTAATGAAGCCACGGAACATACAGACAGCTTTTCTGGTCATCTCATTATTCAAGTCCCTGAAAGGACTCACACAGCAATGTTTATGGCAATACTACATTATCAGAATGGTATTGGACTGATGATGGGAGTTCCCTTGGGTTCCACATCATCAAAGTTGTGTTCCATAATAATGTGATACAATGAGGTCCAATTCTCAAATGCCTTGTTTGAAACCACAACAAAAGGTGGGTAATATTATTTATGCCACAGAAATGAAACTAATTTCACTCTCACCTCGCAGACTGCAGACAGCACTGGCTCCAGGGGGGCTCCATTCTAGGTGATTTGAAAAAGAGTTTCATTTTTGCCTCAAAGATGAAAAAGAAGCCCTGCTTCAATTGTTTAAAACTTTCTTTTCTGCAACTTCCTAGACCTTCTCAAATGTTAGAGAACTATAGCATTGATTTTTTTTTTAAGCAATTGGGGTTAAGTAACTTGCTCAAGGTTACACGGCCAGTTATTATTTCTGGGTGTGGTGCTAAGTATCTGAGCCTAGATTTGATCCCCAGGTCATCCGGACACTGGAACCGGTGTTCTTACTCGCTGTGCTACCTGGCCACCCCTATAGCATTGATTTCTAAAATAGTAGACATAAAGTGGGGGGATGTAGTTGAATTGAGTGATAAAGATGAGCTGAATGGCATGGATTCCATTGTAATTCCTTGAATTTTGAGCTTCACACATGATGTTCAGTAGTATATCTATATAAATATATATATATATATATATATATTTCACAGCAAAGAATCCAGGTGAATACCCAGCTTCCCATTGTATTTCTTAATATATAAGGGATTTTCTAAACTTAAAAGATTCAGAAATCTATTTCCTCGTCTTGCTCAGATTCACCTTATGTTGAAAGGAAACATCAGAATATTAGGGTAGCTAAATATTGAACAAAATAATTCTTTCATTCTCTCAGCAACAATTTACTTAGCACAAATATTTGCAAGACATTCTGTTAGGTGTTGAGTATAGATTGTTTAATATAGTTATGAAATGGATCATTTTCTCATGAGACTCCCATTACAACAGGGGATGGGGGGAGAGATATAACATCAATCAAAGAATTTCTAATGTACAATTGAAAACTAAAAGAGAATAAGAGAGATACAAGGTAGGATACCAGGTCTAAAGAAAGAAATATAATTTAATTTCTAATTGGAAGGAACCAGTGAGAACTTCCTCCAGAAAAATAGGTTTTGAGCCAATTAAAGGGTAGCTAGGCCTTCAAAGGCATGGAGACACAAGACAGAATATAAAGTGTGGTAAACATGTTAGTACTATTTCAGTCTTTTTGGCTGCTCTGACATGAAATTTTCTCGATCATCAGGACTGGCATTTTATAGAATGGCATGACTGAATGACTGATGAAGATGCACAATTCCTCTGTGGCTTAGAGCCATAGAAAGCTGCCTAACAACTGAGAGGTTAAGAGACTTGTCCATGAACAAATACATGGTAAATGTTGGAGGTAGGATTTGAACCCACATTGTTCTGACTGAAAGTCATCCTCTATTCACTATATTAGGCATTTACTTGTTGCCTCCATCATTATATGAAAGCACTTGAGGGCAGGGACTGCATTTTGTTTCTTTTCATATTTCCAGTGCTTAGAATTGTACCTAGAGCTTAGTAAGCACTTCATAATTGTATTGACTTACCAAAAAATTGGTGTTTAATATCTATTCTGCAAATGCTGGGCAGATAATTAGAAGAAAATAAAAACAGGATGTAATTTCTTCTAGCTTAGTGAGAATTATTTGAGTAAAAGTGAACAAGACCAAGGGTAAACAGTTGGTGATGATGCTATCTACCAGGTAGATTGCTTCCGTCACTAATCATAGTTACAATGGTAATAAGTAATAAAAGTCATATGTGCATATCATTATTTAATCCATTAAAAACTAATTCAGGAAAAGTATTCCTGTTGAGTCTCAGTCTGCTGCATTGTGCTGGTTAGTACTGAGAATTCAGCCTGTCTGATGCTGTGATCAAACCCTGCCCCCCCCATAGGGGGTATCAAGGAGTAGGGCCACTGTTTCAAGTTACAGATGGAGGCTTATAACTGACAATCTTCAGACAGCTCAGTTGCACAAACATGCAACATATTTCAGCCTCAAAAAGTATTCAGAAGTTGTGTACATGCCAGAAAATAATGTACCTACCCAGCAAACAGCCAGCTGCAGGCCAAGAATATTGCTGATCATTAGGCATCTTAGCTGTCATCAGATGGTTGAAGGTAATAGAGTTTCTTTTCCCAACATTGGCTCTTCTCTCTAAAATAAGAGAATTAATGACAGGATTGACTTTCATATTCAGTGCATAATAAGCAGACTCTTTTTTCATTGTCTTTATTTTTAGAATGAAGGTCTAATGTACTTATTTATGTACAATCATTACATCCTAATCCACTTGACCACAGGACTCAAGAATGTGCTTTAAAACTAGAGAGTCTGAGTGTGGGAGCAGCTTTGCACTCAGGAAATCCCGAGTATTAATTCTACCTCTTAAACTTCATAGTTTTACAACCTTAGGTAAGTCACTTAATGTCTCTGAGCCTCAGTTTCTTTATCTGTAAAATAGGGTTAGAGAGACAACATGGCATAGAGGCTGGAGGTTGGCCTTGGAGCTAGGAAAACTTGTGTTTGAGCCCTACCTCATTAATGAATTTGTGAATTCTTCTCTTGAATGGGAACCATATGGGTCATATTGGTGAAGAGTGGTGGGTGCAAGTGAGAAAATATCCTATGATAGAAATTTGAGATGATTTCTGGGGAAAATTGCATAGAGATTAAAAAAATTAAGGTAGAAATAAAAAAGGCTGAAAGAAAACAATACCATAGTCTGTGCATGATAGTATGCATGGCATGTTCCAGAAACTAGTGGTTTTGTGGTTTATTACTTTTGGGATCAAATACAAACTCCCCTTTTTGACCTTTATTGCCCTTTTAAATGACTTCAGTATATCTGGTCAGGCTGATTTCACATCCCTCCGACTTACACATTCTACATTGTCCCCAGACTGCCTTCCCTATATATTCATGGCCCCTTGTATAAATCATTCCATCTCCTGCCCAAAGGCCTTTTATACAGACTGACCCCCAGGATTGGAAAGCTCTTAGAATCACTTCTTCCATTGCTCTGTACTCCCTATACAGAGTCCTTCCAAGTTTTTCCCCTGTTCTTCTTTATCACCCATCCCGGTTCTCCAGTTACATTTTATGTAATTTGTATTTATTTATCTCAGTACATGTCATTTTTCATATATGAAGTACACATAATTTTTAGCTCCTTGACTGCAGGAACTCTTTTCTGGAACATAGTGAGAGCTTAATGAATACTAGTTAAATTGAATTTAATCTAGTATTATTATAAGGAGCATGGTAACCATCTGTTCTCTTTCTCTCTTAATGACTAAATAGTAGGGAATTGCAGTAAAAAGGATTAAGGTGAGCTATAAAGAAGAGATTTTGGCTGTCATAGTTATAATTATTGAAATGGGAGGTTGCTGAATTCCCTCATCTCTAGAGATATGGGACTAAAGAGGACTGATAACCAATCCCCCCCCCCCTAAATTATTTAGATGTAGTACGGACTGGAGACAGGCTAATGGACCAGATGACTTCTTGAGGTCTTTTTGTCCCTATAATTATTTGAATTATTTGCATGACAATTAGTGGTAAATGATGTGCAAGGTTATACAAAAGGAGTGTTGAAGTTAGATCGCTATGCATATTTGAAGTGGGCTAAGAGAAGTGTACCTTTTTCCTAGGCTCCTCATTAATGTTTTATGAATCTGTGTAATCTGAAATAGGGTTTTATTAGTGACTTCTAAGTAAAATATGGAAATGTCATTTGGATGATGGCAACTATTTCTTAATATGCATTTATTACATACTTTATTGATCATTAACTTTAGAACTGAAAGAGACCATAGACATTATGTAATCTAACACACTTATTTCACAAATAAGAAATCTGAGCCCTAAGACTTTCTCAAGGTCATAAAAGATTTTAATACTTTGGAAAGAGCACTGGATTTGGAGATAACAGATTTGGGTTCCCATCCTTGCTGTGTTCCTTCCTGCCTCTGTGACCTTGAACAAATCATTTAACATTTCTGGGTCTCAGTTTCCTCATTTATAAATGAAAGGATAGGAATAGATTACCTCCCATGTTTCTATAACCCAAGTTCCATGATGATATGAGCAAATATCTAGATCATCTGTATCTATAAATACCACAAAGGTATCGATAGAAAAGGACACTTTCTCTAGGACTCATGATTGATGCTGCATACATTGGCACCTGTCTGAGGGAAACCTTATCTTCCCCAATCTTTCCAGGTATATGAGTTTGTCTTTCTTAACATTCCTAATTAAAAATTGCTTTATTGTAGGGGTCATGAGTTTCAATCCTTTGGTATCTCTTACACTATTTAGTCCAATGTAGAATACAGAGTAGTCTCCAAATACATACTTAGGAATTTAAAATGAGTTCATGAAATATTTAAAAACTATAGAGAAATATTTGAAAAGAGGTCATTGTTGCTTAAGGTGGAAAGAGATAACCTATAGAATTCACTTTAAGGAATTAGTTTAGGTGAGATGAAGGAATGAATAGACAAGGAGGAAGAATATGGGGATCTTCAGGTAAGATGGTGGTAACATGTGAAGGGGAAAATACAAAACACTCAATTTTTTTTGAGCTAGAAGGAGCATATCTACCCCATTTTGTTCATTCTATAAATGAACAAATAAAAGTCAAAGAAGATTATGCCAAGGAAATTAATTAGCTATGAGCCCTCTTAGGTTTATATCAGAACCGGGATTCAAAACAAGGTTCCTTGACTCTATATCCACTGCACCAAAGTAAAAAAAAAAATAAAACAAAAAACTAGAGTTTAGTTTCAATTGTGCCATCTAACTGCATGGCATTGAACTACTCTCTTTTTCATCAATCTCTTTGTATCACTGTCGTAATAATCTCTCTCTCTCTCTCTCTCTCTCTCTCTCTCTCTCTCTCTCTCTCTCTCTCTCTCTCTGTCTCTCTCTCTGTCTTTCTCTCACTGTCTCTCTCTCTCCGTCTGTCTGTCTGTCTCTGTCTCTCCCTATCTCTCTGTCTCTTTCTCTCTCTCTCTGTCCCTGTGTCTCTGTCTCTCTTTCTGTGTGTGTGTGTGTGTGTGTGTGTGTGTGTGTGTGTGTGTGTGTAATGTTCATGGTACTTTTCTGCCCACAATTCAGCAGTCATCATATTTTCTATCAAATGAAGTTTAAATATTTTTTTCTAATATTTAAAATCTGGTGTTACTTTACCCATCCATTTTTATTTGATCTTATTCCAAATTATACATTTTGTGTCCTAACCAAGTTGAACTACTCATTCCCCACAAAGAGACCCTGTACTTTCAAGTTAAACAATGTACCATTCAATTTTTTTTCTTTATTACACCCTTCCCTGGACTCCAGGATCGATGCAATTATGCATGTTTCAGCATACACTCAAAAGAATAGCTAATGAGGCCTTATAAAGGGCTTTTTCTTTAACCAACCAACAAGAAATATTAATTTAACATGTAATTAAAGGTCACTTAATTAAACAGAATAGCATGATTAATAAGAAAGTGTCTTCTCATATATACAAGAATACATACTCTTCCAAAGGCTACCACATGTTTTAGGAGCAATAACTACCAAAAGCCTTATTCTGTAGATTAAGCTAGATTTTCCTCCTTAAAATGCAAGGAAACTGTCCCTAAGATTTGATTGGTCCAGGGACTTTTGTTTCTCATTCTTCAAGACTATGAACGAGATTAGCTCCTGAGGAGTCAGTGACCCTCAGACTTAACAGATATCCCACTGCAATGTGAGTCCCTTCACCCCACCCTGATGAGCCAGGGTGTTTCTGTATGTGGCTAAAGAGGGTCACATCTACCTAAGTCAGTATTGTTTCCTTACTGAATATTCTTTCCATGCTGTGGCTGAGTAAATCTCCTTTTGTTAAATGTTAGATGGTGGTCTCATTGAATTCTAATCTCAAATTTAAGCTCCCAGACTAGCTTGAATCTGGCCTGCTTTGCAATATCTAGCTATCAGTGGGGCAGAGTTCACCCATAGGGAATATGTGAGTAATAAACACACCTAGTAAATAACACACATAGAGAAAAGAAATAGCCACTTTGCAAATATATTCAAGGCAACTCACACCCCTGATGTTGTAAGCATGCTGATGTCTTTGTTGATATCATCTTGGGAGCTACTTTTCTCTGTCTTTGCTCATGCTATTTCCTATGCATAATAATTATCCTCATCATCCCCACCATCCTCATCTCTAACATTTATGTAGTGCTTACTTTGTAGGAGGAACTATGGTAGGCACTTTATAATTATTATGTCATTTCTCCTCACAAAAACCCTGAGAGGTATGTGTTATTATTCCTATTTTACAGATGGGGAAACTGAAACAAACAGGGCTAAGTGACTTGCTTGGGGTCACAGAGCTGGTAAGTGTGTGAGGTTGGATTTCAACTTGTCTTCCTGACTCTAGGCCCAGCACGCTATTCAATGCACCACCAAGGTGCCCCTTAACTCCTTCCTTACCCTAAGCTGTTGAAATCCTACCCATCCTTTAAAATATGATTGAAAAGACATTTAACCATTAAATCCTTGTTCAGTGATTAGATGTGACTCTCCTTTGGAAACTCATATACTGTTTTGTTATTTATATTTTTGTGCATTTATTTTCCCACATACAGAGGGGCTATGATTTGCTTTGGTGAAGGGATAAAAATGAAGATAAAATTTTTAGGTCTCTGAGGTGATTGAAATGTGACTTATGCATTAATAGTGTCATAGATCCTGAGCAGAAATGGACTATGGAAATAATTTGTATAGCCTTTCACTTTATGGAAAAACTATAGTCTGGAGACTATAATTTGACCAAGGTCTCACAGGTATCAAGTTGCTTTATAATACAAGTGACTGCTATAATTCACATCGGGGGCATGATAAGCACGAAGGAGATAACCAAACAAATTCTATGAGAAAATAGATTAAAAAAAGAAAGAAGCATCCTAATACAGAACAGGAGAGGGAGACATGAGGTACTGACTAAAGGCATGAAGGAAAGAGAGGGTAATACAAAAAGAGGGGATGTTGAATAGTAGAGTTGGACTGGAATATGGGGAAGTACGTTGAAATAATGATAACAGTTTGGAAACAATAACTGGAAAAGAACTTTACTGAAGTGTTGTGAAGAATTTTTCATTCAGCAGAATTTGGTTATGTCCATCAATAAAATTGAAGTGGAAATAATTTCTCATTGTCCTGTACATTATATCAGAATATGAACTAAAAATCCATGAGCAGTTTTGCATATGTTATGGGGATGAGAATCTGAAAATCTTCCCTGCCCCTTGGCCCTTTGATAGGCTTACATGACTCTGAGAACTTTCCCAGATTTGCAAATACACTCTGTCCCCAAATAGGCTGAAGGTGGTCACATGGAGCCTGTGGCAGGAGGCTTGTTTTTAAGGAATGCCCACATCTTTTTGTTTGTGATTGGGAAATGGGTCAAGAAAGTTGTGACATTCTCTGACCCTGGACAAGGCTATATATGCCCTGATGTGAGGTTTTGCTTTGGGGCTCACTTTGAGAAGAGTTGTGTGATTTGACCAGATGGGACTCTGGGCAGCTGTTGAACACCCTGGCTTTGAAAACCGAGATTGTTGATGCTTCCCTCTCAGGTAACTGACTAGGTATGAATGTAATGGTCAGACAGATGGAATCCTGTCTGCTGATCTGTTTCTCTGTATTTGTTGTCTGCTTGTAACCTCTGTTTGTATTCTCTGAAGTTTGGGGTGCTGACCTTTTTCCCCTGAACTAGGTAAATGACATATGCTTGATTAAAGCAAGATTTTTAACCCATTTTGAGTTGATTTCCTTTAGAAAAGCAGATCTAAGAACCTGTGCTAGCAGCCATCCTGGGTATGCTGGGGTGCTTGCTGCTACAAAATGTACTCCAATGGATCCATGATCTCAGTGATGTGAGTATTCCCTCTAGTGATGTAAACTGAAACCTATCCATGCCTGGATGGCATGCCTGCCCCTTCTGTGTAACTCTGGTTCATGAACTTCTACAAGTTCACCACAGATGGTCCACAAAATATATTGAAGAACTTTGCTTTCTCTTGGTCTTGAGACAATGTCAACAGAGTACCCAGGCTGTCCATTGGCTAAATAAAACTGGTTACAGAATAACTATATCTAAATGTACCCTTGTTATGAAATCTTCTTAGAGTAAACAGCCATTGATAGGTTATTTTGAATAATTCTAGTGTTTGTCCTATGAAACTTAACAGATATAATCATTATAGAATGCATGACCTTTGATGTAGAGACTGAATCGCTTTTAGATTTTTAAAATTTAATTTGTTTCACTGTTATTATTATGAACTGTAAAAATGTCAACAAACATCAATGTTTCCATTTATGAAGAGGAAGAAGAAAATGATTGCTTGTTAAAGCTTTGAATCTCCCAATAAGTATACTTGATTATCTTGTACATTTCAAATTCAGCATGATAGTGCCAATATGGCTTTACCTTTTAGTATCTACTTCTGGACTTCCCTCTACTCTTTTTAAAAAATGATTTAGTATTACTGCTTTTAAAAAATTCCCTCCTTTTTACGATCACTATTGTTTTCCTCCAAGTCCCCCTAATAAAAGATAAATACTTTCACTTAAAATAAGTATAAATATACACAATAGATCCACACATTGGCTTTCTCTGAAAATGTATGCTTCATGTTCTGCTTCTAGATGTGAAAAGAAAGACTGATTATCGGTATTTGGAAGTCATGATTTGTCAGTGATCATAGAGTTTAAGTATTTTTTCCAGTTATTTCTCTTTATAATGTTGAAGTCAATGTGTACATTACTCTAGTTCTGCTCACTTCATTCTGCATCCTCAGTTCATTAAAGTCTTCTCAAGTTCCTCTGTATCTGTCCCTTTCATAATATCTTATGGGCAATGATATTCCAGTAGATTCATATGACCATAATAAGTTCAGCCATTAGAAGAAATCAAATAATATGTAAAGTGCTTAGCACAGTGCCTGGCACATAGTAGACTCTTAATAAAGGCTTGTTTCTTCTCCACTTTTATTCCCCAACTAGTGAGTACTCCCCTTGTTTCCACTTCTCACCCTCCCTCCCAAAAAAATATGATATATTTGTTTTCATACTCATGCTCCTTTTCCTCTTTTGACCTCAGAGCACTGGCACTGGAGTCAGAAGAAGGACCTGAGTTCAAATGTGACCTCAGATTAACACTTACTAGCAGTGTGACCTTGGGCAAATCACTTAACCCCAACTGTCCCTCCAAAAAGCAAAAAAAAAAACCAATTTTCTCTTGGAGAAATTTCTAGTAGTGGTATTGCAAAGTTAAGGGCATGCATAGTTTAGTGGCACTTTGGACATAATTTCAAATTGTTTTCTAGAATGATAGGGCCACTTAACAGCTCCACTAAGACTAGTTTGCCTGTCCGCCACAAGCCCAAAATTGTCATTTTACTTTTTGGGGGGTTTATCTTTGCCTATCTAATGTATATTAGGTAGAATGTTAGAGTTATTTTAACTTACATTTTATAGGATTTGTAGGATTTTACTTATTCATTTTTAGTATGGTTGTTGATATCTTGCCTTTGATAGCTTGTCTTTCCTCTTTTGAGAGCAGCCTGATCATACCATATGACCCTTTAGCTGCTAGAGAAAAAAAATACCCACACAAATGCATATGAAACCTTATGCATAATGTATCGATGTGTGTGCATATTTGCACATGTGTATTAGTAAAAAACCATGCACAAGTATGTATGCATATAACATATATACATGTGTACATACATATATGTAGATATATTTCTTAGACATGTCTTTTAACAGAGATATTTGCTACTCCCTCCCAACCTAGTTAACACTCTTTAGTATAATTCTAACTATACTGAATTAATTTTCTCACACACACACACACACACACACACACACATTTTCAAATTTACATAATCAAGCTGCCTAGGATTCTTCTCCAGCCTTTTCCTCCCACTTTACCTTAGTATCCTCAGTTTCTAACACAGTAACTTTCACATATAATAAGTGCTTAATAATTGCTTGCTGAATTTAATTGAGTAACTATAATGAAAGCTGGATCCGTGTCTGTTTTAAAGCTATTGTTACTCCGCCATTATGGAGATGTGGAGTTTTGGAATTTTTATGTGTTTTTTTTATGGAAATTTTAGTGTTTCTTAGTTACAGCAACTGATAGATTTCAGAGATAATAATTTAGCAAGAAAGCAAGCACCTATTAGGGACAGTGCTAAGTATTAGGGATATGAAGACGAAACTCAAAATCCTCAAGGAACTAACTTCTACTTTGCAGCATCTTAACTAAAGCCCGTTTTGTTTGAGTGTATTTTCCAAGTGGATCAGAAGGAAGGAAAAGAGTGATACTAATATGTCTAACTATATTTTGGAAGCAAATTCATCTAACAGGTCCAATCATTCCATCTCTATCCTCAATAAACTCCAGTGCCTCCCTGTTGCCTCCAGGCTCAAATACAAAATTTTCTAGCATTCAAAGACCTTCATGATTTAGGTCCCTCCTATCTTCTTAAGCCCTACTCCCCAAAAGATATTTTTTTTTCAATCCAGTGATTCTGACTGCCTGGCTGTTCCACAAACAAGACACTGTCTCTTGGCTCAGGGCCTTTTCTTTGGCTTTCCCCCAGGTTTGAAAAGTTCTCCCTCCTCTACTCCAATTAGTGACTTCCCTGGCTTCATTTAAATCCCAACTAAAAGTCTATGTTTTAACATAAGCCTTCCCTATTCCATTTTGATTCTAGTGTCTTTACTCTGTTAAATATTTCCTATTTATCCTATATATTGTTTGTTTTGTATATATTTATTAGCCCATTTTCTCCCACATTAGATTGTAAGCTCCTTAAAGGCAGAGAATATTTTTGCCTCCTTTTGCATCCCCAGTGATTAGCACAGTGCCTGACTTTTGATAAATGTGTGCTGAATGATTAACTTCTAGAGAACGTGGGAGGTCCTTCAGGAAAAAAAAAAAAAGGAAAAAACAAACAAACATAACAACCCTTTTTTGGTTTGACCATAAAGTCAATGAAGAAACAATAACATCTCCTTTTGAATTTAGTCTTAATATGAAATTAGACTGGAAAGTATAGGATAGGAAGAGTACCTCTTCGGGGCAAAATATTTGAAGGAAAATATTTCCATCCAACAACAAAACCATTTATTACTTTGTCAACAAAAGGCATGATTCCAGGATTCCAGAGATTCTGCAATAGACTTTGGACTACAAGAATAAAGATACTGTCTCCTGATGTGTGTCCAACTACTGATTGATTTTAATGCTCTCCAGTCACATTACATTTGGACTCTGAGCTGTGAGTAACCAATTTTCAGCCCCCTGGTGGAAATGGTGAGTGGCTATCTCAATTAGGGCAATACAACTGTATTTAGAACTACCTATATGAGAATGGGGAGCTACAGGGTTGTCACCTTCCCAAAGCATGTGGAAAACATCTTGAAACACCCCCTAACAAAAGCCTAAGCAGGAAATAAGCAACTGGGTGCTTCTCATCTCATGTGGACACACATGGTCTTAGAAGAAATCATTATGTTTTAAGGTCTTGAGAGTCTGTCCTGAAGAGCACTCCTGTCAAGACTGTGAAGAAAGGGAATAGATTAGAAGAAGGTCATCTAGCACAAAATACATAGGAAAGATCAGAAGGTGAGAAAGTCAATTGAAACTCTACTTCTGGCAAATGTCAAATAGTTAATGAAGAAAATTGATGAAAAAAAATGATGCAATCCTAATAAAGCTGCCCCGAGTCCCAAGATTCTAACTTCATTGTAGGACTGGTCTCACTGAACAGCAGGCCCATTGTACCTCCCTAGCTGCCCCCTCCCAATGTCCTAACTTCTTCATATATGCCTCACTGCTAAATGAAACAACAGGTGTGTCCCTGAACTCTGAGTTCCCACAGCCACAGCAGGTGTGTCCATGTGATGGGAACCCAGCTACTGCCTCTACCTGGTCACTGCCCCCAGACCTGTTCCCACAGAAACAGGTATGCTTTTTTATTCTATCACAATCATATCAACCATCTAGCCCAAGACAGGACTGCAATACCTAGCTAGTTTGACCAGACAGGTCCACAATACCTAGGCAATTGAAGGGCAGCATGACCAGAATGTATAGATAGGACACCTCCTCCATTACCTAATCCCTTAACAAACCCGTCCTACCTTTTTAATCTTCGTGATTTCTGTTATGTAATTGCATCTTCATCCTATAAAAATTCATCTTGCTGTCTCTGAAGCTGCTGGTTCCTCTTAGCATTTAGCTGGCTTCATGAGAGGCATCAATCTGTCAATCTCAATAAGTGCCTATATTTGGATTAGAGGTGGTCTGACTCTGAATTCTTTGAGATGGTTCCACCACAACATATCATGAAACCACAATAGTTTTTGGTGTCCCTGGGTTTAAACCACGACAGTTCATAGTTAAGCTTTGTTTTCAGTATTAAATGTTGTATTACATTATATTTTTAAAAATATGTTTTATTTGTACCTTTGGTTTTTTATACAAAACAATGATTTTTTTTAAATTTCTCTTACCCTACCCAATTTAAAAAAAATTAAAATCTTGTTAAAAAGAAAAATATTATAGAAAAAATAATGAACTTTTCTACATTATATACAGCTTTCTGGATTAGTAGTGTTCTACCTCTCTCATGAGAGGAAGGAAGTATGTCTCATACCCTGTTCTCTGGCTGCCTTGTAGTGAGCTTTTAATACCGTGTTTCCCCGATAATAAGACACTGTCTTATTATATATTTTTTTTGGACAAAAAAACACCAGGGGGCTTATTTTCAGGGGAGGGCTTATTTTAATGAACATTGACAGCAATTTTTATAAACAGGTAAATGTGAACAAAAAAATGTACCTTTATTCAATAAGCAAATCACTGGGGAAGAACAGGATGACACGCTCACTGCTGCAGCTCTGATTGGATGCAGCTTACAGCACGGCGTGCGTTTCACGGGGTGGGGGAGGGACGGTGCATACAGAGGGTACCGTAATGTAGCGTGTAGCGCAGGGGATTACCTTCACTACAGTACCAATATGAATAGGGCTTATTTTCGGGGGAGTGCTTATTTTAGAGGAATCTTACACAGTAAGGGGAGGGCTTATTTTTGGGATAGGTCTTATTATCGGGGAAACACAGTAGTATGTGGTTTATAATTTATCAAAAATTTACCAATCTGGGGTGGCTCAGTGGCACAGTGAATAGAGCACCTGCCCTGGAGTCAAGAGGACCTAAGTTAAAATCCAGCCTCAGACACTTAAAACTTACTAGCTGTGTGATCTTGGGCAAGTCACTTATCTCCAATTTCCCTGCCTTTCCACCTCCAAAAAGCAAAAAAAAAAAAGTTTATCAATCAATATTTCACTAAAAGCTATTGATAATTAGTTAATTTTGTTATTAAATAATCATCTTAGTTTACAAAGTACTTTATTATTTACAATACATTTTCATATATTCTCTCATTTGTTCATCAGATCATTGTATCATATATTTAGAATTTGGAGGGAAATTATTGTTCATTCACATAGAACCAATCCTCTCATTTTATAAATGAGGAAGATGAGATTGAGTGGTCAAATTACTTGTCCAGTTAGTGCAAGGATTGTCAAAATAGACTTTTGAAATAGGCAGGACAGAAATCTGTACTTTGCAGGTAAGAAAATGGAGGCTCAGAAAAGTTAAATGATTTAAGATCATGTAATAGTAAGTTGGAGAAATATTACTTAATTCAACAGCTTTTTGACTTTATGCCTAGTGGTCTTTCCACTAAACAAAAATGGGTATGTCTAAGTTTCTCAAAGATCCTCACATACTAGAAGGGATCACTTGCACATTTGATCAAGAACCTTTATACATTATAGAGTAATGAATTGACAATTTCTGTGGTCTGCTTTGACTATAGTACAGATCAGAAGTTCTCATTTTCTGACTGATTGCTAACACCTGATACTCATTCATTGCAATCTGATTTTCAGGAATCATCTTTAGTCATTTCATTGTCTTCCTTGTTCTACTTTCTTCACACAAAATAGGTTCATACTTTGTCGCCATGTTCCTCAAAATTCCTACAATTCAATTTTTCTGTGCAGTAACAGTATATTATGCTAATATAATGTAGCTTGTTTGGCATTTCCCCAATTCAATGGCACCCAACTAATATGTGGTATATTCATGTCTTTATATATCATTATGGTGTATGCCATTACACACATTTGTATATGTTGAACAGGTGTGATATATGTACATATAAACACATAAGTAATTTATTACTGTACAGTTATATCCCTTTCCATTCATATGCTATAATTTCATTAGTGATTCCACAATTAATTAACTTTAAAAAATCACTTTGTTTCTAGTACTTTGCTACTATAAAAGTGTTATTAAGAATAGGACCTCCTTGGGTATATGTCCACGCATATGTGTGTATTTATGTAGGTATACACAGTTATATACATACATTATTGTGATGTGATACAATATACACACATATATTTTCCTTATTTTATTCATTTGAATTTATTTATGTGAAAAATGTTTTGTAATTTTGTTCACATAGGTCCTGGATTTATCTTGGCAGGTAGACTCCTAAGTATTTTATACTGTTTAGCAATTTTAAATAGAACTTGTCTTCCTATCTTTTTTTTTTTTGCTTTTTGAAGGGCAATTGGGGTTAAGTGACTTGCCCAGGGTTACACGGCTAGTTTGTGTGTGTGTGTGTGTGTGTATGTGTGTGTGTGTGTGTGTCTGTGTGTGTTGTGTCTGAGGCTGGATTTGAACTCAGGTCCTCCTGACTCCAGGGCTGGTGCTCTATTCACTGCACCACCTAGCCGCCCTGTCTTTCTATCTCTTGCTGCTTGACTTTATTGGTCATATAAAGAAATGCTGATGATTTATGTGGGTTTATCTTATAACTTGAAACTTTGCTAAAGTTATTAATTATTTCAAGTAATTTTTTAGTTGATGCTCTAGGGTTCTCTAAGTATATCATCATATCATCTGCAAAGATAGATTTTTTTCCTCATTGCTTATTCTAATTCTTCCAATTTCTTTTTCTTTTTTTGTTGCTATAGATAACATTTCTAGTACTGTATTAAATAAGTGGTGATAATGGGCATCCTTGCTTCACCTCCAGTCTTATTGGGAAAGCTATAAAAACCATTCTTAACAAATAGTAGACTTTTCTGTAGTATATTATGTGTATACACACACATATAACCCTTAGTATTGATTCCAAAATAATGTCACAAATGAAATCATCATCTTCATCTTCATCATCATCACTGCAGACCTTGTACTCAACTAAAATATCTCTATCTCTGCCCATCTTTATGTATCTATTTTTAACTATAAATGTCTAAACATGTATGTCATACATTTATATATCAACATATAGATAGATACATATCTTTATATGTATATACGTATTACTTCTATATCTAATATAGATGTATTGTATAGATATATAAAAGTATGTGTGTCTATATCTATATCATATGTAAATAAAATATGTACAAATAGGCCTACAAATTGATATATTATATCTTTATGCATATATTGTGTCTCTATGTAGCAAAATATAATTTATCTAGATATATTAGATAGATGAACTATTTAGATATAATATAGATATTTCTATATCTATACATGTTATAAAGATATATCAATATATCAGTTAATAATCACTCAGTAAGAGCCCATTATGTGACAGGCTGCATCCATGCTGGGGATACAAGAAAAGTAAGAGACATTTCCTGCCCTCAAGGAGCTCACAATATTAATATAGATTCAGGTAGAGCTAGATATCAGGTGAAGGTCAATCTTTTATTTTCTTCATCAGTGATATAATACCATATATGGTATCATTTTGGAAAAAAGGTCTCCTGGTAGAGACCTTCACTGAGCACTAATCTTTATTGATTTAAAGAAAAGGGAGTAAATATGAAAAATTGATGTTCTAAATTTAAATTATTTTTGCTTTGTTAGATTCCTACTTATGCATCTATCTTGTAAAGCTTGGTTGCTGTCTTAAAACCATGTCCATTTGTCAAAATAATGAGGTTGCTCCCACATGTGCCCACAGGAAGGACTAAGAGGAATATAATGCACCTGGACATCACTATTGACTTTTCCTCTTTAGTAAAATTGAAAACTGACAGGTCTCTATGTTCTAGAATGTCCAAATTCCTGATATTGAGAGTGTTTCTGTACATTGCTATGTTAACAGGAGCATTGTAAAAGAACAAAAAAGAACACTGGATTTAGAGTCAATAACCTGGCTTAATATCTCAGCCTTCTTTCTACCTGGGTGACCTTGGGTAAGTCTCTTTAACTCTATAAGTCATAGTTTCCTCATCTTTAATATGAGGAAGTTGGACTTTGTGGTCACTAAGGTCCTTGCCATTTCTAAATCAATGATCCGTGCTCTAATGAGCCTATTTCCTAACTCCATATGAACATAGGGAAAACAAAAATAACTCTCCTGATCTGCTTTTGAATTATTGATAGAGACATACTACCATGTTTAATAAATAAATGAGTAAAACAAATAATGTCCCCAATTTGTCCCATTGTTTTATGCATGAGTTACACTGTGGACTCTATTTCATTAAGAAAGATTGCTGGCATTGTGATAAGACTACAGTGGAAAACGATGGAGAAATTACTGTTAGCAAAAGCTTTGCAAAAGCACAAAGGGAAAGCAAACAAAACTAAAATCATTTTGCTGACCTTTAAGTTTTTTGGTTTGTTTTACCACTGATGATTAGTTGGTAATGTCTTAAAGAGAGATTCTCTGTGTATAAAGATAAATGTTACAAATCTATAATTAGGATATTTTAAAAGGATTATAACTTAGAATTAAATGGTCAGCAAAATCCATCAGCTTTACCTACCCAAGAAGGTATGGATTTTAATTCTGCCCCAAACATTTCTTAGCTATGTGACTGTAGAGAAGGCATATGCATTCTCTGAGCCTCATTTCTTATTTCTATACCTTCAGTAAACAAATTCACAGACTCAGATGATCCAATGTATGTAAAACAATCTTTAAATGTTAAAGTCTCATGCCGATTATCTATATTTTAATAATGGATTTTATTAGAGTCAGTAACACAGCGACTAGACCATTGTATCTGGAGTCAACAAGAGAACACCTGAGTTCAAAAATGACCTTGGACACTTAATAGCTGTGTGATCCTGGGCAAACCACTTAACCTCTGTCTTTCTCAATTCCTCTTCTGTAAAATGGAAATGATAAAGGCACCATCTCATGAGTTGTTATAAGAATCAAATGAGACAATATTTGCAAACAGCTTTAAAAATCTTGAAGTTATATATATATATATATATGCATATATATTCTAGCTAGCTATTATTAGAACAAGTATTGTCATCATCATCATCATCATCATCATCATCATCCAATCCATTAATCTTGAAAGTGAGTTGAGTGGTAAGTCCTAATTTATATAAGCCCTTCATTTTCATTTCAAGAGACTCATTATTTCCAGTGTTGCTGCCCTGCTCTCCCATTACCCCCTTCATTTTATAGAGGTTTTAAACAATACTTCTCTTCTGTCACTCTCCTTCATTTCTGTGCACAGAGTAGAAGAAAACTACTCTTCATCTCCATTTTATGGCAAATAGCACTGGTTAAAGGCGAGAATTTTGAGGTGTTCCCAAGAGCGTACTTAAGGTGAGGGCTGACTATGATGAAGAAAACATAATTTTAAGGCCATCAGAGTACTTATAAGCCTTCCCCTGCTTTGGGAGAATAAGCATTGCACTCTGGGTAAGAGCCACTTGTGAAGGAGTTAAAATGACTCTGTAATTGTCCTGATTTGACCTGTTCTTATAAGCAGCATATATAGAAACAGTCATAACACAGGCCCTCCTCAGTGCAAGGGAGAAATAAGAGCTGAATAACGTGTATGAGAATTGATTTTTCCATTTGAAAAAGTAAATTCAAGTAGTAAGAGAGCCAAAAAGTATTCTATGTTATTTCAACCAAGTGACCTTTCACATTCGATGTGAATTAATGAAATAATTTTAAAAATGCATATTGATATTTTAATGTCCAATTCTGCCCCCAAAAGGTTTTTGTAATTTCAAAAAAAAGTTCTTGTTCAAATTTTTATTTAAAAATCTAAAATCAAATTATTTTCATGATTGTCTGTTATATATACAATAATTAATAAAGCTATTTTTTGTTCTGTACTATAAAATCCAGTCTAGCACCACTGATTCATTTCCCTAAAGTGTACTGGGGAAATATTTGTGTTTGTTGATAATTAAGTTCAGAATAAAAGAGGAAATAACAACAACTATTTAATAAGTGAAAAACATTGTAAAGGGGGCAGTTATATACATAAGGCTAATGTTATAAATATCACCAGTAGCAGGAGGCAATTGGTAGGATATTATAGTAGCAAAGTTTTACAACTTTCTGGTTAGTATTTAGTTATAATGATTCAAATAGTGCTTTTTGCAAAGATGCTATTAGAGGCAACCTTATACAAGGAATGCTTAAATATATTTCAAAAGAAACAAATTTATATTTTCTGATAAGCTAGTATTTCAATAATTTATATAATGTTTGCAAAAATTTATATAATTTATAAAATGTCTGCAAAACAATTCACATCTATTATCCCATTTGAACCTCACAACAACCCTGGGAGGCAGGTCCTGTTCTTATCTCCACTTTACAGAGGAAGTCAAGGCCAAGAGTGGCTAAGTGATTTGCCCAGAATTACAGAGCTGGTAAGTGTCTGAGGCAAAATTTGAATTCAGGTCTTGCTGATTTTAAGTTCATCCTCTATCATGATGCTTCATGGTCTAAGGGAAGTGGCAAGATATTAGACAGTACATAATATTCTGGAGTTTTAATGAACTGACCTTAGCTATCTAGGCATGTAACTTGTTGTTGGTCAGTCATTCAGTCATGTCTAACTCTTCATGATCTGATGGACCACACTGTCCATGTGGTTTCTTGGTAAAGGTACTGGGGAAGTTTCATTTCTTCTCCAATAGAATATAAGTTATTATGATATATGTTACTATTTACTAATATCGTAGGTGCAGTTCTGATTATCTCTCATTTTCCTTTAGCACCAATAGTTTCCATTCCAAGTGAAATATGTCATTTAAAAATACATGGTTCTTTGAGGGCTATTTGTTCCAAATTCAAGATGCCACAGAAATGAGAGGGCCATTAAATAAGGTCTGATTTGGTACCTATATGTTTAAGGTAGACAGAAATATATTCAAAGGCTGATAAAACATAGAATGTTGTTTTATAGAAGAGAGTGTATTAGAACTGCTTTCATTAGACAAAGTTGTAAATGTTCTTTATTTTTTAAAAAAAATCTCCTTTCAGCTTGACTGCCTGAATTTATTAATAACTTACTAAGACCTTGCTAATTGCACTGACAGGGAAAGCCATTAAAGCTAAGTACATTTTGAAAGTTATAAAATTGCCAAGGATAAGATATCAAGGCTTCCTATATAAAAATGGTAATTTATTTTAAAGAGTAAAATTTAGTTTAAATGATTTGTAATGATATCTTACCTCATTTTGAAAAAAAAAGGTAATAAAGACTTAGAAATAGGAAATGTCTACTAATTAAATCTTTAGCGAGAAATGAGATAAGATCCACTCTTGTAAGGATTATAAAAATTTTTTAATTACAAACATATACAGCAAAAAAATGCTGAATTTCTCAATACTACTTCCTTGCTTTATTTATTGCTGTTATTTGGTCTTGGGGGGTTGGGGAAAAATATGAAAGAAAAGATGAAGATGAGTTCAAGTTCTAATAACATGTACAGGTAAAATGAATATTGGTGTTAAATGCTAATATTTATTATCGAGCTTGAAATATTCTTATTACTGCTATGGTTCTGTAATCAAATGATTCTAGGATGATGCTCAGTGGGAGCTGCTATTTCCCTGCTATTCCTGGAAAGGTCATTCCAAATGGAAAGCATTAGTCAGTGATAAATAAAGTGGTTTCAACAATGAATTATAGGAAAAATGAGAGCACAAGAATATATTCACAACCAGAAGTTGGTTTCACATGAAAGCAACTTGGTATTATAGTAGACTGAATTATAGACTTAGCCCCAAGAAGACCTTAACTGAAAACCTACCTACCTCAGCCCTTTGTTTACTACCTGAATGACCCAGGGCAAGATACTTAATTTGTTTATACTTCAGTCTCCTCATCTGTAAAATGGGGCTAATAATAACGACCCTCACCTTGCTGTGAGGCTTCAGTGAGATAGTATATGTAAAATACTTTGTAAACTTTGAAACACTATGGCATGCTAGCTATTAAGATGAGAAGTAAGATTTGGTTTGTTTTCCTCTTTGACTACACACATGATGTTGGTATATTAGAGTACCCAACGATGCCACCTTCCTGCCATATTCATTCATATACAATTCAAGATGAGCAGTGCATAAAATATGGGATGTGCTCTCCTTCATATGGCAAGTGCTCTTCTCCTTTATTTCTCAAGTTTTCTCATTTTTTAAAGTGGTGTTGGAAGGTTGCCATGTGATGGAACAGAAAGATCTCATTTCAGTGTGCTAGAAGATGGTGTGTTTAAGACCATATGGGGGAAAAGTTACATATGTGGAAGGTCATTCATTTCTAACAAACGTGACAGTATTCTTTTTTTTTCTTTTGAAGGTCATATCACTGCTGGTATAAACCATAATGAGGAAGAAGTTGTTAGTTCCCTTAGTCATCTCATGAAGACACTGATGTTAATTTTAATGTGTGTACTCCACTGAACATGCTATAGGATTTCAAGGATTCCTTTTATATGAAACTTTCTCATAATGGGAGAGGCAAACTGGATTTTTAAATTCCTTCTTGCTCCATGAACTAACAGTGGTAGAGATAGAAGTACTAGTAGTGGTGGCATTAATGGGAGGAGGAAGGGGATAAATAAATGAAAGAGAAAAAGGAGAATAAAGAGGAGGAGGAGGAACAGCAGTAATAGCTACAATTTAATCTCCACGCAGCTACCAAAATTATTTTCATAAAATATAAGTCTGACAATGGCACTCTTCTTCTTAGTAAACCCTCACTGACTCCCTATTACTGTCAGCATCAAATGCATTCTTTTCTTCTATTCTTTTCCTATTCATAACCTCCTCTCAAACTACAATTTCAGCCCCATAATTCATTGCCTTCCTTTAGTCTCCTTATGATCCCAATCCAGTTGGCTTTCTTACTATTCTTGATACACAATAATCCATGTCCCACCTCCTTACCTTTATTCAAGTTGTTCACAATTCCTATGTACCCCCTACTCATATCTACCTATTAAAATCCCTAGTCACATTTAAGTTTCATACGAAGTGCCACCTTCTATTTGAGTCCTTTCTTGGTCCCCCAGACTACTCGTACCTTCTCACCGAAATTTTCTATCTATATACATATTTACCTATGTTCATCTCCCTATTATAATATAAACTACCTGAAGGCATGGACTATTTCACTTTTGTCTTTGGATCCCAAGAATGCAGGAAAGAACTTGGCACACAGAAGGAGCTTAATAAATCCTCATTCATTGACCTAGTATTAGTGGTAGTACTGGTAGCTTTAATAGCAGTAGTGATAATAAAGCATTAGCAGTAGAAGTAATAATAATGCCAGATATTTTAGTTAGAAGCAATAATGACAGTTAATATTAGTAGTTGTTATTGTAGTAATATTTATTTATTTTTCTTTTCAAAAGACCAATATTTTCACCATGTAAGGAGCTCCTGGTGAGAAATTCTACCAATGCAGATCAGCACCTTCTCAACAATGTGTAGTCTCAGAGAACTGCCTGAAACAATAACAGATTAAGTGACTTGTCCAGTGTGATATAATAGCTATGTGCCAAATGCAGCATTTGAACCCAGGACTTCTTAATGCCAAGGCCATCTCTCTATATTCATTATAACATCCTACCACCAGTAGTAATAATAATAGCTTCTATCTCCATTATGGTACTTTGTTTGCAAAGTACTCTCTCTGGAACAATAGGCCCTATAGGGATGCAGCTACAACAGATGTTATTTCCCCAAATAATGTAAGAAGACACTCTCAAAGAGGTAAAGAAATTTGCTCAAGGTTACACAGCTTTATTATTCAATCTCTCAAATGCCAAGGCTCCATTTCACTCTGTACAAACCTGTAGAAATATGCTAAGGCAAGAGGCTGAATTCCTTTTTTTTTTTAATAGAGCACCTGCTTCTAGTCGTCCTAGCGCTCAATAAATATGTAGTGAATGAATGAATATATTTTCTCAAGAGATAGCATAGCCTAATGAATAGAGAGTAGACCTCTGGGTTCTGACTCTTGCAAAAAAACATGTGCTCCTGGGTTTGACCCGTCAGGTAGGTCTCTAAGATTATAAATTGTGTAACAGGTGTCAGTCAGCATTGTTAGAGGGAATTTCCTAACTGTGAGTGCCTTATACAAAAGAAATCACAGTCAGGATGATCTAACTAAAATTATAATAATAGTAATAACAGCAACAATAATTTTCCTATTCTTCTTTGATTGTTCTCATAACCTGTCATCAGTCAAAGAGAGATTTATCAGTTATAGAATATATGGGTCCAGAACATTGGTTGAACTCCTGGCATGAACTCCTGGCATGAAGAGAATGTGAACAAGTGTCACACAGGATGGGCAGGTATGGATGGGCAATGATTTGCATCACTACAGAGAACTACTGAATGCAGAATAAGATTGCCTGGAACCATTTGGGTATTCAAATATGAAATGAGGTAATTTAAGGCTGGAGTTCACTTTCAAAAGGATGCTTTTGTTCTTAGATTAAAATCCTGAATTTGAACCTTTCAAAAGACTTTTTAAAGTAGGAGTGTTTCTGATCAACACTGAAATTAAACAGAGGGAACAGGGAAATGACCCAAGGCCAGTCAGAATAATATTGGTCACACTCTCCTCATTGTCTTCTAATCCTCTCTTTTCATTGTGATTTTTATACACTTCATTTCTTGTCCTCAAATCCACCCAGTCTTATAGCTTTTCACCTTGACTTCCCCTTCAAAGCTATTTATCTTGGAAGGCATTTGTTTCAAGTAGGCAAGAAGGAAAGTCTACTCATTTTGTTTTGTTTGTTTTTTTTCCCCATTATCTATATGAGAGTAATCAAAAACAGCAGCTGGAAGCAGCCTTTGCTTGCAAGTGAACAGACCTATTCAAGTAGTGCGTTTCCCCGAAATGCCAGTTCTCCCAAAGCTAGTTTGAAATGAGTATTGTCTATCTGAAGCTTCTTATTACCAATAAATTGGGCAATGGTCACCACTGAGTAATTATTCAGAGGAGGTCACTTGTAAAGTGGAACTAGCTAAATGGAATGCCTTTCAAGGGGCAGCTTAGCTAGGTATCACACTGGATACAGCACCAGCCCTGGGATCAGGGGGAACTAAATTCAAATTTGACCTGAGACACTTACTAGCTGTGTGATCCAGGGTGAGTCAATGAACCCTGATTGCCTCTGTCTAGGGGGAAGTGAAAACTTCCCAGAACTTCCCTCTCCCTCCCCCTACTCCTTCAGCTGTTAATCAGCAGCAAACCCTTTCAGGAGGCTTTCAGATCTCCCCACCTCTTCGAGCCCCTCCTTTTGGCCAGTGAGGGGGATTGGGGGCAGCTTGAGCTCACTCCTCCCCATTACTTTGGGACCCTTCCCCCCCTTCCTTTGCTGTCAATTAGCTTCCTTGTTCTTTGTAAGCCATAGTGGTGGGCTCCTCTGTTGTTTACCATTGGGGAAGATTTCCGTGCAGAGACTTGAGCCCACCTCCCAATCAATGGGAGAAGGGACCCCATAAGGGTATAAATTCTTGTTCTGCCTTTTGTAATGTGCCTCTTCCTCATGATCAGTCATGGGGAAGACCGCCCTGTTGTAGCAGCAAGCACCCCAACTGTCCCCAGGGTTGCTGCCAACACAAGTTCTTGGATCTGCTTTGATAAAGGAAAGCAACTAAAAATGGGTTAACAAGCTTACTTTAATCAGTCAAATATGTATCGTTTACCTAGTTCAGAGGAAAAAGGTCAGCACCCCGAACTTCAGAGTATACAGACAGAATTATCAAGACAGAGAAACAGATCAAGTAGACAGATTTCCAAACTGTCCAACCATTACATCCATACCAAATCAACATCTGGGTTTTTCAAAGCTGGGGGAGGGGGGGCTCTCAACAATGGCTTCCCAGAGATTCATCTGATCAAAACACAGAACACTTCTTAAAGTGAGTCCCAAAACAAAGCCTCAAATCAGGGCTTATATAGCTTTCTCCTGGCTCAGAGAATGTAACAACCTTCTGCACACACTGGCCAATCAAAAAGTATCTACTTAAAAACAAGCCTCCCACCCCAGGCTCCAGGTGCATTTTAGCCTAGGGACAGGGAAGATCTTAAAAATTTACATTCCCATTACACCTGTTCACCTGGGGAAGCAAATAAATTCCTGTTCCTATCCTAAGAGATCTCCATGTTCTTGATTAAATTTTGGATGATGTTTTTCATCACAAACATCTCCAATGCCCTTCACCTCCCCCCCAAAAAAAAAGAGAGTACCTGAAAACCTCATGATTCATAGAAGTAGTGGTCAAATGATTTCTAGCCATCAAAAGAATAGGGGATGATGAAAGTAAGTAAGATTAATTCTCTCTTACTTTGTCCCAACTGGAATAGAAAAGCACTCAGGAGAAACAGAGGGAAAAACTCTGGGGAAAGAATGATCTAAAGACCTAAAAAAACAAACAAAAGATGGTTGAACACTATCATATTGGTCAGCAGAGGTGGAGCTAAGACTATTTTAACTAGAGATAAATGCATATGGGAAAGGGAGACACTGTGATTGAGCATGTGGTTGAGCTGTGAAAAAGGGAAGTATGACCTTTGTTCCTATAGAGATTTGGGGAGGGGAGGGATACCTTAACAACAGTTACAGGGTCTATGGAGGACCATAATACAAATATAGTAGAGATGGGGGTCACTGAAGGAAGGAAGAATTCTTTCTCTTTTTTACTCCCAGGGAGAAAATAGTTTCTATCTGCAACTCCTATAAATAAGGTCACTAAGACAAATCCACATTCACCCAATTATAGTTCATCTCTTTGGGCCAAATGGTTAGGTCAAAATGAAGCCAGTAATAGCTTATTAACTCTTTGATCTAACTTTATATTCCAAATGAATGCCTTAATTTATTTTCATTCAATTCAAATTGCTCCTCCATCCAATGAAAGCAAAAGAATCAAGAGACAACTCCCCCCATATATTAAATATCTGCTGTGTTCATTGCATGATGCTAACCATTGGGCACACATATATGAAATAAAACATAATCCTTACTTTCCTCCATTTTATAGGGTTTAGCAGATATAAGTATTTTATTAACACTCAGTTTATGTTACTTCCTACTTGAGTGACCTTGAGAAAATCGTTAAATCCAATGGTTCTCAGCTGTAAAATAATAAGGATGGATTAAATAACCATGAAAGTCCACTCTAGCCCTAAGGTTGGGATTCTATAAACCTATTATACATTTTAATGCTTTGTCATTCTTGATAATGCTCTATAAAAAATAACAGATCCTGTGCATATTTAAAAAGTAGACACATGACAGACTGTAAAAGTTGGAAGGGATTCCCCAATTGATAAATGGTCAAAGGATATGATATGAACAGGCAGGTTTCAGAGGAAGAATTAAAGCCATCTATAGTCATATGAAAAGGAATATTCTACATCACTATTGATTAGAGAGATGCAAATTAAAACAACTATGAAGTACCACATCATAATTATCAGAGTGACTAACATGACAAAATAGGAAAACAATATATTTTGGAGAAGATTGGGAAAACTGGAACACTAATTCATTGTCGGTAGAGCTGTGAGCTGATCCATTCATTCTGGAGAGTAAATTGGAACTATGCCCAAAGGGATATGAAATATGCATAGATCATAGAGAGACCATAAAAATGGGGAAAAGTACCCACATGTACACCAATATTTATAGCAACTCTTTTTCTGGTGGTCAACAACTGGATATTGAGGGGATACCCATCAACAGGGGAATGACTGAATGAGTTATGGTATATGAATATAATGGAATACTATTGTGCTATAAGAAATGATGAACAGACAGACTTCAGAAATTACTGGAAAGATTTATATGAATTGATGCTGAGTGAGAGGAGCAGAAGCAGGAGAACTTTATTCAAAGAAACACCCCCAATGTTGCATAACTGATTTTGATAGACTTCTCAGCAATGCAAGGGACTAAGATGCCATCCACATCCAGAGAAAGAACTATGGAGTTGGAATGCAAAGTTAAACAGACTATTTGCTTTTTTGTTTTATTTTATTTTTTCTTTCTCATGGTTTTTCCCATTCATTATAATTCTTCTATGCAACATGACTAAAGTGAAAATGTGTTTAATAAGAATGTATGTGTAGAGCCCATATTAGATTGCATGCCATCTTAGGGAGGGAGTGGGTACAGAGGGGGAAAATTTTTAAACTTATAGGGGTGAATGTTTTAAACTAAAAATAAATAAATTGAAATCTGTTAAAAAAAAGTTGGAAGGGACCTGAGAGTCCATCAGAAATAACCTGAATCTGACCAAGAAATTACTTTGCAAAATTTCTCACCCTCACCCCCAAGTAATTATGGAGCAGCCTCTGCTTGAACATTTTGACTGATGGAAAACCCATCACCTGCTGAGGTGGCACATTCCTCTTTTGGGTAGTTCAACTTATTCAGGAGATTTTCCTTAAAAATAAAAACAAATTTTACTTTTTGCTAGTAGTTCTAGCCTCTGGGGTCAAGCATAAGAAGTCTTACCCTTTTTTCCCATAGGACAGTTCTTCAAATGCTTAAAGACAGCTATCATGTTTTCCATCCCTACCCCATGCCTAACCCCAAAGAATTTTATTTCCCCATGCTAAATATAGAGCTATAGTTTGCTTGTTTTTCCAAAGAACTGTAATTCAGAATTGGAAAGAATCTTGGAGACAATCAAGTCCAACCACACTTTATAGATAAGCACACTGAAGCAGATAGAGGTTTGTCTTTGTTTCCCAGTTTTCCATTTCTAAGATCTTCCTCCTTCGGGAATACAGTGCTTCCCTCCATCAAAAATTGTCAAGAAGAATTGTAATGTATTGATTTTATAACTTAATATGGAAATGCATTTTCCTTTCTTAATTTCTGTCAATGGCTTACCTTACTCAGGACTACATTTAGTTTATGCATTATTTCTAATCGTGGAATGGCTAGTTTTATGTCAAGGTTGAAAAGAGTTTCAGTCGACATCAGCAAGCATGATCAAGAGATTGGATCTGGATAGAGGCCCTTCCTACTGACTCTGAAAATGCCCTTCTTTATTTGGAAGTTTGATGCAAACCATGCAGAAGACTGTAGTTCTTTCCAGGTTTTTGAAATATTGGAGACCTTGACCTAATATTCCTTCTCTGGGCTCACTTACGTAAAGGAAGTGTGATTGTTTGGCTCTTGACATTGTAATTCCTTGTTGTTTGGGAGGCCATCCCCACTACGTTCGGTATGAATCCTCAATCTTTGCTTAATTTCTCATTTCACTGGCATAAATGCTAGTTCTACTTATGATTGATATTAAATCAAAATCTTGTTTAACATTAAGGAATGTTTCTTGAGCTGTTTTCTAATTAAGAAGACACGAGTAAAATTTCTCACACATTTTATGCTTTTAATTCAATTTGATAATTTCAGAGGGAACTGAGATCACCTCTTTGAACTGATGCAGAGTAAAGTGAGCAGTGTAAGAACAATTCATAAAAATTAAAACAAAATTATAAAGAAAAGTCTCAGAAAGATATAAGATTTCTTTTTTTTTTTTTTGCTTTTTGTAGAGCAGTTGGGGTTAACTGACTTGCCCAAGGTCATATTGCTAGTTTTTGTGTTAAGTGTCTGAGGCCGGATTTGAACTCAGGTCCTCCTGACTCCAGGGCTGGTGTTCTATTCACTGTGCCACCTAGCCACCCTAAGATTTCTAATCAATGCAATGATAAATCATGTTTCCAGAGGGTCTGCCAGAGAGATCATAACATTTAAGTGCAGAATAAACCACATTTTTTGATTTGGCCAAAGAAGGAATATGCTTCACTTGACTAAGTATATTTATTAAGAAAGTTTTCTCTTTTTTTCCTTTTTTTAAGTTTAGTTTTTGTTTAATTTGGAGGATAGACATAGAAAGGAGAGGAAATAAATGATTATTATTAGGAAAAATTAAAATCACTTTGACCGACATTATTAATTCCTTTTAAGTGCAATGGACCTTCATTGCTAGATACTAGAGATATAAAGCCAAAAAACAGAGAAGTCCCATCCTCAAGGAGATGACAATCTTAAAGTCCACTAAATGATGCCGTGCAGCATGTGCAGAGTATACAAGAAAAATGAAAGACTAAACATTAATAACTGAGGGAATAAAATAAAACTTGATGGAGGAGGTAGCTTTTGAGTTGAGCTTTAAAGGAAGAAACATTCTGAAAGCTAAAAGTGAAGAAGAACTTAATTTCAGGCATGGGGAATATATTTCAGGGAGGTAGGAAATGGAATGTCAAGTTTAGAGAAAGTCTAGTAATCTAGTTTAACTGAAATATTGAGTTTGCAAAGGGAAACAGTGTGAAATAACATTGTAAAGGTTTCTTTTCTCATGTGAGCCACATTGTAGATGGCCTTAGCTATCAAATTAAGGTGCTTGTATTTTGGCCTAGAAGCAGAAGAGAGACACTAGAGAATTTTTAGAGTGGAGAAGAAACATAGTCAGACCAACATTATGTGGATTATGTTAGGACCTATTTGGAGGATGAACTGAAGAGGAAAGAGATTGGAACAAGGGAGACAATTTCGAGGCAACTGTTCCCAGGACAATTGATGCAGTCCAGAACTAGAGCACAGACTGTGTGAGTAGAAAAAATGGTAGTACATGATGGGGATGATGTCAATGAAGAATCAGCAAAATATGGAGACTGACTGAATAAGGGTTTGAAGTAGTACCTTCAGCTTCAGCATATTAATATTGCTGCTTAGTTTTTAGTAAATTATTGATTCATTAGAATTATTCCTACATGAAATCCTACTGAAAGCACTGTTGTTTTTGACTTCACTGACACCAACCATCCCCAAATTTTGCTTCTTCCCCAGGCACTACCAGTGTGGGAGATAAGCAATAGATTTTATTGGGAGACACAGTGTAACAAAAGGAGAAAAAGAACTGGATTTGGAGTCCATAGGTCCTGAGTTCAAATCCTAGCTGTGCCAATGCACCATACTGCCTGCCTCAGAGACACATGTTTTTACTGTTAGACAAATGATAAGTGAAGAAATTCTCAGACTTTTCTGTGGTAATTGTCCATTTTAGAATAGTATTTGAATCAGTAGGGAAAAAATTCAGTTTCAAAGACACTTCTCAAAGTGCCACCAATACAGATATTAAGATTTTTCAAGAAACAGTGACAGAGACAACATTATACAACAATTTGGTGAGGAATGGCATTAAATTACGTGTGACTGTAATGTAATGCCAAAAGAAGGCAACTTCCCAGGTTCAAAATACCAGCATAGGTGCTCTCTATTTTATTTTATTTTATTCAGTATTTTATTAAGACCTGGAATCCCAATTATGACCTGGGTAATGAGTACCCCAGCTTCTCACAGAATTGGACATGCCCAAGAGTCTAGTATAATCAAATGGAAGTGGTATATTCAAAATAGAGCGAAAACAGGCAAAAGCGGAGTCTCTGCTCTACATGAATCTGTAGCAATCATAGAAATTGAGAGGAATGACACACCCCCTGAGCCAAAGCAACAGTTGGTAAAGTCCACTGTAAAGTGGAATGAGGGATATGATGTATTAACTGAGGAACAAAAGAGACATGCATGGTTTACTGATGGGACAGCAAAATATTTGGGGCAAAAAAGACATTGGAAAGCAGTGGCCTATAACCCATGTACTAGAAGGACTTTGGAAAGTACTGGGATAGGTGCAAGTAGCCAATATGCTGAACTTATGGCAGTATATCAAGCCATCAAAATAGAACAAGGAGGACAGTGTCATATATTCACTGATTCATGGGCGGTAGCTAATGGGTTAGCTACATGGATGCCCATGTGGAAAAATGAAAATTGGGAAATTCATGGCAAACAAGTCCAGGGCAATTCAAAGCGGCCACCAGCAATTCTCTTAGTCTCTCTCTCTCCACGAGGTGCTGCTTCCAAAAAGATCTTCCGCCTCTCTCTTGTCTCTCCAAATCTACGTCACCAGCTCCTCCCAGTTCAGGACTTTCTTTTCACATCAAAAAGTCCATCCCACAGGTGGGATTAACAAGCTCTGGGTTTTAACACAATCAATTTGAAAACCAAGCCAATACAGGGGAATCTTTAAATGCCATTACTATCACAGTGACATATGTTCATCTAAGGGTAAAGCCCTGGGAAATATTCTCTGTATTGGTAATTTTATATGTCAGTGGAACTATGATTTCAGTGATGTGGGTAATTATTGCAATGGTACAGATGCATCTATACCAATCCATCCAAGCCTTCCCATACTGTAGAACTCTTGTCTTTGCCTTCCTAGAAATCTACCATATACAGTTAATCCAATATTCTGAGTGTCTTCTTCTAAACCTCTTGACATTATGTGACTACCAATGGGGCATGCTGACTGCCTATTGCCTTGATTTCATTTATACCACTTCTGTATGCATCTATTGTTGATAATAGATTTATTCATGTTCATACTCATAATGATCCTTTCCATTACTCTTTGGGGCTTGTGATACCAGCAATGGAATGTATCTGATTTCCAAGGACCAGTCTGTTTAAGAAGACAGGACTCATTGAGTAAGATGGCTATTTAGTGACAAACCCTTTGGTTATGGCATTCTTATATTCATAAATATGTAATGCTTTTCCTTTATTCATTCAATTTATAACAGTGAACTTCAGTCATAAACTAAATTATGAGACTTAAAAAATATTTTCAATATGTTCTTCACATCACATTATGTACTTCATTGTTTAGCAGTCATATCAAGTCTCAGAAATTTGTGATGGAAAAAGGGTGATTGACTGGAAACATTTTTTTTTCTTTTTTGCCTTGTATAGTTTAAAATATAAACATGTTAATGGGCAATTAAGGGTATTCGGAGTGAGGTTATATCTAATTGATGTAAAATTTGAAACTGTCAATGTAAGAGAAGCATTGTTTTTGAAAACATATCTCTAGGGAAGTGTTATGTCAATTTAGTAACTGATCTCACTCATGACAATAAAAATTTTTCTAGATGTTGTTGTGCCTTGTTAAGTATAAATTGTCCTATGCGTTCACTCTGAGTAATGTTGCCCCACAGTTCTGAAATACTCAGTGTCAAATGGCTTTATGCTTTGACTGTGGGAAGTGACAGTAGATTTTATTCCACCGTTTTTCTTGTCTTCCTCAACGATGTAAGAATGGGACTCACTTTTTAAAAACCAATAGTAGATTGTGTTCTACTGAGAGTAGCTATATAGTTGCTCTAACAAAGTCTTTCAGTTTGTCCTTCTGTCTTTATATACCAGTATTTTCAACTGTGGAAAATAGGTTGTCCAGAGTCAATACTATGGAAAACATTATTACTGTCGGTTCACTGTTCATTTTCACCATGGCTTCTATATGCTGAATTATAATTCATTTCTCTCAAACTATGTTACTCTTGGAAGGGCTATAGGAAGGAACAAAGGAAATATAGAAAGTAATATCCAATTATGCAACTACTTTGGTTTCTTTTAAACATATAAAACCTGAGCTGTTGCTTAGATTTCAAACTAATTGTAGGAAGCAGCAGAAAATACTTTAAGGGGCAGCTAGGTGGTGCAGTGAGTAAAGTGCCAGTCCTGGAGTCAGGAAGACCTGAGTTTGGTTCTGGCCTCAGACACTTGACACCCACACACACACACAAAAAAAAAACTAGCCATGTAACCTTGGGCAAGTTACTTAACCCCAATGCCCTCCAAAAGGCAAAAAAAAATACTTTAAAGAAGGCAAGATATGAAGTAAATCAATATTTTGTGTTATAATGATGTATCACTTTTAAAGTTCCAAATAGCAGGAATTAGTTTTAAAAGGCTGATCATATATTAGAGAAAGATTTGTTGTGGGTGATCATCCTATAGTTAGAGTTGACCAAATCCATCCTTAAAAAAAATTCTTCTCTGTTTTACAGTGCAGTCCTCTGATCCATAACATACAAATATCAGAATTTAGAATAGTTTAACTAGACATTTTTATACCAGAATAAATAACAGAACAAGTGGCACATTGTGGATGCAAAACTGAGAGGGCAAAGAGACCCAAACCCTTGTTAATAGAAGAGAAAAGTGGAGCTGAGGAGATAAAGCAAATTTAGCATTTTAGTAGCTTCCCATTTTAATTAAATCTTCTAATGATTTTCTAAGCTCTGTTGACTACCTGCACAAGAGTTTTCAGTGTTTTTTTTAATTCAGCACCCTAAAAGTTAAATGTCTTAGAATAGAAAAAGTTATGTTTCTGAGAACTATTTTGAAACACCTACTGATTATTCCAATTCAAGTTGATTCAGTATAATAAGCATTTACGAAATGCTTACTATGTGTTAGTAATTAGGGTTATAAACACATAAAGAGTAAAAGAACCTATATTTATATTTTACATGGAAAGAAATGGATATGTACACAGAAAAGTAACATTTATTTAATGTTCACTATTTGCCAGTCACAGTGATAAACTATGGGGATACAAAGAAAGGGAAAAATGGTCTCTGCCTTCAAAAATCTCACATCCAGATGTGGAAGATAACATGCAAATAACCATACATTTAAGATATATGTATCTGAAAGAAAAGAAATTTGAAGTATCATTTGGGAGGACAGGGATAGGGACTATAAAGGGCTTCCTGCAGAAGGTGAGATTTGAACTGGGCCTTAAAGGAAACCAGGAAAGCTAGGAGGTAGAAACAAGAAAGTAGAGCATTGCAAGCATGAGGGACAACTGGTAGAAGGGATATAGTAAGGAAGGTGGAGTAGCTGAAATAGCAAGAAGGGCTATTAGATCAGAGAGTATGTAGAGGAGCGTAATGAGTAAGAAGTTTGAAAAGTTAGGATGAGGGTAGATAGTGGAAGACTTTAAAAACCAAATAAAATATTTTATTTTGATCTTGAAGGTAAGGAGAGTCAACAGAATTTACTGAGGGGGGGATGATGTTGTCATACTTGCGCTACATGAAAAGCAGGAAGACTACTCAGAACAATATGGCAATAATTGAGGCATCCATCTGAGAATGTAAGGGCCTACTCTCGGGTGGTGGTTGTGAAGTGAGAACAGATAAAAAAGATGCTGTAAGGGTAAAAATTATAATATTAGACAACAGATTGTCTACAAGGAGTCAATGTAAGAGACAGGTCAAGCTTGAAACTAGGTGATGAAAAGACTGTCCTTCACAGATAGGATGGAATGTCTTTGTGTGGCTCAAAGGCAGGCAGAATAGAAATTCTAGCCTCTTTTCATTCCCTTTCCTTTTAGAGAAACTTTAATTCCTGTCATGAGTAAAAGCAATACGTTGGGGCCAGAGATTGACCAGTCAGCTTTCCTCAGAGAGAGGAAATACTAGGTGTGGATTATATCTATTTACTCCCCTAAATATTTATTTGTTGAGGGAATGTAGTTTCCAGGTTCAATCTAACTTCTGGTCACTGTTTAATTAATGGGGAAAGTAGGACTTCATCCAAGACTTGACTCACTTCTGATCAAATACCAGTTCCACAATGAATACAAATAGGCATTATACAGGAAATCTATTTATCCAAATTGGTAGCAGAAAATTGATGTCAAAGACTATACATATAAGAATATATCCAAGAAAATACAGAACAAAGAATTTTATTGGGGATGAGGTAGCTATACTAAGAAAAGAAGTCCCAGATGTCACCCATAGGAAAATTCTCCAAAGTCTTTCATGTAACAAATTAAAGATAGACACATGCTGGAAATTGTTAGCTCCTCTCCTGTTGACTCCAGAATCTTGTTCTTCAGTAGGGTTGGAGACTCGAAGAAGACTGAATACCCTCCTCTCTCCCATATTCTTCAACTCCACCCCACCCCTTAGACAGGTACAGGGTACTGATCTAGGACAATGAGGAGAGGGCCCGATACTGATGGACTTTGGGAACACGGATTACATAAGAAAACACAACATCAGTTTATGTGTAGAACTACCAGTTTGGTGGATTAGGAAAGCTAGACTAGGAGGAATGGGTGGGGGAACATTTCAGGAATAATATATATATATATATATATTACTGTGCAAATGCACGAGAATAGAACAATTTTTGCTAGAATGTAGCATACATGAGGGGAAGTAATATGAAATCAGTCTGAAAGTAAAGAACTTTAAATGCCAAACTGAGTGGTACATATTTATCATGGAACAAAAGGAAACTTAGAAGCATCTTTACTAGCAGAAAGTCATGGTCAGACCTGTATTTAAGTCATAGAAATTTGATAACTTTATCTGGAAGGGATTGGAGAGGAGAGAAACTGGATATAAGGCAATTGGTCTTGAAGTTATTGCAATAATCTTTGTTGCAAATGGAGAAAAAATGGAGCTCTGTTACTGTAGAAAAAAGGACAAATGTTAGGGAAGTATGGTTAGTGGGATTTGGTAACTGAATATGTTTGGAGAGAGAGTGAAAAGTTCAAGATGGTTCCTAAATTGTAAACTTTGTGATTCCAAATATGGTGATGCTCATAAGAGAAATGGGTAAATGAAGAAGAAAAGTAGGTTTCAGAGTAAAGATAATGAGTTCTGTTTTGGACAGTTTAAGGGGGAGCTACCTATAGAATATATTTTTGCAGATATTTGTTGCATTAATGATGAGGGATCAGAGCTCAGAATATGGATCAGGTCTGAGTTTTTGACCTGGTAGTCATCTGTTCAAATTTCTGTGTTAAAGAGATTTATGACACAGATAATTGAATTGAAACCATGGAACCTGATGTGATTGTCTAGAGAGAAAAAATAAAGGGAAGGAAGAAATGAGGGTTTAGGAAAGGTCACTGAAGTTCAGTGGGTAGAACATTGTGATGAGCCAAGAAAGCAGACTCAGAAGGAGGAAATCAGGCAAACAGGAGGACCAGGCAGTAGTATTGTCTTCCACGGAAAAGAGAAAATTCATAGTGAGGAGGTGATGCAGAGTATCAAATTCTGCAGAGGTATCAGGAATTACAAAGACTAAAAAATGTCATTGAATTAAGCAATGTTATGACTGTGGATAACATGGAGAAAAGTGTTGCAATTCAGTGGTAGAATCATGATCCATATTTCAAAGGATGGAGAAGTGGAGTGGGATGTGAGGAAGGGGATTTTCTACCTTGTATATAAACTGAAACACAGATATCAGAACAAAATTTGAAGGCCTACCAGTGTCAAATGAAAGAGCTTTGGATTTGGTGTTTTTTTCCTTTAAATCAATTTATTTTTAATTTTCTACATTCATTTCTACAAGATTTTGAGTTCCACATTTTCTCCCCATCTCTATCCTGTCCCCATATCAAGACAGAGTGTATTCTGATTACCCATTCCCTCAATCTGCCTTCCCTTCTCTCACACTTGTCCCCTGACCTTTTCTCACCCCTTTCCACTCTATTTTCTTGTAGATCAAGAGAGATTTCTATAGGCCATTGCTTCTATATCTTATTTCCCAGTTTCACATAAACACAATTTGTAACATTCATTTGTAAAACTTTGAGTTTCGCACTCTCACCCTTTCTCCCTCCCCACTGACCCCTGCTGAGAAGGCAAGCCATTCAATTTAGGTTATACATGTATACTCATACAAAACACTTCCATAATAGTGGAAAATGAAAGACTAACTATATTTCCCTCCATTCTATCCTGTCCCCCATTTATTCTATTCTCTCCTTTGACTCTATCCCTCTTCAAAAGTGTTTACTTCTGATTCCCCCCTCCCCCATTTGTTCTCTCTTCTATCATCCCCTCCCTTATCCCCTTCCCCCCTAATTTCCTGTAGGATAAGATGTATTTTCATACCCATTTGAGTTTGTATGTTATTCCCTCCTTAATCCAAATCTGATGAAAGATTCACTCATTCCCTCTCACCTCCCCCCTCTTCCCTCCACTGTAAAACCCTTTTTTTCATTTGTTCCTTTTATGTTAGATAATTTACCCCATTCTACCTCTCCCCTTCTCCTACTATTTTCCCCTCTGGGTTCTAGAATATCAGGGCAGTTTTTATTGATAATTTCCTGAAGGATGAAGTCTAGACTCTTTTTTTGATCATGGCTTTTAATAGTCTACTAGTTTTTAAATTCTCTCCCCTGGATCTATTTTCCAGGTCAGCAGTTTTTCTAATGAGATTTTTCACATTGTCTTCTATTTTTTTCATTCTTTTGGTTCTGTCTTATAATTTCTTGATTTCTCAAAAAGTCATTACCTTTGGGGCAGCCAGGTAGCACAGCGAGTAATAGTACCAGCCTCAGAATCGGGATGACCTGGGATCGAATCCAGGCTCAGACACTTAGCACCCACCCAGAAACACCTGGCTGTGTAACCTTGAGCAAGTTACTTAACCCCAATTGCTTAGTGGTGGCCAGGTGGCTCAGCAAGTAAGAGCACCGGCCCCAGAGTTGGGATGACCTGGGATCGGGATGACCTGGGATCAAATCTGGGCTCAGATACTTAGCACCACATCCAGAAATACCTGGCCATGTAAACTTGAGCAAGTTACTTAACCCCAATTGCTTAAAAAAAAGTCATTACCTTCCATTTGCTCTATTTTAATATTTAAGGAATTATTGTTTTTTCACTGAGCTTTTAGACCTCCTTTTCCACTGGACATTTCTGCGCTATATATATGTGTGTGTGTGTGTGTGTGTATGTATATATGTATGTATATAGAAATATATACACATATATATTAAATTTCTTTTTCTGCTTTCAACATTCATTTCCACAAGATTTTGAGTTTCAAAGTTTTTCCCCATCTCTCCCCTCCCCCCACACCAAGATGGCACACATTCTGATTACCCCTTCCCCCAGTCGACCTTCCCTTCTCTTACATCCTCCCCATCCCTTTTCCTCTTATTTTCTTGTAGGTCAAGATAGATTTTTATACCCCATTGCATGCATATCTTATTTCCCAGTTGCATGTAATAATACTTTAGAATTTGTTTTTAAACTCTGAATTACAAATCCTCTCCCTAATTCCCTCCCCACACACCTTTATTGAGAAGGCAAGCAATTCAATATAAATTATGCTTGTGTAGTTATGCAAAACACTTCCATAATAGTCATACAGTGAAAGACTAATTATATTTCCCTCCATCCTATCCCACCCCCCACTTATTCTATTCTCTCTTTTGACCATGCCCTTTTCCCAAAGTTTTTGGTTCTGTCTACCCCCTCCTTCAATCTGCCCTCCCTTCTATCATGCTCCATACCCCTCTATGCCCTACAGCTTACTTTCCTATAGGGTAAGATACCCAATTGAGTGTGTATGTTATTCCCTCCTTAAATCAAATCTGATAAGGTTAAGGTTCAATCATTCTCTCTCACCTTACCCCCCTTCTCCTCTATAGTGAAACCTTTTTCTTGCCTCTTTTCTATGAGAAAATTTATCCCCATTTTACCTCTCCTTTTCTCCTTCTCCCAATATATTCCTCTCACCCTTAATTTTATTTTTTTAGATATCATCCCTTCATAATAAACTTGTCCTGTGCCATCTATCTATCTATCTATCTATCTATCTATCTATCTATCTATCTATC
>NW_027186473.1:38542182-38575268 GCF_028583685.1 Petaurus breviceps papuanus
ATCTATCTATCTATCTATCTATCTATCTATCTATCTATCTATCTATCTATCTATCTATCTACCTACATACCTACCTACTTACCTACCTATTTCCTCCAACTACCCTAATATTCAGGAAGGTCTTAAGAGTTATAAATATCATCTTTTCATGTAGGTATGTAAAAAACTTTAATAAGTCTCTTATGATTTCTCTTTCCTGTTTATCTTTTCATGTTTCCCCTTTATTCTTGTATGTGAAAGTGAGATTTTCTATTCAGCTCTGGTCTTTTCATCAAAAATGCTTGAAAAGTCCTCTATTTCATTGAGTACCCATTTCTCCCCTGAAGTATTATACTAAGTTTTGCTATGTAAGTGATTATTGGTTTTAATTCTAGCTCTTCTGACCTCTGGAATATCATATCCCAAGATCTTTTATCCCTTACTGTAGAAACTGCTAAAACTTGTGTTATCCTGATTTTATTTCCACAATACTTGAATTGTTACTTTCTGTCTGCTTGAAATATTTTCTCCTTGACCTGAGAGCTCTTGAATTTGGCTATAATATTCCTAGGAATTTTCCTTTTGGGACCTCTTTCAGGAGGTGATTGGTGGATTCATTCAATTTCTATTTTTCTCACTGTTCTAGAATATCAGAGAAGTTTTCCATGATAATTTATTGAAAGATGATATGGTTTTTCCAATGAGATATTTCACAATGTCTTCTTTTTTTTCATTCTTTTGGTTCTGTTTTATTTATCACAGATCAGTAGCAAGCTATTGACTCATTTTCATGATCTTCTTGAAGCACTCTCATTTTCTTCCCAAATTTTCATCTACTTTTCTTACTTGATTTTCAAAATCCTTTTTGAGCTCTTCCCTGGCTTGTGACCAATTAATATTTTTCTTGGAGGCTCTGGATGCAGGAGCTTTGTCTTTGTTGTCTTCTTCAGGTTGTATGTTTTGATCTTCTTTGTCAACAAAATAAGACACTATACTCTGACTTTTTTTTTTTTACAAACCATTTGGTCATCTTGCCAGCCAAATACTTGACTTTCTGACCCTTTGTCAAGGATGTACACTGCTTCCAGTGTCAGGGGGTGTGGTGGGGGTGGGGGTATTGTCCCAGGCTTCAGGGGTTTTGCATTGGCAGCTGTTGCCTCTGCTGCCACGATGTCTGTCACCCTGGGCCTAGTGCTAGACCCCAGCTAGACCATCCTTGTCTGTCACGAAGGTTCCACAGAGTTTTCCCACAGACCTTCTCTGCTGTCTTTGGCATTTGTGGGATGAGAAGTCTGGAAACCACCGCAGCAGCAATGATTCACTCCTATGTTATGGGAATGGGAATCTGAATATCTTCCCTGCCCCTAGGCCCTTTGATAGGCTTAAGTGACTCTGAAAACCTTCCTTGATTTGAAAATATACTCTGCCCCCTAATAGGCTGAATGTGGTCACACGGAGCCTGTGGCAGGAGGCTTGTTTTTCAGGAATGCCCACACCTTGTTGCTTTGTGATTGGGTAATGGGTCAAGAGGGTTCTTACATTCTCTGAGCCAGGAGAAGGCTATATGTACCCTGATGTGAGATTTTGCTTTGAGGCTCACTTTGAGAAGAATTGTGTGATTTGGCCAGATGAGCTTCTGGGCAGTTGTTGAGCCCCCTGGCTTTGAAAACCGAGATGTTGGTGCCTCACTCTCTGGTAACTGACTAGACATGGATGTAATGGTCAGACAGCTGGAAGCCTGTCTGTTGATCTGTTTCTCTGTCTGCTTGTAATTTGTTTGTATTCTCTGAAATTTGGGGTGCTGATTTTTTTCTCCTGAACTAGGTAAATGACATATGTTTGATTAAAGCAAGATTTTTAACCCATTTTGAGTTGCTTTCCTTTAGAAAAGCAGATCTAAGAACCTGTGTTGGCAGCTACCCTGTGTATGCTAAGGTGCTTGCTGCTACATCCTATGAGGCCTGCTCCAGGGTTGAATGTGCCAGTATGGCCTATGCCAGAATATGTTCCACTCCCAGCCTGGTGTGATATACCCTTCCTGTCAATCTTCCAGGTTGCTGGACCGGAGATTTGTTTTACTTTGTCACTTTGTGGGTTCTGTAGCTCTAGAATTTGTTCGAGTAATTTTTTTGCAGGTATTTGGATAGATTTGGGGAAGAACTCAACCAAGTCCTTGCTTTTACTCTGCCATCTTGGCTCCATCCCTCATCTTTTTATTTTTTAAGGAAAGGGAGGCATAGACCTATTTGTAAACTACAGAAAGGAGGTAATGAATAAGGAGAGTTGACTGCATCTTTAATAGAGTGTGTGTGTGTGTGTGTGTGTGTGTAAAACATATACATATATTATATATACATATATATATATATATATATAACTTATACATATATATAGCCCTATATAGATAGACAGATATAGACATTTTATCTCAGTAGTTTTATCTATTCAGTTGATTGGAGTCACTTCTAATAATGAGATTTCATAATATATTACCACCATTTTGTCTTCTCAATAATGATCATTAATTTTCCTCAAATCTTGCCAGAGAAATTTTGAAGAAGCCATGGCTTTTCCCTTTACATAAAATATATGCTTTCCTTCTGCCTTTATTTAAGACTCAGTCCTTTTTTTTCTAACCCATCACTTTTCTTTCCCTTTGTTAGAAAACTACTGTGTAATTGTGTTTAAAAGCTCCTCTGTTGTATTCACAATCTATTTAAACAGTTCAGAAAGGATGTAGAGTTCTTTTTTTAAGAAAAATCTTTGACAGTCACCCAGAATTGAAGGAGAGGGGAAGAGCAACTTGTAGGAAGTAGAATCCTAGTTACAAAATGTAGAGTTCATTTAATTAAGTTCTTTAGCTGTTGATTGACCATTTTAAAAACACTGGATGAGGAAGAGGGGGCCAAGATGGCAGAATCATAGGAAGAATTTTGGTAGACTTTCCAGTATAAACTCCTCTAATTGGAAATAGGAAAGGGACCAGACCGAATCCTGATAGGAAAATCCAGATAAAGTCACGGCGAGTCATATGCCTACTCCAATTTGGCATAGGGAAACAAACTGTGAGGTCTAGAAACACTGGAGGTAGGGGCTGGCCAGGATCACACCACATGTAGAGAATGCCAGCATGCCCAGGGAGAAGCAATGCAGCACTACAATAGGAGGTCCCAGACTATACTGCCTCTCCACTATATTCATATCGGGGCACTATCTTTGTTGCCCTCTATCTGGTTCTGAGACTAAGATTGTGAGTGAAGTAAGAAGGGGAGCAATGCAGAGAAATGGAGTACCCATGTAGGGAAGCCACAAGTAGTGTACTAAGAGAGGAGGATATGTGGAAGCCAGTCAGCAATAGCAGTATTCTTCAGGCTCCAAACTTAGAGGAAGATCTCACTTCCCACATCTAGCCAAGCCTGCAGAGAATTATCAAGGAAGGAATCTCAAACCAAAAGAGAGTCTACAATTTTGCTACTCTGAAACAATAGAACTTTCCAGCTGGTTTATACAAGTGGAGTCCAGAAGCAGTCTGCGTCTGCATAGACCTAAATCCAGGTCAAGAATCTGCCCTTGTTCTTTGGTATTGGTGACCAGACCAACAGGTGAACAATCAGACTTTTCCCTGGATTGGATCACTTTGGGAATACAAAAGGCTTGAATGTACCCAGTCTGACTCTCAAATCATAGAATAATACAATATTCAATACCTCAAGAAAGCAGCACAGGGACAATTCAAACCTTCCCTTCAGAAATGCAGCAAAAAGTATCCTTAAAATTAAGCCTGAAGGCAAGAAGTAGCCTGGAAGAATGGTTATTTATTTCTTTGGAAGAAACTATTACGGTGATAGTGACACTCAAGACACAAACATCAGAGAAGAAAATGTCTTTAAATCATTGGCAAGCACTGCCAGCTCCCCCTACTCTCCCCTGGAAAAAAAAAGTTTGGTTATAAACTCAACTAGAATTCCTGGAATAGAGGAAGTAAGAGTATCCCCCCCCCAAAAAAAAATAAAGTTAATATGTTTTTTTTAATTGGAATGAGAGTACTTGAAGTAAAAATGGAGAAGAAATGAGGGGAAAAAAAGATACAAAAATGAAAAAAAAAGAATTGGAAAGGCAATTAACAGCTTGGCTAAGAGGTAAAAAATCTTCCACAAGAAACAAAGAAAAATCAAGAATCACTGGACTTGGGGCAGCTAGGTGGCACAGTGAATAGAGCACTGGCCTTGGAGTCAGGAAGACTTGAGTTCAAATCTACCCTCAGACACTTAAAACAAAAACTAGCCATGTGACCTTGAGCAAGTCATTTAATCCCAACTGCCCTCCATAAAGCAAAAAATAATAATAATAATCACTGGACTATCTGAACACTGACCAAAAAAGACATTTTAGATATCATTTCAAGAAATCTTAAAAGGAATTTATAGATTCCTTAGAATGGGCAAAGTGGGAAATGGAACCTTCCTATCACTTCCTAAAAGAAAATACCAAATGAAAACTCCCAAGAACATAAAAAATGAAATCTAGAGCTTTTAGGTCAAAGAAAAAAATGTTGCAAAGAGCTGATGAGAACAATTCAAATACTGAGAATCCACAATTAGAAGCATGTATGGAATAGAATCCCACCAATCTAAAGTAGAGGATAATTTGGGATAAATATTCCAGAAAGCAAAAAAATACATACTTTTAGTCAAGAATAACTTATCCAGCAAAATGGAGTGTAATGATTTGGGGAGAAGGGACAGGGAATAATTCTATTAAAGAAAAAAAAAAGAACTTCCAAGAATTCCTGATGAAAAGACCAGAGCTGTAAAGAAGCTTTGAAGTTCAAACACAGGTATGAAAAGAAACATAAACAGCTAAAGATGAAAGAATGTTAAAAGGGCTAAACAAGGATAAACTACTTACATTCAAACATGATGATAAGATATATATGTTTCCTCTGAACCCTATCATCGCCTTGATTTTTAGTGGCAGTTAAATTAGCCAACTCCTGGGAATGGTCCCATTATGTCTTGTTAATCTTAAGGAAAGAATGGAAAGAGAGGTGAAGAACAAGCATGGGGGAAAAGGGAAGTTCAGGGAGAGTTATCTCACATAATCTGGATACTCAGGTAGAAATCTACATAAATAAGGAGGAGAGAGTAAGGAAATCAGCTAAAAGTCCAATGTTGTTCTCATCTGAACTGGTCAAAAAAGAGAATATATACATATAGAATTGGGTACAGAAACAATTTTTATAAAATAAGGAAATAGGAGAGAAAGGATAAGGAGGCAGAGGGGTAATTAGAGGGAAAATAGATTAAGAGAGGGATTTGTCATAAGTAAAATAAATTCTAAGTTTGTACCAAAATATTTATAGCTTTTTAAGGTGACACAGAATGGAAATTTGATGGAATACCCATAAATTTGGAAGGGGATGAAATCTTTTCAATGTAATTATCAACTAGGATACTAGAGGACTAATGATTAAACATTCTACCTGTTGAGGTTTAGGGTTTAGGGGTGGTCAAGACACCAAAATATCAACTTGCCAGGTCCTGCCTAATGAATTTGACTCAAGTCTTCTCTCAGCTAAAGTAAAGCAAAGTTTATTGAAGATTCACCATAAAGGGTAGACTCTTAAAGAGCCTAAGTATCTGTGAGGCTTGTATTGGACAAGCAGGCCAGAACAATCTAACACAGAGTGAGTCTGCTCTAGGTTACTTTCTACCCCTTCATGGAGCCAAGATAGAGTTTATATATGGAAAGATTGTGGGACAGTTTAGGGGTGGTCTTGAGGAGGAGTTTGATAAGGGTCTTGAGGAGGAGTCTAAGGAGAATCTTTGATGGAACTGGGGTGAGACTCCAGGAATGGTTTTAAGGGTAGGAAGTAGCTGAAAGCTACCTGGAGATTACAGACAATGGAGGTCTAGGCTAGTTTAAGGGTAACAAATTTTGACAGGGAAGTAGCTGGACAATGGAGGGCTAGCCTAGGTTAAGAGTAACAGAGATTTGGGCCTAGCTATAATGAAAGGTTTATGGCCTCAGGCAAACCAAATGGGAAGATTCAATCAGAGTTCAAGGGGTTTCCCAGAGCCTCTACCCCATCATACCGAATTCCTGATACATCAAGGACTCAAATTGCAAAATAAGACTTTTTTTTTGGTATATGGCCAATGTAAAATTTTATTTTGACTATACAATTTTATAATACATTTTGTTTTTCTTGTGCTCTCATTTGTGGGTGGGAGAAAGTAAGAAGGAAGATCTTGGCTATTTTAAATAATACAATAGTGTGAATATCTGTATGTTTGTGTATGTATGTGTGTGAGTTGGTTTAGTTTTTAAGAAGGGGTGGGGTGATTGGGGAAGCTAGGGAAAAGAATAAGATCATATGATTTTGATGGGAAAGGGCCTCCTCTTTCTTCCTTCCTCCTTCCCTTCTTCCTTCCTTTTTCTTTGTTCTTTCCTTTTCTTTCCTGTTTCCTTCCTTGTTTCCCTTCCTTCCTTTCTATTTCTTTCTTTCTTTCTTTCTTTCTTTCTATCTTCCTTCCTCCCTCCCTCCCTTCCTTCCTTCCCTCCCTCCTTCCTTCCTTCTTTCCTTCCTTCCTTCCTTCCTTCCTTCCTTCCTTCCTTCCTTCCTTCCTTCCTTCCTGCCTACCTACCTTCCTTCCTGCCTGCCTTACTGCCTTCCTTCTTTCTGTCCTTCCTTCCTTCACTTCTTTCTTCCTTCCTTGTTTGAATGTTAAAACAGGAAACTCCTGTTGCATCCACAGGAACTGTAAGAGTAGTGCCTAGAAGTAAGTAGGCCAATACAAAAAGAGAGGGAGTAAATTTCAAAATTAAATTATTTAAGGTAGAAAATAACACAGTCAAAGTGATGGAGTCAAGATGGTGGAGTAGAAGCAGGATCTCCCCACTGCTCCTGCTTCCACCTTCCCCAATCAATGTAAAAAGGGGACTCTAATCAAACTTTAGAGCTGCAGAACCCACAAAATGACACAGAGAAGCTAACATCCCACTGAGGACAGCCTGGAAGGCCAGAAGGAATTGGCCAGTCCAGTGCTCTGGGAGCCCAGCCCCGTCTCACCTTGAGGCTTTAGCCCCAGGGGGAGCCTGACCAGCCACTGACAGGAGGGACTGAGGATCAGCAGCAGCTGTGGCTATTTCCAGATTTATCAACACATAGATGCAAAGCACAAAGTGAGAGGGCAGTGCAGTCTGGACTTTGGGACCCAGTAAGTGGGAGTGCGTTGGCTTTTGTCCCTGGGGTGAGAAGCTGCTGATACGTTGGCACAGCCAGCCAGAGCCAAGTATCAGCTTCAGGTCCTGGCCTGCAGAGTGTAGGAGGTCCAAGCAACCAGTCTGAGGGGTAATTGCTCTTGCTTTAACCTGCTTGGATCTGGATTGCAGTCTAGGATGGAGGTCCTGGCGGGGGTGTGTCCAGTTTGCCAGAGCGTGTGGAGGCTTCAGCAAGGGCACCCATCTAATACCTCCAGCAGCTGAGAAAACCCCAGCCTTTGGGACAAAAGATTCCCTGTCTGGTGGCAGAGTCCGACTCTAGCAAAAAGCCCAGGGGTCAAGTGACTGAGGGGTGACATGACCAGGCAAAGGAAACAAAGCAGACAGAAGATGCTAACATTACACTCCTATTTGGGGGACAAAAATGAGCAAAGCATGAAACAGGAGGAACACAGTGAAGTCAGAATTTCTGCACCAAAAGCTTCAAAGGAAAACACTAGCTGGTTACAGGCCATAGAGGACATTAAGAAGTAGATAAGAGAAGTGGAGGAAAAATTGGGAAGAGAATTGAGAATGATGCAAGAAAATTATGAAATGAGAGTAAACAGCCTAACTGAGGAAAATATCACCTTAAAAAATAGTCTAACTCAAATGGCAAAAGAGGCTCAAAAAGGCAATGAGGAGAAGAATGCCTTAAAAAGACGAATTTGCCAGATGGAAAAAGAATCTCAAAAGCTCAATGAGGAGAATCATTGCTTCAGAATTAGATTGGAGCAAACGGAAGCAAATTACTTTATGAGAAATCAAGATGTTATTAAACAGATCCAAAAAAATGAAAGAATAGAACACAATGTGAAATATTTCATGGGAAAAACCACTGACCTGGAAAATAGATCCAGGAGAGATAATTTAAATTATTGGAATACCTGAAAGCCATGACTAAAGTAAGAACCTAGAAATCATCCTCCAGGAAGTTCTCAAAGAAAACTGCCCTGATGTTTTAGTACCAGAAGGCAAAATAGAGGTTGAAAGAATCCACCGATCACCTCCTGAAAAAGATCCCCCTAAAAAAAAAAAAAAGAAAAACAATACTCCTAGGAATATTATAGCCAGGTTCCAGAATTCCCAGATTAAGGAAAGAAAATTACAAGCAGCCAGGAAGAAACAATTTGAATATTGTGGAAACACAATCAGGATACGCCAGGATCAGGCAGCTTCTACACTGAGGGATCGAAGGACTTGGAATATGATATTCTGGAGGTCAAAGGAGCTGGGATTAAAACCATGAGTCACCTACTCAGCAAAATGGAGTATCATGTTTCAGGGGAAAATATGGTCATTCAGTGGAATAGAGGACTTTCAAGCATTCTTGCTGAAAAAACCAGAGTTGAATAGAAAATTTGACATTCAAATACAAGAAGCAAGAGAAGCATGAGAAGGTAAACAGGGAAAAGAAATCATATGGAACTTATCAAAGTTGAACTATTAACATTCCTACATGGAAAAACAATAATTGTTAGTTATGAAACTTTTCTCAGTAGTTGAAGGGAATATAAATATATATGTGAGGGTATATAGGCATATGAATAGAGGGCACAGGACCAATTTAAGAGGAAGGGATGATACTGAAAAGGTGAAATTAAGAGGTGAGAGAGGAATATAGTGAGAGGAGGTGGGGAGAGACAGAATGGAGGCAACTATCTCATATAGAAGAGGCAAGGGGAAATGGTTACAATGGAGGGGAAGAATAAGAAGGCAAAAGGGAATGGGTAAACCTTCTTCCCATTGAATTTGGCTTGAGGAGGAAATGAAATACACACTAAATAGGGTATCTCACCCTACAGTAGAGTAGTGGGGGGAAGGGGATGAAAGGAGGGATGATGTAAGTGAGGGGAGGCAGGGGGTGGGAGGGAAATTGGAAGCACCCACTTTTGAAAAGAGAGGGGATTAAAGTAGAGAATAGAAGAAGTGGGAGGTGGGATAGGAGGGAGGGAAATGTAGTCAGTCTTTTACAATATATCTACTATGTTATTGTTTTGCATTAGCCACACATGTACATCCTATACTGAACTGCTTATCTTCCCAGTAAGGATAGGTAACGAAGGAGGAAGGGAATGAATCTGGAATTCAAAGTTTCAAAATCAAAATCTCAAATATATTTATATATATATATATATATATATATACTATTATTAATACTATTTTACATGTAAATGGGCAATAACATATACAGTCACTGGGGCATAGACATCCACTGGAAATGTCAAAAGGTGTATGGGAGAAAATATGGAAGAGAGCAGAGTGGAGGAGGGGATATCCTGTGGGACTGCTATTTTGGGGCAGTAGATAGGGGAAAAATGGGGAGAAAATTTGTAACTCAAAATCTGGTGCAAATGCATGATGTGAATCCGAAGTTAATAAAGCAATTGAAAAATAAAAAAAAGAAAATAACAAAGTCCTTTACAAAGATAATAAACCAAGTAGATTGCATTTTCTCATGTATTTACCATTAAAATTGTATCTTTAAAATTATTTTCCATTCTCTTATTTATAAGATAAAAATTGCAATGTCCTTCACTAGCACTCCAATATAATTCTATCTTTGAATTTTAAAGCCAAGACCAAGATTTTGTTCGTTTGTTTTTGTTTTTCTTTGTATGTTTTACTCTTAAGGTGTACAAGTATCACTCTACAAAATTCCTGGTGAAATTGGAAAAGAAATACAGTATAGCTTCAAAACATATTTTAAGCAAACTTATGTTTTTAGAGACCTCATGCTTAGGTTAAAGTTTTGAGGCAGATAGCCTTGAGTATAGTAGCCCCATGTATAATTTTTTTTTCCTGTCAGGGTTACTGATCTGAGATAAATAAGACTTAAATACTGTCAAGTACATCCTTTTCTATTGCTAATGCTCACTAAAAGCAATGCCACTGTTTATAATGTTATCAAGTCATTTTTTTCCTTAAAATTCTGTATCCCTTATATAGAATTAACCTCCTAATTTGAACTTTCTTCTTTTATTTCTTTTTAAATAGTTATCCAGCTGCAAAGTGGAGTCATTGATATCAATTATTAAAGTTCATACAATTGTGTTCAATATTTCATTATAATTATATGAAGCTAGGCCTTTCTCCTTAAATTTCAAAGCTATAAATGGAAAGTTTAATTACTATGATATTTAAAATGGGACACATTGTTCCTTCACACTCCCATTGATAATTGTTCAAAATGAAAGGGTGGTCATACTATAATATGTCCATTTGACCATGCCATACCAATTTCATTATTATTTACTAAAAGTAAAATTGGCAATGTGTGTACATTTTTAGTTACTTTACCCTTTGTACTGAGTTATTTAGTAAAAAAAGGAATTGGGGTTTTACAGTCAGAACTTTAGAAATTATAAAGTCTGAACCCCTTATTTTACAAATAAGAAAACTAAGCCCAAGAATATCTAAGTGCCTAAGGGAGGTTATGAAGAGAGTAGAGCAACAGATCTGGGATTCAATCCTAGACCCCCTGACTTAAGATCCCAAGTTGTTTACACTACAGCACATGTAGTAGTATACGATGGAAGCAGTGTGGTTTTGCTTACAGATGATTGGTCTTTTTCTTTTTTTTTTCTTCACATTTTACAGATGTATAAACATGGCTAAATGCAATCAAACATCTGCCGTGTTCTTATTTTTAATTATTAATTTAATACTTTAGCTTAATGATGATTAAGTGAATGCCCTTGTGATGATATTAAAAGGAAAGTCATGCCTACAACAAGCAATTTGTGAAATGGTTGAATATATGAAATAACTGGAAATGGCTCTTAATTGTAACAGCAAACCATATACAGATACTACTTGACTTACAAACTTTCCATATCCAAAGAGGGCTGGTTTCTTTCACATAGAGGATAATGGGCTTTCTTGAGAACTTGGAGGATATGATTAATTTCTGGAGACATAATGTTAATGTTTTTCTCAACAATGGAGCAATAGGGAAAAATTCTCTCTCTCTCTCTCTCTCTCTCTCTCTCTCTCTCTCTCTCTCTCTCTCTCTCTCTCTCTCTCTCTCCCTCCCTCCCTCCCTCCGTTCCCACCTCCCTTTTCTGTCCTCTCTCTCCCTTCCTTCTCTTATTTTATGGCCATGTGATTAATGTCAAAATTATGTATAGAGTTGGGGGGCTGGAACAAATTTAACGACTTTACTTGTTAACTATCACTTTTTTTTTTTTCAGCATATTGATTTCCCCGGGGGGAGGTGCAATGAAACTACACAGTGGATAGATTGTCAGGTCATCTTTAAATGTTTTCTGCCCATATTTTGACTGAAACAATGATTTGAATACTATGACATTATGATATCAAGGTTATCATTTTAGCTGTTGATTTAAGAAGTTTGTATATCTTGTCCTAGAATTTTAATCACCAATTATAGTATTGTATTTATGGGAAAAGGTATAACAATATCAAATGCATAACTTTCAAATAAACCTTTGAAATACAATCCATTCATAATTTGGGAACTATCTATAAAGAAAAAAAAAGCATTTTAAAAATAGTACAAGACCAAAGAACAAGTTCTACCAAACAGGATGTTACAGACCATCGGGCTAGGTTGTAATGTTGATAAACTGATGAGAACAGAAAGACAAGAGTGATGCAGGTTGAGGTTTAAGGGGAAAGCAGTTAAGGTAAGTAGGAATATATACCCAACAAAAAGCTTTTCTCAACAAAGATGAATATTAAAAGTGAAAAAATGAGTTATTCCACAATTGATAAATTGTAAATGGAGATGAACAGGCAATTTCTGAATGAAGAAATAAAAACAATTTGTGGTCATGTAAAAATGGTCTGAATCATTATTGATTAGAGAAATGCAAATTAAAACAACCTTGATATATAATTTTATACCTACTAGATTAGTTAAAATGATAGAAAGGAGAGGTGACAAATGTTGGAGGGGATATGGAAAAATTGGGATTCTAATTCATTTTTGGTGGGATTGTGAACTGATCTTACCACTTTTGAGAACAATCTGGAATTAGACCCAAAGGTCTTTGACCCAACAATACCACTACTTGGTCTGTTTCTGAAGGTAATTAGGGGGAAAAAATCCCTCTACGTTCTAAAATATTCATAGTAGCTCTCTTTGTGGTGGCAGTGAAGCCCATCAAGTGGGGAATGGTTGAACAAGTTGTGGTATATGATTGTGATGGAATACTACTGTGCTATAAAAATGATGAGTTTCAATGCTTTTAGAAAAACTTAGAAAGACTTGCACAAAATAATGAAGACTTAAAAGAGCAGAACCAAGAAAACATTGTATAGAGTAATATCAATATTGATTTAAGAATGACTTTGAACTAAAAAGTAATTTTGACTATTATGCCCAAGTTAGCTATAATGAAATTTGAAGGAAAACATTATCTCTAAACAAATAAGTTTATATATATATATATATATATATATATATATATATATATATACACATGCACACATATGTATATATATACACACACATATATATTTTATACCTATTTTTGTCTAATGGTAGCCATTTCTAGGGTGGGGGAAGGAAAAATTAAATTTACATGATAATTCCATTGTATATTTGAAAGGAATAACAAGTTATAAATAGCAGATTTGCTCTTTCATGTGCAGTCATCTGGTTTTTTTAATTGTACTATAATGTAGAAATGCTTCTTTCATTTCCTAAATTAAAAATAAAATTTGGTTACACATAAAAAACAAACAAATCTCAATATGAAATAATATTTTGGAACAACACATTTAGAGAAACCTTCATTTTAGAACTGCAAATCAGATATAATTTATCTCAACAAGTAAATTTTATAGATTGTAGGAGTTAGAAGGAAATTTCAGAGGTGATCCAGTATAACTTATAACTGACCAAGAATCTCTTGTATCCTATCACCAACATTGACTCATTCAATCCATGATCTGCCAAATCAACCTTTTCTAATTTAAGATGTCTAATTGCTGTCAGTTTTTTCATCATACAAAGCTTAAATGTGTGCAATTTGGGGCTAATTCTCCTAGTTCTACCCTTGCAGAGAATCAGAACAAAGTTAATCTTTCTTCCAAGTGACAGCTGTTTTTGAAGCAGCTACTTCCTTGAAAACTTTCTCTTGCACAGGCTGAACATCTACAGGTCTCTTAACCGAACCTTCTAGAGCATGTCCTGTCATGATGCTGATCATCCTCTTCGTACCGTATCTTTCCCAAGACATGGTTCCCATGGTTGAATATGTTACTCCAATTATGGATGTTAATCATTATTGTTATTTCCTCACTCTACACATTACACTTTCCTTAATAAATCTAGAACTTCAGGTTTATTGTCATGTGTTGACTCATATAGAACTGACCAATCCCATATAAAACTCTCAGGTTTTTTTTTTTTAAAGAAATGCAGTTTACCCATGCCTCTTTCATTTTGTAACTCAGGTCTAGAATTTTGAATTTTTACTCCTCAAATTTTATCTTAATTTATTCAGTCTACTTTTCTACTTCATGAAATTTTTATTTTTTGTTATTATGTTTTTGCTGCAGGACTCTCTCATCCGATATGTTACTAATTGCTCCTACCATTACATCATCTGTAAATTTGAAAAACAACACATCTACCCCTTCATGTAAATCACTGACCAAAACTGGGCCATGGACAAGTGTATGGGTTGCTTCTCTAGAGACAGCCCTATAAACTGATATAAGATATTGAATTGGATTTTCAGTCAGTTCCAAATCTATCCAAACACATTTTCTCCAAAGCTTATGCATGAGCATAATGTGACTTTGTTGAATGTTTTTTTTTTCCTGAAATATAAGTGTACCAACTTTACACCATTGGCTTAAGAGTTCACATACCGTTCCCCTTTTAATGTCTTCTAGAATATTGCCAAGAAAACAAATCTCTCTAATTTATAATAGAAAGTCTTCACTCTTTTTCCTATGTTGAAAATTAGGACATTTGACCTTTATTAAGTCAGCAACTCCTCCCACTCTCCAAGGATTTAACAAATCACTGAAAATACCTCATCAATCATATTTATCAGTTTTATAAAGCAGGTAGATCAGATACTGTATCAGCATCCCCTATGACAGGTAGGCAGCACAGTATATAGAATGCTGAGCTTAGAGTCAAGAAGACGTGTTCAGATCTGACCTCAGACAATTACTAGCTGTGTGATGCTGGGCAAGTTACTTACATGTTTGTCTCAGTCTCAACTGTAAAATGAGGATAGTAGTAGTATCTACCTCCTATGATTGTTATCATCTAATTAGAGAAAAATTGCAAAGCTTTTAGCACAGTGCATAACACAGAGGAGACACTACATAAATGTTTATTCTCTTCCCTTCCCCAATTTCCAGATTAGGTATGAGGGACAGAGAAATGTGTATTAAATACATTTCCCTCTCCCTAATTGTAGTTCTGTTTAAAATTCGATTTTGTGGCTAAAATTTTGACTATTATTTTTTTATGATAAATACACCCACATGCTATATATACACATATAGATATATGTATATACATATTGTATATAATGCATGTATATATAATATATATACTTTGCATATAAATATGTATATATATATATTTAATCCTTATCAGATTCTTTTCAAGTTTGTTATAATCCAAGAAAATTCCCTTACCAACATACTTCCTACTTTAACTCCTTAATCAGATGATTTTAAAAGATCAATTTAAATATATTTTCAGATTCTTTCAAAACAGTCAGACCTAGAAACCATGTCACCACACTTCACATCAAATTTCAACTCGATGATACATTCACTGAGGAGAACTATGAGTAGCCGTTCTTTTGCACCTGAGGCCAGAGGCAGCATCTAAGGGTACTGTTTGGGTATTATCTTTCCTGGGGTAGAAGCAGCAGCTCTCGAGGTACCATAATATTTTTTAAGATTCTCAAAGAGAGCAAGGAATCAAGACAGGGCTAACGCTACTGAAATGGAAGAAGAGCAAGCAAGGAAATGGTGGTCTCTAAATGTCCTACCCCGGTAAAAAGCCTCAGTTCCCCTACCCTAAGCTCTGGCATTGAGGCAAGCATAATCTGAGCAGAAACTTTCAGGATACCTTACTAAAACATACCTCTTTAAAACCACATTTGCAGCTTAACTATTGCCATTGTTCTCCCAGTGTGCCACAACTCTACTCATGTTTCCAACATTTCTGAATCACTGTTTTCAAAAAGTCAAGTTTTCCCATCATCTCTTTGTCCTCTAAAAATGTTCTTTATGCTTATAGTTATATCTACAAGTGTTCACTTGTGTCTTAAAATAAAATAACCAGTTATTTGAGCAATTAAAGGAACATACAAAATTTGTCTCTGCTAATAAAGAAGCTTTGACCTTGAGCACCTACATCAATATTCTCTCACACATTAAATCACTAAGTGGAGTTTAAATATTGTGTCTTGGCATTTCTTTTCTTTGTATACTTTAGGAAAAAGTCGCATTTTTGCAAATGCATCAGTGTCACAGAGCAATAATTGGCTGTTTAGTTCAGCTTTCTCGTTAATATTCCCAACCTTGTGTTGAACAGCCTTTTTTCCCCCTCGAATTCCACACCCTCAGATTAACAACAGTAATCTAATGCCTGTTAGGCTAATGAAAGGGAAGCAGTGAATCAAACCACATTTATTTTACTTCACTTCTTTGTAAGCCTACTCATTTGTGAAACCTAATAAAATATAGCTGGAGTGCAGGAGGGGAGAAAGTCTTAGAAAAGCTGCAAAGTGACTGTGGAAGAAGTTGAATTAGTTTTCAAGGCAATCACAGGAGATTAAAGGGTTTGAGAAAGCCTCTCCTATTAATCAGGGATCTTTATGCTAACACATTTTTAATGCATTCTATCTCTAAGTTTGCCAGAAAATGGACAGATGCAAGTTCAATATTCAATCACCCTAACAGTATTTTGAGCTGGAAGGGATATGGGAGATCCTCCTGTCCAACCCTTTTATTTTACAAAACACTCCCAAAGAAGGAAAATGACTTACGCAATGTCACACAAGTTAGTAAATAGGAGAGCCAAAATTTGAACTCATTTTTTTCCCACTATAAAGGTAATGCTTTAAACAAACCCAACAGCAACTATATTTTCTTTTTCAAATGGGAAATTATTGATTAAAAGTTCAATATACAAAGAAAAACAAGAGGCTTATATAATAATGAATTTCTACATATAAATTTGTACATATATAACATAACATAATATACAATATAACATGTATTATATGTAAAATAATATATATTATAAACACACATCTATTGGATGTAAACAAATATTACATATACTTTTAAAGATACACAAATGTGAAAATCAGATAACAATAATAATAATCATATTTATAAAATACCTACTGTGTGCCAGACATTATGCTAAGCACTTTTCAAAAATTTTCTCATTTGATCCTCACAAGAACCCTGGGAGGTAGGTGCTATTATTATCCCCATTGTACAGATGAGGAAATTGAAGCAAAAAGAGGTTAAGGGTCACACAGTTAGGACATATAGAGAAATTACCTCAAAGGCTAGTGGACCTGGGTTCAAGTCTTGCTTATGTTGTGTAACTCATTCAGTGTTTCTTGTAGCTCTATGTAAGTGCTGAACTAAAGTTTTCAAAAAAGTTCCTTTTGGGGGAACTTCCTCATATCAGTGAAATAACAGGTCCTTATTCATATGTGTGTGTATGTGTACACATACACACATAAATACAAATACACATGCACATATGTATATTTATACACACATATGCTTGTATATATATGTATATATGCATAAGTGTATGTATGTATGTATACACACACAGTGGTTTACACAGTGCCCTCTTTATTTTCATTCATTTCTGCCAAGCCAGGATTTGAACCCAGTTCTCATTCTAAACTCAAAGCTTTTTCCAATGTACCATGCAGCAACTCATTGTAATTATTTCTTCATTTTTCCTCCAGACAAAGAAGGAACTATCTTGGGCAAGTCTTGGATTCATAGCTGCTAATAATATTAGTCACTGCTATTTATATAGCACTTGATTTATTTAGGAAAACATCAATTTATGTCCTGCCACTGAAACATCCTAGATGTCTGACCATGGACAAATCATAATCTCTTGGTGTCCCCAGAAACTCTCAATCAATAAGCATTTATTAAAAGTCTATCATGTGCCAGATGCTGTATTATACAAAGACAAAAATGAAAGAGGTCCTATCCTCAAAAAGTTTAAATTTTGTGAAGTAGGTAAGGGAGAAGCAATATGTACCTCAATAAGTATGTACAAAATCTATACAAGGTGATGAACAAGGAAGAGAACCAGTGACTAGGGCTGGGAGACCATGAGGAAAAGCTTCAAGTAGTCAATTGCCAGTTTTCATTTGGTGGCCATGATGGTGATCACTTAGTCATTAAACAAAATTGTGTTTTAAAGGAAACTAAAGTGTATCAGTCTATTCTAAGGTACATTATGTCCTGACAGTTTTGCTTTTTAATGTCCTTCCAAGTGTTGACACCTTCAATTGCTGTTATTTTTACAAGTGTCTGACAACTTTTATCAACTGACTTCCCAAAAGGTCTTTATTAACTTGCCTCAATGTTGTGGGCCTCAATGACCATTATTCCTCATCATATGCTCTGCAGTCCAACCAAACTAGTCTTCTTTCTCTTCCTCACACATTCCACTCCATTTACTCTCTCCTTGCCTCTGAACTGGTCTTTCTGCACATACATGATGTACTTGTCTCCTTACTAAAACCTATGGAATTTTCTCTTCCTTCATAATATTGCTCAGGTGCCACCTTCTGAAAAAAGATTCTTCCTTGCCCCCATAGTTGCTAGTATTACTCCTTCAGTAGTTACCTAGTATTTAACAGTCTTTTACTTATTTGTGTTTTTCTCTTTATATATTTTCTGTGTAATATACAAACATATTTACACACTTTTTTATACCTCTTTGGAATATAAGCTCCTTGATGGTAGAGATTGTTTCAGTTTTTGACTTTGTATTCTCAGAACCTAAAGCAGTGTCTAGCTCAATAAATGCTTATTGGTTGATTGAGAGTAGATAATGAATGCTTATTGATTTGTCATTTATTGAAGAAAATGGCATTTGCGTTCAGTTTTGAAGGAGGCAAGGAATTTTAATTCTGAGGCAAGGAAGACATTCCAGGCACACAGGAACAGTTTTTACAAAAGGCACAGATACAGGAAATGGAATTTTGTGTGGGAGAGAGAGAGCAAGAAGACTAGTTTGTCAGACAGCAGAATAAGGGAAGAGAACTGTTGGCCAGAAAGGCCACAAAAGCAGGATAGGGCAAAGTTGTGAACAGAGCAGAGGAGATTGTGTTTTATCCTAGAGACAATATGAAGCCTACTGTAGAGAGTGCTTATTCTAAGCCTGTGTTATAGAGGTGCCAATGTTCTGTATTGATGGAAGGAGTTTGCAAACAAAGTTTTGTGTGAGGATGACATCCTAGATCTAGAGCCATACGGTATACATTAAATTACTAATGGGTGAAGTTTCATTCAAGTCTCAAAACAACCTTGTGAGTTAGGTATGACAGGTATGATTACCCTAATTTTTTAGATCATGATAATAAAGTATTCAAGAGAGAATGACTACATAACCAATTACATATAAAATAATAATTTACATTTCTATAGCTAACGATTGTTGCAAAGAGCTTAATAGACATATCATTTCATTCTCATAATGATCCAAATTACAGTGCCCACATAGCCAACAGGTTTATAGACTCTACAATTTTTTTTTTCATTTTTCAAATGCTTTATTAACTTCTGGTTTACATCATTCATTTCTGCTAGATTTTGAGTTGCAAATTTTCTCCCCATTTTTCTCCTATGCACAGTCCCACAGGATATCCCCTTCTCCAATCTGCTGTGTCGCATATTTTCTCCCACACCACTTTCAACTTTTCCAGTAGGGCATGGTGGATCTCTATGCCCCAGTGCCTGTATATCTTATTTCCCAATTACATGTAAAATACTATTAATAATAGTAGATAGATAGATAGATAGATAGATAGATAGATAGATAGATAGAGATTTATATTTAAACATTTGATTTTAAAACTTTGAATTCCAGATTCATTCCCTTCCTCCCTTGTCACCCACCCTTACTGGGAAGATAAGCAATTCAGTATAGCTTGTACATGTGTAGTTAATGCAAAACAATAACATAGTAGATATATTGTAAAAGGCTGACTATATTTCCCTCCCCCCTATCCCACCTATCACTTGTTCTATTCTCTATTTTGATCTGGTCCCTTTTCAAAAATGGGTGTTTCCAACTTCCCTGCCACCCCCCGCCTGCCCTCCCTTCCATCTTATCCCCTCTCATCCCCTTCCCCCCTACTCTCCTGTAGGATGAGATACCCTTTTTAGTGTGTATTTCATTCTCTCCCCAAGCCAAATTCAATGAGAATGAGGTTGACCCATTCCCTTTTGCCTTCCTATTCTTCTCCTCCATTGTAACCATTTTCCCTTGCCTCTTCTATATGAGATAGTTTACCCCATTCTATCTCTTCCCATCTCCTCTCATTATATTCCTCTCTTACCTCTTAATTTCACCTTTTAAGTATCATTCCTTCCTATTAAATTGGTCCTGTGCCCTCTATCTATGTATACTTGTAAATACACACACACACACACACACACACACACATATATATATATATTCCCTTCAATTATTTTGATACTGATAAAAGTTTCATCAGTCACAATTATCATTTTTCCATGGAGGAATGTAAATAGTTCAACTTTAATAAGTTCCTTATGATTTCTTTTCCCTATTTACCTTCTCATGCTTCTCTTGCTTCTTGTATTTGAATGTCAAATTTTCTATTCAACTCTGTTTTTTTCAGCAAGAATGTTTGAAAGTCCTTTATTCCACTGAATGACCATATTTTCCCCTGAAACATGATACTCAGTTTTGCTGGGTAGGTGATTCTTGGTTTTAATCCCAGCTCCTTTGAGCTCCAGAATATCATATTCCAAGCCCTTTGATCCCTCCGTGTAGAAGCTGCCAGATCCTGGGGTATCCTGATTGTGTTTCCACAACTGTTTCTTCCTGGCTGCTTGTAATATTCTCTCCTTAATCTGGGAATTCTGGAACCTGACTATAATATTCCTAGGAGTTTTTTTTTTTTTTTAGGGGGGATCTTTTTCAGGAGGTGATCGGTGGATTCTTTCAACCTCTATTTTGCCTTCTGGTACTAAAACATCAGGGCAGTTTTCTTTGAGAACTTCCTGGAGGATGATTTCTAGGTTCTTACTTTAGTCATGGCTTTCAGGTATTCCAATAATTTAAATTATCTCTCCTGGATCTATTTTCCAGGTCAGTGGTTTTTCCCATGAAATATTTCACATTGTGTTCTATTCTTTCATTTTTTTGGATCTGTTTAATAGCATCTTGATTTCTCATAAAGTAATTCGCTTCCGTTTGCTCCAACCTAATTCTGAAGCAATGATTCTCCTCATTGCCTTTTTGTGCCTCCTTTGCCATTTGTGTCAGTCTATTTTTTAAGGTATTATTTTCTTTGGTCAGGCTGTTGACTCTCATTTCATAATTTTCTTGCATTTTCTCATTTCTCTTCCCAGTTTTTCCTCCACTTCTCTTATTTGCTTCTTAAGGTCCTCTATGGGCTGTAACCAGCTTGTACTTTCCTTTGAAGCTTTTGGTTCAGGAGTTCTGACTTCACTGTCTTCCTCCTGTTCCATGCTTTGCTCCTTTTTGTCCCCAAAATAGGAGTGTTATGTTGGCATCTTCTGTCTGCTTTGTTTCCTTTGCCTGCTCATTTTGCCACTCAATTACTTGACTTTTTGGCTTTTTGCCACAGTAGGACTCTGCCACCAGACAGGGGAGCTTTTGTCCCAAACACTGGGGTTTTCTCAGCTACAGGAGGTATTAGATGGGGACCCTCTCTGAGGTTTCCTCACTCTCTGGCAAGCTGGACACACACCCCAGCACCACCACCCTAGACTGCAATCCAGATCCAAGCAGGTTAAAGCAAGAGAGATTCCCCCTCAGACTGGTCGCTTGGCCCCCTACACTCAGCAGGCCAGGAGCTGAAGCTGCCATGTGGCACTGGCTGTCTGTGCCTGGCAGCTCAGTGGCTTCATTCCCTGGGAGCAAACCTGACCCACTCCCATTTACTGGGTCTCAAAGTACGCACTGCTCTGACCTCTCACTTTTGTCCTTTGCATCTTTGTGTTGATAATTCTGGAAATGTCCACAGCTGCTGCTGATCTGGAGTCCCTCCTGCCAGAGGCTGCTCAGACCTGCCCTGGGGCTAAAACCTCCAGTTCACTTGGGCCTGGGCTCGGCTCCCAGAGCACTGCTCTTGCCGCTTGCTGCCAGCCTGCTGGGCTTTCCTCAGTGGGACGTTAGCTTCTCTGTGTCATTTTGTGGGTTCTGCAGCTCCAAAGTTTGTTTAGAGTCCCCTTTTTACATGGATTGTGGAAGGTTGAAGCTGGAGCCACTCGGAGGTCCTGCTTCTACTCCACCATCTTGACTCTGCCCAATGGTAGACTTTACAGCTTAAAAAGCACTAAAGGTATTTTACACGTTCATGTTCTCATTTCATTACAACAACTCTGTAAGGTAGTTATTGTTGCTATTGTTATTTGGTGTTTTGTCACTGAGAAAAGGATTCAAACTGATTTTTCCCTCTTTCTTACCCTAGTTGTCTTCCAGTATTTTTGAACTATTATCTCTGATTGAGACTTCTATCCCAATGGAACTTTGTAAGATTGTGAATTGTTATATACATAGCAAGCAGCAGGGTAGGGGACACAAAGTTTTTTTTTTCTTTTTTCACTTGTATGCTCCTTCCTTTAGCCAAGCACATCACAACTTCTCCATGCTGTGGGATTCACATCTACCAGGAATCCAAAGTTCTACGAGATTCTTTGAGTTCTCTTGCCATTTCCAGGGTGTTAAATGAACCAAGGGTGTTTTGTCCTGAATCAGCCTGATAAAAATTGTGATTGCTATTCATTTCTGCTAAAGGTTACAAGCTGTGAAGTAAAGCATGGAATGAGGTTGAATGGAAAAGTATTTGTTAAGTACATGCTATGTGCCAAGCACTGTGCTAAGCCCTGGCAATGCAAATGGAAAATCAAATTGGGGGAAACAACGCATGTAGAAGAAGTGAGCAGTATGATATATGAAAAGGTCCTGTGCCCTTAGGATATAGAGGTGGAGTTGATGGTGCTTCAGGGACCTTAGTATGTATTCTTGGGCAGAGGGATATTGTGGTAGGATCTTCTATGGGCTTTGAGGGGCAAAGGGGACACACAGTGCTTATGATATCTAGATAATCCCAAAGTTTCTCTCATCTAGACAACATGAAGACGATTGGAGGTACTTGAGGATGCTTTCCTCTCATCCTAGTTCTGCCTCAGTTGTTCAGGAATACTCTAGAGTTCAAGAGATGCTGGGATTTTTAGATGGAAGAGATGATCTAGTCCAGCCATTTCATTTAACAGGTGTTAAATCTGAGCATGGGAGTATAGAAGTGGCTTGCTAATTTGGTGATAAGGAGTAATTAGTAGATCCAGAATTCAAACTCAGGCCTCCTGACTCTAAACTCAGTGACCTTTCCACTATTCCAAGCCAATACATGGTGATTTTTGGAGATATGTTCTCCAAAGGATGAAAAATATTCCCTTCCACCACAGAACTGAGAATCAGAAAGATAATTTTGCAGTGCATGTTCAGGGTAAGTCTCATCAAGATTTTACTTTGCTTTCCTTTTGGGTTTCTTGAGAGCCTAGTGAAGTGATCTCATCAAATTCTTTAGACTCACACATTAGATAGCCTTACTGTGTGAGAGAGACCATATAGGTAATGAACAGAGTACCCAATTTGGAGTCAGAAAGACTTAGATTCAAATCCCATGTTAAATACTTACTATATATGTTATCACATCAAAGAATCTACCAGAATCTCAATTTTTCATATGTGAAATGGGGATGATACTTAGCTTAAAGGATCGTCAGGAGTATCGAGTGAAATAATATTTTTGCAATATTTCATAAAGCTTGAGGCACACTATTTGTATGAATTATTATTAATGTGTTCCCTATTTCCTTAATCTCACAGGTTTCTAACCTACTGGGCATATTCCAAGTCTCATTTTTTCAGGCTTAGAAATATCAATTGATAATTAAAATTTTCCTGCTGATACTATTTTTATTTTTATGGCTTGAAAAATATTTTAACTGGCATGTGCCCTGAGGCATTTTGCAAATGGTGCAATTTTATAAGTCCAACAAATAATTAAAGTGGGAGGCAATATATTCTTTTTTTTAAGAAAAAAAAACCTTGCATCTATTATTGTTGTTTTGGTCATATTATCTCAGAAGGAAGCTAGAATGAGTAATTTCACAGAATCATAAATTTAGGACAAAGACCCTATGAGAGAAATGAATCATATCTACCTAGTCAGTAATTTATAAATTCCTGTTTAAAAGTGAGTGAAATAATAGGGTTTTCCTTGTATAATTAGCTGACATGGCTCTTCATTAGTTATATGTGTATGTGTGTGTGAAGACACACATACACATATATACATATCTATATAGATCTCTCTGTATATATGTGAGCATGTCAATTTCAGGTATGATGATCAAGAAACTAAACTCACTTAGTCTATAGAAATACATAGACACCAAAGTAAAATAATGTATGTGATGATGTAAAGAATACTAGACTGAATCAGAGACCCTGAAATTTTTGCTTAGGTGTTAATTTTAGGATTTCAAGGAACCTGCAGAAAAAGCTTTACACTAAAGTGATCTAAATAGAGAATTTATTGAACAATATATTGTTCAATCCTTGTAATCATATTTACTCAAAGAAGGATTGTGCGATGATGTGTGCTTTTCTTCGTCAATGTCATTCTGGATGTTCCACAGATGTTAAGGTGCACTGGTGGTTTATATTGGCATAGCCAAAAGGATCCAGATACTCTAGAATGAGTGGACCTCAGCTACCTTTAAATACACTGCTCATGAGTGGATCAGGCAAAGTAACAGGCAGAGATTTGTAGACTTCCTTTAGAGTCAAGAGCTGTATTCCTAGCCATTTATCAATCATTTCAATTTATAAAGTGTTGGTTAATTGTTATCCTTTGTTCTCGAGGCGGACCAAAATGACATTAGTATGTTGGAGTCAAGTGTTTCTAACTGTGGCTGATCAGACCAATATGAGCTTAGAAAACTGTACCACAGGTTGGGCACAAATAGTCCATGCAAACATTTTGGGTGGATTCTCTAAATTTTTGTACCTCGAGTTTCTTTTGAGTTACTTCAATTCTAATTTGCTCAAAGAGCATATCATCTTCTTTGATGTGGGTACACCATGCTGGACAGCTCCTTGCCAGCATGTCCCATGGCAATCAATCTACTCTAAGGTTCTTCAGAGACCTTGAGAATATCCTTCTGACCTTTATGTGAATTCTTGCCTTGTGTGAGTTCTCTGTAAAATAATTGTCTTTACAGTAAGCATATATTTGGCATTTGAACAATATAGCCAGCCCATTGGAGTCGCGCTCTCTACAGTAGAGTTTGAATGCTTGACAGTTTAGTTTGAGGAGGGATCTCTGTTTCTGTTACTTTATTCTGCCATGTATAGATATATACACACACAAGAATATATCTATATCTATCTATAGAGATAGATATCTCTGTATATCAAAATATAGACATAGAGATAGAAAGATATATTATGTATTTGTGTGTAAATGAACTTATATATAACCACAAATCTACATATAAAAACATATGCATGAATACAAACATGCATACACATATATATCATGGCACAGTAAGGTTGCAATAAATATTTGTAAGGAATTTTATATACTAACGTCTTGGATTTTTTTCTGATCTAATTTGACCTCTTGCAGGATTTCTCTCTCCTTGACATGTGGTCACCTAGACTTAGCTTCTAACAGCAGAGAATTCATCACTTCTCAAAATAGTTCATATACAGATTTGAACAGATCTTTAGTATTTGAAAGTTCTTCCACAGAGTGATCCAGTCTCTTGCAAGACCATTTACCCAAGAAAGGCTCTTTGAAGTTAACCAAAAGAAGTCTAATCTTTTCCCAATATGACAGCCTTTCATGTATTTGAAGAGAGCTAACATCTGTCCCCTAACTTCTGTTTTTATAGAGGCAGCTGGTAGTATACAAGTAGAGAGAGGGTCGAGCCTAGATTCAGGAAGATCTGAGTTCAAATCCAACCTTTGACACTTACTAGTAGTGTGACCCTGGGTAAATCAATCACAATTTGCCTCAGTTTCCTCAAATGTAAAATAGAGATAATATCTTGCAGAGTTATCATGAGGATCAAGTGACTTAAAATTTGTAAATAGGCACTATGGAAATGCTCATCCCCCTTCCCTCCTCTTTATATCTTCTCTGAGTTAAATGTTCTTTTTCATCTCTTCATCAAAAAAGAAGGTTTTATGATCTTCCTTATCACACTGAATTCTTACATCTGGCTACACTTTGGTTTTTCCCATAACCCTCTTATTCTGGGCACAGAGAACTGAATGTAGTATGCCAGATGTAGTGTGACCAACAAAGAATACAATGGGGCCATTATCTCCCTTGTTCTAAACACTATAAACCCTATCATTCAATATTTTTAATACTGTATACAACTGCACAAGCTTTTTGGCATCCTCAGCATACAGTTGACTCACATTGAATTATTAGTAGCATCCAATTCTTTTCCACATGTACTGCATTCAAGTAATACATCACTTGTCAAATAACATATCTCTTGGCTGATTGTTTTTAGTCTAAGATTTCTTTCAAAAAGGCTGATTGTTTTTAGTCTAAGATTTCTTTCAAAAATTCTAACTACATTCATCTTTATTTATTTCAACTTGTACAATTTGTTCCACCATTTCATTCCATCCACAGTTTTTTGAACCCTGATTCTGTGTGCTCATGAACTAGCTTTCCCTTGTAGTTTTACATCCTCTACATATTTGATGTACATGCCTTCCTCCAGATCACTGATAAAACTGTTTAACTGCTATAAGACCAAAGACATGTCCTTGTTATTGAATATCTTCCTCCAAGTTGCAAGTCTATTAGTCCTTGATAATGGCTGTTTGACCAGCTGTCAGTATGCCTAACTGTCATCCAGCTACTATTTCTCCACATTTCCTACAAGATATCATGAAGAATTTTTTCAGATACATTGTTTAAAAATTGACATACACTTTACCTTCCACATATCCTTTGATGTCTTCTTAGCAATGCTATAGTGTCATAGAACTATTCTTAGTAGACATATGCTAATACTTCCTAATTACCACCATCTTGTTTAGGACTCTCCTGGAGATGGATACCCAATTTCCCAGATTTGAGCATCTGAAAACCATTTTTATTCCCTTTTTTAAAGCAGAATATTATTTTCCCATTGTAGTTTTTTTTTTCACCTGTTTCTACTGCACAAAATTCCTTAGAAATTGTCATCTTTGGTAGCCATTATATATGAATATATTTTCCCATGTGCCCTAAGAAGAAAATTTTCTGAGCAAGTAGATTTTGTTTTGTTTTGTTTTGTACCAATTGGGAATTTAGGATTAGTGAAGGTCTTGCACAATTTCTCAAAATGTAATCCAGTAGATCTTTTTCCTTTGACAAAATCCTGGGTGTAAGTCTTTGTCCTCAGTACCTATGGCAATTATACCACATGTACTATATAGCTTCCTGACACACACTTAAAAGATCCTTGTAAAATAGAATGGCCTTCCAACATAATGGAAAATATGTATTTTTTATCCATTTCAAGTTGTTGATATGGGTTATAGGGACCATTAATCAATAAGCAGCTATGTGTTAAAAACCTACCATGAACCATGCTAGACACTGTAGAGACAAGATAAAAATGAAATAGTCCCTGCCCTCAAGAAGTATACATTCCAGATGGCAGAGTAAAAGCGGGAACATGCTTGAGCTCTTCCCCCAAAATGTCTGTAAAAATGACTCTAAAGAAATTTTAGACCCACAGAACTCAGAAAATGACAGAGTGGAATACATGTCCAGCTGAAGAGAGCCTGGCAGGCAGATAGGAATGGTTTAACACACCAGGCTGGCAACTGAGCATAGTCCCACATGGGTCCCACATGGGCCCCACCAGCCCAAGTTGGGCTGAAGTAAGCTTCAGGGTATTGGATCACTGGCAGCTGTGGTGGTTTCCAGACTTCTCAACTAACAAACACCAAAGACAAAGTAAAAGGTCAGTGGGGAAACTCTGTTGGGCCTCAGTGAGAGAAGAGAGGGGTGTGGCCCCAGACCTGGGGTAGAGGTGGTGGTGGTGGTTATGGTGGCAGCAGCAGCTTCTGGAGTTCTATGCCCACAGATGGGGGGGGGGGAGAAATCAGGCGGCTGATCAGCAGGCAATTGCTGTTGCTTTGAGATTAGATCTTGGCTCACAATCTTAGGTGGCAGAGCTTGTGGTGGCTGTGGAGAGGGAATCCTCCTCATGGTTCTAGGCAGAAAATAGTGCCAATGATCACTCACAGACCAGAGAACAGAGAGTGGGAGGAGTAAATACTTCTCCTTTGATTATAAAACCTCAGAAGAACTGAAAATTCACAAGTGCCTAGAAGGAACCATGATAACAGCTGTGCAAAACCCCAGAAATTTAGGATATCACACTCTCCACTCTGGAAGCAGATTCCTACTTTGGCAAAAAGCTAAAAAGTTAAATAATTGCCTGAGGAAAATGAGCAAAAAGAATGAAAATCAGACTATCAATTATTTCTTTGGTGACAAAGAAGGACAAATCATACAACCAGAAGACAACAAAGTCAAAACTTCTGCATCAATAGTATCCAAGAAAAATATGAATTGGTCATAGGCCGTAGAGAAGCTCAAAAAGGATTCTGAAAATTAAGTAAGAGAAGTAGAAGAAAAAATTGGGAAGAGAAATGAGAATGATGGAAGGAAATAATGAAAAATGAGTCAACAGCTTGCTAAAAAAATACCCCCCAAAATATTGAAGAAAATAACATCGTAAAAAAATAGACTAACTCAAATGGCAAAAGAGGTCCAAAAAGTCAATGAGGAGAAGAATGCCTTAAAAAGAAAAATTGGCTAAATGGAAAAGGAGGTCCAAAAAGAAAATAATTCCTTCAAAATTAGAATGGAGCAAATGGAAGCTAATGACTATGAGAAATCAAGCTATTATAAAACAGATTCAAAAGAATGAAAAAATAGAAGATAACATGAAATATCTCATAGAAAAAAAAACTAACATGGAGAATAGATCCAGGAGAGATAATTGAAAAATTACTGAACTACCTGTAAACAATGATCAAAAAATGAGCCTAGACATCATCTTTCAAGAAATTATGAAGGAAAACTGTCCTGATATTGTAGAAACAGAGGGTAGAATAGAAATTGGAACAATCCTCTGATCATCTCTTGTAAGAAGATACCCAAAAGAAAACTCCTAAGAATATTATAGCCAAATTCCAGAGTTCCCAGGTCAAGGAGAAACTATTACAGTTAGGAAGAAACAATTTGAGTATTGTAGAAACAAAATCAAGATAACACAAGATCTAGCAGCTTCTACATTAAGGGATCAAAGGGCTTGAATATGATATTCTGGAGGTCAAAGGATCTAGGATTAAAACCAAGAATCACCTACCCAACAAAACTAAGTTTAATATTTCAGGGGGAAATATGTACACTCAGTGAAACAGAGGACTTTCAAGCATTCTTGATGAAAAGACCAGAGCTGAACAGAAAATTTGACTTTCAAATACAAGAATCAAGAGAAGCATGAAAAGGTAAACAGGAAAGAGAAATCGTAAGGAATTTAATAAAGTTGAACTGCTTATATGCATACATGGAAAGACAATATTTGTAACACATGATACTTGTCTCAGTATTAGGATAGTTGAAGGGGATATGTGCACATACACACATACGTATACATATACATATGTGTATATATGCATGTATTTATGTATATATATAGGTATAATTGTATGTATCTGTATATATGCATGGGGGCATAGGGTGAGTTGAATATGAAGGAATTATACATAAAAAATAAAAGTAATGGATGACAGAGGAATATATTGGGAGAAGTAGAAAGGGAAACAAAAAATAGGGTAAATTATAAAAGAAGCAAGGGAAAACAGTTGCAATGGAGGGGAAAAGCAGGGAGTTGAGAGGGAATGAGTCAACTGTATTCTCATTGGATTTGGCTTAAGGAGGGAATGACATACACTCAATTGGATATCTTACCTTACAGGAAAATAGGGGGGAAGGGGATAATGGGGGGATGATAGAAAGGAGGGCAGATTAGGGAAGAGGATAGTCAGAAGCAAACAATTTTGCAAAGGGACAGGATCAAAGGAGAAAAAAAAAGAATAAATGGGGGTGGGATAGAATGAAGGGAAATATAGCTGGTCTTTTACAATATGACTGCTATGGAAATGTTTTACATAACTACACATGTATAACCTTTATTGAATTGCTTGTCTTCTCAATAGGCAGGTGTGCAGAGGGAAGAAGGGACAGAATCTGGAAATCAAAATTTTAAAAACAAATGTTATAAAATTGTTTTTACATGCAAATGGGAAATAAGATATATAGGCAATGGGATTTAGAAATCCATCTTGCCTTATAAGAAAGTAAGGGGTGAGGGAGTAAGGCAGGAGATAGAGGGGATAAAAGAAAGGGCAGACTGGGGGAAGGGGTAATCATTGTGCTCGTCATCTTGAGATGTAGGGTAGGGGAGAGATGGGGAGAAAAGTTGGAATTCAAAATCTTGTGGAAACAAATGTTGAAAACTAAAAATAAATTCTGAAAAGAAAAAGAAGTGTACATTTCATGGCAGGGGAGGGGGTAAATGGCACAAATATAAGTATAGTATATACAAGCAACTAGGGGGATCAGGAAAGGTTTTATGTAGATAGTAGCATTTGAGCAGAACTTTGAAGGAAACTATACATTCTAAGAAGCAAAGGTGAGAATGGAAGGTATTTCAGGCATGAGAGACAGGCAGTGCAAATAAACAGAGATGGGAAATTAACTGATTCAAGAAGGTGAATTGGAGTAACCATACTGTATATGAGCAGGGAGTACAATGTGCTAAAGTTGGAAAGATAGGCTAGAGCTACATGTTGAAGGGCTCAGTTATGTTGAATGCCTATGGATCTATTTGAGGAGGCATGATAATATTCTGAGGACAGATATAAATAATCACCAAAGTACTTTCGTGAATTTTAGCATTTGGAAGAATTAATCATATTCAGATAATCTATGTTCTATTTTAATTCTTCACATGACATCCTCTATGATAGTATAAGACACTTTTGATCAATGTATATCTTTTTGTTTTATACTTCATTTGCCTGGTATTGTGGTTCTGAATAGAATTATCTCTCTTATTGAATGTACAGGCATAGATTAGAGTTATTGCAGTGTAGGTTCCAGATTCTCCCAATAAAATAAATATTGCTATAAAGTGAGTCACATTAATTTTTTTTCTTTTTTCTGGTATATATAAAAGTTATATTTACTCTATACAGTAATCTATTAAATGGGTAATAGTATTATTATGTCTCAAAGATAGGTATATACCTTAATTAAAAATACTTTATTGCTAAAAAATGCTAACCACAATCTGAACTTTCAGTGAGTCATAAGTTTGTTGTTGTTGTTGTTTTTTACTGTTGAAAAGTCTCATCTCAGTGTTGATGGCTGATGAGTGATCAGAGTGGTAGTTACTGAATGTTAGTGTGGCTTATGGCAATTTCTTAAAATAAGAGACCAATGAAATCTGCCTCATTGGCTGTCTCTTCCTTTCACTTGAATACTTAGAGGCCACTGTCAAGTTATTAATTGACCTTGTTTCAATATTGTTGTGTCCAATGAAATAGGGAGGCTGGAAGAGGAGGTAAAGCAGGGAGAGGAGAAGGAGAGGGAGAGAGACAGAGAGACAGAGAGAGACACACACAGAATGAGACCAAGACAGAGAGAGAGAGAGAAGTGGGGAGGGAGAGAGAGGAAGGACTAGTCAGAGGAGCAGTAATAACACACAGAATGCTATCAATTATGTTCACCATCTTACATGGGAAGAGTTCGTAGAACTCCAAAACAATAAAAATAGCTTTATCAAAGATCATTGATCATAGCACACCATAATAGATATAGCAATGATGAAAAAGTTTGAAATATTGCAAGAATTACCAAAATGTAATGTAGAGACATGGTGTGAGCATATGCTGTTGGAAAAATGCTACTGATGCACTTGCTTGACACAGGGTTGCCACAAACCTTCAACTTTTAAAAAATGCATTATCTGTGAAGTATAATAAAGCAAAGTGTAATAAAACAAAGTATGCCTGCAAGAAGAAATCTTACAACATCTTAATATATGCATGATAGATTCCTTTTGAGAAGAGATCCTTCAAAGCTAGATTTTGTTCTCCAAAGCCATTTTTTTTTCTTAACAATTATTAAATAAATACAACAGGATCTTGTAACCACTATATGATTCAGTCAAATCTAGATCTGATCCATCATAGAAAATTGTGAAAAACTTTGTGTCTTTTAAAACTACTATTAAGGAGGGAAAGCTTTGACAAGTAAGTAGACTATCCTCATAAAGATTTTACATAATCAAGATAATAAAATGGATAGGTATTTATTGATGATTTCACAGTTACCTTCTCTGGGAATGTCAATTTTTCCCATCCTCTAGTAGCTATCTTCCTCTCTCTTACATAACTTAGAAAATTATCCCTTAATGTGTATAAGGTTATGCAGAAACAAGTGTTTGATATTAAATAAAATTATTATTGTGTTTCTTTTGAACAAGATATACCCTTCTCTTTCCACAGTAGTCCCAAGTACTAACTCATTGATTCCTAATGCTGGCTATGAGTTTGTATTTATCTTATTATATTAAAATCACAAGTTTACATTTATTACTATAATCTATACATAGGTGTAGATGTTCTTGAGGCAATATGCATCATTACTTAACCTCCAGTCCTATTTATTAGCTTCTTTATTTCCTGTTTCCTTTGTTATACTTATTCTCAATGGTATCTGGCTTTGATAGTTAAAACTACAGTTTACTCTCACCATCACTTTTTTTCCTTTAAGGGACCAATGTTTTGTTTTGTTTTTTTCAGAAAACATGTGAAATATGCTCAATCCTTATTCTGCAGCCCATCATTCTGATATTTATGCCATGATCCAGAAAGGAAATCCCTATTCTTCAGCAACTCATATCAGCAAATTGTTGACTTCCTATAGTCTTTTCTTCTCCAAAGTCCAAACCTTCAATGAGAAAAATAGATGTAAACATCACCCCACTTCCAGTACTTTAGCTACTTATCCTGAAATTCAAACTCATAAAAATATTTTCCAGTTTCTTTCTAGTTATCTAATTTGTCCCCATATTAATCTTCAATTAGGCTGGCAGGTGGCCAATATGATAAGTGTTAACAAGCTCACTTTTACAACTTGGATACACATTCCAGGAAGACAATGCACTTCTAGTTAGCTATGTTACTCCTCCATATGTTTAGTTCCCTGGCCCACAGTAAGAATTTACCTAATGTAATGACACGTCTCTTTCTCCTGGAGCTTGTACATGGTTTGTCATACCCCCTAGTATTTTTGTATGATGGTAGAAGGAGAAGAATGAGGAACAAGAAGAAAAGTAGGAGGAGAAGAAAGAGGAAGAAGAGGAGGAAAAAGAAGAGGAGGAAGGGCTAGAGAAAGAAAGAAAAAAGAAAGAAAGAAAGAAAGAAAGAAAGAAAGAAAGAAAGAAAGAAA
>NW_027186473.1:38575278-38605646 GCF_028583685.1 Petaurus breviceps papuanus
AGAAAGAAAGAAAGAAAGAAAGAAAGAAAGAAAGAAAGAAAGAAAGAGAAAGGGAAGGAAGGAAGGAAGGAAGGAAGGAAGGAAGGAAGGAAGGAAGGAAGGAAGGAAGGAAAGAAAAAAGAGAGAACTATAAGCTTTTCGAAGCACTTTACATACAGGATAACCCTTTGTAGCAATAAGTATTCTTACAGATAAGCAAACTGAAGCCAATTGAAATTAAGTGACTTCCTTAGTGCCCCACAGCTAATAAGTTCCTGAGAGAGGATTCAGACTCAGTTTTGAAAGATGGCACCAATTATGTCTCCTTACTGTTCCACAGATGGGGATGATTTTTCTTTATGTGGTATGGATTCACCCAGCTCTTTTGGAAATAGTCTCATACACCTAACATAGGCCAAACTGTTCAAAAATTCTCATTTCCTTCCTTCCCTCGGTCACATCCTAACACTCACTAGTCTCTTGAAAATAGTTTCCTTTCTGCTTTCTCAGAAGCATTTTTATTACTTCGTTTCTTCATGGATTATTTCTTCGATCCTCTCTAATAACCCAGGGCATAAAGGATTCATTTGACTTTCTGTTGTAGCGTGGATATCAGTTTAACACTTAGTCGGTAAGAACCTCTAGCAGGAAGGCCAGCATAGCAATAGAGTTTGTAATTATGGGGGCAATTCTTTTGTTTTACATTCCTTTGATATTTCAAGTCAAATATAGTCTTTGTGACTGATTTGAAAATGTCCTTATATGACTACTGTAGCATATTGTCTATTTTCTGAAATTATTTTCCATGAAAAAGGAGTTTTGGAAAAGTCATTTCAAATTTAATTAATTAGTGTTTATTTTCTCAGCTAAATATATACCTAAACTTTCTTAAGAAATTGAGAAAAGGGGCTGCTAGGTGGTGCAATGAATAGAGCATAGGCCGTGGAGTCAGGAGGATCTGAGTTCAAATGTGGACTCAGACACTTGAAATACTAGCCATGTGACTTTGGGCAAGTCACTTAACCTCAACTGCCTTCCAAAAAGCAGGAAGGCAGGAAGGAAGGCAGGAAGGAAGGAAGGCAAGCAGGCAGGAAGGAAGGAAGGAAGGAAGGAAGGAAGGAAGGAAGGAAGGAAGGAAGGAAGGAAGGAAGGAGGGAGGGAGGGAAGTAGGGAAGGAAGGAAGGAAGAAAGGAAGGAAGGAAGGAAGGAAGGAAGGAAGGAAGGAAGGAAGGAAGGAAGGAAGGAAGGAAGGAAGGAAGGAAGGAAGGAAGGAATCGAGAAAAAATATAACTTTATATGTACTTTTCATGTTCATGAAATGTTTTCTTCCTTGTTAAATATATGCATAAACTTGGTTATACATGTGAAAAGTCATTTGTAAAAATGCTATAGGCAGTGTTTACTAGCCAAGATTGATTTTTTTATATAAGCTCAGAAACTCAGAAAACTAAAATTAAAATTCCATGAAAATTGAAAGACCTCAACTCAAAGAAAAAGAATTCTTCTCCAGTCAATCACCTATCATTTCTTAATCACCTACTACATTAGGAATTATGTTAAGTGCTGGGAATAGGGAGAAAGGAACAAAACACTCACTGCTTTCAAGGAATTGGAAACGAATCAAAAATCTAGTTCTGAAAGGGATCGCATAGAGCATTTAAATTCAGCCCTCTCAGATGAGGAAACTAAAGCCCAGGGACATTTCGTCTTACCCAAGATGTGATAGATGACATGCATAAGGTATGACACCAAGCATTATGAATCCATAGCCAGTGTTTGAACCACTTTACCATCTTCCTTCAGGTTAAAGCAAGTTGGATCTCAGAAGTTACAATTATAGAAAACTTTACAAGGGGGATACACAATATATGGCAGAGTGATTAAAAAAAAGATTGTCAAGAATTATGCCAGGATTATTAATTTTTAATTGCACTATTTGTAGATCGTGTACTTATCTTGGAAAATGGACATCTTTTTTGCCTAAAATGAAAAGCTGGCGTGAGCTGATTTTGTTTTCATAGATGGTATGGTTTGTGAAATACTATATCATTAAGTCCAGGCAATGACGTGTTTTGGATGGAGTGCTGGACTTGGAGACAGGATGATTTGGATTCGAGTCCTGCTCTTTACATTTATTAATCATGTATATACATGTAAGTCACTTGAACTTATCTATGAGTCTTGGTTTCCTCAACTATTAAATGGAAGTAATAATACACTTAGTATCTATGTTATAGGCTCATTATACAGTTCAAGTGAGATAATCTTTGTAAGTACTTTTCAAAATTGAAAACGCTATATAAATGTCAGCCATTATTATTACTTGTGTTCCATCTGGATAGAGCAATGACAAATCTATTTTATAATGCATTAGCTTACAATTCCCCAATGCCAGTGCACCTGAAAAATATATTAGAGACATGAGGAAAATCAAAATAACAGCTTTGGTTGTTAAGAAGCAATTACAAAATCAAAATGCAAAGCAATTTCTTAATCATATTTTAAACTTAAAACCATGAATTTCTAATGATTCAACTATAAACAATTCCAGATTTCTCCAACTTGATACTTTTTAAAAAGTGTCCCATTTAATAACCCTCTGCCTTTTAGCCCTTAGTGATTCCAAATATGTACTAGATCTAAGATGGCATTCTCCCTCCCACAGCCACTCTGTCAACCCTAAGGCAACATCCAGCATAACAATGCAGGCAATATGCCGAACAGACATATATGTCACTTTCAGCAAGATAAGTTTGGTTCAAATCCAAGGGAGTCAGATGGGGGCTGTTCTTGGAAATTGGTTACTTTGGCACAAAATATCTTTCCCATAAACAGTTTTTTTTCTTTTTTTAAATTTTTTTCTAAAAGCATCAAGACTTCATAATGTGCAGGAAGATCCGGAATTAAAAGGTCTGTGTAGCAGGTGTTCTATGTGCCTGAATGAGGGAGAAATGATGGCAACATTTACGCTAATTTCAATGTGAATAATATCATTATCATGGCCAGATGAAGCTACAGGAATTGAGTTAATAATCTGAAATTGTGACATATACTGGTTCAACCATTTTCCCCACCCAATATCTCTCTGTTCTCTCAAGATAGGCATTCACTGTTATAAACCACATACTATGGGCCTAACAGAGCTGAGAGAAAAAAAAAATGGTCCCACTTGTTCATATTGTACATGATGAAGGACAAGAAGTATTTAGAGAAATTATGCATAATTCAGTGTGAATCTTCAGAAAATAAATCAAACCCCATGACCATGTCAGATAGTTGTTAGCAGCTGAGCAAAGTTAGCAAATCTGAGATTCTTAATATAGAATTGGAAGCAAAATGAATAGATAATTGTAAGAACAAATATCCAGTAAGGAATATCATTTGCCAACATTACTTTTTCTCCGTCTTTCAGTTGGCCATACACAAAAGACAACAGTAGGGCTCCTTACTAGCCTTTAGAAACTTCAGAATAATTGGCACCTCTTAAATTAAACTCTGTTGAGATATTGGGTTTAAATATCTGAGTGTCATTGTTGATGATATGTAATAGAAGCCAAATACCCATTCCTTTTACTTTTTAGTCAGATGAAAAGGAGGCATCAAAAGCATAAATGAACAACAAAATATATTTTTAAAAATCAAAATGCTTCCAGATCCTTTGTTTTTAATAGTAATTGTTCCTTCCTACTTAAAATAACTATAATAATGGGTATTTACAGAGAGCTTTGAAACTTCCAAAGTACTTTGCTTATTTAATCCTCACAACAACCCTGTGAAGTAGGTTTTATTATCATCATATTTTACAGAAGATACTGAGGCTGACACAAGTTGAACATTACTGAGGGTCACATAGCTAGTAGGTCTCTGTCTGAAGTAGGGTTTGAATATAGGTCTTCCTCACTCCTGGTTCAGTGTTTTAACCTTCTACACCAACTAGATACTTTTGATTTATAAGTGATAATCATTTTTGCTATATGTTTTATATATATTTTTATATATTTTAGCATAACATCTATGCTAAATAGTTGAAATCAGTATTACTTGTAAGGGAGCAGTTTGGAGTGTGCACAGTTCAACTTTCACACTTGCTCCTTTTAATTTGGGAACCTCTTGACAAACATATTTTTATGTAGAGAATCAGGGATAGATTCAAGGTGCCTTATATTTTATGCTTTTATTTTCTTTTTTTGCCCCCAGATATGTGCTATTATTAAAATTATAATATAATAAGCCCCACAGATATCTCAGATAAGAATATGTTCCTTTCAAGTTAACCAAAGAGAAAAAGTCTATATAACCTGCTTTCTATATTGATTTTCATTATAAAACAAGATAATTCTTACAGAAAATATTTTGGTTCAAAGATTCAACAAGCTCCCATTTGACAATGTCACCCATTCAACAATGCAGTATATATATTAATATTGCCCTGAAGATAGTAGGCAATTAAAAAAAATACTGGATAGTCACAATTTAAGTAAACTCTCTAAAGATCATGCATTTAGACCTTAAAGGGACATTAGAAACCATTTAAACCAGTCCCTTCATTTTACAGATAAGCAAACTGAGGCTCAGAAAAGTTAAATGACTTTTCCAAGATCATGCAGATAATATGTGGCTGAGACTAGACGAGACTAAATCTTTAAGTTCCAAAGCCAGTCGTTTTTCTGTTGCACCCCTTCTTTGGCCAGCCTTGACTTCCAGACAAAATGATCCTTGCTTTTCCTTGAATTTAATATTTTTATCACTATTCTCACTCTCTTTCTAGTGATACTCTCACATGCGAAAAAGAGAAACTTGATATATTGAATTTAGGGCAATGTGTCTGTGATGGCCAGAACCAGTTCATGAACCTCCCCAAGCCATTTCTTTCCTAATAGGGAAATCATTAAGTACTGGAGGTAATTTGACTTTATGCTTATAGGTCATATTTCATAATACCAAGCAAACACATACCTTTCTGCCAATGCACAAAAAGAAGGGTCTGGGGATTAAAGAAGAGAGTACTGAAGATGTTTGCCATATTAAATAGGAAACTTTAACAAGCATTCTCCATTAAAATGTTTCTCCAGCACCACATCACAATCAATATATGACCCTGGGAAGGCATTTTCTTTTGACTTTGTCTGCATAAAAGGGGCTATGAAATTGTAAAGACTTCAAGCTTGGGCAAGTATGAGACAATGGCTATGACTGTCATGTAATGACCAGCCTACTTGACTTCACAGAAGTTTTTCACTAGAAATTCTTCATCATGTTGTGCTTTTTCTTTGACTCTATTAGACTCTGTTAGACATGGGCAGAGTTTTAAACAATGTGTTTAGAGGGAGTATTCACAATGATGTAGTCTCTGTCCCATGAAATATAGAAGTGAGTAACTAAAATAGACCATTACCACTGACTTGTGCATGGGATGTTTGATTCACAAACAGGGGTCTGACTAGACCACAGAAACTAAATTTTTTAATGGAATTTCATTTTCCTAGATAAATACTGTTTACAGTGTACCAGAAAGAAAACATTTTTAGTTTAGGATGAATAACTCACCTTCTAAATAAAATACATATTCAATGGATTTGTTTGTTTTTGTTTTGGAGGGGGAAAGGCAAGGCAATTAGGGTTAAGTGACTTGCCCAAGGTCACATAGCTAGTAAGTTTGTCAATTGTCTAAAGCCAGATTCAAGCTCAGGTCCTCCTGACTCCAGGACTGGTGCTCTATTCATTGTGCCACCTAGCTGCCCCTGTTTTGTCATGATTTTTTTTAATAAACCAAGTGTGGTAAATGAAATTAAAATAACATAGTAAACTACTGTGTTATGTGAAGTGAGAAATTTTAGAAATTCAGAGAAATCTTGAAAGACTATGAATTGAATCAGAGAGAAGTAAGGAGAGATTGGGGAGACAATATATGTAACTACAATAATGTGTATTAAAGTGTAAGATAATAATGTATATTAAAATAGCACCACAAGGTAACTGAAATCAGACCAATTGCAAATGACCAATCTTGGAACTAAACAAAATATAATGAAACGTGTCCCTTTATTATTATTCATCCTTCACACAATAAGGTATAGACTTTGGGAACCAAAATTTCACATATGGTAACAGATATATGTTTTTTCAGTCAATTTTGTCTAACCTTTTTTCTTAAATATGAGCAATTGTGCAAATGGTAGTAATTCATGAGTAACTGACTTTTATGTAAAGAAAAAGCAAAATCACCCCCTTCTCTATATAGAGAGATATAGATATAGATATGTACATATGCATTACTTAATTTAAAAAAGAAATTATTATACCTAATGATATTATTTTATTTCAAGCATCCCAAAAGAGTACTTTTCAAGGACACAACATATGATAGGTGAGAACTGTTTTCTTTTTCCCTATGCTAAGTAATTTTCTGTCACCATATATACTCAGTGCCTTGATTCAAATAGAATTGAGTTAATGTTTAAAAAAAACCACATCAATACAAAAATAGCACATTTGGGTCAATATGCTTGCTTTGAAAAAGTTACATTTGCTAACATTGATTTCTTAATGGTTCAGTTACTTCAGCTATTTATTCACAGCTACAAAGAATATTCCACATTTCAAGTCATAGTTAAACCCCTACCCCTTCTAGGGATTCTTTCTTGAAAAAAATAAATATACTTCAAGAACTCCCAAACTGTATTAAAGAAAGTGTTGTTGTTCTCCTGCCTGGAGTATATCACCTTAAAAGGATAGAGATCATTTCCATATATATGTATGTAAATCAATTGCTATCAGAAGGAATGCAAAATTGTTTAAAAAAAACATCTTAGTCAGAATACACTTGACATAACTTGCGAGCAGAGAGAGATGGCTGGAAAAGGCAACACTGGTTTAGAATATAAATTCATTTGTAAAAATCATGAGACCTACTTAGGCTCAGTATCATATTAAAAGGCACAGAAGTACAAAATAAAATCACTTGCAAGAAATATTGTCAGGAGAGCCAAGGAAGGAAGTCATTCCAATACATTTAAGGAGTCGCGTTGAAAGAGGACAACGAAAAGAAGAAAAAAATGAAATAGGTTTGCTACAATTTTATGGCAAACTTTCTTCCACCATCAAGTGAAGGAGAGTACTGCACTTGGACTCTACAATTCCAGATGTGCTTAGAGAGTAGGCAGAAATGTTACTCAAGGGACAAAGATGGGGAAAGCAACTCGATTAGACTAAGGATATACAGAAGCTATTTGTGGTGGAGGTGACCCAATTAAGAGGGCTTTGAGGAATAATTTACAATGTATAAAAAGGAGAAGGGGAAAAAAACCATGGAAAAGAAATTTGTAATTGGGAAAAAGTGACCAAGAAACAAAAATAAATACTAACATGTGTGTCTATTTTCTTATCTGTACAAAATAATTATGAGAATAATCTACAGTCAGATTAAAAGTATTCCTCATGAGGGTATAAGTAGTAAACAGGTAGGCTTTTAAAAGCTGTATTCCATGGCAGATCATGTCTTTACATCATACATAATGAAAAGATATTGCAAATGCAAAACTCTACTCTGCTTATTGTTCATTACTTTTAAAAAGCATTTGATTTCGGAGAGCAAAACAATGCCATAAAGGTACTCTTCCAACATGATGTCTATTCATACATCAAAATTATTCAAGATTCCTTGGAAAATAAATCAATAGATATTATGTTGTTTGCCAACTCTCTGATCATTAGCATCAGGTAAGGCATAGAACAGTGCTTCTTAAGTGTTGTCATCGTGATGCAACATATTCAGTGCAGAGTTAAAATTTAAGAGAGGTTTTCTATGAAGAGTGAAGGACTCTAAATGCTATTGAACCTATCTCTGTTTGTATATGAATACATGTGTGCATGTATATAAATATGTGCATATACATAAAGATGCATAAATACACATATAAACATTGCTGCCCAGCTAGAGATGGGCTTCAATTCCAGTCGTAGCAACAGCCTAAATAACTGTTATCTGAGAATGATCCCAATTAATTTTGAATCAATCAGTCAGTCAACAAGTATGTATTAAACCCAAGCTCCAGATGTATGGAAACAAAGTAATGATATATAGTCAGAAAGATATTTAGCCAGAGTCACACACATATGTATGTGTATATAATACATATATTTGTATGCATTTGCATATCAGTGCAGACATACATACATACAACAGTGAAGTATGGCAGATAGACAGCTAGACTTGGAGCCAGAGAGAAATAGGTGCAAACCTATGTCTAATATGCACTGTGTTACCCTGGGCAAGTCATTTAATCTCTCTATACTCCAGGCATATCCAAATATCAAAGATTATGTTTTCGAGAACAGGTGCCAATCTCCAATGGTAAATGTAATTTTCTCCCTGGGAGTTAGTAATCTATACTAATGAAATCACAGAAGTGGATAGACACACACAAACATAAACACATATTTAAGTGACCTTGATATTGTTACTATAAATAGATGTAAATAAAAGTCACGTTGTCTCCATGCCTTAATAGATGATTTTGATGAGTTGTTGCATTGCACTTTTAAAAATTCATTTAGTGGCCCAACTTTTAACAATGAATTTCTTCAGAAACGACTATTCTGAGATTTTCATTTGACAGATATATATCCTCTTTCTGGGATTCTATTTGAATTCTATTCCACAGAGAAAAATCTTCCAGGGATTGTCCTCCACTGTCAAAATTTTTGACAATACAGAAAAACCTTCATATCATGAACACTCCCAAGAGTACGTAAACCAGATTAAAATAAGATTGTGAAATACTTAGGAAAAATAAAAAGTATAATATAATAAAACAGATAAAAATATTCTAGGACTAAGTCAATAAGTGGCCCACAAGAATCTTTATGTAGGGTTTAGTGGTCCCTGTTTCCATTTGGGTTTGACACTACAGCAGTAAACCATAGGGCTTCAAGTTCTCATTTGCCCTTGCCTACAAATGTCTCAAATTTCTATAATTGAACTGTCATTTAATATTTATCTATTAATGCATTTCTTCTGACTTATTAAATTAGTTCCAAAGCAATTTTGTTTCGAAACGATTGACTTTTATTTTTATTGCTCTGTTCTCGTCATTGACAAATGACAATGAAAATGCATTCAATACAATATACCTTGACTGCATAGCAAGAGTCTCAATTGGTATATTAGAAGCCCGTGTATATTAATGAGGCAAAATAAGTTTTTTGACCAAGAATAACTTTTGAGTGGAAAGATGTACTCAATATATCATGTGGAAATGGGGGTATATACATACCAATTGTGTAGTCTAATTGGTACCCTTGCTTCAAATCATCTTACAAGGAAATATTTTCTGAAATAAGTACCATTCCAATATATAAGATGTCATGATTAACAGTTAAGACAAACAGCCAAATATTTGAGATGTTCCTCATCTCATAAATCCAAACAAGAATGAATCACTATAAACTATAATGCATCATTATTTTCCAGTGTATATGCTTTAAATCTTGACTTCCTTAACAAAATAGTGTCTCTATCACCAGAGGTCAACAACATTGCAGCACCACTTTCAAATTGTGAACCTATTTATCTATCTCTGTTCTTTAATTTAGAGAGCATCCTGGTGGTTGGGACTGGCTTCTTGCCTTCATTTATCATATATTCATATATACTACATATATGCCTTCATTTAAGATATATACATATATGTGTGTGTGTGTGTATTTTTTTTCTTGTGTCTTGTTGTAACAATAATTTCTGGTAGGAAAGCATATAATATGGCCTGAAAGTGCCTGAAAATTATCTTTTACAACAAGCATAACATAAAGTAGGAGTTTATCAAAAGGTTGCCAAATTAAATTTAATTTGACTAATATTTTAAACATTTATTTTCCTGAGTGACCTTGGCCTAAATCATCCAATAATTGCATTACTTGGAATACCTCTATAGGCCATCTAATCCAAGTCATATCTAACCAATAATCTCTTCTATAATATCATTGACACATGACATCTATTTGAAAACCCTCCATGTGAGAGAACAAAATAACTTGAGAGGTAATCTATCCCACTTCAGGTCATTAGATTTCTTTCTGTGGAACCAAAAATCTCTTTCTTTGCAATTTCCACCATTTGTTTCTATTTCTTCCCTCAGAAGTCTGACAGAATCAGTTCTTCCTCTACATGGCAGTCCTTCAGAGACCCGAAGATAGCTATCATGTACTCTTGTCTAGGCTTATCATTCTTGATTCATTTTTAGATCTTTGTAACAAATTATTTCTCTCCCTTCCCTGGTTACTTTTACTTTGGATGGGCTATAGTTTGCCAATGTGCTTCCTAAACTTTTCCTCCCAAAAAAGAATACAGCCCTGCAGATACCTTTTTAACATAAAAACAGATGATCAGTTGAATTCCATTATCAAACTAGTTATCTGAGAATGTAGATCAAAATATTAGACAGAAATGTTCAAGTGTTAACAGAATGCATATCACTGTTATAAAGACACTAAATATGTTCATCTAGTAACAGAATTATAGACTCCTTTCTAGGGGATTACCCGTGCCTACTAGGCCCACTTTGGCATGGATACTGAGACCCAGATAATGACAGTCTTATTTGTTTCTTTGTTGTGCCTATCCATTGAATTTGTTCCCAGACTGATGATTATTTATATTAGCCTTATTCTCTAAAACTACTCCTTTAAACAGAGATTCATAAGTACAATTACAAGTCTAATTCATAATAGTCAGGACTCACTTCCAATCAAAGTGTATTGAGTGGAGTATAGAGAAAATACAGGTACTGCTTTTCCCCCTTTTTAAATAAGGAATCACATAGCATTAATATCAGTACAAATGATCAGAATTAAAACGAGGTGCGGGTAGGGAAAGGCAGATTAATCTTGCCAAATATTTGGTATTCAAGTTTTGGTTTGAGGGAGTGGGATGTGAGGAAGGTAAACTCTCAAGGCATAAACTGTAATAAAAATGGAAAAAACATTTATATTTTTTTCAAATCATAGATTTATCAGTTGTAATGGTTATACTGTACATCTGCCCTTTATAAATTCCAAACAAATTGTTATTGATGTGAATATTTTTTAAAATCTTGATTCCTAATTTGGGGAGATTTATTTTTTCCTGTTTAAAGGAATATTTGTTGTCTTTATATGTTTTTCCATCTACTAAGTTCTTACTTCATCCTCCCTTATTAGCATGTGAATGACCCTGGATTTTCCAAGCTAATGTTAATATAATGTAAGGTCTAACAGGCAACCTCAACCTGGAAAGCCTTTGAGTACAGTCCTGACAATGGTTTAGATATTTTCTGCCTGAAGATCAACCTAACTATGTTGTTAGAGATAATAGCTGGAAATATTGGACTATTGATGATGAATATTTTCAGCCACAACTCTTGAAGTCATCAACTAAGGAAGTTGACATCTATATCAGCCAGAGTAAATTCAATCCATTAACTGATAGATAATAATCTAGGTAGTTGGGAAAATTCAGTTATATAAGGTTGGTTCCAGAATGGGGAGTGGGACATGTGAAGACAGAACTTGGAGAGATATTTCATTTGTAGTTACAATCAATTTCTTAATGAAATGTGGTAACATCCCTTAGAGCATGACTCATAGACCAATGGCATAACCAACACAAAGCCCTAACACTCAAGAGGAGATGGGAACATTAGAGTAGCAGTGTGTGTGATAGCCAGTAAAGGAACATGGTCCTTGAAAAGTGGCACCAAGACACTGTAACTCTGGAAGTGGTGATGTAGGAATATGTGAAGGAGTAGGATGATAGGCTACTAAACCAAGTATAGAGGAAGCGTGCCTTTTATGTTAACACTGGTCACTCCATTCTAATTGTGGTTCTGGTGATAGTGGAGGGTTTATCAACTATAATGAAATCATTACTCCTTGATGAAGTAAAATAAATGTTTGTTTAACATGAAATAGAGGAAAGAGTGGGTGAGATGTTATTCAGTTCAAACAAAAACTAAAAAAGATACTTCAACTTAATATATAAGTGCTATAGACTTTTAATAAGCTCATAATAACAATAACTATCATTTATATAGCACCTAACATGTATCAATCACTGTACTAATTTTTTTTTGCAAATATTATCATTTGATCCTCAGAAAACCCTGTGAGATAGATGTTTATTATCCCCATTTTATAGTTAAGAAAACTGAAATAAACAAAGGTCAAGTGACTTGCCTAAGTTTGCACTATTGCTAAATGCCTGAGACTGGATCTGAACTCAGATTCTCCTGACTTCAGTCCTGTGCTACAAGAGTCTCACACAGACAAAATTCCAGCTATTTTTACCATTTGCCTTAGATTCCCTGGTATATGTAAAGCATTCCATATGTTTCTTTCATGAACACAATGGTGAATTAAAGCAAAGGAGAAAAAAAGTATTCTATTTATTATATGAAAATGTGTTTTGAATTTTTGGCTAACTTACTAATTTTAAAAATCACATTTGAGTTTCTGTAATATAGTTATGGATTGCATTTGGTACTGTACATGCTTTCTTATGACAGTTTGTTTCATTGAAGAAACCTTTGCCCACTTTAATGTAATGCATTATTCATTGCGCAGATGCTGAATTAAACCAAAGCCTTAATTATTCAAATAGATTCCAAATCTATACAAATAAATTCTAAATTCACATCTGGTATCATGGTTGCAAAAACGCCATTCAAAATTAGACTTTCATCAAGATAAAGAAAATAATTTCAAATATGTTGTGAATACATAAGCCCCCCCCCCAATTCTTATTTTCCTAAATACTGACTGAATGTTTTAATTTATGGCACTATTGATGTGACCTCAAAGAAGAATGTTATTATAACTTTTCTTTAAAAAGAATAAAAAGAGATAATTCAATTAAACAACTTGATTTGTATATGGCTATCATTGAAGAAAACACATAATGTCTACCCATGAAAATAGATTTCAATTTTGCTAAATTTCCATATCATCGGACTATTAGTCTATTTAATATTTTATCACATGCCATATCATTGGTGACAGATATAATGTAGAAATGGGTACTACCAATAATTAAGTAGGATTTCACTTTAACCAGGACATCCTATAAATTATAAAGCCATAGGGCTTATGAAATTTTTCAGATCACCTGTGAATAAAGTTATGTTCCAATAACTAGATCACATAGTTGCACTAACTTTCATTGTATGTATTTGCACAAGTATATGTGCACACATGTGCACAAGCATATTTATTTTCTTTGAGACATGTTTGTAAAAATGTTGCATTGAATTAGAAGACAATAATTTATTTCATCATTATGATTAATAATGACAATATTAAGATTATCCTATCTCCTTATTTTGAAGCCTAACTATTCTTAAGGTACAGCTAAAATGCCACATGCTTCATGAAACCTTTTTTTTTCTGATAGCCTATTTAGCAATAACCATTTCTCCTCCTAACTTCACCTAGCATTTTGATTTTATGTTCATACTCTCATGATATTCTATAATACACTATAATTTTTTCATACAATCTTGAAGTGTTTTATTGTTATATTTTTTTTACATCACCCATGTTTCTCATTGTATTCCTCCCCCATATTATTACCCTCCTAAAGAGTAGTGCCTTATAATAAATAATAAAAAGAGGAAGAAAAACAATTCATAAAAACTAACCCACATGTCAAAAAACACCTGTTCCACATGTTAAACATCCGTGATTTCCCACCTCTATGAAGTGAGGTACAGTGACCTCCTATATTTTATCAATGGGGACAAACTTGTGCCGAATAATTTTTCTTTTTTTTGCCTTCCTGTTCTTCCCTTCCATTGAAACAGTTTTCCCTTCCCACTTCTATATGAGATAATGAAACCTATTCTGTGTCTCCACATCTCCTCTCATTATATTCCTCTCTTACCTCTCAATTTCACCTTTTAAGTATCATCCCTTCCTATTAAATTGGTCCTGTGCCCTCTGTCTATGTATACCTGTACACATATACACATATATACACACACTCACATATGTATTCATACGCCCATATACCCATATATATACATACACACATTTCTATTCCCTTCAACTAGTCTCATATTGAGAAAAGCTTCATAAGTTAAAATGATCATTTTTCTATGTAGGAATGTAAATAGTTCAACTTTGAGAAGTCCCTTATTATTTCTTTCCCTGTTTACCTTCTCATGCTTCTCTTGCTTCTTGTATCTGAATGTCAAATTTTCTATTCAAATGTTTTTTTTTTCATCATGAATGCTTGAAAGTCTTCTATTCCATTGAATGACCATATTTTTCCCTGAAACATGATACCTAGTTTTTCTGGGTAGGTGATTCTTGATTTTTTTTTCCTTTTTGGAGGGCAATTGGGGTTAAGTAACTTGCCCAAGGTTACACGGCTAGTTTGGTGTGTGTGTGTGAGTGTGTGTGAGTGTGTGTGTGTGTATGTGTTTGTATGTGGGTGTTAAGTGTCTGAGGCAGGAACCAAACTAGGGTGTTCCTGACTCTGGGGCTGGCGCTTTACTCACTGCACCACCTACCCACCCCTGATTCTTGGTTTTAATCCCAGATCCTTTCCCCTTCGGAATAGCATATTCCAAGCCCTTCAATCCCCCAATATAGAAGCTGCCAGATCCTGTGTTATCCTGATTGTGTTTCCACAATATTTAAATTGTTTCTTCCTGGCTGCTAATAATATTTTCTCCTTGATCTAGGAACTCTGAAACCTGGCTATAATATTCCTAGGAGTTTTCTTTTCAGGATCTTTTTCAGGAGATTATTGGTGGATTATTTCAACCTCTATTTTGCCCTCTGGTTCTAAAACATAAGGGCAATTTTCCTTGAGAATTTCTTGATGGATAATTTCTAGGTTCTCTTTTTTTTTTATCATAGCTTTCAGGTAGTACAATACTTTTTAAATAATCTCTGCTGGATCTATTTTTCAGGTCAGTGGTTTTTCCAATCAGATATTTCACATTGCCTTCTATTTTTTTTTCATTTTTTTGGATCTGTTAATAGTATCTTGATTTCTCATAAAGTCACTAGCTTCCATTTGCTCCAATGTAATTCTGAAGCAATGATTCTCTTAAGTGAACTTTTGAGATTCTTTTTCCATCTGGCAAATTTGGCTTTTTAAAGGCATTCTTTTCCTCATGGGCTTTTTGAGCCTCTTTTGCCATTTGAGTTAGTATATTTTTTAAGGTGTTATTTTCTTCAGTCAGGTTGTTGACTCTTTTCATTATTTTCTTGCATCATTCTCATTTCTCTTCCAAATTTTTCATCCCTTCTCTTATCTGGTTTTCAAAATCCTTCTTAAGCTCTTCTATGGCCTGTAACCCATTCATATTTTTTTGGAAGCTTTTGGTGCAGGAGTTTTGACTTCTTTGTCTTCCTCCTGTTCCATGCTTTGATCCTTTTTGCCCCCAAATAGGAGTCTAAAGTCAGAGTGCTGAGCTTGCTTTGCTTCCTTTGCTTGCTCATGTTGTCACTCAATTACTTGACTTTTGAGATTTTTGCCACAGTAGAACTTTGATTCCAGACAGGAGAGCTTTGTCTCAAATCACTGAGCTTTTCTCAGCTGCCGAAGGTTTTAGTTTGCTGCCCTCTCTGAAACCTCCACACACTCTGGCTCACTGATCATGTACCCCATGATCTTCACCCTAAACGGTGATCTAGATCCAAGCAGGTTCAGGCAAGAGGGATTACCCCTCAGACTGGTTGCTTGGTCCCCCTACAATCTGTAGGCTAGGAGCTCTGAAGTCACCATGCAGTGGCAGCTGCCGCACCTCAGCCACTTCTCCATTCTGGGGCAGAGGCTAGACTGCACTCCCGGACTCCCTATTCCCAAAGTCCACTGACCTCTCACTTCATCTTTGGCATTTATGGGTTGATAATTCTGGAAATAACTACAGCTGCTGGTGATCCACTTTCCTGAAGTTCCTCCAGCCGGGGCTGGTCGTGGCTGCCCTGAGGCTAAAACCTCGGACTCGGGGTTGGGTCTAGGCTAGGCTAGGCTCCCAGAGTGCTGTGATGGCCCCTTTTTGCTGGCCTGCTGGGCTATCTTTAGCAGGAGGTTATTTTTTTGCTCTGTCACTTTGTGGGTTCTGTGGTTCTAAACTTTGTTTTGAGTCATGTATTGGAGGAGGTGGAAGTAGGAGCCCTGCAGAAGTCCTGTTTCTACTCTGCCATCTTGGCTCCACCCCCTGTATAATTTTTCAATATTCAGTTTTAATTATTTTGGTGGTGGTCATGTCATTGTTACTGTGTTTTCCATTTACATTGTTTTAGTAATTCTGTATAGTCTTTTACTTGTTTTACATACTTGCTTTCATAAAAAATTTGCCCCCATTTTCTCTGAATTCACCATGTCTTAATGCACAATAATGTTACATTGCTGTCATGTGCCACAATGCATGCCCATTTCCCAATAAGTGAGCATCTATGTTTCCATATCTTTGTCGGTATAAACATGTCGGTATGTATGGGACCTTTATGTTTGCCACTCACCTCCTTGGGTTTATCCCTAGCTTGGCTATTTTCAACAGCCTCTTTGTATAAATAAAAATGCTTTCCAGAATATTTGAACAAATTCATTGCTCTACCTATACTGTATGTGTCTGCACTATAATTATTGTATACGTTATATATCTGCATATCCCCTATGCTCCATGAGGGCAGGAATTCATCTTTGTAGCCCCTCTAATCCCCTGATATGGATCACAATGCTATGAATGTAGAAGGTTCATAAAGAGTTGTGGCTGGATGAGTGAATTATAAGGCACTGTTTAGGTACTAGTCAAACTTAAAGACAAGAAACAGTATAGTAAATGGAATTCTAGCATAAGTGAATTATTAATTAACATGTAGTATTTCTTGTGAAATTATCTTTACTTATTTGTAGGGAGTACAGATGGGATATGTTAACTTAATTTCTAACAGAATAGTACGGTATGATCTATTTTTTCCCTTTGCCACGGACAGCATTTTTACATCCTATTGTGGGGACCACATTTTAGCAAAGACAGCGATAGAATGAAATTACAGGTCTGAACCAATTAACAAATAAAGATTAAGTTGGAGAGTATCCAGAGAAGGACAACCAGTGTTTAAACCATGTGAGAATATAAAGAAACCTGAGGTATTTAGGCTGGGGAAGAAAATATTTAACAGAGATTAGTAGTTGATTTCACTCATTTGAAGTACTATTATGTGGGAGAGATATGGACTTGTTGGACTTGACCTCTGTGGACAGAGAACTAGGAGAAAAAGATAAAAGCTATAGAAAGATCAATTTAGACTTGATTAGATGAAAAAACTACCTAGCAATTAGAACCACCCAAAGGTGAAGCAGACTGCCTTAGAAGGTAACAGGTTTTCCCATAATGGAGTTATTTATGAGAACCTGCATGGATTAGTGCCTTGTTCTTAGAGTCAGAAGAACTGTATATTTGTATCTCACATCAGACATTGACTAGTGGTATGAATCTGAGGAAACTTCTATACTTATGTGAGCCTCAGTTTCCTCATCCAATTCTAATAGCCCCACTTAGCTTTCAAGCTGATGTGACTTATTAATGTAATAATAGATGTAAAGCATTTTGCAGATCTTAAAATACTGTATAATTGTGAATGTGATTTTTCAAGCAGAGGCTGCATCATTCCTTTTCAATATTGTTTTATACAGAATTTGTGGTCAGACATAGGTTAGATTAGGATGGTGAAATGGAAAAAGTACTAATTCAACAAATTCAATGATTCAATCCAAATTAATCAACAAAGACTGATTCAAGGCCTGCCTCCACATCTTATCCTCTGTGTAAGTTTGAGCAAGTTACTTTACCTAGTCAGACCTCAGTTTCCTCAAATGTAAAATTAGGAGTTTAGAGTAGATGGACTTCTAGCTCTAGTTCTTTTACCCTAAAATGACCTTTCAAATTCCTTCCAACTCTGAAATTCTGTGATTCTGTGGTTCTATGATCTCACTGAGGGTGGGAACTTTTGCCTCACTGAATATGGAAACATTTGACTAAAACATGTGGCTAACAGAGTAACTTTCATTCATACAGCCACCTATGATTTCAAAGATTGGAACACATTATTTTATTTGATCTCCTTTGATTCTCATGTGGATATCCACTAGTTCAATCCCTGCCTTTCTGTGAGACTGCAGATGAGCTAAGAGAGATGGGAAATTTATCCATTTTTAAATGACTTCCAGCTGTGATTTCATAGTTTTCCTGTTACCAGTTCCCTTTTCTGAGAACCACACATATTGGGAGTTCTTTCTTCTATCTAACTGGATCCTGTGATTTAGACCCAGTTTCTCTTATCCTGCCCTTTGGAAATGTGAAGAGCAGTGAGTCACCATGTTCATTTGATAATCCTTCATGGCTTTGAGGGTTCCTTGCTCTTCAGACTCAATATTCACACTTACTTTTCTCTCAAACGTCCCATTTTCCAACTCTTTAATCATCTTCATAGCTCGCCTCTGAACTCTCTCTAAGTTGAGAAAATGATTAAAATGTGGAAGGATACAAAGACATATGCAAGATAAGATGAATGGAAAATGATTCCCCTAAATCAGGCTAGGTTTTGTGATTGGGCATGATGGTTATAATGGCTTCTTTGTCATTTTTTTTAAAGACAGAAAACCTGAAAAATGCTATGTAAGGATTGTACAGTTTGTGGTAAGTATAACAATTTACATCATTCTAAAATCTATAAACACTTTATTTTTTTTTATTTTCCTTGTAATCAGAAAATCTTTAAATGGTCTTTTTATGTACTTCAATTTTTCAAAGAGCTTTAAAAATCAAAAACGTGTGTGCTAGATGATCCTTCTTACCTCATTTTCCAGATGTGTGTACATACACACGCATAACACAGAAATATATACATACAGAAATGGAAGTGGAACTGGAAGCTTCCCAGGGTTCCAGGTAGCACAGTGAATAGAGCTGAAGGAAGACTTGAGTTCAAATCTAGCCTCAGACAATTACTAGATGTGCTACCCTGGGCAAAGTATGTAATTTCTGTTTGCATCAGTTTCCTCATCTGAAATAATGTCTTCCTCCCAGTACTGTTGTGAGAATTAAATGAGATAATGTTGTATAAAAAAAGTGCATGGCACAGTGTCTGGCACATAAGTGCAGTATAAATGTTAGCTATCATCATCGTCATCATTTTCATTAATCTTATGAAGCAAGACATGTATCTGATTCCTGTATGTGATGATACTGATATTTATATAAGTTAAGTTTTGCAAAGTATGCTAGATGCCAGTATCTCAATTGATACTCTAAATAGTCCTTTGAGGGCTACTGTTTTCCCCACTTAACAAGAGAAACAATTAAAGATAAGATAAGTTTAATGACTTGCCAAGGATCATATAACTAGCTGCATCTGAGCTGTATTTGAACCTAAATCTCCCCAACTCCAAATCCAACTCTCTCTTGACTCTATCACATCGCCTCTCAAATAATATAGCTCACTATTTGAAAAAAAAAGGTATTTTAAAATGATAATGTAAAAATTATGTTCTGTGACTTCCTTTTTACTATATAATAACAAAACGTATAAAAGATAAATGAACATTTCACCAACTCTAAACGTTATCTGTGTCTTAGATGGGGCTTTTTCCCTTTCTAGAGGAAAAAAAATTAAATTACCAACACAAACAAAGAAAAACAAGTAAACAAAATTCCCCTCCCAAGGGACTGACATGGTTGGTGAAAGTAGAATATAGGTAAAGAGTGTTAAAGACTTTAGGACATTGATACCCAGAAGCAGGAGTATTGAAACATTGGATATCCAAAGGTATCATCTCTGTGTCTATAATTGAGAACAAAGATCTGCTAAACTCAGAGTAACAGAATGGCACCAGCCGGGAGTCACCTTCATAACATGATGAAACGGGGAACTTCTTTTCTATGACACACTGTTACCATGATCTAGAGTCTACCATAGGGAATAGAGTTTAGGGTTGGGGGACAGCCCTTGCCAGATTTGTCTTCAAGCCATCCCCTGAGTGTCCTGAAGTCATTGGAACTTGAAAATGGAATTTATTTAGGGAATTCTCCTAAAAGAGTTCTTCAACCCCAAGACCTAATGGTAGCAAGAGCTGTTTCATGGGGTGGCTAGGTGGCACACTGAGTAGAGCACCGGCCCTGGAGTCAGGAGGTCCTGAGTCCAAATCCAGCCTCAGATACTTGACTCAAAATCTAGCCATGTGACCTTAGGCAAGTCACTTAATCCCAATTGCCCTCCAAAAAGCAGGAAAAAAAGAGCTGTACCAGTATAGGAAACTATAGTTATTGTCTCTTACATACCCCTTACCTGCAATGTCAGAGACTAGGCTAATCTGAAATAGATGATGTACAATGTAAAAGAAAACTGGGTCACCAGACATAGGACAAGGTGCTACATAGTCCCCAAAAGGACCTAAGAATGAGCAGTTACCCTTTCCTCCACCTACACATGGTATCCAACAGAATTTACATGGATAAGACAATCTGTTTCCTGGGTGTATCTGTCCCTACTCAATGAGCAAATATTGTAAACAGATAGGCAATCTTCATTTAATTTGACTATGGAGTATACTAAGCAATATATGAGATAAAGGATTTATTTTGATAAGTGGTCTTGGATGGTTTATTGATTGACAAGAGTTCCAGAAAGGAAAACAGTGGGAGATAACAGGGCATTAGGAAATTAATAGGGAACATAGTATTGTAGTCACTCCATCACTGAAAAGAGCTTCTAATGATTAAAGTAATCTGAAAATCATTAGTATTCAAGACCAGGGATTGATTGTGATTCTCCAGGGCCTCCTAGCAAAACCAATGGAATGTCCAAAAGTAGGAACTTTAACATTGAGGGTGGGATGTGAGCCAAGGACCATCAAGAACAGGGGTGGGAGGGGGGGGGGTAAAGCATGTGAATCCTCTGTAAATAATGTTGGGTTTTTATGTTTTTTTTTAAATAGAAGGAAATGCTTCAGCTATAGCGCAGTGCAAATAAGGATATAATTTTTTAATTATCTAAATTCATGTGATTATGTACTTTCTGGGTACACCAAGATGTGATTCTTAAAATGCAATTCAAATTGTTTTCAACCAGTTTACACTGAGTTTCCCTTGTTCAAAGGGGTTAATGAAAACCTAATAGATTTGAAGGGCTTCAAGTAACCTTTATCCATGGTGACTACTTTTAGTGTCTGGATCTGGGATTTCTAACACGATATCTGTGGGAGTCTATGGACCCAAGGTTAAGAACCCCCAATTGTGTGGTGTTTCCAGGAATATAAGAAAATATCAGAATTGGAAGGGATCCCATTGAATAAACATACTACCCATGTCAAAGGAGTCATTATAACTTCCCTAAGAGAGTTTACCTACTTTGACTTTTTGGCTTGGGGACTTCCAGGGAGGGGTAACATTTTACCTCCTGAAACAGCTGATCCTACTCTTAAAGTGTTTTAATTGTTCCTGAAACAAAGCCTAAAATTGCCTCTGCACTCATTGATCTTAACCATTTCCCATGAGACCAAAGGACACAACTCCAACCCCTCATCCAAACAGCAACTCTACGTACTTGAAGATAGTGATCATATACTTCCTATCTCTTGTCTTTTCCAGGCTAATTAACCCCAATTCCTTTACTCAGCCTTTACATAGCATGATTTCAAAGGTTCACCATCCTGGGTTCTTCTGATTGTTCTCTGCTTTATCCAAGTTACTCTTAAGTAATGTTAACAAAATACTAGAAATGAGAAGATACTCCTACCCCCAAGCCTTTGCAGAGTTGAGAGGTCCCCAAGAGCTGCAAATTGCACATTTTAAGAATTTCTTTTCAATGTATTTGTCAATTATGCTTTTTTAATGATTTTTTCCTCATCCTTCTTTTTCTTTTTTATATTAAAATACTATTAGTTATATGGGATGGTTGTCTGAGGGGGGGATACTGTGCTGAATTATTCTGATGTTAAATAAGTCAATAATAACTTTTTTAAAAAACCTCACTCTACAAGTGGTCACTCAGTCTGCCTGAAGACCTTCCCGGTTTGATAGTGTTATCCTTAGAGCAGGGAAGATTTAACCTTTTTTTATGACAAGAGGCTAGCGAAACCTATGAACTCCTCAAAATAATTTGTTGCTATATAAAATAAACTGTACAGAAATTCAAAGGAGAGCAATTATATTGAAATAAAGTTAACAATTTTTTAAAAAGTTGATGAACCCACCTGGGTTAAGATCCCATGCTTTAGAAGCACCCTACTTGGGAATAGCCCTAGTTGTGATGAAGTTCTACCTCAACCCCTTATAATCAAGCCTTGCACTATCAACTTGGCTTAAATATTTCTCAGGATATATTACAAGGACCTATAAAACCAAAGATAATGGGAATGATCCCAATGACGGCTGGAAACTTGTATAGAGTGCTCATTAAAAGGCTTTGTAGCTTGGTTACAACTATTTGTCCCTTAGGTGAGAGAATGTTCAAGTCAGCAAAAATCATGGATTTGGGAAATCTTATAAATATTTCTGACAGGCAACAAGCTGTAATAAATAGGGAACTAGTCTCTGAACCAGGTACTTCTCAGTTCAATTTCCACAGGTGGCACTGTGTATATACTTCTGAAAAAGCCCCTTATCATCTCATTGCTATATATAACTAAAGCTATAAGTTGCAAAAATCACAGAGACCTTCCTTTATAGAATGAATTTTCACACTCAGGAGATCACCAGACCACAGCTCTCAAACACATGACTTCATGGACATATTCCCTAGCATACCAGAATACAATGAAAATATATTGGAAAATATTTAATAAAATCAAGAGCAATACTATAAGATATAGATAATGTCAATATGTGGTTTCTTTTCTAAGTCAACATGCTTCAGTATGGCATCTTTATGTAAAGTTTAGTGGTCCCCATTTCTATCTGAGTTTGATACCACTGTCCGTTCTAGACTAATGACTTCACAGGTCCAGCCTCTATCCCCTTTTCCTTAGAAAAATGAGCAGAAAACACTACTTTGAGAAATAACACAGCCCAGCAACCTTCTTTGGACTTTCTTATCTTCCATTAAATTAAAACTCTTAAATGACCTTACTTTTTAATAGTCTCCTTTACTGCAATTTGCCCATTTTCATTCCAATGTATTGCTCATCTAACTTATTTAACTCAGATAGTAAGACTTTGCATTCCTACTGAAAAAAAAAATTCTGAAGTACCACACAATTTCCAGTGAATTAGTAATGCTTTTTCATATTATTATTATTCTTGGGGGACTTCTGTGTTTAAATGAATAGCCCTATGCTTCATTACCATTTCTCTATGACCCATGCAAAGCCTGAGGCACACCAAATTAGTGAATTACAATGACATAATTCCTAGAAGACTCCAGGGCCTTCTCCTAAAGCACACCTCTGTCTCTAAGGTTGTGGCTAATGCATATTGCTGAGGGAACTGCCCCAGTTTGCTTCTGCATTTAATAAAATACTTACATCTGCCTGGAGCTACCTATCAGATTTGGGGCAGCTGCTACAATGGAATTAGTGTTTCTATTATAGCATTTCGGTAACATTCTTTTAACAAATGCTCTCTTTGCCAGACCAGTGATGTAAGAACTCAAAATCAGGTTTGTTTCATTTTGTTTTTTTTGTTGTTTTTCCCAGCTGTAAAAGCCTTTAGAGTAGCACAGTAGCACAAGAAGATTCATGTCAAGTTACTTTATTTTAAGATTCCAAATGACACAGTAGGATTTTGCAGTTTGCCAAAGATAAAAAAAAAAATCTTTCTGCTTTGACCCAATAGCTTTCCTTGAAAAGGAGATAATACATACAGCAGACAAAGGAATGGAATGTGTTCTCAGGAAGTAAGAGTAAAAAACAGGTGATTTCCAAGTCATGCAGAGAACACACAACCTTGGTGAGCATCTCTAGAAACTAATCATGTGGGCTGGGTTTTGATGCTCCTGGCAGACTGCACCCCATCACTTTACTAACAGCAACCTACTTTCCCCTCCCCCGCCATTCAATGTTCAACAGAGCTTGTAAGGGTAATTGTTGAAAGAGTTCAAGAAACTAGAGGTGAAAAACTGGACCTTCTTATTAATGTGGTGCTCTGTGGGATATTATCATACCATCTTCCAGTATCCTAAGTTGTTTTTGTATTTGTTTTCTTCTAACCAAATACTTGCCTCAGTTTTCTATTCTACACTGTAGGAGAGGACCTTTTCTCTAAAATTCATTTCTCAGGGGCAGCTAGGCAGCCCATTAGATAGAGCACTGGCTCTGGAGTCAGCAGGGCCCGAGTTCAAATCCCACCTCAAACACTTGATGCTTATTAGCTGTGTGACCCTGGGAAAGCCACTTAACGCTGATTGCCTCACAAAGAATAAAATTCATTTCTCTAATAATTTATTAATCATGTCTAATGCTACAGAAAAAGCCAAGAAGGATAAAAATTGAGAAAAGTTTCATTTGAATAAGGTCAGAAGCCAGGTTTCAAAGATTTGAAAGGAAAGAGTTGAGAAAAATTTCAGGTAAAGAGGTAGGAAGCGGCTAGATTTTAAAAGAATGAGAACTGAGAAGTAAACGTGAAGAGAAGAGATTTGTCTAGGAATCTGGCTGGGCAAGGATGCAGAGATATAGGAAAAAAATAGATTTAGGGGATAGTAGGGACAAGTATTGTTGTTATTGCAAGTATGGGAGAGAGTTGGGCATGTTTATAGTAAACAGGAAAAGCACTAACAGAAAGAAAGACATTAAAGGTTTGAGAGATGAGAGGATTGTTGGGGCAATCTGCAAAAGAAGATGAGAAGGCATAGTATCAATGATAAATGGAGAAGGATTAGCTTTGACCAGTGAAAGGGCCACCTATTAATCAGAGGTTTAGCATAAAGAAGGAGAAAACAGGAAATGAAGTCAAGGGGTTTTGAGACATAGATAAGGTTAAAAAAAGAGAGCTCATATCATAGTTTCTATTTTTTCATTTAAGTAGGAGGCAAAGTACTGTGGTAATGGGGTGGGCAGGGAAGGGATTCTGTGATAAACTGGAAAAGAAAATAATGTAACAGAATATTCTGGAGCTATAAAGAATGAGGAATATGAAGACTACAGGAAAATATGGGAAAACATGAAGTGATCCAGCGCAAAACCAGTTGAATTAAAAGAACAATATACACAGTGTCAGCTGTTAAAAAAATTAAAAAAGGAAGAAAATATTATAAATAGAAGCTAAATTTCTGGTCAATACAAGAGAGAACCTTGGTACTACCTAGCTAAAGCGAACAGATATGGCCTATGAACATATGAGCTATCAGTAAAAAGAAGTGAATGATTTGTGAAAGTGAAAGTGTTTTTCACCTTTGCTATAGATTATTGTTTTATTGGGTGATCTTGATTATGATTTGGTTGTATGTTTTTCACTCCCTGGTTCTTTTTCATGTGGAAAAAAATAGAATGTGAAAATAAAATGTATTTATAAAAGTTTTAAAATAAGTTTTTCAAATGTGAAAAATATCTGGGCATAACATGACTTTCCACATGAGATTGCTGAAGACATCTTTGTTTACAACAAAGTTTTCCATTTATATTATTTCTTACTGAAACTCATATTGATTCCAGTGAACAATATGTTTTCTACAATTCAATTCAATATTCACTGAGTACCAACTTATGTACAAGGCTCTATGTACTTGGCCCTAGAAGATGAACAAGAAATATCCCCTGTCCTTGTGAAGCTTAAAGGCAATCTTTAAATAGCTCTAACACAAATTCTAGTTCAGATCTTCTCAATCCCCAGTCTGGTAAGGCAGGTAGGATGTATCCATAAATACATATAGTACAAAGCAGAATACATGATAAGTGCTATTGAGAGAGGGCAAGAAAGGGTGAAAAAGAACACAGAGAAGGTAGAATGCCAGGAAGGAAGATTGACCAATCTTACTACTACCTTCCCCTCGATACACTTTCATTTCAAAGGATTTTTATAATACTATTTTATCCTGATTCTCTTCCTATGAGTTTGACTGTTTTTCCTCTGTTTCTTCTGCTCTCTCTTCTCTGACATGTTTTTTCATGTAATATCTACTGCATTGGCCCTTTACTCTCTTGTTATTGTTGTTGTTTTTTTCAAAACCTTTTAATAATTTAAATGTTCCCCACAGGCAGGCACCTCCTCAGGACCCTGACTTGCCAGCAGGCATCCCTACTTCCTCTCCTTTCCCTCTCAAGATCCTTATTCATGTGCCCAACCCCTTGCCTCAGAAAATGGGTACCGCTGCATCAGGAGGAAGTAGAAAACATATAGCAGGTTGGATTAGGGAAAAGCCAACATCTACCACCAGCTCTTGGCAGGACTGGAACAGAACTTCAGTCAAAGAACCTACTGAACTGAGCCTAGGATGTAGGGGTTTGAGGAACACCCTGCATCCAGAAGGTGAGAGAGTGGACCCTGGAGAGTCCCTGAACAGAAGAAAAGGGGTTATAAACACATACCAGGCAGTCACAAGCTGTCACTGCCAGGGGAACCAGAAAAAGTAATTGCTAGTGAACTCTACATGGAATGTGAGAGCTAATGATCACCTCAGCTAATGATCAGATAATCTACAAAGCAAACAACTTGCTCAACATCTCATGAGTCAGTAGCAGAGCTTAGACTAGTACCTATGCATTTGACTCCCTGTCCAATTTTCTTTCCATTACTTCCCTTTATCATTCTCTCTTATCTTCCTATATCAGGTATTTTGAGAATGGATGTTAGGGAAATGAGACCTGTGGCAACACCCATGTACCTGAAAGGTGGGACCCAGATTTGAAACCTACCTCAGCTCCACTTTCCCACCACTATCTGCCTCCAGTGATGGCTACTGGGCATGTACAATGTAGATATCTGGCACCATGATGTTGAGGGTGGACTGGGGGAGGGAACCCTTTGAGCATTGTGAGAGAAGCGCATCACTGAACAATGGAGATGTTCTGGTCAAAGACAGGAAAGATAGGGCCCTTAAACTGGCTGTGGTGGGAACACAAGAGGGCACCCGAGTTGGGCTCATAGAACACCAGCTCACTGGCTGCTAAATCCAACAATACCTCAGTGTTGTTTTAACAGAACAACAGTGCCAAAGGCTGGTGCTGGCCACAGTGCAGGAACCAAAATTCCTGGTCATAGTGGGAGAACACTCAGGAGAAAGCATTGTAGCCAAGGCAAGAATCATTGCCAGAATACTTGTGAGGCAGCTGGCTCCAGGATACTCCCACCTTATAAGCACAGATGTTTTCTACATTCACCACCCAGTCATGAAGCCCACCATGGAAGGAAGTGGAGACTAGGGCATTGGGCCAATGGTCAAAGCATTCTGGGCCATCTGCATAGGCCTTTGACCTCTTGGGGTTGAAGGGAAGGGTCTTCCTGGCCTCTGACAGCTGGAGAAAGAGACTGATGGTCCTCTTATGCACATGAATGTCCTCAGTACCTGAGATCCAGCAGAGAACAGCTGATGCCCAGAGCTGTATCAGTAATGGGTTTCACACACATTTCTGATTAAAATGTAACTTCTCCAATTCCTGGGGATTCAAGATTCCCTCAGCTTCCTCAGTCCTCTCAAAAATCTCCTGCTCTGATTGAATAAGGTTGTGGTGATCAAGATCAGTGGGAGTGCCCACTAGCTTGAGGTCCAATAGGCCCTTTGGGTCAGAATGCTCTGGTGGGCTTGTTCCTCCTCTGCTTGGACCTGCTCCAGCAGCTGCTACTCTTGCTCTCACACACATTCCTCACCAGACTCAGCCACTGGATCACCACCTCATGGCTCCCACTGGCTGTGATAGCTGCATTTATTTTTTTTTCCCGAGGCAAGACTAACACCATGTGTCTCACACTGATACACTATCCTGCTCTGAGGTACATCCACCAAACTGAAATCCATCCCTTTGGTTCAGAGCAATGATCTCTTTTGAAATACCAACCAACAAAGGAAGTGAGGGCCTGCATCTTTATCAGCTACTGACAAGTCAAGGTGATGGGAGGAGGCCCTGAGCCCAGCAGGAGGGAGGACTGGAAGATGCTGAAGGACTTCAGGGAGAAAGTTTGAACTCTTTCCAATCACAGTTTTTTGCCAAGACCTGTGCATGGCACCTTCTATGATGAGTGCTGTGGTGTGTCCCAAAGTAAAAGACACTGTTTGCCCTTAAGGAGTTTACAATCAAGTAATGGGAAAAAAAATAGAAACTCCAAAGTCCTTCACAATCCAGCTCCAACTTTTGAGGTTTAGGGGTGCTGGGACACTGAAACAGCAATATCTGGGTGCTTCCTGAACGAATCAAGCCTTCTTTCAGTCAAAGAAAAACAAAATTTATTAGAAATTCGACATACTGGCCAGACTCTTAAGGAATCTAAACATTTGTAATGCTAAAGTAAGCAGGCCAGATTCAATCTGAGCCTGGTGTTCTTCGATATCTTTCAGATCTGCATATTAAGCCCTACTTTCTCTTGCCCCACATATCCAATCTCATCAATTCTAAGGCAGCTAGGTGGTGTAGTGGATGGACCTGAAATCAACAAGATTTCAGTTCTCAAATACTTCCTAGCCATGGGACTCTGGACAATTCACTTAATTTTCCTCATCTGTAAAATGGGGATAACATATTCACTTCCCAGGGTTTTTATGAACATCAAACAAAATAACAATTACAAAGTGCTTAGTGCAATGCCTGACACATACTATATAAAAGTCAGTTTTATTGTTATTGTACTTCCATAGCAGCTCTCACATTTGTCCACACCCTGAGCCAACAACCTAGTCTTCTTAATTTCCCACATGGAGATTGCATTGGCCTCCTGATTGATCCTTCTGTCTTAATTTTCTCCCCCATCTACTCCATCCTCCACACAATGATTTTCCTAAAGCACATGTCTGAACATGTCACCCCCTGCTCCATCAATTCTAGTAGCTCTCTCTTATCTCACAATCAAATTAAAAAAAAAAAAACATTTGCTTGGCATTTAAATTCCTTTGCAACCTAATCCCTACACCGTTTCATTATTTATATATGACTCTCCTTTAGGTACTCTGTGGTCAAGCTAAATTGACCTTACTGTTATTTCTCACACAAGACATTCCCATCTCCATGTCTTTGCCTTTGAAAAGCTTTCTGCCATTCCTGGGATATACCAGATACATTTTCCCACCAATCTCAAAATCCACAGTTTCCTTTAATAATACAATTCAAATGCCAAATGCCTCTTTTTTTACACGAACCTTTTTGTAATTTCCATTTACCCCCCACATATCACTGAGAGTCTCAACACACAAAATATCCTCTTTCACATATACATGGATACACACATACATATATACATACCCCCACACCCACATATATGTATATATACATTTATATATAAATATATCATATATATATATACCTCCATAATTATTTTTCTCCCCCAACAGTATGATAGAATATAAGTTCCTTGAGCATAGAACTGTTTAACTTTTGTCTCTCTATCATCCTTAGCATCTAAACAGTTTCTAGAACATAGTGAGCATTTAATAAATGCATTTGATTTAATGATTGATTGATTTGCCATAATCTAATCATTCACCAATTTTGTTTTGTAGTTTGTTTCTAGTATTTTGCAGTTAAAAATTGTACTGCCCCTAATAAAAATAGTAGTAACTAGGATAAGAAGGGAAGCTATTAATTGAGAGAAAATGTTTATATCAACTATATGTATACATATATATCAACTAAAGTTTATATTAGCTAAGGCTCTGATTTCAATGTAATATATACAACTAAAACAAATATGTAAAACTAAGAGCAATTTCCCAAAAGTAGTCAAAGGATATGAACAAAGATTTCTCAAAAGAAGAATTGCAAGTTATTAACAACCATGTGAAAAATCATCCAAATTACCAATAAATGATAATAAATCAAAACAATTTTGAAGTCTCATCTCATACACATCAAAATGGCAAAGATCACAAAAGATGAGCAAAGTCAGGATGGGAGGAGTTATTTAAATAAAACAGGACCATAGACTTCTAGCAAAGATGGCAGCCTGAATGGGACACCTCTATGAATAGGCATCAGGATGTTCACTTAATGTAATTCCCCATTATGAAGCTGCTGGAGAGCTTGCTCCTCTGGATTCCATTAGTCAGTTAACTAGCACTTATTAACCATCAGCTATTTTGCAGACATCTTAAGTGATGAAGGTATAAAGAAAGAGAAAATATCAAGTAGTCCTTGTTTTCCTGGAGTGAACAGTCTCCTGGGAGAGGGAGAGGGAAAGGGGACACCATGCAAAACAAGTGTGAACAAGCAAGATGTAGATAGATAGATAGATAGATAGATAGATAGATAGATAGATAGATAG
>NW_027186473.1:38605656-38605807 GCF_028583685.1 Petaurus breviceps papuanus
ATAGATAGATAGATAGATAGATAGATAGATAGATAGATAGATAGATACAGATATTAATATAGATAGATAGATGATAGATAGATACAGATATTAATATAGATATTGATAGATAGATAGATAGATAGATAGATAGATAGATAGATAGATAGAT
>NW_027186473.1:38605817-38659137 GCF_028583685.1 Petaurus breviceps papuanus
GATAGATAGATAGATAGATAGATAGATAGATAGATAGATAGATAGATAGATAGATAGATACAGTATGTAAGCAGGAGCAATATGAGGGTTGGGTGAGATCCTAATATTGAAGAAGATGGAGAAACACTCCTTGCAAAAGCGTTATTTCAGCTAAGATTTGAAGTGAAGCCAGGCTGCAGAGATAAGAAAGAAGACCATTCCAGGCATAGGAGATAACCGATGTTTTGGGGAGACTTTGGAGAACAGGTGTAGACATTCTTTTGCTGGTAGTCCTTTCAGATGCTCTTCAATTGGCTGTGATTATCTAGAGAAAATTAAGTGTATATTGAAAAAGCATAAGCCAACTTCATCCCATACTTTTTATTGTTGTCGACCTCTTCCATGCCGTTAATATTCTAGTTAGAGTAGAGACATTTGAAGAGGGGAAATCTTGTATCCTCCCCATCCACAGATGGCATATGGCTAGTGAAGAGGGGTCTTAGTTTTTTTGCCTCTGCACTTGTTTTTTTTTGTTTCAGGTGAAGGCAATTGGAGATGACTACATGTTTTTGTGTTTTAAGACATCAGGAGAGTAAGATACCTGAGCTCAAGGAGTCTGCTCCATGCTGAGTTTTACAACCATCACAGGTTTGAGGCCCTAAGGAGTAAACTTTGGGACCTACTGAGACAGGGACTCATCCAGCAGCTATGCCACATTTGGAAATGACTTTGGTCAAATTAATTAGGGGTAAGTGGGATCAGGAAAGAAGGAGATATTGATAGGAGGGATGGGTGAAAAGGAGGGGCACTGTAACTTTTTTAAATGCAAAAAGAAAAACAAAATTATTTTTTGATATAGTGATAAAGTGATTTGCCCAGAGTCACACGGCTAGTAAGTGTTTGAGGCCAAATTTTAACTCAGGTCTTCCTGTCTCTAGGGGCTACTACCTTTCCCACCTAGCTGTCCCAACAGAATGAAGTTTAGAAGAATGCACAGATAAGCAGAACAGTGTTGAACACGTAGAATTTGTTGTGATTTAAAAAAAGAAATGGTATGAAATGAAGATTTACAGGGTCATTTAAAATTCTCTTTTTATTTTCTGCTATGTATGAACATGCATTTTTGATATTTAAATTCAGGACACAAATAAAGTCGATGAAAATGTTTCATAAAAGGAAAAAATTGATATTAAAAACAAACTCTAATAATTAGAACAATCCAAATAAAGACGAGCTGCCTCGATAAATAGTGAAGCAATTCTGTCATTGGAGGTTTCAAGTAGAGACTGGATTATTTTCTATTACATTGAAATAACACATATGAATAAAAAATAAAAATGAACAGGTCATATAAAAGACCAGCCCACTGTACTGTTGGTGGATCTGTGAACTAGCCAAAGCATTTTGGAAAACAGTTTGGAGGTATGCTAAGAAAGTGACTAACCTATCCATACTGTTTGATTAAATGATCCTGCTACAGTATATTCCAGAGGAAAGAAAGGTCCCATATAAACTAATATATTAATGTCAACACTTTTACAGTAGCAAAGAACTGGAAACAAAGCAGATATCAATTGATCAGGGAATGGCAAAGTAAATAGAGATATATTCCTGTAATGAAATTTTGCTAATTTATGATTATTGATGAATGAAGAATTTAGAGAGTTATAGGAAGACTTGAGAGGCAGATAAAGAAAGAATAAAGCTAAAGAATTGGCATTAGAGTAAGGAAAACCTAGATCATTTCCATTCTCTGAAACATGCTGGCTCTGTAATACTAGCAGTAGGCAAATCACTTAAGCAACCAATATTCCCAGGCAACTTTCGAAGATGATGTTACAGAACAAGTAGGGATGGCTTCAGATTGGTAGAGGGAATAAGTAGAAATCAATAAATTGAAAAAAGGGAGAATAATAGACCCAGGCAATATAACAAAATGAATGGAAACAACAAAATAAATCCATGTGCAATTACGACCAAACTTGGCAATAAAGAAGAGAGAAAATGAGTATCTTTTCCATTTTATGCAGATGTAAAGAACTATGATATGGAATATTTCAAATACAGTCAATCTCAGTTTTGCCAAATTCCTTCTGTGTGTATGTGTGTGTATATATATATGTATATATATACATATACATATATATATATACAAATAAGTAACAATAAGTAATAAGTATAATGACTTCATATTGGCATATGCATACATGCATACACATATGTATAAATACATGTATGTATATATATATTGTATTGCTTATATTATGTAAGTGCATATACACACATATAATTCTTTTATAAGGGCTAGCATTGGTGAGGTGAGGTTAGGAGGAATGACCTGTTTGGAGAAAGGGGCAATGAAAAACAAGAGTTTTCACAATTTCAAAAAAACAAATGTAGGTACTAGACATGATTCTTCTGTAAAGACTGGGGCTCATTTTTCTCTCAATGCCCTTCTTATAGAATAAAACTAAATTAGAATCGATAGGTTTAAAGAATATGAATATCTTTGTAATTTGTATTGTAGACATCTATATTGCTTTTCATAATTGTCATACCCAATCACAGATTCATCAGCAGTGAATTAGCAAGCCAATTTTCCCACATCCCTGCCATCATTGATTTTTTTTTCATCTTGTATCATCTCTGCTAGTTTCGCTGATATAAGCTAGTGCCTTAATCTTTTCAAATTGATTTTCTCTGATTATTAGTGTTTTTGAATGCTTTTTCAAGTGGTTGGTTAAACTTTTTATTATTTATTTTTTCAAGAGCTTCCTCATTATATCTGTAGCCCATATATCTAATTCAAAGTCTCGTTATACATTTGTGTCAATTTCATATTTATTTTGGATATAATCATTTTGTCAGAGATATTTGATGTTAAATACTTACTATTTTTCCTGTTCTCATCTTCCTATTCTGAGTGAATGAATTTTATTTTATATTTTCCATTTTAAATAAATGGAATAATGCATTATTAATCACAAGAAAACTTTAAACATATTAGGAAAAATTCACTTTGACAATGGTCATATAAGGTTTCCAGTTAATATTTTTAAAAGTTTTGTTTACATTAACTAACATTATGCTTAGTTACATATTGTAATAAATTAATGTAAGTATGATACAAAATATAATTAAAAATAAATATTCAAGAAAATTTAAAAAGTGAAACTTGGAAATGTCACTTTCTGAGTGTATAGAGACAATTCATACTCTGATGTCTTCTTTGTTATATCTTGCTTCTTGATCCCTATACTTTTAAATTTCTTTGGATTAGATAATGCTTCCTATGAAGCAGCCTATACAAAGCAAAGAATGATAAATAGCATGTTGTATCATAAAACTATGTTAAAAAATAAAAAAGTTCTCAAAAGGCTACAATAGTGGGTTGAATCTAATATTGTTACATTTGTCTGGGCAAATATGAAGTTCTGTCCCGAGGTTCAATAAAGTCAAATGAAGACCTAAAGGATGAATGAGATGTGAAGGGACAGTAATTCAAGTGTAGAAGATCAAGACTAAGTTTATGGGGCTAAAAATGCAATATAAGACAATATCACAACATGACATCCATAGAAGCTAATGTGACCAACCTTAGGCTATGTTAAAGAAAGTGTGTTTCAGAGCAAGACAATTGATATCACTCTAGTTTGCACTTTCAGATAACAACCATAGGAAAGTGACAAGTTCTAGAAGTCACATTTTAAAAGAGGCATTTTTAAATTTCGGAGGGAATATTCAAAAGTCTTGTTATAAAAACATTAGTTAAAGTAATGGAGAGGAGTTATTTGAAGAAAGAAGAGAAATGTAACCATTGTCTAGTATATTTAATATAGTCTTTTTTTTTTAAAGCAATCGGGGTTAAGTAACTTGCTCAAGGTTACATGGCCAGTTATTTCTGGTTGTGGTGCTGAGTATCTGAGCCCGGATTTGATCCAGGTCATCCCGACACTGGAGCCAGTGCTCTTACTCGCTGAGCCACCTGGCCGCCCCTGTGTCTAGTATATTTAATGGTTGTCATGTGAAAGACATGTTCATTCCTCAATGCCAGAAATACACCAACAGGTGGGTGCTTGAAAGCAAAAGATGTCTAAGGGGAGGAAGGGAGGGCAGAAAGGGGAAAAAGCTTCAAACCAATAACATCTGCCCAAATTTAAAAGGATTGCTTCATGAGGAAATGAGTTAACTAGCACCAGAAATTGTGAGAAAAAATGTCAAGAGGCTGGAAGAGGAATTCCTAGCATTTCAGCACCGTGTCCAATATGATGAACCACCAATGAATGATAAACACATTAAATGGAGAAAGATTTAAAATGGTACAAAAAGGAAGATTAGGCATCCTGAAGATAAGCGAGTTCACTGTTTATGGAAGAAGGAATGCAGCTCTAGGCTAAATGAAATAATGGACTCTTACTCAAATAACCATGCTTATCAGAGATTCTTTCAGGAAAAAAAAATTCAAATTTAGTTACTATGTTGACACTCAGCATGTGAGATAAGAAACTTCTTTTTTTTTTTCTTTAATACATCTTAAATTCCTAAATATTTCTCTTGGTATATAAATCCCTAAGGAATCCCATTCATTCCAGGTAGAGAGCTCCCAATTTGTGAAAATCCTCTACTCAAGCAGATTACAAGTATATCCATGATTCTATAAATAAATGATAGGTATAGGACTAGCTGTCCAAATTGTAAAGAGGTTAAATGAACTACCCTTCTAATAAGTCTGAGTGAATATACACTCTGGACTTTCTGCGTAGTAAGTCCTGACAATAAAAATCCCTGATTTGAATTTGCCTGAATTGTATTTTATAGCTAGATTTAGTTACTGGTTTCTTTTTGTGGACTTGTCCCTGACTGCCCACTGAGTCAAATTATCCAGAGAACTTAGACCAAGAAATATTTTCATTGAAATACACACTGCTCACCTTCCTATCTAAAAATGATCTCAGCTGCTGAGCTGATGGGGCGTACTGGTGTGCTTGAAAAGATGAAGACCCAGCTAATGGTCATTTCCACTCAGTGAAAGTGGGAAGATGATTCTTTGATTAGGAGCTTTTCCTGCTCTTGCAGAATGTGTCCCTGAGAATCCGATTCTTAAAGTCTTGGCTTGCCAGAAGCTGTTTGCCTCAGGAGAGTTTCTCTTTTTAATTGCTACATCCCAGACTGGTAGGCATGCTGTTATTTTGCCCCCAGAGTCCATAGCTAAATTCAATGTTTGAAGCTATGCTCCAGTACCTTCTTTGAGCATTTGATCTATCCTTCCTGCTTGTCACTGCCCTGTATCAGCTTGCCAGACAAAAGATTTTGGAACATCCTGTAGGGATCCATTGTCCTTTCCTCCAACCCAGTTAAATTGTGTGCAGATTTTGCTGATAGATTGCTCCAAAGTCGTCATGACTGCTGATCCTTACTTTTCCACTTTAATGCTCAATGAAGCATGGAAGAAACCCTAAATAGCTGAAGAAGCTTCATATAAGGTACTTGTCTTTGGAGCTCAGAGATACATTAACATCACATTCCGCTAGCCAGCTTCCCCAAAGTTTTCCATCTTGTTTTACTTTTTTTCACATTTATCTGATTTCCCCATTCTGACCTGCATGTGTAGACACAGTTTCTGTGAGATAAATTTGCATGAACCAAATGTGGCATAAACTGTTGATTTAAAAAATGGTTGTCAGCAGGGATTTTGGCATTGTCCTCTTTTGCTGACCCCATAGAAAATGTTGATGTTAATGGATAAAAATAAAGTCCATGAAATAAATCTTATATATTGAACTGAAATAAAGATTACACATCACTATGCAGAGAAGGGGGCTAGCCTAGTTGATTTCCAAAGTCTTTTTCATGTCTGAATCAATTATGCTATGAACTAATGAATAGAGTCAAACACTACTCACTTTGTAATTTACTTTTCTTTTTTTTTTTCTGATTCAGACACAGATACAATCTTGGAGGGAAGAGAACCAAAACCTTGTAGGTGACTGACTAGTTTCAGCCAAATGGCTATTACTACATGGAAGAAAGATCCGTACTTGAAATTCTGAGGAATGAGACTTATTCCCTTCTGTGCATGTACATTTATTTACTGCTTATGGTTTATCGTCTAAAAGAAATCAATTTGGTTTTCTTCACCATTTGTGTTACCTTCTGCAATAAACAAGAAGCACGGCATACTCTTTATTGCTATGACATAAAGATAGTCGCACAGACACAGTCTTCCTAGAGATAGGGGTGTAATATTTCATATCAGCTCCCTTCATACAGAACTCCAAATGAGTTCTTGCAGGAAATAAAGCTGTGAAAAATGTTGTGTCCAAATCCTATATCCTTTGATTATGGGTTGCTGTTGTTGTTGTTTTTAACTGAGTAATTTTCATTATTTAGTATGTCATTTAGAATGTAGAAAGAGTAAAGTGTAACTAACCATGCAGTGGATTTGTTACCTAGCAATCCATGAATGAAAGTACCAGATTGTGCTGGCAATGGCTTTGTGTATATCTCTGTGTGTGTTGAGTCCTACAGCCATACACGTGTTATGTTGGTGTTCATATTCTATATGGGGATGGGGAAAGTGCTTACAATTTGCCTCTATTAGTGTACTGGAAAAGACCAGAACAGGATGGATTCTCTTTCCCCTAGTGAGCATACAAAGATTATCTTTTGATTTATAGTATAGCTGTGATTCTCAGCGTACCTTACAGTTTTCTATTCTACCTTTTAGTTCCAAATCTTGGGAGAATGTGCTAAAAATGTATCTTATAGTAAGAACCCAGCTGGGTTTTTTGCCTCTATTGTTTTCTAAAGTTCACATTTATGCCATTTTAACTACAATTGCTCTGACCTATCATGAAAACATTTTTTTTTCTGCTTTGTACTTGTAGTTGACCCATTTTGAATTGCTATACAACAGCTGTTTGGGCATCATGCAATCATCTATATCGGATCAGACATGTTCAGGCTGGTACTGTTCATATAGTGTGTTCCATCAACTGATAAATTAGTTTACTTCTGGGATCTTATTTTGGCGATCCCTTCTTTACCCATAATGTAGAGAAGGTGATATTATAAAACTACTCAAGGTCTTAGTCCATTTCTACCCTCCACATGTCGGACAAGAGAAATTATCTCAAAAGCATGGATTTTTATGTTGCTTCACAAATACAGAACTGTATCATCTTCCTATGAATGAATGATTAAAAGAAAGAATGAATAGATTTATCATGTTCACTACATACAAAGTACTGTGCTTATGCTGGAAATATAAATAGAAAAGCAAAATTATCCTTCTTTCAAGGACATTCTAATGGGCAGAGGCAACATTTCTAAAAGAAGAGTTTAGATGAAGAATAAAATGGAAAGAGCCGATGATCCTCAGGGTACTGTAGGATAAATGATAAGGCCCCTGGATCCAGAGGGCCCAGTGGCAGAGCACATGACAAGGTCTGAGAGTTTTGATGGTACAAAGGTAGAGCAGATGTGGGGATCTGGAGGGCCCAGCAGTATGAGAAATGGTCTGGTTATTCTAAGAGGACAGTAACAGGGCAAACGGTAACGTCTGGTAGTAAGGAGGGCAAATGACTCTTTGGGTGGAGTAGAAGGATGAGTAAGGATGAGAAGCATGAACAAGCAGATTATATTTAGTGTCATTTTAATTGATAAAATAATAGGTATTTTTATGTAGAACCACTTGATAATGTGAAGTATTTTAGTGGAAGGAACTTTCCAGATTTCTGGTAACTGTAGCTGCTGAGCCCGTGAAGCCTATAGCGCTACCTGCAGCTGCTGGGCTATCTCCACTGGATTTATTCACGTCTTAATAGTAGAGGGGTCAGGGAAGAGGCGAGGTGAGAGTGACACCTATTCCTCAGGAGCCACCTCTTCTAGGGCTTTAGGGGTTGTGGGGTCGTAAGGATGGTTATTGTTTTTTTCCTCTCACTAATGTTGTCTATGAGAGCACTATAAGAGTAAACTCGCTATGTACTATATAATGGCACTGTACCCTATCTTTGCCTATTCATATAAAAGGGCTCTTCTCTGGAATGGGGAATAGTAGCAGAGTATGGAAGGCAGCACTAGGTAGCTCTGCATACACATCATGTCATACTAGTGTCCAAAGAGAGATGGTGGATTATGCAAAGAGCAGCAGTGAAACATGCCATTGGGGTGGGCAGGGTACAACATGTAATGAATGAAAGATTATGCAGAAGAAACAATGTTAAGGATATTATTAGAAAAAGAAATTAAATCAGGGTACAAGGGGGCAGGAAGTGGGCAAGTCACAAAGAGACAATGAGGGATAACTGACTACAGAATTCTATACTCCCTTGGTATTCATATAATTTCTAGAGATCAAGAGGAAGGCCTCTAATATGTTGGGTGGAATGTGGAGGCCAGTTTTTGGGTGTGCATGGACACTTTACACAGAATATGTAGGCACAGATGGATTGTGATTAAAAGGAATACACTGAGGTCACAAATCTATTGAAATGCACACAAGTATGCTCTTATCTCTCTCCCTCTACATACATATGCATGTATGCATGCATGTATATGTACACAAAAATACACATATACATGCTTATTCAAAGCATGTACCTAGTCCAGATCAGAGGGTCCTGGGATCAGGGACATTTAGCAACAGTCCTTTTTACCTTGAATGTCCCAGAATTATATACAACTATCACACACTGATACATTCTTAAAGGTAGAATCTGACCCAACATGTTTCTTTTTGAGGCCTAAAGAGATCTTGGCATGTGGTTCAACTAAACCATATAATCCTCAGAGCATTTATAGCTAAAACTGTCAGGAGGCTTACATGGAACAAATGAAACATATGTGTCCACATTTCTCTTAATTTGTTTCCTTCATCAATTCAATTCAAATCAATTAAGGCCTGGTCATTTTTAGAGTAGAGTAACAGGGTAAATGGTAAAGCCTGATAGTAAGGAGGACAAATAGATAGATCTTTGGGTACGGTAAAAGCGTGTAAGGATGCCTTTTTCACTGATAAAATCATAGCCATGTTTATGTATAACCACTTGATGATGTGAAGCACTTTAGCATTTATGAAGCACCAACTGTATGCCAAAGCACAATTATAGGCATTAGCTACTCAAAGACCAAAAGAAAACAGGCCCTGCCCTGAAAAGGAACTTTTCAATCACCCAATCACCAAAGAACCACATTTGTACTCTTAACACTTCAGTCTGGGTGTGCTCTATGACAGAGAAGAAGTGGCATACAAATGTATCTGAAAATATTTGAAATTACTTGAAGGATAATGAATGTGTAAAGGAGATAAATACATCTGACAAATATTTGTGGTATGCTGGGTTTTTCAGAAGAGTGCTGGTGGGTTTTTTTTTTCCTTTACTTTCCTATTTTTCAACTTTTTCCAAGCTTCATTTTAGACTCAAAAGAATGTCTTGAAGCAGTTAATTAGTTTTGTCAGTCAACTGACTCAAATTGGATTATAGTATCCTTTAAAAACAATCTCAGATGCTTCTGACAGAAATGGTTAGGAGAAGGCACACTAACAGCTTGAGATTGGCTACGGGCATATAAATATGGGGAAATGAAAACAAAAAAGATTTACACAGTTCCTTTTAATGTGCATATTTGAGATTTATTAGAAGATCAAAACGCTGTCTATCATTTTTGGCTTAATATAATTCTTTTTTTTTTTCCATATAAGATGAACTACTACTGGGAGTTTATCTAAACCATGCTGAAGTTCTTCATTAGCTGTATTAATTAGGGAGCTTCAGAAGAACTTGTTCAAATAATTGGGAGAATAATTGAGAAGAATTAAAATCTACATTAGAAAGGACTATTCTTTGGGGTTAGTTTTTGTTTAAAATCTTGCAAAATTACCGAAAGAGAACATGGTTTTATTAATTAGGTTAGTTAGTTTCAGTAATTAAAAACATATTAATTTAAACCAGATATTAGCACAATTAAAGTGTGAAGCCTTGATCACTTCTACTTCTTACAAAAGCAACATGGTCAAAGGGAGTTCTCCAGGCATTTCCATTTGCTTCCTAGTCTTATTGTCATGCATTGCTTTCAATCACATGTGCTCTTAGCATAAGCCAAATGAGGTTCACTTGTGAATCATGATCTAACATTGCTTAATGGAGGGGTTTGGTTTTTACATCATTAATTTCCCTTACTGCTTGTCAAAAAGGCTTTTGGGACCAGATGCAGGTCTGGAGCCATAGAACCTTTCTTAACTTTTCTAGGTCTATGTGTATTAACCGGGCCCTGGGAATACATTAAGTATGTAACCTCAGGATGTCAAAAACACTAGGAAGTGAACATTACATAGGGCAAGCTGAGATGGAATGAATTTTCCTATGAACATGGCCTTTTGTCTGGAGAATAGGACAATAGACTTTGATTCAGAAAGACATGGGTTCAAATTCTGACTTGGGCCCTGGGCAAGGGCCTTCTGTCTGACTCAGTTTTATAATCTATAAAATGATAGTGTTGGACCCAATGACCAGTAATATCCTTTTTAGTTTTAAAGCTATTATCCTATGATCTTAGACGTGTGTGTGTGTGTGTGTGTGTGTGGTGGTATTAATGAGGACAGATGGGTAAGAGGAGGTCCGTAGGCTCTATTATTAGATATTAATATTATATATTAGAAATACTAATTGACTGGTGCCATCTATGGGATCCTCAAGTTTCTGGATTGACCAAAATGTGATGGGGAGAGAAAGGACCTTATGAAAGTTGTTATGAATAGAGAAATTTAATTAGTAATAAACAAGTCCATGTATCAGTCAAAAAGACTAAAGCTAAAAAACCAACCATGAGTACATTTCCTTGTCTTACAACTTGAGTCTAGTACCTTGGAGTCTAGGACCTAAACACAAAGACAAACTGTAAAACAATACCAAACAACATATTTTTTTCATATGGCAATGTATACAATATTTTTAACCCTTGATCCCCACCATATTACCAAGAGGAGGAAGGTATCCACTAGATACCTCCATTAGAGGACAGATATTAGTCATTAGAAAAATCAGAAATAAGTTGCCCTTTGGTATTATTGTACTTTGTATTATTTTAATAACTTTCTATATTATTCTCCTGGTTCTATTTATTTTTTTTCAGTCCAAGCTAGAATATGGGCATATCTCAATGTGAATCATATTCATGAAAACTGGTATAATTAATTTTGAAAGTCATCATTTTTCTCCAGGGAAAATTCTTTTTTTTCATAATTTTCACTTAAGAATCAAGTTCACTCCTACCTCTGGGAATTTTTCCTTAAAATCAAACTTTTACACAAAGATTTACTAGATTTCTCTTTCACATAATAAAACATGACTATTAAATTTGATCTGGAAGCTGGAGAAGTCATTTATGTCATCTGTGGTACTAAGACTACAGATTACCAAAACTCAAGAAGCTTAAATGTTATTTTTTTTAGTAGAAGATGTGGCAAAACTCTAATAGTTAGAAACCATTAAAGGTGATGAATCATCCCAAGTACTTAAAGACCTCAACAAACTTGAATCTGAGGTTCTCAATATGTGAAAACTCTGATATTCTCTCTTGGTCATTATTCTTAGGATCTCAAGGCAGATTTTCAAATGTTTCCATCTTCGAATATATTTACTTGTTAAATTTTAATTTACACATTATTTCTTCTCTATTATCTTTGTCAGTGAGTGTCACCCAGAAGACAATGGAGAGATGAATTATGGGTGAAAATAGGCTTCAGTACATTGAAGTCAATGAATTACTAGGGAAAGACAGAAATAAAATATAATATCTAAAAGATGTATGTCTGAAAATAAAAGAACATGGCTTGGTCAGGTGATGAGAGTAAAGGATGAATAATGAATAGCCCATGTCTTCCAAATCTATCCTCATAGTATCAGGAGAATTCAAAGAAGGTCCCTTCAGGATGTTGGTGGGACACCACTATTACTGTGGGCAAGAGTCATATAGACCGGGAAAAAAGACATGGCTGAATCATTATCTGGATTACTAGATTAAGAACTTACCGGAGAAAGAACTCACATTAATGAGATTCACTGAATTATTTGGAGTATTATCTTTGAATACTATCAAGTCCTCACCCTAAGCTATGAAGTTATCTTTTGAGTTTTTATAAAGGAGAAAAAAATACAATTAAAAATCACCTGTGGCCTAAAATCAAAAGAGAATACATGCCTTTTTAGTCATTAAATGTTAGGTATCATATTCTCTTTTTCTCTTTTCTTTTGGGGAGGGACAGTTCAAAATTATGGTTTTATTTCTGGCAATGTAGATTGGCAACTGTTCTGCCATTTATAGTCTTAGTGAGTTGCTTGGTGCTCTAATAGGTTAAGGCCCAGGGTTCCCCAGCTACTGTTCTAGAGACCTACACATGACCCCAAATCTTTCTGACACTGAAGCTGGCTTTCTCTTTCCACTGTGCTGTAGTTCCTCTCATTGAAGTATTACAAATGTAATAGTTTAATTGACTTATCTCAGACTCCAAGAACACACCAAATCACTGCCAAGGGCTACAAATGCATCAATATTAAGCCACTTGCTTTTATCACATTGATTGGGATATTGTCTTTAGCAATGCCAATTGCAACATCTCTGGGATGACTGTCTTATGTAACTCTTGTCCATATCTTCCCAACAAATCCACTGGAGGTATTTTACCTAAAGTAACACAAAACTTTTCCATCGGTATGTTGTTTCTAATTTCTCTGTGTCATCTGCCTGTCTGTCTCTGTCTTTCTCATTCTTGCTTTATGACATACTTTTAATTTGTTTGTTGTTCATCCATTTATCTCCCCTCGTTCAACTAATTCTTTGCAATGCCTATTGCAAATAGGCAGCCTGCCCATGCCTACCTTGTACTTCTCCATTGACTTTTGGATAATCCTCAACTCTCTTGTGACTAGACATCATGGGAAGAATAATAGTGTTAAAAAGATGAGTAATTATTTCAGGGAAAAGTTTAGGTTCACAGAAATAATTACACAATTTTTGAAAGTCAACTCATCTCACTATACTTCTGTCTAATTCTGGCCCTAACTCAATCATGGGCAATATTTGTTAAGTGATGAGTCAGATTTTTAGGTTTCTATCCAACTGCATATCATAGTATAGTAGAACATAAGTATTCTTTGTCTTCCTTCCCCCTCAGATACACTTTTTCCCATGTGTGGATAATTAGGTAAAATTGTTTTGAATGATTCCAGATCTCATTTAGGACACTTCTGTGTTCCAGGATTTGACACAATCAGCACAACATCATCTGCAAAGAAGAATATATGGAGAGATGGAGGGAATACTGTGAATTTTGTGTTGAATATCTTCTATGCCATTTGTAGGCATACATCTCCCCACTTTATACCTCACTTTATGAGACTCCTATCAAATAAAAAAAAAATTCCCAAATGATTTAAAATTGTCTCACGATCATAAATTTATACTGATAGAAGAACTTATAGATCATTTAAACCTAACCCTTATAATTTACAGATGAGGTAACTGAGGTTAAGTGGTTAAGTGTCTTACCCAATACTGCGCAAGTAGTATATGGTGGCCAGCTAAGGGACACAGTAGACAGGGTGCCAGGCCTGTTGTCAGGAAGACTTGAATCCAAATCTGGCCTAAGACACTTATTAGCTATGTGACCCTGGGCAAGTCCCTTAACCATGTTTGCCTCAGTTTTCTCACCTGTTAAAAAGATCTGAAGAAGAAATGACAAACCACTCCAGTATCTTTACCAAGAAAATTACAAATGGAGTCACAAAGTGTCAGATACAATTGAAATGACTGAATAATAACAACAAATATCTGGTGGAATTAGAATGTGAGCCTATATCCTCTGATTCCAAATAAAGGACTCTTTTCCAAGAGATATTCATCATCTAAAATTTAAGTTTAAAAAAATCCTGTGCATAATGTGAACAGAGTCTTATAAGTACTTTCAATATTTCCTCTCACATATTTTGCTGTCTAGATGTCTGGTTTCTCCTCCTGCTTTTGAATCTCCAGTTGAGACACAGCAACATGAAATGAAACATCAGATGCCATTCTGGGAGCCTGAGGATGAGATGACAGGTCAGGAAAAAAAGAGTTCAAAGAAGCAGCTGGAGGAAAGAAGCCAAACCAAGATCCCTCTTTTCCTAACTGCTCACTCATTTGGATCTGAAGCTTCCTGAAAGTCTGAAGAGAGCACCTCTCCCCTCTTAAGATGGCTGTCAAAAATGACTGAACTTCAAAAGTATTTTTGGTTGTCATTTTAGCTCAACAAAAAAGGGAACAATCACATTTTTCTTTCTTTCTTTTTACCTTTTAAACATGTTTTCTGCATAATTGGTGTTCTCAGTTCTGAATGAAAGAGTTGTACAGTAGATTTTGTTCTGTATCTCACAGAATAGGTGCCCAGGAACACCCTCCTGTTAGATTTTGTTTGGTATTCTCAAAAAATCTTCTAAAAGTTCTATAATTTTCAAGTTATTGACTCTATTTCCAGTGAGTTGGTCTCTTTCCAAGGAAGCATACCTCAGGGGATTGGCTCATTTGAGTTTGTTTAGAAACCTGGCACAATCCCCGAGAATTTTAAAACCAGGTCTCCAAAGCATTCAGAATTCTGTGGAATAAATGATGGCCAACTTCCCTCCTAGCTCTTCACTGTAACTAATGCTCACCTACATGGAAGAGCTGTACTTTTTCTCCTTGTGCGGGGTCATTGTGGTTGTTCAGTCATTCAGTCATATACCATTCTTGAACCATGAACCGTACTGTCTATAAGATTTTCTTGGCAAAGGTACTGGAGTAGTTTGCCATTTCCTTCTTCAGCTCATTTTACAGAAGAGGACACTGAGGCAAATACAGGTTAACTGTCTTGTCCAGGGTTACATAGCTAGTAGGTGCCAGAAACCAGATTTAAACTGGAGTTTCCTTGACTCCAGGCCCAGTGCTCTATTTACTGAACCCCCTAGCTGTACCCTTGTTTGGGTGCTCTTTCTATTCAATCCATCTTCTCTGACTTGGTAGATAAGTCTGAGAGTGACCTGCTGTGAAGAGAGATTAAGGATTTGATAAGAGTGACTCTTAGTATCTCAAACGATAGATGTTTATAGAGACCTACTGTGCATAAGGCAATTTGATAAGCATGAGGATGGAAAAGTAAGTGAAACAAGAACCCCTATATATTTTATAGGTTAGTCACTAGAATGAATTAATATGGACAGAGACATCTTTATCCATGAATATTAAATTGCACAATTCTCCTGTGAGTATGTGTGTGTACATAAGCATTTGTAGTAAAAAAAAAAAAAAGAAAAGAACAAAAGAAAGGACTCTAAGTTGGACCCAGAATTAAAAGGAAAAGGAAAGCAGACTGAATTCTTCTAGAAACAAAGAATCAACTTTTTAGGACCAGTGAGATATTTTTTGGCATTGTAGTTAGAGACGTTTTCAGAGTATGGGAAAGCTGGAATCAAGCTCAGTCTCTGACATATAATAGCTCTGTGACACTTAACATCCCATTGCCCAAGGCAACTCTATAAAAGCATAAATTGCAGATAAGGAGTTGATCTGCTAGTGGAGGTAGCTTCTTCCTGGAAGCTCAAAAATCACATTTTGTTTAAGTACCTACTATGTGCCAAGTCCTGTGCTAAGTGTGGCGGGCATAAAAAATCAAATACATCTGATTAAAGAAAAGTCCTATAAGTATAGCTGTGTGGTTACAAGTCATGGAACATTATTGTCTCCAAAGAGTATCCCATAGACAGCAATGAGGATACACATGGCAGGTGCCTGCTTTAGAGATCTGGGGGACAAAACCATGCTACACATTAGGGCTCTAATTTATTGCTACTAGGATCCTCTGACCTCTACCCAACAGAATGGGGAAGGGCTTGCAAGCTGTCCTCAAAGATGTAGTAATCACTAATACTGTGGCACTGAAAGGCATTGAGCAAAGTTCTTGGATGTATCTGGGCCTTAAGATTGGTCTTCCACAACTCACAGTATAGTACAAAAGATGCTTGAGTGGCATACTCAGAAAACATGGAGCTTTAAATATAGGCCATAAAGTTGGGTCACCAAGGTACTAGGAGTTACACTGCATTGCAACATAGAGGATATAGGGAAACCCTTTTCTCTCCATATTAATTCAACAATCCCTTCTTCCGTATCTGGTTCAGGATAGAAACATTGCCCCAGAATCCCGAGCCACCTCAAATTCTTTAGAATAACTATAGGAAATTTCAGAAGTTAAGAGTGAGGGATGTCTGTCCTCAGGGTTATTTGCAATATTTTCTTCTTGATGAGAGTGAGGTTGAGAGGCCATGTTAATTTTCTCTCTCCCTCTCTCTCTAATATGCTGCAGAAGGAAATGGTAAACCAGTTCATTGTATTTGCCAGGAAAACCCCAAATGGGGCCACGAAGAGTCAGACAGGAATGAAAACAAATGAACAACATATGTATATAAATATGTATACAAACACATATATACATATATATGTCTGTTTATATCTCAAGAGAGGAGAGAGAGAGAGAGAGAAAGAGAGAGAGAGAGAGAGAGAGAGAGAGAGAGAGAGAGAGGGGGGGAGGGAGGGAGGGAGGGAGGGAGGGAAAGAGGAAGAGGGAGAATGTTGTAGAGGGAAGAATAATCATAGCATTAGCATTAACTGGCACTTCTTCCTACTTGTTTGGAAATCAAAGTTAGCCTCCCATTTCATAAAATATGCCCCCCAAAACCCTAAAACCAAAACCAAAAATGTTTTTACTCATAGCAAGTGCCATAGTGATTAGAATGCTAAACCTGGAACCTGGTGGACATTAGTTCAAATCCTGTTTTTACATTTGCTACCTATGTGAACATGGAAATGTTATGTAACTACTCTGAGCTACACCTTCCTCACCTATCTTAATACCTTGTCCCCCTCTTATAATAAGGATTGCTGTGCAAACAAAATAAGAGAATGCATGTTAAATGTTTTGCAAAGCCTTAAATAAAGACTATGCTTCAGTTAGAGTTTTGGAGCCATTTTATTGAGTATGTGTAATGATAAAAAAATCATTAATCTCTAATATACTAGCTATAGTGAAATAATTATCTAATATTATACTGCAGAATTTAATGAAAAAATGTTTGTTGCTATTTTAGCTGCTTAATATTTTCCAGGATATGTAAAATTGAACTTGCTTCTTACTACCTCAGAAATGATGTTATTTTTGTATGATTTGAGGACCGTGGTCCTGTCCTGAGTTTTGAAGCTGCTTACCAAGTCATTAAAGATTAATTGGTTTTTAATGAATAACTTTTCTTGACTCATGATGGGTTGGAAGTGCTGACTGTTTCCTTGGTATTTAAAAAGGCAAAAGAGACCCCTATTTTAGGGCTCATCCTGGGCTCCACTCAGCTTGTTCTTCTCCCTGACCTTAAGTAGATTCTTTCTAGATTCTGGGCACTGGTCCATGTCCTACTTCACTTGTCAAATACTGGGAGATCAGATCTGACTGCCACTCTGCTCCCTGGGTTTGAGACCAGGAAGAGGAAGCAGAGTGACATCTGTCAGAAGGAAAACAGCAGGAAAATTGCTATCGAAATTCAATGGAGGATAATTTTAGTCAATGATTTGACACACCACTAGTCATTGGTAAGAGAATGAGGAGTGTTTTTTTTTTCAGTCATATATATTAAGCCAAAGGCAGGAATATTTGAGTCATTGGAGGAAATAAAGATCTTTCTTTGAAGTATTTCATCAGATGACAACAAAAGTTTCATTACTATAAATAATGAATAAAATGTTTCTTTACTGAAGGATCACTTTTGTTAGAAATATATCTTACTGATTTGAACTTCTCTGTTTCTTCTAAACTCCTTTCTGGTAGCCAATATACCTTGCCTCACTCTACCTACACACAGACACAAATAGTCACAACATACACACATGCATATCCAGAAACAAGGCTATTTGAAAATTCTATTATGCCCCAAAGAGTTATTACACTGTCTATACACTTAGACCCACAAAACCACTACTAGCGCTGTTTCCAAAGATGATTAAAGAAAAAGGAAAAGAACTTATATGCTCCAAAATATTTATAGTAGTTCCATTTGTGGTGGCAAAAAACTGGAAATTGTGGAGATGCCTGTCAATTGGGAAATGGGCAAATTAGCTGTGGTATATGAATGTGATGGAATACTTCTGTGCTATAAGAAATGAGGAGCAAGCAGATTTCAGAAAAACCTGGAAAGAATTATATGAACTGATGCTGAGTGAGGGGAGCAGAACCAGGAAAACGTTTTACACACAACCACATTGTGCAATGGCTAACTTTGATGGACTTGGCTCTGCTCAGCAATGCAAGGTACTTTTATTCCTCTTTTTTATTTCTTAGTTTACATCATTCATTTCCACAAGATTTTGAGTTAAAAATTTTCTCCCCATTTTCCCCCTACCCACTACCCCAAAACATTGATCCTCCTGAATATCCCCTCCCCCAATCTGCTCTTTCCCAAATCTTCCTCCATCCCCCCTCCAATTTTCCAGGGCGGCACAATGGATCTCCATGCCCCAGTGCCTGTATATATCATTTCTCACTTAGATGAAAAATAATATTAATGATAGCACACACACATATTATTTAAACATTTGATTTTAAAACTTTGAATTCCAGAATCATTCCCTTCCTCCCTCTTCACCCAGCCTTTCTGGGAAGATAAGCAATTCAATATAAATATAGGTTGTACATAGGTAGCTATGTAAAACATTTCCATAGTGGATATATTGTGAAAGACAGACTATACTTCCCTCCATCCTATCCCAACCCCGACTTGTTCTATTATCTACTTTGATCCTGTCCCTTTTCAAAAGTGGGTCCTTCCAAATCCCTCCCCCCCCCCCCCACACTCTGCCTTCTCTTCCATCATGCCCCCTTTCATCCCCTTGCCCCCTACTATCCTGTATGGTGAGATACCTTATTTAGTGTGTATGCCATTCCCTCCCTAAGCCAAATTCAATGAGAATAACGTTCACTCATTCCCTTGTGCCCTCCTGTTCTTCCCCTCCATTGTAACAGTTTTCCTTTGCCTCTTCTATATGAGATAATTTACCCCATTCTGTCTCTCCCCATCTCCTCTTATTATATTCTTCTCTCACCTCTTAATTTCACCTTTTAAGTATCATCCCTTCCTATTAAATTGGTCCTGTGCCCTCTGACTATATGCATCTGTACACATATATACACACTCACAATTGTATTCACATGCCTATATACCATCCTATATAGACATATATGTGTGTTTGTGTGTATATATGTATATATATACATACACACACACACGCACACACACACACACACATATATATATATATATATTCCCTTCAACTATTCTCATGCCGAGACAAGTTTCATAAGTTACAATTATCGTTTTTCCATGTAGGAATATAAATAGTTCAGCTTTGATAAGTTCCTTATGATTTCTTTTCCCTGTTTACCTTCTCATGCTTCTCTTGCTTCTTGTATCTGAATGTCAAATTTTCTTTTAAATTTTGTTTATTTTCATCAAGAATCCCTGAAAGTCCTCTATTCCATTGAATGACTATATTTTACACTGAAATCTGAAACTCAGTTTTGCTGGGTAAGTGAGTCTTGGTTTTAATCCCAGCTTCTTTGACCTTGGAATATCATATTCCAAGCCCTTTGATCCCTCACTGTAGAAGCTGTAAGATCCTGTGTTATCCTGATTGTGTTTCTACAATATTCATATTTTTTTCTTCCTGGCTGCTTGTAATACTTTCTCCTCAATCTAGGAACTCCAAAACCTGGCTATAATATTCATAGGAGTTTTCTTTTGGGAATCTTTTTCAGAAGGTGATCAGTGGATTCTTTCAACCTCTATTTTGCCTTCTGGTTCTAAAACATCAGGGCAGTTTTCTTTGAGAACTTCCCGGAGGATGATTCCTAGGTTCTTTCTTTGATTATGGCTTTCAGGTAGTCCAATAATTTTTAAATTATCTCTCCTGGATCTATTTTCCAAGTCAGTGGTTTTTCGCATGAGATATTTCACATAGCTTTCTATTCTTTCGTTTGGATCTGTTTAATAGCATCTTGATTTCTCGTAAAGTCATTAGCTTCCATTTTCTCCAATCTAATTCTGAAGGAATGATTCTCTTCAGTGAGCCTTTGAGCTTCTTTTTCCATCTGGCAAAAATTGACTTTTTAAGGTATTCTTCTCCTCATTGCCCTTTTGAGCCTCTTTTTCCATCTGAGTTAGTCTATTTTTAAAGTGTTATTTTCTTCAGTCAGGTTGTTGAGTCTCATTTCATAATTTTCTTGCATCATTCTCATTTGTCTTCCCAATTTTTCATCCATTTCTCTTATTTGGTTTTCAAAATCCTTTTTAAGCTCCTCTATGGCCTCTAACCAGCTCATATTTTTCTTGGAAGCTTTTGGTGCAGGAGTTATGACTTCTTTGTCTTCCTCCTGTTCCATGATTTGATCCTTTTTGTCCCCAAAATAGGAGTCTAATGTCAGATTGCTCTACTTGCTTTGCTTCCTTTGCTTGCTCATGTTGCCACTCAATTACTTGACTTTTGAGCTTTTTGCCACAGTAAAACTCTGCTACCAGACAGGGGAGCTTTGTCCCAATCGTAAGGGTTCTCGCAGCTGCTGGAACTATTATTTGGGTGCTCTCTCTGAAGCCTCCATAGTCTCTGGCAAACTGGTCATGCACCCCAGGACCTCCAACCTAGACAGCAATCCGGATCCAAGCATGTTCAAGCAAGAGGGATTATCCCTCAGACAGGTTGCTTGTTCCCCCTATAATCTGCAGGCAAGGACCTCTGACGCAGTCACATGGAGATGGTGGCACATCCACCGCGCCTCAGTCTCTTCTCCCTCTGGGGGGTAAAGGCCGGACCACACTCCTGAACACCTGGTTCCCAGAGTCTACACTGCACTGACCTCTCACTTTGTCCTTAGCATCTATGGGTTGATGATTCTGGAAACTGCCACAGATGCTGTTGATCTGAAGTCCCTCCAGCAGGAGGCTGGCCAAGTCACCCTGAGGCTAAAACCTCTGGCTCATGTGTGGCTGGGCTCCGCTCCCAGAATGCTGCACTGGCCCCTTCCTGCCAGCTTTCCAGGCTGTCTTCAGTGGCAAGTTAGCTTCTCTCTGTGATTTTGTGGGTTCTGAAGCTCCAAAGTTTGTTCAGAGTCATTTTTTTACATGTATTGGAGGAAGTGGGAGCAGGAGCCTCTTGGAAGTCCTGTTTCTACTCTGCCATCTTGACTCTGCCCCTCCAATGCAAGGTTCTAAGACAACTCCAAAAGGCTCATGATGGAAAATGCTATACACATCTGCAGAAAGAATTACAGAGTCTGAATACAGATTGAAGCATACTCTTTTTTTTTGTTTCTTCTTTCTTGTAGTAGATTTTATGAGTTATAATTCATCTTTGCAACATGACTAATATGGAAATATGTTTAATGTGAATGCATATGTAAAGCCTATATCAGATTATAGGCTGTCTTGGAGAGGGGGCAGGGGAGGAAGGGGAAGAAAATTTAGAACTCAAAAGCTTGTGGAACTGAATGTTGTAAACTAAAAATAAATAAATAAATGAAAAAAAAAGAAATGATGATGATGAACTTAGAAAAACTTGGAAAAAATGGATAGAATTGCATGACATAATGGAGTGAAATAAGCAGAACCAAGAGAATGCTGTATACAGTAACAGCATGTTTTAAGACAAACTTTGAGTGACTAAGTCATTAGGACTATTATAAATACCCTGCTTGCTTGCTTACTCTTTGTCCTTTGTCCGCAAAGAGGACCATAACATCGTGGAGTGATGCCGTGACATGCAAGTGAATTGGATTTAAGTGAGGGAGGGCTGTGCAAAGTCACCAGCCTGACTTTCAGTTCTGGATCTATTTGGGTCCGGCAGCCAGATATATATCAGGACAAATTGCTATGGCCCAAGATGCACCCAAATTAACTGCAAAGGCCCTATGATGATATCAGCATACAGAGAAGGAATTGACAAATAGAATTATGTATAGAATGATTTTACATACACACACACACACACACACACACAAACATGCTCATTTGTGTCTAAAGGTAGTCATCTTTAGGGTCAGAGGGAGAAAAAGAAAATTACAAAAAATAAATATAACTGTCTTTGTCTCTCATAAGTACATACAAAGGCTAACATCCTTTCTTTTACACATAGCATACCCTTTTTCATTCATATACCCTCTATGTATCTTCCCCTTTCAGTATCTTTCTAAATGTCTATTAACACATGCATACACTATATCTAGGGGGCAAAAATCCTCTACCTTAAAAGACTTTTCAACCTCTTTTTTTTCCCTTTAGGCATAGTGATCCTCACTTTCTGCCTCATGTTCTTTTTATCCCAGCAGAATCCTGTCTAGGTTACCTCCTCCCTAAGCTGTCCTTGTGCTCATTCTTCCCTGCAAGCATGCATTTCTCATCCAATTAATGCATTCTCATCCAATTATTGTAATGTTGCATTATCTTATCTATTACACTTGTTATACTTCCCAGTGAAATTCCCCTCTTCGACCAACAGGCCCTATCCCATCTCAATCATCTTAAGATTTGCTTTCTAATTTAACTTGTTTAACAGAAAATAAATCTCATTATAACAAACAGTCTTATAGTAAGGGTTTTGTTATTTCTCTTCAGAAATTAAATCCTTTCAACTGAGCAAAAGAGAAGAAAGGAAATATTTATCAAGTTTTGGCTTTATAAATTAAAAAAGAAACAACTCATGTATTCATGACTTGCCATTTTCTCTTTAGCAAAATAAAAGATAAAATGCAATTTTGAAAAGTCTTTATTTTCAAATAGGTGCTGAAATATCAAAACAGTATATTTTAGTAGAAAGAACAGAATGGGAATCAGAAGGAATGAGTTTAAATGCTACAAACCACTTCTGTGACTTTGAACAAATCATTTAATTCTCTGGACTTCATTTCCTTCATCATGAAACAGAGTGGAGTGGATGAAAATGTCTCTCTATATATTAGACTCTCTGCAGTAAAATTGTGGGAGGGCCTTGAAAAAATAGTGCAAGATGGACAAGCACCAGATATGCTATGATATACCTCAGAGGAGAGAGTGATGGTATCCATGAAAGCAAGGACTCTTAGGATATTTGAAACATTTGAAAAGCCTTAAACTACCATATAGACAGCAGAGATTGTTAGAATAGCTTCCTAGGTACGATCATAGTTTTGCAGTGCTGCAATTCTACCCTTCAAGAAGCATGGGCCTATAGTATTAAGAAGGGGGGGGGGGAGAAAAAGAGGAGTCAGCTGTCTGAGAGTAGTAGTTTTCTTTGATTTCTGGTCATCTTCTAAAAAGAAATTAATTTATGTAAGTTAAGGGGACAGTAAAGTACAATAGAAACTTATTGGCTCTGGAGTAAGAAGCCCTGGGTTCACAGACTGCCCCTAATGATTACTACCCATGTGACTTCAAACAAGTCACTTTAATTTTCCGAGGCCTCAATTTTCTCATCTGCGAAATCACAGGGTTGGTCTGGATGGCCTCTCTCCAGCACTTGGAATGAGTGACCACTGCCTCCTTTTGGATATTTTCTATAATAATAATGCATTTTCATGGCATTATTTTCTCCAACTTTTTCTCTTGACTATCTAGTCACCCCTCTTCAGTATCCATGGTCAATGACATTATATGGGTATGATCCAGGACAATGTCCTCAAATCTCTTCTCCTCTTCACTGTCTTGGTGATCACATCAGCATCTATGGAACCATCATATCTATGGGAATAACTCCTGGATCTATATATCCATTCCTAGGCATCAAACCTATTGGGTGATTTCAATACAATGCCTCATAGGCATCTTAAATTCAATCTGTCCACAAAACAAATATTTTTCCCCTCAAAACCTGTTCTCTTCCTCACTTCCCAAATTCTTTTTATCTTACCAACCATCCTTCTAGTTGCACAGGAAAACAGCTTCAGAATCATTCTTGGATATTCTATTTATGTTCTATTTTTTTCTAATCTTTGCCAAGTCTCATCTATTTTACCTCTGACATAAATCATAACTGATCCCCTTCTTTCGTTATACATGCCCATCACCTAAGTTCAGACTCGCATCTCCATTTTCAGGGACAATTGTAATAGCCTCAGCATTGTCTTCTCTCCCCTACCATCTTCCACATATCTGCAAAATAGAATTTTCTATAGGATAAATGTGTTTATCACTCTTTTCCTCAAGAAGCTCTAAGGGCTCTCAGTTGTCTTGAAAATAAAATACAAACTTTTCTGTTAGATATTTAAAGCCCTTCCCAATCTGGGTCCTGTCTGCTTTTCCACTTATTTGTACACTATTTCCTTTGTGTGTTCTATGTTCTAAAATTTCTTTGGTTTTGCATTGTAATATATAATAAAAATATTTTATATTTATCTGTTTTCCTATTCTCTAGAAGAAGATAAATCACTTGAAGTCAGGAATTATTCTTTTTTCTTTGTAGCCTCAGTGTCTGCCACACTTAATAGGTCCTTTAAAATGTTTATCTAATATATGAATAAATAAATGATATCTTTAAGAAATGATTGAATGACCATTAATCTGCTATGTTGCAGAGGAATTTTCATCATGAGTTAGTCTAGATGATTTTTTTTATATTTCCTTGAACCTCTGTAAAGCTCTGATGTGCAACTTTAATTTGTTTTTTTTGTTTGTTTTTCTTTTCTTTTTTCCTCTTTTCCCAAATTCTAGGGATCCCAGGCTGCCTTTCTTCTATATCATAGTTGCATTTCTCTGATTCTAATTGTCAATAGTGAATTTGAGAGCTCCTATTCATACATTCATACAGGTAAAGATTCTCCCAGCAGCCTTCAGTCACAGAAAGAACAGCTTATCCTCTATTATTCATTCCTCATTCCTACCATGACAGAGTGTGAGTTTTGTTTTCAATGAACACAAAGCAGTCTCTCTACCTTGGAAGGATATGGTTTCTGACTTGGCTCCAGAACAAAACTGTGTCCAAGCATGACATCCCTAAATGATTTAGGTCTCACCACAGGTTTCCCCTAAGGTTCTACTAAGAATAGTTGTTCTGACTTCTTACTTTGCTTCTGTCCAATTTTATAGTCCAGGGAAGGTCTTGGAAGTCAGAAAACAGATAAGTTTTGGAAGGAGTAAAAAGATTTTTTTGGACCTGAAAGGATACTGAAACCTAATATTTTCCTTCCAGGCCCAGGGATTTTTAGATCCACTTATTCTGAAATAACAACCAATAGACCTCCCTAAGTTTGTGGTGATACAATAAAAGACAAAAATTACTAAGGGAGTATGATCAGATGGTGTAAAAAAAAAAAATGAAGGCACATCCTGGCACTTGATTTAAGCCTCTCTGTTGTCTCTCCAGATTCCCTAAGATAGGCCCAGTCTACCCTGTATCATGATAGTATGTATTCCTCAAGATGCTCCATTCAGACAGTGTGAACTGTTTGTAGTTAAATGGCTTTATTCCAGAAAAAAAGTAGATAAATTTTAAGCTGATTGGAGTAATCAGTGTGCCTAGAATCAATATAAATCCATCATTAGATATCATATGGCAAGATCTTTACTGCTATTTGAGATGTTCCACAAATATCGACAAAAAAATCATCTCTAGTGTTTTAAAGATACCAATCACAACATATTCACTGGATAAAAGGTACTGATACCTAGCTCAGTTTGGAGGAAATGGAAATAAGGCATTAGCATTTGTGTGAAAAGGAGCTAGTATCTCTGTATCTCATGCTTTTCAATATTTCTAAGAATCGCTATTGTGTAGGATAAGTGTATATCCTACGAAGAATGAGTCTTTACATTCAATGGGAATTTTAAACAGCCTTTGTGTTTGGAATGATGATGAGTTGCTGAAAAATATAGGATAAGTCTTTATACAAATTACTATGCATTATTAAATTATAAAATATACAAAGCCCCTTTCTAATTATGTTTCAATTACATATTTGGGTTAGTTTACTAACCTAATGCACAAAGTAAAAAATTTCATTTTTTGGTCCAGTCAACTGAGAAGGGCAAGCTTAATTGCTGTACATTTAAAAATTAAATTTCTGGGTTTTCTCTAGATGAATTAAAACAAATTTGCAAGGTTCTGGTGAGGATAGGAGGGGAATATAGAGCTTTTAACTCCATAAAGGAAAGGGAAATCTGTCATAGATGTGTCTAACAACACAGCTATATTTTACTTGAGAGTTACTTGAGGCTCAGAGAGGTTAAGAGATTTTCTCATGGTCAAAGAAACACTGAATATTCAAGATTCGTACCTAGAGGGGAAGCTAGTGGGTATGTTGGATAGATCACTGACCTTGGAATCAGGAGGACCTGAGTTCAAACCCAGCCTCAGACACATACTAGCTCTGTGACCCTGGGGAAGACACAACCCAAATTGCCTCCCTTCCCCCGCAAAAAAAAAATTGAATCTAGGTTTTCCTGACTCTAAATTGACTCTGTGAACAATGTTATGATGCTTCTCTGGGAGGAAAGATACTCTAAAATATATACATCTCTCTGCCTAAGACACAGTATAGTAAGTAGAGGAAAAAGGATTGGATCTCAAGTCCTTTCCCTCTAATTCAATGTTCTTCCCACTGTACTATCCATCCTCTGTCATATAATGCTGTCTGAACATAGGCAAAGCCCGATGCAACTGTAACATTCTATGTTATAGAAGTGTTGTGATCTACAGTGGTAGAGGGAGTACAAACACACACATACACACACACATACACAATCACAGGTTAATAGATTGTAGTTATTCTATTGTTAACTAAAGTTTTCATTCTAATAAAAGCCTTGAGCTCTATATACTAGACTCAAAGGAAAACAGTTGACATTCTGTTATGGAAAGTTGTTCAAAATTAAGGACTTTAAAAATAAATGATATGTTTAATAGGAAAAGTAGTCCCTTAAAAACACCATCTTCCTGACTGGGATGCACTGTCTCTTCTATATCTTAGAATCCCTAGTTTCCAGAAAATTTTCATAATAAGGAGTTAAGTAATCTAGATTCAAAGCAATTAGCTAACTCTTTCAAACTGAATCCTCTTCCCCTGTCCCAGATCTACAAAACTATTTGGCAGACCATTAACTAAATTCCCACAAGACTTTGGCTCAAAATAAGAATCAGTAAGCCATGAGGCAGTCTATATGAAAACAATCAGGGAGCATATATAGCATCAATGCCTTAAAGCTTAATATTCATTTTATTCTGTAATCTGAAGCTAGATGAGAAGACCATAAGCAAGAACTCTTGTAAGGCCTAATACAAAATGTGAAAAACAAAACAAAACAACTCATAAAACAATAACTTAACCTTCATTACCATTAAGAAAATGTTTACTTCAAAATCAAAAAATGGGGCACTTTGTTGTCATTATTTCATATGGAAATGAAGGTATCTTCCATAGACTGCATTTCTGAGGTGAAATCTATTTCATTTCTGTTTCTTATCATCTTCTTTCTCCTCATGCACTATTAATGCTACTTACATCCAGTTACATTGTAAATCTAAACACAAAGCAGATGACTTTAACTTTCTCTTCCTTCTGCAACCATAGAATAACTGACAGACTAGGGACTATGGTAGGGCCCATTGCCAAACGACTCACTGATATGCTTTTAACACATAACTATTGACTGCAATTCTTAAGTAACCCTGCTAGGATTCCTATCTAGTCTGAATTCGTATTCTCATTACCTCTATCTGGTTCTTATCAAAGCTATTTACTGTTTTCCCTACCAGTTCACACTGAATCCAGTTTGTCTCCACCATGGGTAGGTGGATAGGCTGAATATTTCTCTTTGCGAATGGCACAGCATGTCCTTCCTACTTTCTAGCCAGCTGCACCTGCTGCCCAGAGCTCCTGCTAATCTTGTCACAATGTTCAACTGTGCAATGGAATTCGGAAGCTCCTTCCTACCTATTGTGTGTGTCTGTGAGCACATACACATGCAGGTATGTATATGCACACATACATCCATGCGTGTTCGTTTTGTGAGAGAAGGATATTTTCCCTCTAATCAATAGACCATGGAAATTGTAAAGGAGCAATATAAGAGGTTCCACTGTTAGTCTACTCCTGCTAGTTGTAAAGGAAATGGTACATATTGGTAGCAGTGGAGAAATGTCACCTGAATGATATTAGAAATTGAAAAATCATTATAATTTTGCATATTCTGTATTGCTGCCATTATTGTTAACTTCTTAGCAATAACAGTTTATTTTTGTCTGTATTCCACTGCCCAACTATAAGAAAGATACTTCAGAAGTACTGGGAAATCCCAGTACGACAAGTTCCTCTATTGACAGTGAAGTAATCCATTTATGATATATATTTAGTTAAGAACGAAAGAGTTGTTTGAGGAACATAAAGGTAAAGTGACTTTGCCAAAGTAATTAATTTAGTAAGAGTTCATGAAGTTTTGAATCTAATTCTTCTTGACTTCAAGTCTATAATTCTAGGTTCACTATACTTCACTGACACTAATGTTGTTCGGTTGTTTTTCAGTCGTGTCTAACTCTTCATGACCCCATTCAAGGTTTTCTCAGCAAAGACACTGGAATGATTTCTCATGTCCTTCTCCAGCTCATTTTACAAATGAGGAAACTGAAGCAAACAGGGTTAAGTGACTTGCCCAAGGTCACAGTAAGTGTCTGAGGCCAGATTTGTATTCAGGAAGAAGAGTCTTACAGACTCCAGGGCCAGCAATTTGTGCTCTATGGCCCCACATAGATATATGGTAGTGATACTTATTATTTCCCTAATGTGTATTTTGAAACAAAATACCAAGAACTTATATACAGAAATCAAATAGCACTAACGTTCGTCCAGAATATCTAAATCTTGGATCTAATACTTGCTTTGTGTGTGAACAGAAGGAAATCATTCTTTCTCCCTGGACCTCCACTTACTCTTCTGTGAAATGAAATTATTTGGACTAGATAGTTTCTATAAGATCATAGAATTGCTGAAGGGATACAAGACACCTTCTATTACAAGTCTTCATTGTAAAATGAAGGAACTGAATCTCAGAAAGCATAAGTGACTTGTTTAGGGTCACAAAGCTAGGAAGTGAAGAAGACAGGATTCAAACCCAAGCTATCTAAAATGCAGTGAACCTATGAAAGTTAGAATAACACCTTACACTTTGATATTTTGATGGATATATTAATCCAAAAGCACAGATATTGCTTCCCCTGGTCAAGATCAAAACCAGTGCAAGCCTTCTCATATTGTATGGTTCTTTTCCAAATATCCCACTGACATTATTTGATATTCTAGGTGCATTCTTTTGGATCATTTAATAGTCCATGGGAACCAGTGGAGCACTAAGATGGTACTCTTTTATACAACATTCTTGTCATATGACAAGTTGTAGCAGCAAGCACCCCAAGCGTCCTCAGGATGGCTGCCAACACAGGTTCTTGGATCTGCTTTGATAAAGGAAAGCAACTCAAAATGGGTTAACAAGCTTACTTTAATCAGTCAAATATGTATTGTTTACCTAGTTCAGGGTAAAAAGGTCACCACCCCGAACTTCAGAATATATAGACAGAATTATCAAGACAGAGAAAAAGATCAAGTAGACAGGTTTCCAAACTGTCCAACCATTATATCCACACCAAATCAACATCTGTGTTTTTCAAAGCCAGGGGGCTTTCAACAACGGCTTCCCAGAGTCTCATCTGATCAAATCACAGAACACTTCTCAAAGTGAGCCCCAAAACAAAGCCTCAAATCAGGGTTTATATAGCCTTCTCCTGGCTCATAGAATGTAACAACCTTCTGGACCCACTGGTCAATCAAAAAGTATCTACTGAAAAACAAGCCTCCCACCCCAGGCTCCAGGTGCACTTTAGCCTAGGGGCAGGGAAGATGTTTAAATTTGCATTTCCATTACACAAGTCTACTTCCTTTTTCTTATTTATTAATATTTTTCATACCTCTTCTTGTGTATAAATCATCATATTGCCACCTATCATGTGTCTCCATTATTATGATTCGAGTCATTTGCACTAATTGATTATTTTGAAATCATGCATTTTCATGATTTTTTGTATGTGCATATTCCTGGGAGTATGCTAGTTTTTAAAATATGGTTTCACAGCAGTAGGTTAGGATCATTGCAAGTACTTTGTACAATTTCCCAAATGTGATCGAGCTTGCTCTCTCCTCCTGTTTAATTCTGGACCTAGCTTGTTGATCATTAGTAGTCCTGATAAGGATAGATAGACAGACAGACAGACAGACAGACAGACAGACAGACAGACAGATAGATAGATAGATAGATAGATAGATAGATAGATAGATAGATAGATGGACAGAAATAAAGACTAACTCAAATAACTGTCCACCCAACTTTGTCATAATAAGAGCAAAATAGACTTTTTCCCATTATGTACTACTTTGTCATTTTCTTTTTGAGTGGACCAGGATCTCACTGAAAATATCTTGTAGTGTCCTGGGAATTGGCTCTATTTGCTCCATACTACCTCCAAACATGAGAACCTGGAGGATAACATCCTCCTTAGTGAATCCTTCTTCTACTTTGATTTTATATAGGATAATCCCTTACTTAATATTGATAAGCAGAAAAACCTTGAACAATATTTATTTTTGTGTTTTTATGTATCAATAAATTATGAAAAATATTAATGCCTACGTAGAAGGAACTATGTTGAAGGGAAAAAAGAATTTATTTTGTTCTACTAAGGAATTTTTTGGTAGTAATTAATAATCAACTCCTTTTCAATTTAAGCTGTAAGGTTGGCATATTTTATAGCCATTGTACCCAAGTGCATATGTGATATGATCTGAGACAATGCTGAATGTCCTAAACAGCCTTAAAGATTTCTTATAATAATCTGCCACAGCCCCTAAAATTTCGGTTGAATTGTCATCTGACAGCTAACATAAAATGCAAGTCCTAAGTTAAGTCATGCCACTAGCAGTATTAAAACATTAACATGAATTAGATTTTCAGATTAGCAAACTACAAATGAACAGACAAAAAAAATCTCCTGTTAGTGACCTATATAAAGGACAGGTTGGTTTCACTTGGTCAGAGAGGAAAGAGAAAAGTGGTATATTGCATCCAGATATTGAGTTCCCTGGGTCACCAGCAAGGGGAATCAAATGCCAGTAGGAAAATAATACTCTTTCACTTTCCAACTTGAGATATGAAAGTTCAGAGAAAACTTTATTCAAGGCTCCTATGATCATTGATATTAAGGAAATTATAAAGCAAATAAAATTATGGATATTTGCTACTGACAATTGATTCTCCTGTGTAAAATCCAAATGAAAAAGTGATTCCTTAGAGATAGGAGGAGTCAAGCCCCAACCCATAATGAGACCCATGACTACACAAAAAAAGAAATAGATGTAGTGATCAACAAAGACAAAAGGAGAAAAAATGGATAAAGATGGACTATTGCATATTGCAAAATCCATGAAGGAAATAAATGAAAAATTGATACATACATATACATATTAATACACCCATACATATATGTATATATACATACACATACACATGTGTGTATCTATATCTATGTATATAAAATGCATTAAAAACTTAGTAAAATCTACTATACATGAACAATTCCCAGGTTTTCTAACTTGCAGTGTTATAATTGGTAGTCTCTACCTCACCATCCTGGACAGTGGTATCACAATGAATAAAGAGCTGGACCTGGAGTCAGGAACACCTGAGTTCAAATCCAGCTGCAGGCACTAATCATGTGGCCCTGTTTTTATTTGTTTCCTAATTTATAAAATAAGCTGGAGAAGGCAAAGGCAAACCACTCCATTATCTTTGCCAAGAAAACCCCCAATGGAATCACAAAGAGTTGGAAACACTTAAACCATGACAACAAATCTCAACACTTATGCAAACCAATTTACATTTATTCTGTATATATTTTATATTTTAAATTTGGGTTTTGTGATGCTCTCCTCCTGCCCCAACAATGGACAGTTTCCTTGAGATCAATTGTTTCGATTTTGTGTTTATATCTTCAGCACCTAGTATGTTGCCTATCACACAGTATGTTTTGAATTGAATTGAACTACAAATAAAAAAAGAGGAAGGTTGAGCAAAGTATATACATTTAAGACAAATGACATCTCTAAAAATAATAGGTATAATTCTGATAGGTATAATTATCTATAAGATAGTCCTGCATTCATTGGAGATGAACCATGTAATGACAACATGACAACAGCACCAATAACGACTATGAAAATGTCAGCCAAGCTCTGAATCACAAAATAGAACATACTCTACATGTAGAATACAGAAGCAAAACATTTAGACACCAGCAAGCCAAATCCCAACATCAGAAAAATGAATTCATCATAGCAACAAAGAAATCTATACACAATAAAACTGCAGAGACCAAAAATCATCCCAAAGCCTTCCTTCCCACAAACACTCACAAGCTTGGCTGTATCCTCTCTCCTCCCTTACTTCTAACTGCTCTGACTCCCAGTTTCCTCTCAGCTATGCTCCACCCCTTCCTGCTCCACCTGATCAGCAAACTCTTTCTGCCACAGGCTCCATGTGAATACATTTGGCTTATAACGGGGCAGGGAAGATCTTCAAATTTCCCATTCCCATGACAAATCATAATACTGAATAGAGATCATTTAATGAGATATGACTCTTTTGCATTCAGACCTGCGATTGCATTTCTATAGGGGATTCCTTGTCAGGAAACTATGTCTACAATGCACATAAGCACCATTTTTGTTCAACTAATATTCATAGAAAATTGTTTAGTAACAGAGGTTAAGTGGCCTAATGAAGTTGAGTTAACTTAAACTACAATGATAGAAATAATAATGAAAGATTATATTTATGTGATTTAGGTTTTGTCAAGTACTGCAATACACTGCAATAATTTGATCTTTATAAAAAAGCTGTAAAGTAGGTGCTGGTGTCATCTCCATTTTATAGATGAGGAATTGGAAGCTGAGAGAAATGCAACGACTAGTCTGGATTCACATAACTAGTAAGTGATTAAGGCAGGATTTCAAATTAGATCCTCCTGGCTCCAAGTCCAACATTCACTGTGACACCTACCTTATCACTGACGTTCCCAAAACATTCATTTGCTCATATTTTTTTCAGTGCCCCATACACACACAGTGTATATACTTCCTGAACACAAGGGCAACATCTAATTTACCTTTTTATTTTCAGTACCCAGTTCCATAATTTGTATATGGTAAATCTTTAATCGATGCCAGTTAAATGTTGAATGATAAATACCCCAACGTCTAATAACCTTTTTAAACATTGCTATGGGTAAAAAGAAGAAAAAATAATCTTCCTTTGTAACTTCTGACTTTTGGAAAGGAGTCCTTGAATACTAAGTCTTTCAGTACTTTTCAGCTCTGTCTTGATATTATAAATACAAAATTCAAAATGTATCTGGGACATGATTAAGCTGAAAACACTTAGGGAAATAATGTTAATGAGATTTTTTTTTCAACCAGACAATCTCCACAATGTTAGTTATTAATTATTGAGGATGAGAGACAATGATATAAGGGTGTGTTGGAGTCATCAATATGAGATGTCAAGATGAAAAAGGATTACCCTACATTCACATTGTATATTGGTCTTTTGAGAACAGAGGACAGGTCACCATCAAGTCTTACATCATTTGAGATCTATAATCATTCTTATGATCTTCTGATGAATCATGATCCAGACAATAGCTTTAAGAGAACAGGCATTTTCAAGTATATTCTTTATCATTCAGATTTCTTACCTGAGTGGAGTACATCAAGCAGTAACAATTTGCCTTGGTTGAAAAGCTAAGGACATTGTTGTTTATCTGATCCTGCTTCCTTCAGTGAGGACACTGAAAGAAGGAGCACATGCACAGGGTGGATGATAGGGTATACCTTTATCACAATACACTTGCATATATAAAGAACACAGTTGCCTCCTTTTTTTGTAAAAATGTTATGAATTTGAAAGAGGGCAAGAGAATTACTCAGTATATGTGACAATTGTACCATATTATCCAAGACTTACCAACCTTTCTTCATCAAAGTTACTGTGGGGGTTCAAAACACCATGGTAAGAGGTCATTAGCTGTCTAATAATTCAAAGTACAGCCTCTATTGACATTAAATCCATCCTTTCCTTTTTGGGGTAGGGACAGCAAGTGGAAAGTGGAGAAAGTTTGTCAGCATAATTATACTCAACAAAACTAAGTTTATACTTACCTACTTAGATTGATTTGTTATTTCCTGGATTCAGAGATTGCCTCCTATGTACCAGATCTCATTCCCTCAATGTTTTCTCCTATCTGACCCTCTGAACTGTTTTGATAAAAATCTTTTGCGGAGCAGTTATCTGCTCTCTTGAAATTCTTCCCTCCTTCCTTTCTTCCTTCTAGATTTAGTGTCAGAAGTCTTCAGGTCTCAATCAATCAACTGATGACGATGATGTACTTTCTAAGTTCCAGGCACTGGAAAAGTTTGAATGATGGTTCTGCTGTTCATGATGGTATGACTTGGCCAAGCCAAAACTGAATTATCTTTTCCTCGAAACAACCCACCCCCCCCAACCCTCCAAAATAGATTATCATGGAAAACACCATCATCCCCCTAGTCACTTAGCTGTCGCCCTAGCAACCCACGTGTCATCCAGGACTCCTCATTCTGCCTCACTTGGGATCCAATATGTTGCCACTGCCTATCCATTTCATCTTTGCAACATTGCTCTAATACACCCCCTCCTCTCCCTGGCCACTATCAACTCACATTCAACTCTGACCAACCTCTAAATGGCCCTTTTTCAAGATTCACAGCTATATACAAAGTAGGACTGTTGAGAGAACTTGTGCTGAACTTGTGTCTTTGTGTTTGAGATCTTAAAAATTCCATATGAAATGGAATAATACATCTCAAATACATTGTTACTGTTGAATCTCTGAAGTCAAGGGAAGACAGAGTATTTAGTAGAAAATGAAAATAAAACAAATTTAATTCCACAGGCATCTGTTGACTTTCCAGATATTACACTTATCTTATGTATACTGAACATTATTCAGTTTCTTATATGATCATAAAAAATGTTTGTTGGGTCAATATGAATTGAATGGAAATAAATGAAAGTGATGATAATTTTGAGGCCATTTGAGGAATGGAAGGGGAGAATTGGAGGGGGGAGCTAAAATCATAGGAAGATATCAGCCTTCTCATTAAAATGAGAGGCTAGATCATCTCCTATAAATTTGGAGATTACAGTTGTGGACCCACAGATTCAATTTATAGATTACAGTTGGTGGCATGAGAAGGGGAAAAAAGAGAGATTTGTGAGAGTCATTTGGGAAATGAAGAGTTGGTGAATAGGGGGAAATTGTCAGACAGTAGAAATGGCCATTGCAGAGATTATGGTCAGATCTTTTAAGGCAAAGATTTTTTTTTTTAAGATAAATCTTTGTATACTGAGTGGATCAAAATTCAAGCCCCACCTTGGCCATGCAACTAGGAAATAATTTAATCTCTCTGTGCTCTAGTCAGCTCTCTCTGACTTTAAATTGGAAAAACAAACAAAAAAACCCCCTGATCTTCATGGATAAAAAGAGTTTCCTCATCCAAGAATTCCATATATCAGTGAAATCACAGATCCTATCCCTATATCTTGTTTAGACAAATTTTAGTACCAAATGGAATCACTTGTTGGTTATTCAATTTCAATTGAAGAATGTTTTCATTTGCTCCTTTTCTCATCCCACAGCTTTGTTTTATTAATCACACACACACACACACACACACACACACACAAAATGTTAGGATGGGTAAGTTTTTCATGTTTTCATGTACTTTGGAATTGCCCTAATAGAGAGTAAATTCTTCCTAGGCATGAGTTTGGCAAGACCTCATGTGAATGGAAATCATTTACAAACGATCAGCAGCATTCCAGAAAATATGACCTGTCTTTTATGGCCTACCTTGTGTTTTCTTATTGGATCAAATATTGTTTCCGCTTAGCTCAATAAAGCAAATAATAGATTACTAAGAAATCTTCCTAGTTATTCCCCTGAAATATCAATATTATGGCCCTATAACTTTGCATTTACATTTTACCTCAACTTTACCCATTTTATAGTTTACCTACATGAATCAGTATTAGGAGAGATAGACCCAGTGCTGAACTTGAGAAACAAGCTTATTACAGACATATACATACATATACATACACACACACACACACACACACACACACACACACACACACACATATATATATATATATATATACATATATATATTATAATAATCAAGGCACAAGCAAGGAATCTTGTTCTCAGGTAAAAATTCCCACCATCTAGAGGCTCTTTTAGCATCCCTGAGGTGCAGAAGCAAGATCAGAGCTGCAGAGGTGGCAGCAAGGGAATCTTTCATACCATGTCAGAAGCTGGATTGGAGTTCAGAGACAAGTCAGAAATGGCAGACTTACTGAACCTCTGTCTGTAATAAAACTCCTGTGACGGTTTACTACCACCCCCTTCTTAAACCTCAACACACTGCAATCTGGTGACAGACACTGGCCACCTGAGTATTCCTTGAACAAGACACTCCATCTACCTGCTTCAAACATTTTCTTGACTGCCCCCCCCACTTTTAGTTTCCCTGGAATCCTTCAAATCCCAGCTAAAGCATCATCTTCATCTCCCTCTTCTTTAACCTAATGTTTTGCCTTTGAGATTACTCTCAATTTATCTTGTGTATGTCTTATTTGTACCTGATTGTACATGAGAATGTTGGCTTATGAAAACCAGGGGCATTTTTTGTTTGTTTTCTTTAGTTTTTGTTTTCCTTTGTATTCCCAGTGATTTCTACACCGCCTGACACATAGTAAGAGGTTCATAAATGATACCTGACTGACCAACTTCCAGTGGGAAGGTGAAAAGTTTGCTTTCTGGAATTCAGAAAGAAAATTTTGGCCTTCATACAGTAACTAAAGAAGAATATAGAAGGAATTATGTCATTCATAGCTAGTAATGACAACAATAATGTTTACATAGCCCTTAATATATAACAGGGAGACAATGTTGTGTAATAGAGACTGCTAAGAGTCAGGGAGACCTAGGTTCAAAATCTACCTCTGCCATACACTAATTATGAGGAGCACAGCCTAATCATTTAACTTTTCTGATTCTCAGGAAACTCTCTAAGACTCTAGGTCATAAATTAACAATGGGCTGCATTACAGGATGAAATGCTCAAACATGTGAATTCTTATTGATTTAATAATTTTATATCCATCTCCTCCAATTTCTGAATGAAAATGTATTGGCCCTTCTTACCTAGCTTTCAAAAACTGCTATAGATAATGCTATTGCATGGGAACTTTGCAAACCTGAATAGTTCAATAGATACAAGCACTTTCCTAAGGCATCTATGAACTGTCGTTTACTTCTTTGCAATATCATCTCTTTAGGCTGAAAGTATATCTTTCACTGAATTTTTGTGTTGATTTAATTGAAATGTCAACAAATCCTGCCCTGGAATCCCTCCATTCTAACTGTAACCTCTGGCCCCAGGAGAAGAAGGCATATGGGAATACTGCTCATAAGTCTGCTCACTGCTCATAAGTGATGAGTCACAGATCAAATAATGTTCAAAGAGAAACATTTAATTAGGAAGTACACTGATAAGCAGTTCAGAAAGTTTGCATTTTTCCCTCTTTTATCTAGTCCTGTTCTTTAGTTCCATCACCAGTCAAGAAAAAAATAATCTTATTGGCATAATCACTCTCTACCCCCAACACCCTAGCCCTTGAATATAATCTATAGAAGTCAAATAATTCATCAGATAAATTAAAGACCCCCTACTTCAGGAAAAGCATTTAATTATTTTCTGGGATATCTGAACATCTACCTCATATATGGCACCCTTATGAAAACAAATGGCTTGTGAGTCTCCATGCCTTCCTAAAGTACAATTCTTGATGACAGTCTTCCTAACTAGCAAATGTCATTTACTATTATGCCATTTTACTACTTTGGCCACAAGAGATACCACAGGACCTGAGGAGACTGCAGGTGGCCCATGATCTAGGAAAGGTTTTGACAATGCTGACCTATTTTATTTTGAATATCAATGAGTAGATAGATGATGGAAAGATAGGAAGACAAGGAGAGACACACACAAATACATGGTGGGTAAATGAGTGTTGTATGAAACAATCAAACTGAAGATGCTGCCACTCGGGTTCTCTTCCTTTCCTAAGCTCACCCTTTGGAATTTCCATTTGAGGAAGCATTCACTACAATCCTGTTTACCTCGAACCAGGCTCTCCCTTCATGATTCTCTAGACTACTATTTCTAACCCTCTTCCTCTCTCTCCTACCCCAGTTTTTCATTTTCTTTTGATGCACATGTCCTCTCCTATTCCTTGAAGGAAAAGAATGGGATTTTTGTCTATATTTGTATTCCCAGTGTTTGGAAAGTGCCTGGAACATAGGAAGTGATTAATACATTCTTAATCATTTTTTCTTAATTGATCAATAATCATTTTTAGATACCCACTATATTTGAGGTGCTGCATTAGGTTACTTGGGATATAAAGACCAAAAAAATCTATGGAGATTTCTGTCTTGGGAGGGGAATATGTATACAAAATTTTAAGAGGTCAAGATATTAACAGGTAGGGTCAAAGCAAGATGTAAATAGTAAGTAGCACTTGAGTTGAGCTTGTATGTGTGTGTGTGTGTGTGTGTGTGTGTGTGTTATTTGGGAGAAGTATTCATTACAGGTTCATAGGTATCATAGGTCTAGATCTGAAAGGAATCTTGGATCTCATTTAGTCCAAATTCATTCATTCTATGGTAAGGAAACTGAGGCCTGGATAAGCAAAGTTACTTCCCTAAAGTCACAAAGGTTGTAAGTGCCAGCAATAACATCCAGGTTATAATATAATTATTAACTTTACAGAAATGTTTAAAAGTTTAAATTATAAGAAATAAAACAAGACTATATTAAATAAAATATAGTAGTACCCCAATTTTATTTATATTTATAAATAAAATATAGTAATACCCCAACATTACTACCATTACTGCTATTTTGTTGATTCAGATATATTAGAACAAATCTTGCTTTCAGAAGGGCAATATGAAACAGCTTAAGAAACAGGTGCTGAGTTCTCACAAAGCAATATTTTAAGGTACTACCATATGTCAATATATAAAACATGTTGAAATCAGGAGAATGAGTATCACATGCACGTGTTACTATTGTTAGGAAATATTTTAAGATCATTGTTCAGTCGGAGGAAAAGGAGATCAGGACATTCTGTTTTTAGTCACATTATTGATTGATCATATTTTTACAAGTAGGGTAAATCTATGATCAAAGTTAATTATAGAATGTTTACACCCACCCTTAATGGCCAAGCTGGCTGAGATGGTACATCTTCTATGAAGTCTTCCAGATCTCACTCAGGCTTTATAGGTTAAACAGAGTCATTAGAAATTATCTAGTTCAACTCCCTCATTATATAGATGAGGCTAAGTGACTTGTTTGATATCTATGGCTACAAAACTCTGAAGATTTTTTTTTGGTTCCAAATCCACTATGCTACTGTCCTTTCTCTTTTTACCATCCCATCAATAAAAGTAATCTCACTCTCTTTTAGCCTCCACAGACATTTTCCGTGCCTCCCACACTAAATTTAGCATTATATGTGTTTACATACTGTAATGGTAATGGGATTTAAAGATCTTCCATGCCCCTTGTTTTGACAAGTTAGCGGGTGCTTGGTGCTTGGTTTCAAGTTCATAATTGTGTCAAGTGTTGAGATACAGGACTTGTTAATCCTGCAGTGGAATGAACTTGCTGATATGGCAGGAAGGGGTGGGACAGGGAAGAGATTTTGAGAACAGAACTGGTGGTGGTAGAACTTCTTCTGAGAGCCAGCCAGAACTTTTGCTAAGGACTTCTGCTGAGAACTGCTGGGAATGAGAACTGCTGGGAGCAGGAACTGTTGGGAGTGAGCAGCATGGAGGCTGAGCAGCTACCATGAATGAGGAGAAGAAGATATTTACCTGAGGGAGCCTGTTTTCTTTTGAATGCTTGGGAATGTGGATGATCACTGCATTAACTATGTGCACCAACTTTTTGGCTACTGTAATGACTTTGACTTTCTGATTTGGGGACTCAGCTTTCTGGTATTTGTATAAATGCCTTGGCTCTGTTCTCCATGTGGAGAGCCTGTTACATTTTTTGATTCACACCTACACCAGCATATTTATAGTTACCGTGGGTGTTGTGAATATTGCATTGTTGTTACACATACCAACTCTACCACAGAGCAAACTCCTTGAAGGCAAGAATTGTCACAGGACCTTATTATTATGATATGATATGATAAATGTCATTATATTCAATCCTTATTATATTATCAAATATTTATATCATAATAGTGTTCATTATTTTATTTTTCTATTTTCTATTATATGATAATGTTTCATTTGCCCTGCTTCCAATGCATACTGATTGTATATGACCTGAACAAACCACTGAACCTTTAAATTTCCTTCCCTGACCACCCCCCACCCCATCCAAGGCAACTGTTCCATACTGAAATTTGCAGAGCAGATGTAAATCTCCACTCAAAGAGAGAATTCCCTACCTGGCAGTTTTCTATACCAATGAAGTCACATGAAATGGGGAGGGTGATTGAGGAAGAATATGACTAATTAATAAATAACAATTTAATAACAACAATGATAGCTAACATTTTTATAAAGCTATACAAAATTATCACATTTGATCACTACAACAACAATACTTCAGGTATTATGATTATTATCCCCATTTTACAGATAAGACAACTAAGTCTATGAGTACTTATGATTTTTCTATAACTATGGAACTAACAAGTACATGAGTAAGTATTTCAACCTGTTTCTTGTCAGAGTCTAAGTTCAGGTATTTCTAAGAGACTAGAATAACATGCTGAATATGATACATGTTTCACAGTTATTTGTTGAACTGAATTGAGTAGTGCATAATTTAGTCTCCACTGATTCAGGGAGACCAAATTCCATCTCCTTGTTCAGAATGTTTTATATAAAGAGTCTTTCTTGTGTAGGCTCAGGATGATTTAATCTGTTTTTCTACATTGTTGAGTAATACCAGTCTCACATTTTTCTAAGAGGAACATAGTACCAATCTTATAATCCTATTGTATGTTTATTCACTACAAGTTAATTTGCATGCCGATTTTCCAATCCTATTTTTACCAGAAAAAAAAATCTTATAAAACTTTGGTTAAGTAAAAAGGAGAAGAAATTGTTTTTGTACTTTTTTGTGAATATTCTGGAGCATATTGTCAATCTGTATCTTCAGCAGAGGCAGTATCTACCAGCTTCATCTATTAAAGGGACACTTTTATGTTTTCCATCTGTAGCAGAGGTGAAAAAAGTCTAGAATTTGAATTCATCTTAAAATTTCTTCCATAGTGAGATCCATTACTCTTTGCAAAACAGGATACATTTTTCTTTGAACTGGATGAAATGCAGGATCAAAATAAAATTCATAAATTAAAAACAATCACAAGAGACACAAATAGTCAAACCTACACTGTTCTTCTTGTGTGGCAAAAGGCTATATCAATGTATAATTTCCCTAATACATAAGAATACAGTGGAAAAAGGCATTAGAAAACATAGGTTTTAATTCTGGCTCTCCATTTGCTAACTTTCCAACCATGGATAAGCCACGTTTCTTCTTCAAGCCTGTTTCCTCACCAGTGAAATGGGAACAATGGTATCTGACCTATTTAGATGTCAGGCACACTGTACATTCCATGAAGTTTAACAGAGGAATAAGATGTTATAAAGCATACTCAAACCCAGTAATATGGTAATCCTGGATGGTAAATGGCCCAGCTTAGAACATGCCCATTCAGACTTTGGATAAGAGGCAAATTAAATATTTGACCTTTGCACATTCCCATTTCTGTCTCCTCATATAAAATTCCTATGTCCTAAAAAAAATCTAAATTTTGTTTTTTCTTTATCTGCCTTCAATCACATCCCTCAGATCATCCTCTTCAATTAAAATGTGAGATCACTAATGAACAGGCAGTTTCAGATTAAGAAATTAAAGTTATTGGGGTGGCCAGGTGGCTCAGCAAGTAAGAGCACTGGTTGGGATGACCTGGGGTTCAAATCCGGGCTCAGATACTTAGCACCACACCCAGAAATAACTGGCCATGTAACCCTGAGCAAGTTACTTAACCCCGATTGCTTTAAAAAAAAAAAAAGAAATTAAAGGTATCTATAGTCACGTGTAAAATAGTCTAAATCACTATTGATTAGAGAAGTGCAAATTAAGACAATTTTGAGGTGCCATCTCATATCCACCAGATTGGTTAATATGACATAAAAGGAAAATGATAAATGTTGAAGAAGATGTGGGAAAATTGGAACACTAATGCATTGTTGGTAGAGTTGTGAACTGATCTAACCATTCTGGAGAGCAATTTGGAACTATGCCCAAAGGGCAATCAAATTATACATACACACTTTGATCCAGCAATACCACTACTAGGTCTGTGTCCCAAAGAGATCATAAGAAAGAAAAAAGGACCCACATGTACAAAAAGTTTAACAGCAACTCTCTGTGGCAGCAAAGAATTGAAAATTGAGGGGATGCCCACCAATTGGGGAATGGCTGAGTAAATTGTGGTATATGAATATAATGGAATACTATTGTACTATAAGAAATGATAATCAGGCAGATTTCAGAAAAACCTGGAAAGACATGAATTGATGCTGAGTGAAGGGAGCAGAACCAGGAGAACATTGTACATAGTAACAGCAACATTGTACAATGATCAACTTTGATAGACTTAGCTCTTCTCAGGAATACAATGATCAAAGACAATTCCAAAAGACTCATGATGGGAAATGCTATTCACATTCAGACAAAGAACTATGAATCTGAATGCAGATGGTAGCAGATTGTTTTCACTTTTTTTTTATTTTTTCTTTCTCGTGTTTTTTTTTACCTTTTGTTCTGATTCATCTTTCAATTATGACTAATATGGAACTATGTTTAACATAATTGCACTTGTATAACCTATATCGATTGTTTGAATCCTTGGGAGTGGAAGTGGGAAGTAAGGAAGAAAAAACTTTTCAAAATCTTTGAAAAGTAAAAATTGAAAACTATCTTTACATGTAATTGAAAAAAAATACTATTTAGTTGGGGAAAAGATTCTTGCAAATGGACATTGTTTCACTGTTATCCTAGATCGACAGACAGATAGAAAGATAGTAACTGTGTAAGCACAAGCAAGGTGGGATTTTTGTCATTGTTGTTGTGTTTTTTGGTTTTGTTTTTGTTTTTGTTTTTTTTTTAGTTCAGTTTCCCAGGCTCAGGCTAAATTGTAAACATATGAAGGATTAATCTTCTTTGAACTTTGATAATTCACAGCTGTGCCGAGTCAAGTAGGTTTCATGCCTTCTAGTTCTGGGCAAATTAGGGGATAAGTATTTGTTATATCTTCTGTGAGGTTGGCATTTTGCTTTGGGGGTTTGCTCATGAGAAGGATCTTTTGATTTCCCGATCAAGACTGTTAGTAGTCATATGTTCAGAGACCCCCCAACTACTCAGATATTTCTACTCCCTTGATCCAGTGATGTACATAAAGTGTATAGCAATATTGCTTTACTAAGACAGTTGGAGCCCTAACTGTTAATCTTTGTGCTAATCTAATTTCTCTACTTGTATTTTCTCTGTTGGTACTTTCTCCATGTTCAGGGTGTTGACCTTTCCCCTGAGCTAATGAATGTAATTAAAAGAAGATTGTTGACCCCTCTAAAATGTTGTTTTCCTTCAGTAAAGCAGATCAAAGAACATGTGCTAGTAAGCCATCCTAGGTGTGCCAGGGTCCTTGCTATTACAATTTATAATGCAGGGCACATATTAGGCCTTTTAATAAATGCTTGTTTATTGATTGATTCTTATGTCTTTATGGCTTTGACTCTGCTTTTTTCTTGGACCACTGATTACCGTTCACCTCGACTATTTCTGCATCCTGAAATTGGCTTGGTGCTCATGCTTCTACCTATCCTCTACTTTACCACAGCAATGGGGTGAATGGGTGTTCAACTTTGGTTTCTTAAACATACTCCATGGTATGATAGGTGAAAATGAGTAAACACCAAATGATATTTTTTTAGTTATCCCAAAAGTAAATTATTACAAGGGTCATATGGAGATTTCTTTTCCCAACAGCTTGTCCTACACATATCATCTGTGAAGATTACTATACTAAAGAAAATCCTTCTTTCCTGTTTAACCCTTCACTAACAGAAGTGAAATTTTGAAACATTTAGTTTGATTGCCATTTCCAAGAAGAATAATTAATTTTCACATGACCATGTGGGTCATTTTGAAACTGGAAAGAACATTAAAATTATTCTAGCCTAATGTCTTCATTTCATAGGCTAGAAAACTAATGGCCAGAAGAATGAAACAGCAAAATAAATTAAACTAGAAATTCATAGAATCTTTCCTTCTGTAGATGTCTTTAAAAAATAGAGCAATCTCTTACCATACCTCTGGGAATTTGAAGGTCTTAGATCTGTCTTCCTTGGTGTCTTGGTCTCTTGAATCTAGCAACAATGAACTTTAGAGGGACATTGAGGTTTGCCTTTACCTCAATGAAGTACCAAGCTGCACAGCCTCTCCTTTTACTGAAAATTACTTGTCTTACATATTATCTTCTCAGGCCAAGGGCGACAGTGCCTTCCAAAGTGAAAATGACCTTCAAAACAACTCAGTGTGATAGGTGTTATTTTTGTCCCCATTTTTCAGATGAAGAAACTATGCCTAAATCTTCAATTTTTCCAGGTTTCCCTTTGAAGCTACATGACTTCTATGATTTATAATAATAGAAAACAAAAATAACTTTTGTTTTATGCTAGTCTACAAGAGAAGGAAAAAAAAAAGACTAGACTACACATGAAATTCTCCTTTCTCTTTTTAAAAACAGACCATAGGGTTATATTATTCTGAAGCATGTTTTCAAAAGCAGATTTAGTGCACCAAGAGAAATGACACACATCTCAAAAAAACTATAAATAAAGGAAAACATTTTTTAATTCTTTTTATATATTCCTGGAATGAGACTGATTACCTAGGCTCAAATGCATTCCCAGAACCTTGTGTTCTGATGCAGGGGTCAAAGAAGCAGTATGGTAGCTACTGAGAAGCCTCAAGGTAGGATAAGATGCCTGAACTCACAGGTGGAGGTTGAGACTTCCTCAGGTGTCCTGATGAAGACTGAAACCGGCAAGGCCGGGCCACTGCCTCCTTATGGCTATGTGAAGTCACTGCACCTACCCTTAGTTGTTAAAGCACTCCTCTTCCTCCAGTTTTCTTGTTTTTACTGATTTCTGTGCAAATTATATGCTGAATTAGAATATAAACTCCTTTAGGATGTGGAGAAAAGAAATACAACTTTTTTTTTTCACTTTATCCCCAATGTGTAGGATCATACCTTGTCCTTTGTACCTTGTATCTGACATTTCATTAGTATATGCAATTTGAGTTGTTCAATATCCTTGCACCAAAGCATTTACACAACTCCTCTATAACTTACAAACCTAGAACGTTCCTTCCCTGGGGAGATTGGGAGTAATTATAGGTGAAGTTACTTGTGTCAGAGAAAGGACCGGAAGCCATAATTTCCAGACTCCAAGAGACTGGCTCAGTATCAACTAAATCATGTAGTCTCACTTGGTTGATGTAGCTGGCTTAATAAATATTTGGTGAACTGAATGAGTATGAGTTGGGACTTGCCCAGAATAGGGTGAGGATGGACTGAGAACTTCCCCAAAATGGGTAGGCTAAAAGGATAAGGGGAGGAGGAGGTAGTATCAGATATCCTGACGGGGTAGCAATGTAGAAAACATTTGGAAGTGAAACTCAACATGTGGAAACTGAGGTGTGTAGTCTGTGCTGATAAGGTCTTCCCACAAGGTGTTTGCTGCCTTGAATCAAGTTGTTCAGGGCCTTCAGATATGGAACCCTAGGAGCCGAGGGCACATTTGGCTAGTATTACCACAGCATCTTCAATATCTTCACCTCAGATGTCCTTTCAATTGTTTTAAAGAGGTAGTAACATCAACAGGACAGTAGGAAATCTTTATGAAGTCCAGGAACATAAACTCTTCCAACACCCTCATTCCCTATTCAGAGTTCTTTTTTTTCTTTAAGTTTTTTTTGATGTCTATTGATAGACATGACCCCTACCACCTGCATCTATTAAAAAAAAAGTCATTTCAGCAAGAATCAATCTTTGTAACAAACATATCTGACAGTATATGTAACATTTTGCATCTACAGTCACCCACCTCTCTAATGAAAGGAAGGAGGTATATTTCTCCTTTTTCTCTGAGAAATCAGGATAGGTCATTGCAATTGTTTTCTAATGCCAAGAATAACTGAGAAATAATTAAGAAAGGTAGAGAATGATTTGAGTTCAGTGCATTGATGGTGATGGAATGTCCTTATTGAAGGGTTGAGGGGATGGGTGTGAATAGCTGTCTGGCTACAATACTCCCAGGACTATAGTTCTTGTGGGGCAATGATGAAGCCCAGGAAGGGTAGGGAAACCTGATGAAATGATACTTTTCTTCATATATAGTTCAAGTTCTGGTAGCCAGGAAAGAACTGCATACACTTATTCCATGTGTTTTATGCCATTCTGAAAAAAAGATGAGAATGTGTCTTTTCAGGAAGGCAACAGTAACATAGCTCATGGATCACTCATTAAATGTTCAAATATAGTTGGGACTTTAGCCAATTCAGAGGAGCATCATCAAGCATTAGCTATCCAAAATTATTTACCAAATGAGGGAATAAAAAAAAATAAGACTTCCAATAGTGTGTTTCATTTAAAGTTGACTTTGAAAGAAAAGTAGGTATAAATTCACACAGAAACTAAAGCCCAGGGGAATCAAGTGACCTATCCAAGTTCATATAAGTAGTGAGTATCATAGGTAGGGTTTGAATCCAGATCCCTTAAACTCCTGAGTTAATATTCTTCCCACTATGCCATATAGACTAGAGTTATATCTGCTATCAACAACCTCTCTGAGGACACCTGTATCCAGCAGGGTGGGTGAACTCTTGTTGAGGCATTTCCTATATTTTGCTTTTTTTGTGTTTTTCTTTTCCCTCAGAAGTTTTCATGGGCACCTTTTTTACAAATAAGAATTAAGAAGGCCTAATCAATATAACTTCCTAAATTTTAGCATCTAAAAGCAAACTTCTTTGTCTTGGGTAGTGATGAGAAGATCTGGGTGGGGTACAGCTCCAGAGGGGCTGTCTGCCTAAGCTTCTGGGTCCTGATACACACCTGTAATTAAATTTGATTCAATATTTTTGATTCCATTTCCTCAATAGTCTCATAAATTGTTCAGCCAAAAGAAGACTTTACATACTACTCAGATTCAGACTCTCAGGGAGGCATGATAGCTTTTAGCTAAACTGGTCCAAGGACCTAAATATTCAGGGTGTCATCAAAGTCTTAGTGAAGTTTTGAAATTTAGAAGACTTTTAGGACAACATATCTATATCTATAGCTAGGTGGATAGATATAGATATGAGTATGCATGTGTGTGCATATGTGTATACACACATGCCCACAGACACAGGCACACACACATACACCTTGTTCAAAATTATAAAGGCATGGAGCCTTAAACTTGCCTAATTCTTAAAATATATATAGCTCATCAAAAGCATGGATTCTCATTAACTTTGAAAATTGCTTTTCAGTTGATAGGATTTAAGCTCCAAGTTTATTCATATTTCAGTTTGTCAGTAAAGACTTTCCATTCCAGGATCTCAATGTATTGTCCCCAACTTACCACCATTTACTCTCCAACGTAAAGCCTCTTCTCTACTAAACCCAGTTTCTCTGAGGCTCATCCTCTCCCATCTGCAACACTCCTCCCCCCCCACTCCTCCTCCTCCACATACATCCACCCACAATACATGCCTTTGCTTCTGTTAATGTCATCTCTATCAGGAATGGCTTCACCTCCTCCTCTCCATTTATCCATCCTTCAAAGCCTAATTCCAGTTCTACCTCCTTCTTGTCATCTTCCCCACTGATGTTTCAAACCCACAGTGCTCTCTTCTTTCTTTGAACTCCTACTATTCCCCTTGTTTGTATCATATATTTCAGCACTTTTAATTTTATCTAAAACATCTCTTTATGCGGCATTCCAAATTGGCTTAGACACATTTTCTGTAATGTATAAGTGACTTTAATAGTATATGTTTTTCATGGCTACTACTTTGTAGTAGAGCTAAAATTTTACAAACTTATTTAAAAAATAGACCCATTGCCCTATTCTAGAAATACATTAAGTATTTAGTACAGGAGTATATCTTGTTAATTTATTGCAGGGAAAGCAATATTTAAAGGGCATTAAAACAAGGATGACAAGCACTCATACTTAGCTATTTGTAACTTATAAAAGCTAATTTGAATCAAGAAAAAAAAAACACATGCACATGTTATCATCCCCATATTGCCAAGGGTATCCAAATAAGCTAAAACAAGAATGTTTTTATTGATTGCCATCATCAAGTAATAAACAATTTGAATCAAATTTTCAAAATAATGAAAATCTCACATGTCCAATTTCCTATCCTCTCTGCATTTGTCTGTCTCCGTCTTTCTCCCTCTCTCTTTTTCTCTCTATCTCCCCGTGTGTCTCTTTTATTCTCTCATTCTGTCCCCATGTCTGTCTCTGTTTTTCTCTATCTCTCTTTTCTTTCTGTTTCTTTCCTCTCTTTCTATCTATCTTTTCTCTGTGTCTCAATCTTTTCTGTCCCTCTCTGTCTCAGTTTCTCTCCTCACATCTTTCTTGCCCTTGCCTATCTCCTGAGCTCCACTCTCACCACCTGACCCTTGGATAATTTGAATTGTATTTCCCTTAGGCATCTTTAACTCAATAAGTCCCAAAGAGAACTCATTATCTTTTACCCATACTCTCCTCTTCCAAACTTCCCTATTACTATTAAAGGCACCAGACTCCCGCTTGGTGCCATCCTTCAGTGTCATAACCAGCTCCTCTCACACTAATGCCACATTCATAATATGGCATCAAGCATTGCCTTTTCTGCTTTCATAATGTCTCTCCACTACCACAGTCACCATCTTGTTGAAGGCCCTCATCACATCATGCCTGGACTATTGAAACAGTCTTCTGGTTCATCTCCCTGCCTTAAGTCTCTAGCAATTCCAATCCATTTTCTGTTCATATATCAAAGTGGTTTTTAATCTCCCTAAAATTAAAGTCTAACAACACCACACCCCTATTTCATCAGCTCCAGTATCTCTTTCTTACATCCAGAATAATGTAGAAAATGTTATGTTTGCCATATAAATCCTGTCCCAATATGCTGCTTTTGATTTCGTAGCCATTTTACACTTTACTTACCTGCACACACTAAATGATTTCGCAAAAATTGGCTTCTTCTTGTCCCTTACCACATGATACTTCACCTCCCAACTATGTGACTTTTGAACAACTGTCCTTCATGCCTAAAATTAATTCCCTACTCCCCTCTATTTACTGGCTTTCAAGGCAGTTCAAATCTCACCTTCCTCAGGAGGCCTTTGTACACTCCTACAATTCCTAATACCTTCTTACTGAGATCCTTGGAGGGCAGGAAATGTGCTTTTACCTTTGTTTACATCCCTATAACTTGGTAAGTGCCTTCTACATATTAAAAGGTTAATAAATACTAGTTGCATGATTGAAGAATTATCTAGTTATTGTTATTTTAAAATGAATTAAAATGTAAGATATTCTCTTAAAGGAGCAAAGAAGATTTCATGTGATATAATAGAAAGAGTCCTGGATTTGGCGTCAGGGATACTGGGCTCATATTTTGACTATTACTTACTATCTTCGTGGCCTTGAAGGCTGTAATGCCAAGCAAAGGCAACTTCCCAAGGTTCAAAATACCAGCATAGGTGCTCTCCATTTTATTCAGTGAAAAATTAAGAACACAGAAAATCAAAATATAGCATTATTCAAAATACAACATTCACCAAGTATAATTCAATAATGTCCAAATACTACTCCACCCCTGGACATTATAATTCATTTAGTCAATCCCAAAGACCCTCTTCTAAGTACTACTCCACCCCTAGGCTGTACATTCATTTAGTCAACCACAAAGCCCCTCTTCTCAAATGGAGATTAGTTTCCAATCATTAGTAAAGTACATTCATTTGTTCGATCACAGAGAACAAAAACAGTCAAAAGTACCCCACCCTGGATCACAACTGAGGCTGCCCCAGAGTTACAACAAGCTTAAGCATAGCATTTAAGACCCAAAGAGAGGTCTTTTCTTCATCTTGACCTGAGGCATGTTCTCAGCAATCTTTGTTCCTGGGGTGACAAAGCTTAGCAAGGCCACAAGATACATTGCCAGTGTCTAATTCATTCTCTGTCTGCAGAACAATCCTAGGACCCCTGAAAACATTAGCAAAACCCTCTTCCAGGATTTCTGTAAATATACAACAAGAAAATCCTTCTTCAGGGTTTCTGAACCAACACCAAGGTTCCAGGACCTCTGCAACAACAGCATTGGCCTTCACCAGTGGGTACAATTCACTCTCTGTCTGCAGAACAGTCTCAGGAGCTCTGAACCAACAGTAAGGTTCCAGACCCTCTGCAACAACAGGACTGTCTTTCACCAGAACAAATCTGGCAAAACAACATCAAAACAGACAGACAAAGTACTAGCATAACAGCCATGTCTCCTCAGTCCTTGGCACCTCTGGGTGGCAGCTCTCAAAAGTCCTGGGCAATTCAAACTGGCCCTCAGAAATCCTCTCCATCTCTCTCTGACTCCAAGATGCTGCTTCCAAAAAGTTCTTCTGCCTCTCTCTTTGCTTGCGTTTCTCTAAATTTACATCACCAGCTCCTCCCAGTTCAGCACTCTCTTTTCACATCAACAGTCCATCCCACAAGTCGGATTCACAAGCTCTGGGTTTTAACACAATCAATCCAAAAGCCAAGCCAATACAGGGGGATCTTTAAATTATTCCATTACTATTACAAAGGCTTAATGGAAGAGGCAACATTTGAGTTGGCCTTTAATGGAGGAATGAGAATTCAAATCAACTAAGGTTAGGTCAAAGCAGGAGGATTTTCTAGGAAAGAGAAAAAAAAAATCAAAGCCATCAAGTTGAGAAAGTTTAGGATATGTTCTGGGGATAGCAAGTAGCTCAATTTGATTGGAGCAAAGAATGCATAGGAATGATATTAAGTAATATGATGTAATGGGAATGTAAATTTAAAGATCTTCCCTGCCCCTAGGTTAAAGTGCACCTGGAGCCTGGGGTGGGAGGCTTGTTTTTCAGTAGATACCTCTTGATTGGCCAGTGAGTCAATAAGGTTGTTACATTCTCTGAGCCAGGAGAAGGCTACGTAAGCCCTGATGTGTAGCTTTGTTTTGGGGCTCACTTTGAGAAGTGTTCTTTGATTTGATCTGGATTTTGGGAAGCCATTGTCCAGAGCCCCCCGGCTTTGAAACCCAGATGTTGTTTGGTATGGATGTAATGGTTGGACAGTTTGGAAAGCTGCCTACTTAATCTGTTTCTGTCTTGATAATTCTGCTTGTATACTTTGAAGTTCAGGGTGCTGACCTTTTTCCCCTGAACGAGGTAAACGATATATGTTTGACTGATTAAAGTAAGCTTGTTAACCCATTTTGAGTTGCTTTCCTGTATCAAAGCAGATCCAAGAACCTGTGTTGGCAGCAAACCCTGAGGACGCTTGGGGTGCTTGCTGCTACATATGGGGAAAAAAAGACATAAATGAATCTCATAGTCAGAGATTCATAGACAAAACAGGAATGAACTTTGGGGTCAACTAGTTCAACTTCATTTTATATAATGAGAAAACTAAGTCCCAAGTAAGTTATCCACTGATTACCTGGTTAACTGAAAGCATATGAAGAGCCAGTAATCAAGATTATCTGTCTGGCTATCTATCGATCTATCTATCTCCATATCTATCTATTCATCTCCCTGTCTCATCCACATATCTATATATCATCAATCTATATATGCCTTTATCTATCATTTCTCTATTTTTTAATGTATGCATGCATGCATGTAGACTATCCCTTAAATTAACCAGACAACAGACAACTGAATCCTCCATCTAATCCTATATTGGTAAAGGTAAAGGCAATTTTCACCTATTTGCAAAAATAAAATCCTGGTAACAAATTAGGTATTTACAATGACGATCATCATATTCAACAAGATGAATATTAGGGTATAACAGTAGCAGTGAAAGAAAGAATTTTCTCTTGATGTTGCATACTTCTTGGTCTTCTTGACTTCAGCTTCTTTCAAGAAGTGGATAAGGTCTTTGATCATTATTACATCTGTGATACCATTAATACAATTACTCCTTCCAATAATACAAACAGCAACCCGCCCATGACATCTCATGCTGTGTGCTTCTTTTCATGTCTTCCCATAAATCTACTATAGGGGGGCCAGCTAAGAAAGTAGGGGCCTTTCCCTGGATCCCTTGATATTTTATGGATACCCATGGACTGTCAATTAATTATCCTTCCCTCTTTATGACTGGTCCGTATTTTTTTAATTTTCTAGACATGCATTTGTCTGAGAAAAATGTTTATATTAATTCAGTACAAGTCCTCATTCATAGTGCATGATAGGCAGGCTGCTAGCACCTACTATGCACCTTGACCCTTTGGGAGATCAGTAACAATTCTTTGGGATGTGTATTCCATGATTCACAACCACAGAGCATGGTTCAAAATAAAATAGGAAAAAAGACTCTTTCTAAAAATTGGTCATTCTAAAACTATGGAAAACAAATCAGTATCTGATTGGGTATTGTTTCCTTTGGATTATTCCAATTCCAAAGCTACTTCACTTTTCTTGGCACTTTTTGAAGCTCTATCATGTCTTTCAGGATTTTTGACCATAAAGAATCTGATAAGGGCTTCTTTCATAATAATCCTGTGCTTGAGAAAATTAATACAGCTTCCTGAGGCACTTGGTTTATAAAAAGGTAGCTCTGGAGAAGTACCACTTAGTACAGAGCCATCCCTTGATTTAGAGAGGGGGCTGGGAGTTATAGGGTGTAAGGGTTATGGGATTTAAAGATCTCCCATGCCCCATGGATGTGC
>NW_027186473.1:38659237-38659663 GCF_028583685.1 Petaurus breviceps papuanus
GCAGCCGGAGCTGCTGGGAGCAGGACTTTCTGCTGGGGACTGCCGGGGGCCGGAGCTGCTGGGAGTGCTCTTCCAGGACGCTGAGTGGTTGCTGTGAGTGGGGAGAGGAGGCCCTTTGCCTGAGGTAGCCTGTTCTGTTTTAAAGGCTTGAGAATATGGGTGCTTTCTACTTTATCTACCTGTGCCAATGTCATAATTACTCTGATGGCTTTCACTTTCTGGTTTTGGGACTCAGTCTTTTGGTATCTTAATAAATTTTCTAGTTTATTTCCCCAAATGGCAAACCTGACGTATTTTGTGATGGATAATTATATCAGCATATTTATAATCTCTATAGGCATTGTGAATATGGCATTGCTGATACATTTGGCGACCAGGATGGGATCACAAAATGTCAGGCCTCTATTTGGAAGCAGTGGGGCTTTA
>NW_027186473.1:38664663-38680108 GCF_028583685.1 Petaurus breviceps papuanus
CAGTTGGCGGCAGTTGCCTTTTTTTTTTTTTTTTGAGTTAGGACTCCAGCTGAGCACTGCCAGCAGCCGGAGCTGCTGGGAGCAGGACTTTCTGCTGGGGACTGCCGGGGGCCGGAGCTGCTGGGAGTGCTCTTCCAGGACGCTGAGTGGTTGCTGTGAGTGGGGAGAGGAGGACCTTTGCCTGAGGTAGCCTGTTCTGTTTTAAAGGCTTGAGAATGTGGGTGCTTTCTACTTTATCTACCTGTGCCAATGTCATAATTACTCTGATGGCTTTCACTTTCTGGTTTTGGGACTCAGTCTTTTGGTATCTTAATAAATTTTCTAGTTTATTTCCCCAAATGGCAAACCTGATGTATTTTGTGATGGATAATTATATCAGCATATTTATAATCTCTATAGGCATTGTGAATATGGCATTGCTGATACATAGGGCTAAGGATAAACTTCCATAATTACCCTCTCCTCCATTGTTTCACAGGTGACAGAAGAGTTAAATTGAACCTCAAAGAAATGTTTTATTGAGAAAATATGTTTTTAAAGTATCATATAAATTGGACAATGTGTGAAGGATTGGAAAGGGACAGCCCTACCCCTTTAGCCTTAGCAATAAATTGGCTGAGGACTATAGGCTAATAACGTAAGCTCCTTAAGGGCAGAGACTATTTCATTTCTGCCTTTGTTTCCCCAGTACCTACCACAATTCTCGCAGAAGATGATGTTCTTTAATCAATAAACATTTATTAAGTGCCAACTATGAGCCAGGCACTGTGCTAAGTGCTGGTGATATAAAAGGTGACAAAAGACTGTTCTTGTTCTCAAAAACTCAAAAACTGTGATCTTTTTGCTTTTGTTTTTTTTTTTAAATAAATGCTTGTTGATTGATTCACTGATTAATGAACCTCTTGCAATCTGGCTTCAGTTAACAGAAAAACCTTCAACCTCTTCACCCTACCCACTTTGAAAAACTGTCTAGTAACTGCTAATTTGGACAATTGAAGGCAGAAAGTCATTGGCCAGATTTGCCTTGCAGTAGTGCCTCTGACTAGGAGAATCTTTTTGAATACATAGTTTATTTTATCTGTGAAAACAACAATACATTCTTGCCCCATTAGAATTTTTTTTTCTGATTTTGACTTAGAATGATTCTTCAAGTTCTTCAACTTTGAATATTGTAATAGGCAAGGAACAATTAATTTAGAAAGAGGTTGAAAAATAATCCCCCAAATTGCAGAATGACATTATGAATCATTTATTTGAAACAAATATAGTTAAAAACAAATTTTTAAAAACCACCTTTTTTGTTCTTAACTATCCTCACTAGCCTCAGCTTATTCTGCTGAAATTCCAAACAGCTGTTGGGATGAAGAAGAAGGATTTAGAAAGCAACCTTTGCTTGGAGTAGATGGGATAATGATAACTGAGAGCCAAGAGAAGTAAGAGCTACTCAATTTTTATTTTGCTTTTCCTTTCTGTGCCAAAGACATGACCTTTGTCCAGCAAATTGCAAAATGGGAAGGTGATACCTGAGATAAGTGAGTAGGTAATAAAAGGAAACTTAACTACTTTAGATGAACTCAAGTCACCTGGGCCAGATGTACTACATCATATTGTGTGGGGATGGGGAAAAGGGGTGGGAATCTGACTGCCAAGCCATAGTCAGTAATACTTCAAAGACCATGAAAAATAGTAGAGATGCCAGAAGACTGGAGAAAAACAAATGTGCCAGTTTTCCAAAAAGGGAAGACAATTATCTGAAAACTACAGACTAATGATCTTTATTCCGATTCCTAGGAAATTTTAGAATGGACCATTAAAGAGAAGTTTACTGAATATCTAGAAAGGAATTACACAAAGTCAGCATGGCTACATTAAGAAAATGTTATGTCAGACAAACCCCATTTCCTTTCTTGCAGGTTTACTAAACTAGTTAAATGAGAAGAACTTCATAAATATAGGTGGCTCAGATTTTTGGTGAGGTTTTTAATAAAGTATTTTATACTATTTCTGCTAAGAAGATGGACACATGTGGGCCAGACTATGATACAATTAGTTGGATTCAAAACTGTTTTCATTGCTGGAGTCAGAGCAGTTATTAAAAATTCAATGTGAATGTGTTAGGAGTTCCCAAAAGAGTACCTCAGGGTCCTGTGTTTGGCCCTAAGCAGTTTAGAATTTTTATCAATGAAATGGATAGATGGATAGATGATACTTTTATCTGATTTACAGACAATAGTTGAGAAGGATAGCTAAAGCTCTGGATGATAGTTGGGATCCTGAAATCTTGACAAGCTAAAGCATTTGATTTCAATAGAGTAAAACCTAATGTCTTACACTTGGGTTCCAAAAATTTAACTTCATGAATACAAGAATGAGAGAGAGGATAATGGTTAGACTGCAATTTATCTTAAAAAGGAAAGAAAGAAAATCTATGGATTCTAATGAATAGCCAGCTCAGTGTGAATCAGCAATGTGATGTGGCAATCAAAAAAAAAAGGTAAATCAATTTGAGCTATATTAAGAGTGCCATGGTTTTGAGGTCTAGGGATATGATAGTCCCTACATACACTGCCCTCATCAAACAAACTTCATTGGTTCTGGGCATTAGAGTTTAATAGAGTCATTGCTAAGCCAGAAATTCCCCAGAGCAAGTAACTGATGATTGGTGAAGGATCTTGAGGACATGTCATTTATAGATCACATGAGAGAAGTAACATAGCATAGTAGGCAGAATTTTGGATTTAAGCTTGGTTTGACCTGGGTCTAATTTCCATCTCTGATACTTAGTTGTTATGTGACCCTAGGCAAGTGACTTATCTATATGGCCCTCAATTTCCTCAATTGTGAAATACAGGAATTAAATTTGATGATCTCTCAGGGTCCTTCCATCTCTAAAGCTATGATGTTATGAAATGAGAATGTTTAGTCTGGAGAAGAAAACTTTTAGGGAAGACATGATAGCTATGTTAAAATATTTAAGGACTGATATGTGGAAGAGGGATTAAATTTGTTTGGTTTGACCCCAGAAGGCAGAATAAAGGGGGAGTTATGAATTTAAGCTTGATGTCAGAAAAAAAATACCAACAAAACAAAATGAAAACCAACTTTCAAAATTAGAATTGTCCAAAAATGGAATGGGCTGTATGACAAGTTGGTCGCTTCCTTCTCCTTGGAAGTCTTTAAGCAGATTCTGGATAACCTCTTGTTGGGTATGTTGTAGTGGGGCTGGAGGAGAGAGAGGAGTCAAAACATCACTTTCCTGATGTCATTGGTCCTCTTTGAGAGCAAAGGACAAACAACAATCCTTTCAAACATAGGTTAGATTAGATGACACCCTGGGTTTATATTCTAACTCAAAATTCTGTGATTCTGTGGAGGTCCTGTTTAAGTAGATTAAGATTTAAACAGTCCTTGTTAAACATTATTTATTTATTGGTATTATTTAGCAGCATGATACTGAGGAAAGAGAATGGGTTTAGTATCACAGAAAGTAGGTTCAAATCCCAAATTGACTAATTCCAGATAGATCCTGACTAGAACAAATAATTAATCCTCGTGAAATGGCAGTATTATTTGAATTCACTCTGCATATTTCCTTTAGACTAGGCCCAATTACCATATTTTACATAATTTTAACTTCAAATAGTCCAAATTTGTTTATTTGGGGGGCAGGCAGGGTAAGGCAGGGCAATTGGGGTTAAGTGACTTGCCCAAGGTCACACAGCTAGTAAATGTGTCAAGTGTCTGAGGCTAGGTTTGAACTCAGGTCCCCCTGATTCCAGGGCAGGTGCTCTATTCACTGTGATACCTAGCTGCCCCCAAATAGAGCAAATTTGAATACCTTCACAGGATTGAAATATTGAAATACTTCACAGGATACATTATTCCCATTAAGGATAATATGGGACCTAGTTTACTAATTTTGACACTATGTCAAGCCGCTTGCAATCCTCAGGCTTCAGTTCTTTAACTGTTAAATAAGGGAATGGAATCAGATTATCTTTAAGGATCCCTTCAGATCTAAGTCTCCTGCCCCGTGAGAAGCTTTTCCTGCTGTCTAAAACTGGATTGGTAGTGCAACCCTTTGACCCCAAGAAGTTATTTTTTATATAGGTCACAATTATGTGCCTGTGGTGGTACAGCAGATAAAGTACTGGACCTGGAGTCAGAAAGACATGAGTTCAAATTCAACTTAAAATATTTACTAGCTCCTGGGAAAGTCAATTAACCACTATTGCTCAATGTTTTCAACTTTAAAACTGAGGATAATAATAGCACCTACCTCCCAGGTTTCTTGTGAACATCCAATGAAATAATATTTGTAAAGTGCTTGGCACAGTGCCTGGCACATAGTACGGACCATATGAATGATATTATTATTCATATTATTGTTGTTGTTGCCATTGTTATTATAATCCCCCAGTAGAATATGTGCTGCTTAAAGGCAAGAACTTTTTGTTTTTCTCTTAAACAGTGCCTGGAACATATGTATCATAGACAAATGTTTGCTGATTTGAATTGAACTTTTGCAAAAAATGGATTGATGGTTTTTTCATGTATACATTATAATAGATAAGCTATTTTTTCTAAATAATGCTGGAATGTTATTTATGGAAATATAAAGAAACACATAGGAAATTTGCATTTACTCAACCATACCTTAGGGTAGTATTTGATATCAGAAATTCAAACAGAGATCTAAGATATTAAATTAATTCTGACTTGCACACTCGGTTTCTCTTAGTTGAAATAAAATCCGCTGCCTGGAACTAAGTATAATGTTCAAACTCAAAACAAACAAAAAAAAAAGAATGAAAAAAAACTAGTTTTGATAAGAGATGAAAGAGATGAGATGAGAGAAAGGAACAAAATTAAAAGCTGCAAGGCTCTTGGCTTGATTAAAAATAAAAACACACTTCTTTCAGAAATTTAAATCATCAGCTAAACCCAGGGTCTAATTGGACAGAAGGGCCCACATTGTGGCTCCATCGTCCCTGTTTTGACAGTTTTTCCTTCCAACACACCCATTCAGTAAGGCCTGGCCATATCTTTGCACTGCTATGTATATCACATTATATTAAGCATGTGGCATTTCAAGAGTTTGCAGGTGAGGGCTTGAAACACTCATGGCAGCTGTCATTATCTGAGCAGCATATGAGAGGTGGGAGAGAAGCACCAAGAGTCAGGGAAAAGAAAGCCCTTTTAATATCAAAAAACACAATTTCTCCAACAGATGGCTTGATAACTTCCCCCACTCCCATCCTATGAGTTCAAAGTCTCACCATAAGTAAATATATTTCAACAGTACCTCAAGTGACAAGTTAATTTGTTGAAGAAATCAAATGTAGGAAAGATAGGTCACTGAGCTGCTATGTGTACTCAGAAATGAGAGGGAGCTTGGTAGAGAAAAAAAAAAAAGGAATCAGAGGACCTGAGTTCAGAACCTGTCATTTTCTACCTGTGTGGTCTTCAGCAAGAAACTTTATGCTTCCACCCCTGCCTCAGTTTCCATATCTGTCAAATTATGTCCCTCCCCTTCTTTCCTCTCCCCTTTTCTTTCTTTGGTGCTCTCCCCAAAGGAATGTAAATTTTGATAGCTGAAACCTAGTAAGATATCTTGGGGTTTATTGGCTATATTCCTTTCTTAAAGACTATGCTTTAAACCCAATTCACTCTGGCTCTCATTGATTAATCAATTCCCAAGCACCACTTAGTGGTCATGATTTAGCCTTGCCTCTCCCCCTACCCCCACCCCACTCTCCAAGACTCAGAATGAATATAAATAGTAATTGTTTCTGTTTTGCCCAGAAACGCTGAGGTTTTTCCCCTTCCAGATGGATTTTTTTTAATTAGGTAAAAGGGGCCATTTCTTGGTTCATTTCTTACCTTGGCTTAATCACCAAATGGGCATTGCCTCAGACAAAGGACTCAAAATACCCTAGCTTAAAAAGGCCTTGGTCTTCCACTGAATCTGGGGTCATCTCCAAGTTGTCCTTATCTATATCTTGCCACTGGACTCAGATTTCTCTGGAGGAGAAAGTGAGGTTGGTGACCTTGCACAGCCCTGCCTCACTGAAATCCAATTCATTTGCAAGTCATAGCATGACCTTCCTGATGTCTTGGTGCTCTTTAAGAACTAAGGCAAAAAACAAATTTCTAAAAGAAGCATATGTTTGCTTTTTTCTTTTAAATCAAGACAAGAACTGTGGAGCTTTTAATTTTTCCCTCATTTCATCTCTTTCAAGTTGGAAAACCTTTGAATATAGGCCTGCAAACAAACTCCATATATACTCTATGGGAAATGGCCAAAAGTTAAAACATTGACTTTAACTATCTCTAGAAATGCGTAGCTGATGCAAAGAAGTTACTGGGGAAAAAGAGGTTAAAAAAAAAGCCATTAACCTCCATGGACATTAAGAACTTGATTTTTTGTTTTGTTTTGTTTTTTTTGCCATGTAGAAAGGCATGGCAGACAGCAACATTCCTTTAGAGTATGAACTCATTAGTAAAATGTTACAGAAAATAACAGATGATTATAATCAGTATCAACTCACACACATACACACACAAAAAGAAATACAATTGAGAAAATGAGGCTGGGTAGGGCTTGTCATTATAAAAAATAAACAGGATTATCATTAGAACTTGTGTTAAGCAAAATCAGGAGAACAAATCTGTGCAAAATGCAACAGATCTGCTAGTATTTATATCATCAGTAATGATGCTAGGTAGAAACACATTTGAACCTTATCACTTCTATACCCAATACATTTTGTAAAGAAGAAATTTCTACTTCCTGAGGATGACACTACTCTAAAAGTATCACTATATAATTTAAATACTTTCTCAAAGAAGTGAAGATTCCAAAGCAATTGAAGAGGTCCAAAATAACCAAGACACCAGGATCTTTAAACATCTATTGGCCTATTTATCTCATATCCACAAACATTTCTTTCCTTCTCTTCCTTCCCTCCCATTCTTCCTCCTTCTTTCTTTCCTTCCTTCCTTGCCTTCCTCCCTCTTTCCTTCTTTCCTCCCTCTTTCCTTCCTTCCTCCCTCTTCCCTTCCTTCCTCCCTCTTTCCTTCCTTCCATCCTTCCTTCTCTCTTTCCCTTTCCTTCCTTTCCGTTTCTATCCCTTTCTTTTTCTTTCTCTCTCCCTTTTTTTCCTGTCACAGATCTCCTTATCTTGCTACTGGACAGGTAGGGTCCATTCGTGGACCTGATTCCACTACTGATCAGCATAGGATATATGATTTCTTTTATATCCAACCTAGATTCTGTCACCTCTCCTTAGGCAGCCTGGTGCCCTTTCTCTCCTGAGGGCTTTTCATATTGACGAAAGATAGCCCTACTGGAACTCAGATTTTTCAAGTTGAAGTAGTGTATCAGCCTCAACCCCTCTGGTAGCACAGACCATAGGCATGTACTTCTATGCCTGCCCATTAAATCTTTCTGAGAATTTTTAGTTGTCTTTTTTCCCCCCCAGTGGGTAGAAAATGAGGGAGGGAGAAAAAATGCTTGAGAATTTTAAAAATAATGTTTTTAATCTTTCTGAGAATCAGCAGAATATAACAATAAGACTGTCAAAAATGTCTTTCTCTTTTAGAATGATTCAACATTCATACAACTGATCAAGATATATAGTTAATATAAAAATCCAACTACAATAATAGTCGGTTGATTTTTAAAAAGGCATTTGATTGAGTGGGACAAAATGCAATTTAAACAACTTTCCTCAAAAAAGTCCTTCAAAATTCAAGGAATCTATGCAAGAAGCAACCACAGAGAAACATTTTTTTTTTTCAGTGATACAGAATATTAAGCAAACTGAAACAGGGAGATGGATGTACACATAGCAGAACTGTTGAATGATACAGAAGAGGTTCTGTAGATAAATTAAGCAAGAAATGGATGCAGTATTTTTCGTATTTATCCCCCTCCCTTAAATAAACTGTCCCCACCCTAGTTCAAGCTCTCATCAAAATGAGATGTTTTCTGCAATTTATAATCTCAGAAACTGTCCTGGAAGTGTTATGAGGTAAGTTGACTTGTTAGAGGTCACATAGACAGTAAATGTCAGAGGAAGCCTTTAAATCCATGTGTTCCTCAATTAAAGGAGAGCTCTCTATGCACTCCACTACTCTGTCTCTCAGACTCTTCCTAGATTAATGTAAACATTTCTAAGTGATATAATAAGTAACAGACAGAAAGGAGGCCCTTGTGTAAAAAGGATTTTATGTGGAAGAGACAAGATTCATGTCTCAAAGAAGCTCAATATGAGAAATCAAAAAGGGAGTGAATCAAGATGGATTACACAGATCTCTTTTGGCCATTTTCCTGCTTATTAGCACTGCCAGAGGAAATGCATAAGTTGCTTAAGATGAAGCTTAGATTTATTAATTTCAGGGTTTTTTTCGCAAGTCTCACATCAGCACACTGAAATGTTTGCATACATCTCTGCATGGCTTGGAGCAATAAACAAAGAAAGAGAGAAATGACCAAATAAATGAATGAATAAAGTGTCCTTTCAGTCTGCTACTTATTTTTGTATTGTAAAAAAATTGCTATATTTTCTATTTTGTTGTATATTTTTATAAATGTTTCCCACAAATGTTGATTTATGACACAGTAAAATGGTCCCAAGCAATTTTTAGGAGCACAGTCTATCTGCATTGTGGTTTACATGGTGTACATGGGTATGCCATGAAGTTTCGTTTATAAATCATGACTAAATCTTGGGGTTTTTACATTCAACTCTCAGAGTTATTATCAATCAGGGTCATGGACATGTGATCCTGATATGAGACAGTGATTTGACCTCTAACTGAAGACCATGCAAATATGGCAAGTCTCTACTGGATCTCATCCTGGCTCAGTCATTGACAGGCTGAGCTTTGAGCAAACTGTCACCACTACCCCTCTCTACTGTTCCTACCTGCCTTCACAGCTCTCCACTTATGCAGCTTTCATTTAACACCACCACAAATTACATTATTTCAGAGGAGGGAGAAATTCCATCCAAGTGCCTCAAGTAGAAGCCTTGCTGAACCACCAGAAGCCTGATGGAAGATTAGAGCTAGCCACTGGGTCCACTCTGCTTCTGGGGACCAGATAGAAGGGGTAGGGTGAGCAGGTAAGTAGCTTCCAAAGAGAGCTAGGCAGGGAGAACCATCTACTACAGGAAAACCCTTCCCAACCCCTCTTAATTCTACTGCCTCCTCTCACTTAAGTATTTCCTATTTTTCCTACACATACCTTGTCAATATATGTTTGCTTGTTGTCTTCCCCATTAGATTGTAATCTCCTAGGAGGTCAGGACTGTCATTGGCCTCTTTTTGTATTCTTAGCATAGTGCTTGGCACTTAAGAGGTACTTAATAAAAGTTTACTGACTGACTAACCTTCAGATTGGGGGTGGGTAGAACTCCAGGCAACAAGATTCAATTCAATTATATATATATAATCAATTAAGTTCCTACTACATGCCAGGCACTATGCCAGGGACTAGGGGCATAAGACAGTCCATGCCCTCAGGAAGCTTACTAAATATTTTACTAGGGTACCAAAAGGCATGTAAATTAGAAACACTCATTCTAAGTATCTGTGTATCTATACACATATATACATATAATACACAGTGTGTATATATTCACATACACATGTATATATACATAACATACAATGTACAATACATATATAATATTTATATCTATAATGTACATAAACTCATATATAGTGTGTACATAGATAATGCCTCAATATACATGTACAGATACATACATTATGTGTACATACAAAACATATACACATATGACATGAATACACACATGTGAAATATGGTGTACACATTTACAACTATGCATTTATGCATGCTCTGTGTTAACAGCATGTGTGTGTAACATGTACAATACATATGTTGTAGTATGTGTGTGTGTGTTTACATAACTTAAATGTATATGTGTACATTCACCTATATCCATCCATCTATCTATCTAATTTATCTCCTTGGATAAATGATAGGACAATATAAGCCAGTGGGTCAGGGAGATGGATCAGATGATAGAATGCAAAGCATTTATTCAAGACTTTACTTACATTTGGAAAATTCTAGAAAAGCTTATCATCTCCATGCTTGAAAAATGCAAATATTAGTTCAGGGACTAGTTTAACATATTGAAGAAAACATGTTCCAAGTCACAACTATGCAATTCTTGCCAATGTACATATGAAAAGAAACAAAGTCAACCTAACTGACCACACAAAGCCACAGAAATGAGGAAGTACTGTTCCTTTCATTCATATCAATCATTCTGGACTTTTTGGCTATGTCCTAGAGGGACAAATTCATACCTTTTTAAAAATACTTGCAAATATGGAATAGTTTAAATATCCATAGAATCAGTTAAGAAAAAAATGATTTACATATTTCCCATCATTTAAAAAAGTAATCACTGGATCTCAAAAAAAGGAAAGAACCTGATAGAAGATTTATTTCTATCTATACATGAACAGGAATCTTCTCACTAAGCAATCTCTGACAAGTGGTTATGGGGTCTCTGTTGAATAATTTCACTTTATAATGACTTTCACATTTAGTAAATTTCTCCTTTCTTGAAGCTTAATTCTACCTTTCTTCAGTTTACCCTATATTTGCCAATGTGATACCCACAGCAGTCACTATGAATATGCATGCATATTTCCAGGTTGATTCACAAAATATAAATAAATCACTTCCTTAAAGGCAAAACCAAAATATTTAATCAGATACCAGAAAGCCAATTCAACCATGGTAAGGAAGTAGTTTATATAAATCACCCATCCTGGAAGCACCAATATCCCCAAGCCTTTTCCCTTAAGGCTCTTGGACAAACAAGCCACCCTAGGCAAAAATTCCTCCTTCTCCCACTCATGCTATCTGCTTTGCCTCCGTTCTGCTTCACTCTCTTACAGTTCTGCCTCACTTTCTCTTCCTGCCCCAACCTTCTTGTTCCACCCATTTGGTAAGCTCCTCCCACCATGGGCTCCATATGACTCAGCTGTGGGCTGGGCCAGAGGTTAAAGCAGGTCACATGGGCCTATTAAGGGGAAGGGAAGATGTTCAAATTCCCTGAACATAACACCCCATTAGCCCCTTTATGCCATTTGGGACCAAGAAAAGTAAGTCTAACACTCCATCCACTACACCACACCAAGATCTCTAAGGAACCTCTTTCAGTGGTCTTTACCTTCATTCCTTATTTTTAGCTTGCAATTATCTTTCTGTGACCATTTATCTTTCTCTCCAAATCTAAGCTATAGATTACAGCTATAAATAGCGACATTAATAATAATAGCAATGGCCACATCTCCATGAGCTCCATCACAGTGTCTTCTGTAGTTTTCTTCCTATAAAAGGTTGTGATACTTTTTTAGAGCTTAGAACCTCATACTGGGGAAAAGAAAAGATTTTTAGCATGAGTTGAAGTCTACAAAGATCCAAAAGCAATTGGAGGGGAAAAAAATGATCCATGTCTTATCTCAACATTAACTAACATTTGAAAAAAATGAATTAAAAGAACCAGCTTGCTTTGAGATTATGAAAATTTGATTCTCTTATTGCATCAATAATATTTGTGAAAGTTTCTTTTTCTTTTCTTTTTATGGCAAGACCTATAATTTCATGAATCTAAGAAACATTATAGTGTAGGTAATCTTTATCACTCCTTTGTCACTTACTGTCTTAGAGAGTTGTCTGACACACTGAAAAGTCAAGTCACTTGCCCAGGGTCAAATAGGGTGGAAAGAGATTTCCCTGGTTTCAAATATGGATCTGCATAAATTATGCCACATTGCTTCTCAAAAATATTAATGATATAAAGAACATATGTTACAATCACATAAACATTAATAATATCAATAAAATTGATATCATTTGATTATATTGATATATAATAACAATAAAATTGTTAAATATCAAATACATGTTAAAATTAAACATATACATGTATAATTCATAGCAATTATATTTTCCTACCAGTCATATATTATCAATGTTATATTTTACATCATATTCATGTATATTAATTATAATACAATTTTTTCCATAAAGTATATCAATGAAATAATGTAAATTACTGAAGTAAAATTGAAGTAAAATTCAAAGCCATACTTTGGCCAAAAGCACCTGTCCAATTCTATCTCTTCCTAACCAAAGCTTAAATATTTAAATACTACTTACGTACTTTCCTCTTTACCTTTGCCAACGCATTTAAATAAAATCAACATCTCTTGATTTATGTACCTATCATGTATAAAAAAAAAAAATCATCACCAAATCAGGAGCAGTTTACCTGTCAGATCTATTGAGAGAGGAAAGCATTTATAGGCAAACAAGTAATAAAGGACATTGTGAAATGAAAAATGGATAATTTTGGTTATGTCAAACTAAATAGTTTTGCACAAACAAAACCAATGCAATCAAGATTAGATGGAAATCAGAAAGTTGAGAAACAATTTTTACAACCAGTAACTCTGATAAATTCCTCATTTCTCAAATATATAGGGAATTGAGCTAATTTTAAAAGAAAAAGTCATTCCCCAATTGATAAATAGTTAAAGGCTATGAACATATGTTTTCAGCTTTCAGATGAACAAATTATAGTTATCTATAATCATATGGAAACAACACTCTAAATCATTATTGATTAGAGAAATGCAAATTAAAACAACTCTGAGGTATCAACTCATACCTATCAAATTGGCTAATATGACAGAAAAAGAAAATGATAAATATTGGAGAAGTGGGAAAATTGGAACACTAATGCATTGTTGGCTGAACTGTGAACTGATGCAACCATTCTGGAGAACAATTTGAAACTATGTCCAGAGGATTATAAAACTGTGCATACCTTTTGATCCAGCAATACCACTACTAAGTCTGTATCCCAAAGAGGTCATTCAAAAGGAAAAAGGACCGACTCACTTGTACAAAAATATTAATAGCAGCTCTATTTTGTAGTAACAAAGAATTGTAAATTGAGGGGATGTCCATTAATTGGGGAATGGATGAATAGGTTGTGGTGTGTGAATGTAATGGAATATTATTGTGTTTTAAGAAATAAGCAGGCAGATTTCAGAAAAACCTGGAATTACTCATGTGAACTGATGCTGAGAGAAGTGAGCAGAACCCAGAGAACATTGTACTCAGTAGCAGCAACATTGTGCGGTGATTAACGACGATAGACTTAGCTCTTCTTGGGAATACAATGATCCCAGACAATTCCAAGGATTCAAGATGGAAAACTCTAACAACATCCAGTGAAAGAACTATTTATTTTGAGGGTTTTTTCTGTCTTGTTAATTTTTTTCCCTTTTATTTTGATTCTTCTTTCACAAGATGAGTAATGTTAAAATATCTTCCACATAATTGTACATATATAATCTATATCATATTGCTAGATGTCTTCCGGAAGTTGGAAGAAAGAGAGAAAGGAAAGGAGAAAAATTTGGAATTCGGAACTTTAAAAAATGAATGTTGAAAACTATCTTTACACGGAACTGGAAAAAATAAAATACTAATATGATTTTTAAAAAATCATACTAAGTATTCTTTGCCATCTTATAATGGCAAGCAAAGAAGACTTGTTTCAGATACTTGAGTATTTATTTAGCACCTTGTTTCAGTTCAAGTTTATTTTATGCCTTGCCCATGATTATATCAAGTCTTTGTTAAGAAAGAGAACTTGTGAACCCCAGAAATTGTGAACCCCTATTGCTGATGCAACAGGAAGGGGAGGAGCTAATGACCATATATAAGGAGAAGCCCAATCTGGGACAGAGCAGAATTGAGAAGAGAGCACTTGTGGTGGCAGAATTGAGAAGGGGAACTTTGTGCTGGCCAGGCACTCTGTCTGTTCTGTGTTGATTTTTGTTTGTGATACTTTGTACAGAAGCCCTGGGACCTTACTGGAAGCTCTGAAAGAGGATTTTCTTATTGTCTGTTTACAGGAGTCCTTGAGGAGGGTTTCGGAGGTCCCGGGACCGTACTGAGATTTGTGTTGAGTTGTCAAACTCTGTATGTGGGTCTGTGTTGATTTCACAGGTGGATAGTGAATTGATGATGGTTCCAGCAATGTGTATGAATGTTGTTTTTGCTCTGTTAAGCTTTGCCTTCCCAGGAACAGAAACTGTTGAGGACCTGAGGTGGACTGGACACTGTGAGTTTCAATATGGAATGGTAACTGGAAGAGGAACTGGGCAAGGAGCTTGATGAGGAGCTGACAGCTGCCTATCTTTGAATCTAGGGGGCATTTGTGTAGATTCAGGCAGGATCTGAGACCATGGAAGAGGAATCATAGAATCTGAGAGCCAGTCTTGAGTCAAGATGAAAAGACCTCTTCTTGGGTATTTAATGCTGACTGAGAAGATCATGATTTACTGTGACCTAGGGGTAGAGAACTTTGATCTTTGTACTTTGTATGCCTTAAGGAGGCTTGTTCCTTAAGGATGACTGAGTTAAGGACTTACAGAATTATTGCACTTTGTGTCCCTTAAGGAGGCTTGCTGAATGATATCTTTTGCTTAAAACTATGTGGCCAATTTGGTGAAAACTATGTGACCACTTTAGTGATAACTTGTTATAACATTGTGCATGCTCTACTTTGGTTTCTGTGAATGTTTTGCTTTAAATTACTGCTGAATAGAGAGTTCATTATACTATGTGATCAGAACCTTAAAGCTGTTCACAGCAGCAGTCCTCTGGAAAGCTGCTTATGCTTGGCTTTACAATATTTCACACTAATGCATGATTGAACTTCCCAAAATAGCTCTGATGATAATACATCCTTTCTTAAAAATCTTCATTGGCTCTCTTCTAACCTGGCAGTCAATATCACATCTGTGCTTAGATATATTACATTTGGGCCACAACACCCAACATTAGGTGGTATTCTCCAAATATGTCCCTGAACTTTTGCTTTCATACCTTGCTCACCGTGTTTCTTCAGACTAAAAGTACACGCCCCACACACACTCATATATATTTTTTTCTCCCCATACATGGTTTATAACTATACTTTAAGGACTAGTTCAAATACTACCTCTTCTGTTAAGTCTTAACCTGGAAGTAATCTCATCCCATTCTGAACTTTAGAGCTAAACTTAAATACTGTGAGAGTTTAAAGGCATAGCCCCTTCTAATTCTTTTATTTTACATTTAAGAAAATGAGGCCTAGAAAAGTTAAGTGATTTAATCAAAGTTTCATAGCAAGACAAAGGCATACAATGGAAGGAGACAAACATGAAGTGCCTCCCATATCCTAGATACTGTGCTAAGCATTAATAGATATTACTTCATTTGGTCCATTGGTCCTCATAACAACTCCATGATATAGGCTATAATTATCCCCATTTTACAGCAGAGGACACTGTATCAGCAATGCCATATTCACAATGCCTATAGAGATTACAA
>NW_027186473.1:38680118-38683330 GCF_028583685.1 Petaurus breviceps papuanus
GCACGTCCATGGGGCGTGGGAGATCTTTAAATCCCATAACCCTTACAGACACTGAAGCAAATAGAATCATGGCTCAGTGTTATATCATCTCACTGCCTTTGTGTAGAACTCAGGTCTCTGAGTCCCAGTGGAGTTCTTCTTCTGCAATATACTGATTCTCTTCTTTTATTAAATTTTCACATTATATCTTATAATTTAATTATTTACTATACATTGTACTATAGCTACTTATTTACTTGTATATGTCTTATTTCTGCTACTAATCACTAAACTGGGGGCAGCTCTCTGGTGCAATACATAGAATGCTGGGCTTGGAGTCAGGAAGACTCATCTTCCTGAGTTCAAATCTGACCTCTGATACTTACCAGCTGTGTGACTCTGGACAATTCACTAAACCCTCTTTGACTCAGTTTCCTCATCTGTAAAATAAGTTGGAGGAGGAAATGGCAAACCACTCTGGTATCTCTGCCAAGAAAACCCCAAACAGAGTTATAAAAAGGTAGAAATGACTTGAAATCAGTGAACAACAGCAAAAAAAAAAATCACTAAACTCCAGAAGGGGAGAAATTTCATATTTTTAGCTTATCCCTTCCCTAGTGTCTAGCACAATACTTAAGAATCAGTAATTATCCCAAAATATGTTTTGACTGGATGGATGGATGAATGCATATTAAACACTGATTTGGTGCTGGTTTCAGGTAGAGTTACGTAGAAGAATGCTAGTATTGACATCATCAAAACCTAGGTCCCATCTGTGTTACTAAGTGGCTATGTGATTTTGGACAATTCACTTCATTTCTCTGAGTTTCATTTTCCTTATCTGCAAAATGGGCTTATCAATTATTATAATAGCTTCCCTAGAGAAGGATTGTGAGGCTTAAAATAGATAACATATGTAAAATGTGTCATAAATAATAAAACACTATATATCTATGTCTATTATTATTATTAAACAAAAAAATCATCACTTATTTGACTTATTAACCTATCATCTCTAGTACTTACCACGTCTAACCCCCCTTCCCACTCCCTATCTCCCCCAACCCAAAGTCCTACTTTTTATACTATTTAGTGCTGTTAGTATTCTCTAACTGGTAGTAGTGGGAGTGTGTGTGTGTGTGTGTGTGTGTGTGTGTGTGTGCACATGAGCGTGAGCGCGTGTGCCAATGTAACCAGAAGTTTCAGAAAACTGGGGTCCTGTCATCTTTAAACCACTAGGATGTGGAGCACATTGTTGATCTTAGATAAGTGCTTGTACAAGGAATGGAGGAAGGTGTTTCCCATATTATACAAAAGTAACAGTAAACATACATACACATATCTCCCCAAAGTTTTCACTTCAGGTCATAGATTGAGCAGATCCATGGAGACAGTGAGTGAAACAGTAACAGCAGAAAATAAAAAGAAAAAAAAAAGATGCCATACATTCAAAAATATTCCTGGGTCCACATTATATACTTCCTAGCAGAATTTCTTGTTGAGAGAATGCAGAATAGTTTAAAATGAATGAACAGCTCACTGAGCAGGCAAATGAGAATGATTAACAAAATATATTTTCCTGCAGGAAAAGATAAATATATACGGTAAATTATATGTGTGTTTTGTACATACTTTGGTGGGAAAGATGTTTTGGATTGCTGATTTTTATCATATTTTAAAGTTCTGACTAGAATGAAAAATCCCAAATCTGCCACCCCAAAATGCTTTCATCACTATCCCTCCCCATCTCAAATGCTAACCATTGTTACTCCCTTAATCATTCTAAGTCCCTTCTATTATTTTCTGGTTCTATCTATAGAGATACTACAATTCTTGACTTTGGATAACTGAGAAACACTTCCCCAAATTTAGAGTTGTTTTCTTCCCATCCCCAACCCCTAAAGGAGGAGTCATAACTAGTTTGACCCAGAACATCACCTTACAGTACTTTCCATTCTGCAATAGCACAGAAACAACTAAGGTTTTCAACTGATTAGTAGAGATTAGTTAGAATGGGAAATACTTATATAAGACTTTCTTCCCCTTGATTTTCAGAGAAACTCTACCCCAGACCAAATGGACCCCAAATTCTTGTTCCTCATTACCTAGCATTGGCCTCAGTATATCCTGGGATCTGTGCCACCTCTCCCAACCCTATCTCTTGATCAAATGGGTTCCATGCAAGGTTCAAAGCCTGTTAGTTACAACTCTGAGTATGAGAAATAGGAAACAGAATGTCTGGGAGGAAGTTTGGCCCCCTTGGAAAATTGTGACATTGGTAAAATTCCAATAGCTAGGAATAAAACTTACTTCCTCAGTAATGGATTGTATTCTAACCCTTATTTTACTGTAAACCATAATGTGATCTCATCTGTATATAAATGCAGATAATAAGAGTGCTGATGTTGATAGAATAACATAGGGACAGACTCATTAATTCAGTTAACAAAAATAAGTTGAATACTTTAAGGAGAATATGTCCATGTTTTTAAAGAGCCATACATCTGGTGGAAAAGGAAAGGATAAAATGGGTACAAAATTAAGTTTAGGATAAATCACAAAGGAAAAGTGAGGTGTCAACAAAGTGTAGTAAGGTTTTTGAGGGAGGATCAGTCACAGCTTGGTAGGAAGGGGAAATAAGTAACAGAAGAAATTGAAAAAAAGAATTTTATAGAAGAGATGGAATAAAAAGTTGTCCCTAAGGAATAGGTAGGATTTTGGAAGGTGAAGATGAAGAATTAAGCTAATTAGCAAAGGCCAGAAAACAGAATGGGGGAAGGATGAAGACTGATTTAATGAAAAGTTGAAGTATACATAGGAAGGATTAAAGCTGTAAGAACATGCTGGATTCAGAGTATGATGGACTTTGGTCATCAAAGTAATGAGTTTCAACTTTATTCATTAAACAATGCAGATACGTTAAAGATTTCTGAGCAGGAGAATCAGATGATCAGAACTGTGCTTTAGGTACCCTGTTGTTGATTGTCCTTCATTCTTGAAGAGGATCATGACATCAGGAAGGTGATGCCATGGCTTGCAAGTGAATTGAATTTAAGTGAGGCAAGCCTGTGCAAAGTCACCAGCCTCACTCTGTCCTCCAGAGCAATGTGGGTATAAAGTCAAGACATAGATCAGAAAGACTGGAGATGGACCCGGATATAATAGGCAACCTTGGCAGCTTTCTTTCTTTCTTTCTTTCTTTCTTTCTTTCTTTCTTTCTTTCTTTCTTTCTT
>NW_027186473.1:38683430-38728209 GCF_028583685.1 Petaurus breviceps papuanus
TTCCTTCCTTCTTCCCTTCCTCCCTTCCTCCCTCCCTCCCTCCTTCCCTCCCTTCCTCCTTCCCTCCCTCCCTTCCTTCCTTCCTTCCTTCCTTTCCTTCTTTTCCTTCCTTTCCTTCTTTTTAAAGCAATTGGGATTAAGTAACTTGCTCAAGGTTATACAGCCAGATGTTTCTGGGTGGGTGCTAAGTGTCTGAGCCTGGATTCAATCCCAGGTCATCCCGAATCCGGGGCCGGTGCTCTTATTCGCTGTGCTACCTGGCTGCCCAACCTTGGTGTTTTTAAATAAAGTTCTTTCCCAGGTCTCAGTTTGTGTGAGATAATCTTTAAGGGCACCACTTTAGAAATAGAGCGCGTGCGTGCATGTGTGTATGTGTGTGTGTGTGTGTGTGTGTGTGTGTGTGTGTGTGTGTAAGAGAGAGAGAGAGAAAGACAAAGAGAGAGACAGAGATTGAAAGAGAGGAGGAAAACGGAGTTAGAGACAGAAAATTTTGAAAACAGTAGTCAAGTGAGAGACAACTAGAACCTCAAAAAGGGTAATAATAGTACAAATGGAAATGCAGGTAGGTTTACCATAAACAATAGAATGATAGAAAGGGAGCTAGGGATCACCATGAAGTTTCAAGCCTTGTAACTGGAAGATTATTGATTCCATTAACAGATATAGGAAAATGCATAGGAAGATTTGGGGAAACAGAAATGTAGAAGATGATCAATTGAATGTTTTGGAAATATTTAAAGACTGGTGCTCATTCTGTGATAGTTGGAACATCCAAAGGTAATATCCAGAAGTTAGCTGGGAATGTTCACTGGGACATAGGAGCAAGGCTGGGCCTGGCATTATAGATTTGAGAATCATCATAGAAAAATGATAAGTTGAAATCTTGGTAATAGATGGGAGACCTGAGGAAAGAGCTGAAAGAGAGAAGGGAAGAATATTCAGAGTAGAAACTTGGAAAAGACCCAAATCATTATTTTGGGGGTGGGGGAGGGAAGGAATGAAGAACAAATAACAATCATACTGCAGGGTCATGGGAGTCAAGTGAGCAGATGTTAGTCAGTGGCATCACTTGTTATAGCCACTTTGAAGAGTATGATGTCAGAGATAATAATTAAATTTTTCTATCAGAAAGATATCATTGATGACATCTGAGAGAAGATTTTCAAAAAGAGTTGGGGACAGAAGCTGTGTTGAAAGAACAAATTATAATAGTAATCACACCAATAACATAGTTTTGAAGTTTTTTTACAGTGTTAAATGCACATTAAAATTAATTACTTAATTTGGTCCTTAAAATTATCCTTAAATTAGGCAGAGTGGATACTTTTTCAGTTCTATAGATGTGGAATTTAAGGCTAAGAGACATTTTTGTCTTTTCCCAAGGACACACAAAAGTGGAAAAACACACACAAGGGAAACAAAACTAAAACTGGAACCTGTCTTTTTTTTTTTTTTTTTTGCTTTTTAGAGGACAATTGGAGTTAAGTAACTTGCCCAAGGTCACATGGCTATTTTTTTGTGTAAGTGTCTGAGGTCAGATCCTAACTCAGGTCCTCCTGGCTCCAGGGCGGGAGCTCTACTCACTGCACCACCTAGCCACCCCAAACTTATGTATTTTCACTTCTAATCCAGCTACTTTTCTCAAGTCTGGAAGTGGAAGGAGTGAGTGTAGACTGTTCCCATGAGAAATTTGAAGGTGAAAGAAAGAAGAGACCTTCAGTAGAAATAGCGATAGCTCATGAGGGGAACAGGATTGAAAAGGTGACTATTGTTTCAATAATATGTCAACTATTAAATATCAACTATGCTGAATTCTAAGGAGATAAAATGATTTTCAGCAGCATTTGAAACTCTGAAAACTTGTTTTAAATACCAGGGCAATAATTATGATTAGGGTTTATAATTGAAGGAGGTAGAGTTTGTATAATAATTTTTCAAGTGGAAGAGAGAAGATGGGAGAAACAAGAACATGAAAAATATCAAGGATTTATGGGCCTTGTCTTTGGCCATGTCCCAAGGGGAGGGTAGAAGTGGGGGAGAGGCTGGACTGTAAGAAAATGTAAAAGTTTTGGAGGGTAATTTAGTCTTTTGGGTTATAGATCCCCTCAATAGGAGACAAGGTGACTGAGTTGCTCTATGAAGGAGCCAAGAAGAAATGACCTGAAAGTTGGATGACTTGGAAGGTGACAGCTTCAATCTGAAACCCAAAGTGATATAAGGACCAAGTTTGCAAAGGCTTTGCCTTCAAAGCTTTTGCTAAAAGACACTGGTCTCAGACTTGAATTGGGGGGGGGGGGGCAAGGAATATTTAGACCTGTACCACTCTTCCATGGAATTAAAAAAAATCTTTTTTGTAAAAAGCATGAACATTTTCCTAAGCAGTATCAAGCTTGGCTGTCTGACAACCTATTTCACTGTATTTAAATTTCACTATATCAGAGGTTTCCTCACTATAGTAAAGGAGTTTTACTTTTTTAATTGGCTAAGTTTATATAGTATAGACAACTTGAAATGAAGAAGGGTTGTAAGTGACCTCTGACTGCCAGAGTCTCTAGACTGTAACATAGTCATAGAAAAGGAGGAAAGGGTAAGAAAGTATTTTCAAAGCTAGCTCTTGTCATTGACTTTGTGATACAGTGATCACTGACAAAACCTTTTGTATATTATGCTTCTAAGATCTCAGGCAATTCCCAACATAGCCTGGTTTCCACACACCCCATGGAAGATCACAGACACCCAGAAAAAGCCACTGATGAACACAGCCACACTGCTCTCCCTTACCATTTCACCACTGAAAAACAGCTGCACAGATGACAAGTTCTGAAAAAAAACACCAGTTAATAGATTTCTCTTTGCAGTTCACAAATTCCTCTATTTACTGCCTAAAAACTCCTTTAAAATGGAAGAGATAATGATATCATCCTCAGAGTTTTCCCCAAAGCTACTATTTTGTCATCCCCATGAGCTTACCTGATCAAGTTTTCTTGGTCAATTAATACTCAATACCAAGAATGGGGGTTTTAGAGGAGAAAAATCAGATCTTTTTGGTAACGGTGGGAAGTGACTGTGGAGACGGATTCTTTTGTTTGATTATTAACTTCACCTGCAGATGATCTGCCTTGAGACCCAGCTGTGGGCTCTTTGGGCAAGGGATATGTAAGGACTACTTTATGTATACAATATTGGGCTCCCTAAATGCCAGGGAACCACCTTGTGGGCTTTTTTTTTTAACCTCACTGTGGATGGTTTTATCTGGTAGCATCACCACTACATGTTTTAACAAAGTTACTACTTATTACAATCCTTAAGCTCTGAGTCAAAGGCTGTGGAACCCTTTTCTGGCACATGAGACCACAGAAGCTATATAGTTCAACCCCTAGTTAAATAAGAACATTCTCTACAACATACCTATCACCTTTGCTTGAAATTCTTCAGTAAAAATGAGAGCAGTGCTACCTCTCATTGTATTTTTTGCATAGTGCTAATGATAATAACTAATGTTTACATAACACTTATTATGTGCCAAATACTATGCTAACTGCTTTACAAATATCTTATTAGATTCCCACCACAACCTTGGAATATTATCTTCATTTTACGGATGAGGAAACTGAGGCAAACAAAAGTAATATTATTTGTACAAGGTCACACAGCTAATAAGCAGCAGAGTCTAGAATTGAACACAGGACTTCCGAACGCTAGGCCAGTACCCTATCCACTACTTCACCTAACTGCCTAATTATTTAGGATGTTTTTCCTTACTTGAACTAAAATTGCCTCTCCCTAACTCCTACCCATTTCCCCACCCTGCCAATCCTGCCCTCTGAGGACAACCAAAGTGAGTCTTTCCCTCCTTCTATGTAAGAGGCCTTCAAATGCCTGAGATAGCTATTATGCTTCTCCTTAGTCTTCTGACTTAAAAACAAACAAAAACAACTCCTCTTCTTTTAACCCAAAGATTTTGAACTTGGGGTATGTGGATAAATTTTTTAGGTTCCATGAACTTAGATTGGGAAAAACATTTTTATTTTCACTAACTGAAAATCTTTATTTCTTTCAATTATGTATATAAGTAACATTGTGCAAAATGATACACGGTCTTCATGACAAAGGCATCTGTGAGATAATAACAAATAAAGAAGCTCTGCTTCAACTAATCTTATGTGGACATGGTCTTGAGGTCCATCCTCACCTTGATTGACTTGCTCTGTCTATTCATGCTCTGGCCATATAACGTCCTTTCTAACATGTGGTATCCAAAGGACTGCAGAGGTAGAATAATGGCAATAATCATAGTCTCATCAGTTACAATGAATAATAATGAACTAAAATAGTGGTGGCAAAATCAAATGAGAAAATTCGTTGAAATGTTTTATTAACAAGTATTATTATTGGGCACATATTTCCATTTTGCACTTGGAATATACTGAAGAAAAAAATGATCTGCTTTTCATAGATTCAAATATGACTCCACTTATACTGAAAATAAAAGCAGGTAATTTCAGGAAATATTTCAAATTTGACACTGAGGCAACATAGATATATATCCATAATCTTATACAAAATTCCCAAATCATCTAATATCTTTAGTCTTTGTTGACATCAAGTCATAATGAAGCCATCCATTCAGGGGAAAAAAATGAAGAATGCCAATTGTCAAGACTGTGATATGCAGTTAGTTGGACACTCTACAGAAATTCTCCATTGGTGTATTTACATCAATAACATGGATAATGATTTGGACCCAGAATTGAATTGGAGAAGCAGAGTGGGCTGTCTAACCTTTGGGAAATTGCAAGTGACCCCAGACTTCACTCGGAAACAAAGGTTCATCTTTTTTTAGTATTTCTTCAGTGTTATAGATAGCTGCAAAACCTGGAACAGTTCAGTCTTTGAAGAACTGAAAATTAATATTTCCTAGAGAGCAATGGAAAGTTATATGGTGGGAGTGAGTAGGCTGCAACCTATTCAAACAGGGAATTATGAAAGAGTAAAGGACATCACCGAAGAAATGTTTGAGCAAAAATGAAGACTCATCTTGTGGCACCCCTGCACCTCTATTCTTTCATCCCTCCCTTCAGTTTGAGTTGTGATCCTATGTATTATGATGGTCCACTCATGTGTTCTATCAGTATCTTCCAGATATCAAGAGAATAAGCAAAGATGGTCCCCAGAATGTGGAGGGGACATCTTTGGTTATTTTATGGGACCTATGACAATTAAAAGTTGTAGAGGATCCTCAGGCACTGATAAGACTGCAATCTTCAAGACTGGGATTAACAACTGCAGCAGTGGGAATAGACAGCATCAGGTGAATGCAGATATAGCTATCTGAGTATGGTATCTCAAAGGCATATTTGGTATTTTAAGAGAAATGAAGCAACTTTGGTTAAACTAGGATAAGGCCAAGAAAGACAGTAAAGGGTGAGAAAACTTTATAAACTCAAAAATAATCATTCCCTTGAATGGAAAAATTTATCAAAGAAGTTAAAGGACATTTTCTCATTGAGCCTCATGCATTTAAAATATGTGCTGTTCAAAGCCACACAGAAAATCATGCTCTAGTCCATGGCTTTGATGTTCTTTTCTGTCAGCTGGGGATGGAAATGAGAGCTACTCCTCGAAGAAAGAAGGGTTTTGTATCCTTAACCTAATGGCATCACTCCAGCCAATTCGAGCAAAGAAAACTATGTGTCCATTACTTTTTCCCTCCTTGTTATTCTGAAGAAAATTAAAAAGCAGAGAGAAGATATTTGTTCCAAAACCACACTAGAGGGGAGTAATGAATTTCAGAAGAAAAGAGCAACTCACATAAAACCCACATGGAAGTTGTTTCTCAGGGGAATACAAACTCCAGTTTCCATTCTCTTAGGGTTTGAGTAATTAGTCTAACGAGATGGATAGCTGTGTTTGGAGGAGCTTATTGGAACCAAACATTTTTTGAAGTTTCTTTGTCAGTGGTGATAAGTGTAAAAGTTCATGTGTGTGTTTTCCCCTCCAATTTTTAATGAGAAATTCAAATTTCTTCTCATCTCCATAATGTTGTGAGATAACTGGCACATAGATGAGGCAACAGGACAAAATAGAAATGGGTACTAATCAAAGAAAAGGCAAATGACGTTAGTAAGACAAATAAAACAAACAAACAGCAAAAACAAATCAGCTAGTTATTGCCTTTCTGTTTTAGTTTACACCCATTTCTATTGCATAATGCTCAAGGAAAATAGTCAAAATGCTCAAGTCATCTGTATTATAATATGGAAAATAGAAGGATAATTTGGTGGATGGACTCTATTAGCTTATGCATCTGTCTCTTTTTCTATTTTTGTCTCTTCCTCTGTCCCTATCTCTTGGTCTCTGTGTCTTGCTGCACCTCTCTATAACTCACTTTCTTCATCTGTATAATGTGTGGATTTGAATAAATGATCTCTGAGATCCCATGTAGTTCTTATTTCTGTAATCTTCAATGAATGGAAAGCCTCAAGGCATTTACAAGAAACTATTCTAATGACCAGTAGGTGACATAGTGCAAAGACCCTTGGATTAGAAATTGGAGCTGTAGGGGTTGGAGTTAAAGGACATAGGTTCTGCTTCTGACATTTTTCTACCTGTGTGACCTTAGGTAAGTCATTAAACCTTTCTTGGCCTCAGTTACCTAAACTATAAAAATGAAGGGGTTAGACTACAATTCAATTTATTAAACATTTATCAAGCACCTACTATGTGCTAGTCACTGTATTAAGTGCTGGGGAGACAAATAAAAAAGAAAGCTAGTTTTTGCTGATAATCAAGGAGCTTTAATTCGAATGAGGGAAAGCAACACATAAAAAGGAAGCTGAAAAAGGGTGCCCAGCACAGGGGCATGATATTCCTTTAAGTCCAAACCAAGCAAAGCTGCTGAAGGAAAATGAAGTTACCTGGAAAATCCAGAGCCCTCTATAAAGGAAGGCTTTGGGAAGACTTTATGTTACTCCGCCCCAGCCTTCCAATCGGGGGAGTGGAGAAGGTACTGAGTACTAAAACTTTGTTAATCTTCATAGTGATGAGATTATATATCATCAGCTTACCTTGGGGGAGGCAGGATGTTCTGTGGAATCCAAACCAAATGTTCAGAACTGCTGATTGAGAATGGAGTGACATGATAATTGAACTTCCATTCTATATGTAAATCTATGCTCAATTGACCTTGATTTCAAACTCAACTACTTCATGTAATAGTTTTGTGACCTTGGAGCAATTAATTCATTTCCCTAGGCCTCAGCTTCCTACCTCTAAACTGAGTATGTTAGCCTAGATAATCTAAATTATAGGGGGTTTTGTTTGACTGTCTAAAAGTTTGTAAGAATTGCATATGATAGGGCGGCCAGGTAGCACAGCGAGTAAGAGCACCGGCTCCAGTGTTGAGAAGACCTGGAGATCGAATCCCGGGCTCAGACACTTAGCACCCACCCAGAAACACCTGGCCGTGTAACCTTGAGCAAGTTACTTAACCCCAATTGCTTAGGGGCGGCCAGGTGGCTCAGCGAGTAAGAGCACTGACTCCAGTGTCGGGATGACCTGGATCAAATCCGGGTTCAGATACTCAGCACCACACCCAGAAATAACTGGCCGTGTAACCTTGAGCAAGTTACTTAACCCCAATTGCTTTAAAAAATGAAAAAAAAATAAAAATAAAAAAAAGAATTGCATATGACATATGCAGATTAGAACTTATACGGACCTTAATTGTGTGTGTGTGTGTTTGTGTGTTTGTGGGATAGAGAGAGAGAAAGAGATGTATATTTCCAGTGCTTTCCAAATCTCTGAAGAAAAAAAGAATATATAGAAATCTGCACAAAAAGACATACCTCATTCTTCTTATTATGTTTCTTTACCTTGCTTTTTTGCCTTTCTTCTCATTCATAGATTTTAAAAGAATGTATTAATATAAACTTGATGAAATACAAGAACCATGATCATTAGCAAATACAAAGAACAAAAAAGAGTATTATGTATGAAACTGTGAATCTCTATTATATATAACTTGTTTTCTTTAAAGAATGTAATATAAAATTACTACTTCCAACTAACTTGATTACTTATCTCCTTTTGAACTTCCTTCTCTTTCTTCCCTCATATATATTTTCAAAATGTTTATGATGTTTTTTCCTTCCTTCCTTCCTTCCTTCCTTCCTTCCTTCCTTCCTTCCTTCCTACTTTCTTTCCTTCCTTCCTTCCTTTCTATTTTCTTTCTTTCTTGAACTCTCCCTGTTACAAAAGTAAATTTAAAAAAATATGCCTCATAACAAATAATATACTCAAGCAAAACAAATCCACACATTGACTATATTATTTTTCATCTCTGAACCTCTGTCTAGAAGTAGGAAGCATGATTCATCATCCATTTCCTGAAAGCGGGACTGTTTATTGCCCTGGGACAAATTTTTAAGTCTTTCAAAGTTGTTTTCCGTTATAATATTTTAGTTACTTTATAAATTATTATTTGGGCTCCATTTATATCACTCTGCCTCAAGTTATACAAGTCTTCCTGTGTTTCTCTAAATCCTTCCCTTTAGTCATTATGATATGGTGCATACAGAGCTGACCTCAAAGACAGGAAGACCTAATTTCAAGTTGCATCTCTGACACTGCATAACCATGAAAAAAGATAATAATGACTCGGGAGCAATAGTAGCCTTAGTTTCCCATTTTATTCACAATGCTGGCAGATTGTGCATAGGATAATTCACTAAAACATTGTTCAATGAAGTAATTTTAAGTTATATAATCAGCTTGGACAATGAAGGACCCATAGAATGTTGCTAGACAGATGTGACTATGTTTTGTTTGTCAGGAATAGGCTGGACCAGTGGCCTCAGAAGTCCCTTCCACCTTGGTGTATGATTTTGTAATGCCTCACAGAAAATACAAGCACCCATGATATAATCCAACTCCTATTTTGAATATTCCACTCATAAATGCTTAAGAAGTCTGGGTACTAAAAAGTACAAAGAAAAGAGAAAAACACCAAGTCATGGTCATAAAACGATGACATATTTTTCCTTACTCACAGAAGACAAGAAAATTTTAAAGATTGATAACCCTCGACATGGTATAAATCACATTTTCTATCTATCTATCTCTAGACCTATCTATCTATATTGTTGTAGAAGAGGTATCATTCTTGACAAGCTGTTGCTCTTAGCAACAAGTCATCCCTGATATTTTCTTTGATTATAACTAAAGAGTAATATCCGCTCTTGCTACATGGGTATAAAGCATAATTTAAAGCTCATTAAAAGTGTGGCAGGTGTTCACCAAGAATGTGAGGGAAAAAGCATTTTCCATGGCTGAGCTGTCAATGCTCTAAATGCCTAATTTATTTTGTATAACCCTTTAGCAAATATTTCTGAATAGGTATCATTATAATAGGGATAGAGTAGGGTACTAGAAAGTAAGCACCAGCCACAAAGCAAGCTGAGTTAGACTTCTGACTTAAACAGGATGCCTCCTCTTTGAATATATTTCAACCCATTAACAAATGCAGTTTTTTCACATGTGCTAACCTACTTTTCTTCCTAAGAATTTGTAAGTGCTTTAATAATATCCTTTCAACATGGATCGTATAAGACCTCTGAAAGGCAGGTGGAGAAATTGAGAGCTAAGCTTCTTCTATACAACATAAACTCTGTGTGTTTTTTAAGTTCTTCAGTTATATGTTATTCATTCATTTATTCTTCAAGCATTGATTGGATTATGGCTGTAGTGAGAGAAACTTCCTTCACGTTTCAAGAACTCATGATTTAATCCATGTGGGACATCTGGGACTTGACAGAACAGAGGCCGTGTTTGCCTTAATGGGAAACTTCATGAGCTGAATATTACAAAAAGAAAAAGAAAAAATTGTCATTTGGGGATCAAATACCTAGCGATAGCCCTACCTGATTCTAATGTGACTGGTTCTTGGAAAATAGAAATCAAGGCCATGACATGGTCTATATTTAAAGCCTCTCCATCTTGGTATAAATTGCTAGAGCGTAGCCTCAACAATGCCTCTGAGAACTTGGGGTCACCCCCACACCACAGTGAGATGTCTAAGGGAAATTTTAGGTATGGGGAGATCATCTAAAAGAATAGGGCTCAATCTGTGGGCCACTGAGAGCTACAGAGTTAATGGGCCACAAAGAAATACATGAAGGCAGTTTAAAATGAAAACTTTAACTGTTTCAGACTTCCAATCTCTGCCATCACAAAAAGCACCAACCATCTCTTTAAATTACTCAATAACAAATAAACAAATATACCTTTCATTAATAATAAATAACATATCTCATACATGGAAACATTACTATATTTCAAAGATATACAGAGGGAAAAGGTTGTATATTTCAAATGTATGTAGAGAGAAAATGGTTCATATTGGCTAGAGAATAGGCCTCAAAGTCAAGGAGCCATGGGTTCAAGGTTGCCTTTCACATAATGTCTTCATACACTTACTAGCTGTGTGGCCCTTGGTAAGTCACTTATATAGCTCCCTGCCTCAGTTACCTCACTTATAATAGCACTTACTCCCCAGTTTTGTTGTGAAATTCATATGAGATTGCATTTATAAAGTATTTTGCAAATATTAGAGCACTATATCAAGGTTAGAGGAAACTAGGTGCACTGTGGATGGAGCACGGGGCTCAGAGTCAAGGAGATCTGAGTTCATATCCAGTCTTAGATTCTTACTAGCCGTGTGACCCTAGACAAATTCTTTAACCTCTGCTCATCTCGGTTTCCTCAGCTGTAAAAGGGGGTTGATAATAGCACCTGTATCCAAAGATTGTTGTGAGGATGAAAGAAGATAATATTTGTAAAGCACTTAGTACAGTGGCTCATCCATAGTAGGTGCTATTTAAATATAAAAAAATTAATATAAATATTATTAACATACTGCTTCCAAATGATATAAGCTCCATATATAGAACGTGTGACTAAAAGTATATGAAACACTGCCAAAATCCACTTTTTCTTGGGCCACAGGGGGAAAAAAATCCTACAAATGATTTAGAAATCATAATGTAATGATACTCCAAATTAAAATGTTATCACATTTACTTGAAAGAGAGACACAGACAAAGAAAAGAGAGACATTTCATTGCCTAGTATACAACAGGGAAACAATAGGTTTTGCTATTGCATTTTCACCAGTAAAAAAAAAAAACTTCAGTACCCTTATATTAATAATTTATTCTTGATATCACTTTAATTTTAAAATATATCCCTCCTCCTTTCTATGCCTAAGAGGCCATTACTTCTAAATATTTTTGAAATAATGTGTTAGGGGGGAAAAGTGCTTCAGAAAAACAAAACAGCCTATCTACCAAGTTTAACAATAGGTCCAATGATTCAGAACCATAGGCCCCAACTCTATAAATAATGAAGAGAGATTTATTTTCTTATTTCTTCTCCCAGAAGAAGCTTCTTTCAGACCATTATAATTATGTAAGGGTTATTTTTTATTTACATTGTTAGGACTATTACATTTATATTTAATTCTCTGAGTCAATGTCCCATTCTTAAATTTGAATTTTAGGCTTTTGTGAATGGGATTTTAATGTTTACTAGTAAAAATTAATTTATAGAGCAAAATAATCATCATGAACTTTTAAGGAAGAGAACTCTCTCTTGAAATATATATATACATACATATATATATATACATATATATATATATATCCTTTTCTACTATATAAGGATATCCATAAGCAAAATTCTGAAGTGAAAACTGTCATGACATCCCTGCCATTTTAATGACCATATGAGATCTTAATAGTGTGATTATGCATCACTTTTGATGGAAATTTGTTTCTCCATTTCTTCTCATCTTGTTCAATTCTTGTCCATGTGTTCTTGTAAATCATCGGAGCATATCTGCCCAATACTCTAGAAGATTTCCTCTTGTTCTTCAATTAGCCCAGGGGTACCAAATGTGCCATTCCTTCTAATTATATGCCTGACACACTTCCTTTACTAATTATCTATATTCTAAATGATATTTTAAACTAATTTTCAATAATGAAAGTCCTCATTGGTAAAATTTTGCAGCCAGTCTATGACTGTTATGGAACTTTCCATGGACTTCTGGGTTGACTATAATTTGAATAATTCTGTAATCATTTTGTCCCATGATTCTTAGTTATATACCATGATCAGGAAATTATTGTTGTGAAAGAGATGGACATTTACAGTGGTGGGCAATTTGTGATCTCTGAAAGCATGATACAATTTCTCAATTACAATTAAATCTAGTCTCTTCTATTCATCCATCTGTTAGCCTGGCTTATTGTACATAAGGAGCAATTACCCAAGATAGACAGATTGATGAAATAATTTAGTGGCTGCTCCATTGAAGTCATATACAGATTCCTCAATGTTCATAAAGATGGCTTTGGTTTTAAAAAATAGTGCCAGATTAAGCTTTTTCAAGTCCTTCCAAATTAAAATGGTTTTATGACTAGGCCAATGACAGACTGTGAATCTCTTGTTTGCAAAGCATTATGTCATGGTAGAAAAAGCATTATATTTGATGTTATAAGGTCTGTATTCAGATCCTAGCTCTTTTCCTCACTGGCTTTGTGATTATGGGCAAGTTCACTTTTTTGATCGTTAATGAACTTGACATAAAGCACTGGCATAGTACTACAAATGATAATCTGTGAATCTAACTTTGCCTCTTGGAAAAATTATTGAAAAGATACTGAAAATTTTAGAAAAGGAAAGAGTGGTCTCAAATAGGCTCCATTACTTTATCAAAAAGAAAGTTGATGTCAGACACATTTCCTTATTTCCTTTTGTGATGGTGTTACTAAACTTGTAGATCATAATGCTGTAGGTGTGTTTTTCTTAAATTTTAGTAGAACATCTGTTAAAATTTCTCATGCTGTTTTTTTTTGTTTTGTTTTGTTTTGTTTTGTTTTACTTTTTTGAGGGGCATTTGGGCCCAAGGTCACTGGCTAGTTTTTTGTGTTAAGTTTCTGAAAGCTGAATTTGAATTCAGGTCTTCCTAATTCCAGGGCCAGTGCTCTATTCACGGCACCACCTATCCACCCCCTCTCATGCTATTCTTATGGATAAAATGGAGAAATATGATCTAAACCAGAGCTTCTAGGGGCGGCTAGGTTGTACAGTGAGTAGAGTGCCTGCCCGGAGTCACAAGGACTCAAGTTTGGATCTGGCCTCAGACACTTAACATACACACACACATGCACACACACACACACACACACACAAATAGCCATGTGAACTTGGGCAAGTTACTTAAGCCCAATTGCCCTCCAAAAAGCAAAAAACAAAAAAAATAAACCAGAGTTTCTTAAACTGTGGGCCACGACCCCATTTGGGGGTCGTGACCCACAATTTAAGAAGCACTGAAGGGGTCATGAATGGAAGAAGTTTAAGAAGTCCTGGAAACAATAGTACAGGTAGATGGATTTGGACATACTCTCCTATATCTATGCAAAAAATAGTAGTTAATAGATGTCAACTTGGAAGGAAGTCTTTTACCTCAGAAACAACTATTTGACCCTGTGCTTTTTAACACTTTGAGTAGCATTTTGGAAAAAGATATAGATGATATTCTTGAAGAATATTGCAGATGATACAGAATGAGGAAAATAGTTATATAGTAAAGTTATAATCTAAACAGGCTTAAACATTTTTTAAAGCAATTGGGGTTAAGTAACTTGCTCAAGGTTACACAGCCAGGTGTTTCTGGGTGGATCCTAAGTGTCTGAGCCCGTATTCGATCCCCCAGGTCATCCCACCACTGGAGCTGGTGCTCTTACTCGCTGTGCTACCTGGCCGCCCCAGCAGGCTTAAACATTAAACCGAATCTAATAAGATGAAACAATAAGATGAAATGCAGTAAGTGCAAAATCTTACATGTGTTAAAAATGAACAACACAAATATAATATAGGAGGGTTTGACTAGATATTAATTCATTTGAAAAGAAAAGATGTTCTGCTGTTGCAAATTGTAACATGGTCTCAATTTAAATAAACAGCATGATATGGCAACCAAAAAATTAAATGCGATGTTAAGCTAGATAGAAAAACATAGTTATCATGAATAAGAAGACAACAGTACTTCTACAAACTTCTGTCACAGTCAGATTACATTTGGGGTATTGTGTTCAGTTCTGGACACAACATTGTAGTAAAGATTTTGATAAGATGAATAACATTCAAAGATCGTCATTCAAAATGCTAAAGGTCATTGAGATTAAACCACAGCAGAATTCCCTGAAGGAACTAGGAATGTTTAGCATGTAAGAGAAAAGACAAAGTTTTTGAAAGGGTTTTACTTGCAAAAGGGAATCATCTTATTTCTGCTTGGTCTTGGAAGACAGAATTAGGAGCAATGGGTTGAGATGAGAAATTGCAAATTTGGGTATGAAGTAATGAAAAACTTTGCAACAATTATCCCAAAGTACAAATGAAATGAAATACTGGTTTAAGACCTTCCATACTCAAGATCTTTACGAAAAGGTAGATTGGTTTGTCCTTCTTTGATCATGTTGAGGGATTTTTTTGGTTGTTTTTGTTGTTGGATTAGATGGTACAATCCAACTCCTAGCTTCTCAGATGACCTCTGAGTTTCTTTCTAACATTCTACCCTTTGGTTTACTGACCTAAAAGTACAGAGAACTAATCACCATAAGGCTGGTTATAAGATACATTGTTTTTTGTTTGTTTGTTTGTTTTCCTATGACAACTCTTACATTTCCCTTCCCCCCTCAATCTCCCTTAAATTCCCTCCCTCTCTTCCTCCCTCCCTCCCTCCCTTCCTTCCTTCCTTTCTTCCTTCCTTCCTTTCTTTTCTTTTTCTAGTCTGCCATATCCCATTTCTACTCTGGAAAATCTAGGTTCCTTCTATCCATTCCCCTTTCTTCCCTTTTAAAACTCATCCAAACTTGCTTGAGAGATAAAATCTTTGCTCCTTGATAAACAGTTTCATGCATGAATGAATAAGAAAGGTATATACTTTGGGAGCTAGAAGAGTAGATTCTAAAACAGCAAAAACGCAAAGTATCATACCAGTTGGGCTTATTGTGCATGCATGTATGTGTGTGTGCACGTGCACATCTATGAAGATTTGCATTTTTAGTGTACATTCCAATAGAATGTAAGCTATTTGAAGGTAGAGGTTATTTCATTCTCTTTGTATCCTCAGGGCCGGCCACATAGTTGGTTCTTTAGTGAATACTTCCTAGTTGATGGATTGATGACAGACATTTTAATAATTCAGTTCTGTCCTCTGATTCTGTGATTTTATTGATATGTTATTCTCCTCTTATTTAGATAAAACCTTTTCCAAATCTTAGTAAATTATAACATGAATTGTTAGAATTTTTAAAAATATCATACTCTGATAGAAATATTCTGGCAATACACTTCTCCAAATTAAGTGGGTTATCAGTATGACAGACATGTAATCTTTCCATGGAACCATTACATCTCCAAAGGACCTCCCATGGTGCATGCTCAGTTGTCATTTCTATTAGGAAAGATTTCAACAACAGATAGTGATATCCATATAAGGTTGAAGCATAAAAAGAGGACTTAAGGAAAAAAAATAAGCATCTTAGATTTAGAACCTAAAGGTACCTGAGAAATGTTTTAGACAAACCACTTCATTTTACAGATGAGACATCTAAAAAACTAAGAAGTAAAATTACTTGTCCAAGGTCATACAAATGGTAAGTGACATCCAGAACTCAAACTCAGGTCAGATGATGTGAAAGTTCAATCTTCCAACTTTGTAGCACTCTACTTATATAAACTGTCATTACAGAGAGGATAAAATTTACACATTTAGAGATTAAGTTACTTTCACACAAGGTTTACATGGATAACCCAACCAAGATTTGGACATCGGTAGTCTAAATCCAAATCATGGCCTCTTCCACTGTACCACATATTTCTATGACTTACTCCATGTTGAAAGAGTAATAATATAGATGGAAGTAAAAAAAAGTGAATAAAGAAGGGTTAAATAATATGATAGAATCACATATGAAGATAGGTGCTTTTCTACACTAATAAATGTACTAATTAAGGTTGGCATTACTTCAGGCTGAGCTTGTTTTCAAAGGCATAGGGATAATACCTCTACTTGAAATATATATATATATATTTCATTCCTACTGCTGATAATGATATCAATTCCATTTCCAAGCTGACAAAATCATTCTTTTATTTGGTCTTTTTTGGAGGGGGGAAGGCAGGGCAATTAGGATTAAGTGACTTGCCCAAGGTCACACAGCTGGTAAGTGTTAAGTGTCTGAGGCCACATTTGAACTCAGGTCCTCCTGAGTCCAGGACCAGAGCTCTATTCACTGCACTACCTAGCTGCCTCAAAAATCATTCTTTTAAAAACAAATAAGAAGATGGTGGAGAAAAAGAGTTGACAGAGAAAAGGCAGGAAGTTGCCTGAACTCTCCCCAGTTTTCCTTGGAAACAATATTAAATCGTCTTTAAATGGATTCTGGCACAACATAATACAAAAAGATGGAGTGAAACAATTTTCCAGCTTAAGATAACTTAGAAGGAGCTCAGGAAGGGTCTGTTTCACTTGCGTAGAAGGAGATTGCAGCCCAGCACAGAAAGTGTCCAGGCAAGATAGTGGGAGGTTGGGGCAGCTAAGTGGCGCAGTGAGTAAGAGCGTTGGCCCTGGAGTCAGGAGGACCCGGGATCAGTTCCGGCCTCAGATACTTAACACCCACACAAAATAACTGGCCATGTAACTTTGGGCAGGTTAACCCCAGTTGGTTAAAAAAAAAAAAAGATAGTGGGAGGCTCTTAGCCACACCACATACCAGCAACCAAAACCAAGTAGTTCTAGTGCAGCAGGTCAGCTGTGAGGTCTCTAGCACCAGTGGAGAAGGCAAATTTCCAGCCCCAGAACTCAATCAATAAGAGGTGCCACTAGACCAGGTCACCCCAGTACAATAGGCAAACCACTAATACCTGAGGCCTTGAAACAGAAAGCTAGTGGCTAGATCCATGGTCCACAGTCAAATAAACTTGGGACAGTGCCCTCTGTGTCCGAGGAACAGATTTCACATTCTAAAACTATGAAATAGGGTAAAAATGAGCAAGAAACAGAAAAGAGCCTTGACAATAGAAAGTTACTATGGAGACAGGGAAGACCAAAACACAAACTCAGAAGAAGACAACAATGTCAAAATGCCTATATGAAAAACCTCAAAAGAAATTATGAATTGGTCTTAACCCAAAGAGCTGCCTTAGAAGAGCTCAAAAAAGTTTTTAAAATCAAATAAGAGAGGTAGAAAAAAATATTGGGGAAAGAAATGAGAGGTATGCAAGAGAGAGTCAACAGGTTGGAAAAGGAAGGACAGAAATTAATTGAAAAAAAAAACATTCCTAAAAATATATATAATTGAGCAAATTGGGGGAAAAAATTCCATTGAAGAAAGCAACTGCTTTAAAAGCTGAATTGGCCAAATGGAAAAGGAGTTGAACAACTAAATAAAGACATTTCAGCCCACAAATGCCAAAGACAGCACAGAAGATGAGTGGGAAAATTCTGTCCACATGTGTGAGAGAGGACAGTGGTCTGGTTTCAGTTACAGGGTGGTAAAGGAGGTAGTGGTAGTAGCAGCAGCAATAGCAGCAGTGGCTGCTTCTGGAGCTCTGAGTCCACAGGTGGTGAGGGGATCAAGTGACTGATCAGAACCAGATTGCAGGGATCTCTTTGCTGGCACTAAGGCAGGATTCTCTTTCTTTGTTCTGCTTGGATCTGGGTCACAGTCCTGGGTGGCAGTCCCGGCATGAGAGGCACTGGTGTGGTAAAGCTCATGGTGCAGTGGGAAAGGAATCTTCTTCACAGTTCCAAGGCAAAAAATAGTAATTGTGGTCACTCACAGAGCAGAGCACAGTTCAGGAAAGGAGTTAATACCTCTGCTTTGATCATATCACCTTGGAAAAACTGAAAATTTACAGGTGACTAGAAGTATCTCTGAAAACTGCACAAAACCCCTGAAGCTTGGGACAGTACACCACCCCCCATGCTGGAAGCAGAGTCTTACCTTGACAAAGAACTCAAAAGAAAAGTAATTGGATAGAAAAATGAACAAAGAGCAGGAAAAAACAGACTATAAAATCTTACTTTCTTGGTGACAAGGAAGATCAAAACACACAATGAAAAGAAGACAACAAAGTCAAAGCTCCTACATCCAAAGCTTCCAAGAAAAATATGAATTGGTAGCAAGCCATGGAAGAGCTCAAATAGGATTTTGAAAATCAAGTAAGAGAAGTACAGAAAAATTAGGAAGAGAAATTAAAGTGATGCAAGAAAATCATGAAAAAAAAATGAGTCAACAGCTTACTAAAGGAGACTCCCACAAAAATACTGAAGATAGTAACACCTTAAAAAATAGACTAACATAAATGCTAAAAGAGGTCCAAAAAGCCACTAAGGAGGAGAATGTTTTAAAAAACAGAATTGGCCAAATGGAAAAGGAGGTCCAAAAGCTCACTGGAGAAAGTAATTCCTTAAAAACTGAAATGGAGCAAATGGAAGCTAATGACTTGATAAGAAATAAAGAAATTATAAAACAGAACAAAAAGAATGAAAAAAAATAGAAAACAAAGTGAAAAATTTCATTGGAAAAACCACTGAACTGGAAAACAGAACCAGGAGAGATCATTTAAAAATTAATGGACTATCTGAAAGCAATGAAGAAAAAAAAAAGAGCCTAGATATCATCTTTCAAGGAACTATTAAGGAAAATTGCCCTGATATTCTAGAATCAAAGGGTAAAATAGAAATGGAAAGAATCCACTAATTGCCTCTTGGAAGAGATCCCAAAAGGAAAACTGTAGCCAAATTCCAGAGTTCCCAGGTGTAATGGCAAGCAAAGTAGTACTTTGCTTCTTGTTTCAGTTATTATAATGGCAAGTAAAATAGTACTTAAGTTCTTTATTTCAGCTATTCAAGTGTCTTTGAACCCTACCTGTGATTATAACAAGTCTTTGTTGGAAACAGTATATATTGTGTTGCCCTTAAAAGGCCTAAGGGTATTTGGAGACCTTTCCTGCCCTTAATAGGCCTAACATCATCACTTGGAGCCCTTAGTGGGAGGAACTTGCCAAAAGAGCTGAACAGGAAGGGCACAACAGGAAAGATGGAACATGAAGGAGCAGAGCAGACAAAAACTCATGCATGAGCTGGAACCAAGTAGAACTGAGATTAAGACTGCTCTATTGGTCAGACAAAAACCTTGTCTATTGTTTTTAGACAGAATTTCTTAAAAAAGACTTTTGGAAGAGAACTTTACTGATGATCCAGAAGCCCTGAGAGAGGACTTTACTGCTGTTTACAGAGATCCAAAAGAGGACTTTTACAGCTATTTACAAAAGTCCTGAAAGTGGGCTTTACTGCCATTTACAGAATTCCTGAAAGACGGCTTGGCTACTGTTTACAGAAGTCCTGGGACTTTACTGCTGATTTTTGTTTGATTTCTCGGACAGAAGTTTTGTCTGTTGATTTGTGCTGTTTTGTCAGACAGAAAGTGAATTGAGATGATGGTGCCAGCAATGTGTGTGAACATTGTTGTAACTCCGCTAAGCTTAATTTGTGTAAATATTATTGTGGCTCTGTTAAGCTTTGTCTTCCCAGAAACAGAAACTGAGAAGGGCTTGGAGTGGACGAGTCACTGGGAGCTGTGATCAGAGAGCTGCTTATCTGTGAATCCAAGCAGCAGTTGGGAGAATCCAGGCAAGAACTGGGAGCATGGAAGAAGAGCCATGGAGTTTGGAAGCCTGCCTTGAGTTAAGATGAAAGGACCTTTATTTGAGTACTCAGTGCTGACTGATGAGATCGAAACTTAATTGTGACCTTGGGGTGGGTGGCCTTTGTACTTTCCACTAGCTCTTTATGATGATTGACTTAAGGATCATTCCTTAAGGATGATTAGCTTAAGGATGATTGGAAGCTAGCTTCTAATTGAAGATGAAAGGAGACTTCACATGGGTGCTCAATACTAATTGATGAGATTGTGATTTACTGAATGATATATTTTGTTTAAGACTATTACACCTTAGTAATAAGCTGTTGCATTATATTTTTTGCGAATGTTTTGCTTTAGTTTATTGATGAATAAATAGAGTTCATTATATTATGCCATCAAAACCTTAAAGTTATCATAGCAGAAGTCCTCAGGAGAGCAGCTTGTGATTAGTTTTACACCAGGTCAAGGAGAAAATAATGGAAGCAGCCAAAAAGAAACAATTCAAGTATTGTGGAAATACAATCACAATAATATAACATCTGGCAGCTTCTACATTAAGGGATCAAAGGGCTGGTGATATGATATTCTAGAGGTCAGAGGAGCTAGGATTAAAACCAAGAATCACCTATCCAGCAAAACTCAGCATAATACTTTGGGGGGGGGGAGGATATTCAATGAAATAGAGGACTTTCAAGCATTCTTGATGAAAAGACCAAAGCTGAATAGAAAATTTGACATTCAGATACAAGAATTAAGAGAAGTATGAAAAGGTAAAGAAGAAAGAGAAGCCATAAGGGACTTATTAAACTTGAAATGGTTAACTTGCTACATAGAAAGATGATATTTGTAATTCAGGAGACCTTTCTCAGTATTAGGGAAGGTTTCCAAACTCCCTTAGGCCTATTAAGTGCGACACAATACATACTGTTTTCAACAAAGACTTGATGGAATCACAGGAAGGGCTCAAAGGCCCTTGGATAGATGAAATAAGGAGCAAAGTACTACTTTGCTTGCCATTACACCTGGGAACTCTAGAATTTGGCTACAATATTCCTAGTAGGGTAGGGTAATCCACACACACACATGTGCATATATGTGTGTATACTTATATACAAGTGTACATATATATACATATATACACACGTATAGGCACATATACCCACATATAGATAGAGATAATTATAAATACATAAATGATATCGATATAAAGATTATATATATATTTAGAGATAAATATAGATATATAAATAAATATATTTGCAAATATATAGATACAGATATAGACAGAGGGCACAGGGTGAGTTGAATATGAAGGGAAGATATCTAAAAAATAAAATTAAAGTATGAGAGGGAAATATATTTGGAGGAGAAAGGGAGAGATAGAATGGGGTAAATTATCTCACATAAAAGAAGCAAGAAAAAAAAACTGCTACAATGGAGAAGAAGAGGGGCCAGGTGAGAGGGAATGAGTGAACCTTACTCTTGTCAGATTTGGCTTAAAGAGGGAATAACATACACACTCAATTGGGTTATCTTACCCTGCAAGAAAGTAGGGGGAAAGGAATAAGAGGGAGGATGACAGAGGGGAGGGCAGATTTAGGGAAGGTAGTAGTCAGAAGCAAACACTTTTGATGAAGCACTGGGTCAAAGAGGAGAGTAGAATAAAAAGGGGGCAGGATAGGATGTACGTAAATATAGTTAGTCTTTTACAACATGACTATTATGGAAGTGTTTTTGCATAACTACACATGTAAAACCTATGTCGAATTGCTTGCCTTCTCAATGAGAGTGGATGGGGATGGAAGAGAGGGGAGAATTTTGAATTCAAAGTTTTAAAAACAAATGTTAAAATTGTTTTTACATGCAACTGAACAATAAGATGTACAGGTAATGGAGTATAGAAATCTATCTTTCCCTACAAGAAAGTGAGAGGGTGGGAGATTGGGGGGATGACAGAAGGGAGGGAAGACTGGGGAATGGGGTAATCAGAATGCTTGCCATCTTGGGTGGGGAGGGAGGGGAGAGATGGACAGAAAGTTCAGAACTCAAAATCTTGGGAAATCAATGCTGAAGACTAAAATAAATTAATTAATCATAAGAAAAGTAAAAAAAAACCCTATTGAACTAGTAAATAAGAGTAAGCTATTTTATATGAAAAACATGAATAAAATAGATAAACTTTTGGTTAATTTGACTAAAAAAGAAAGAAAAAAAAAACAAATTACCAGTATCAACAATGAAAAGGATGAATTTATCACCAATGAAGAAGAAACTAAAGCAATAACTAGGAGCTGTTTTGCAACACTGTAGGCCTATAATCTGACAATCTAAATAAAATGGATGAATATTTGTAAAAATATAAATTACCCAGATTAACAGAAGAATAAAAAATAAATAAATAACCCCCTTTCAGAAAAAAAGAAATTGAACAGGCCATCAATGAACTCCCTAAGAAAATATCTCCAAGGCTAGATGTATTTCCAAGAGAATTCTACCAAATTCTTAAATAATAATCAATTCCAATACTATATAAACTATTGGTAAAAACAGGTGGTCTTACCAAATTCTTTTTATGATGCAAATATGGTGCTAATACCTATATCCAGAATAACCAAAACAGAAAAAGAAAAGTATAATTTCCCTAATGAATATTGATGCAAAAATTTTAAATAAAACATTATCAGAGAGATTATAGCAATGTGTCACCACTGTAAACAATATTAGCAACATTGTGTGATGATCAACAATGAATGACACAGCTGTTTTCAGCAACACAGTTATCCAAAACAAGTACAAAGACCCTTGAAGGAAAATGCTTTCCATATCTAGTTAAAGAACTGATGCAGTATGAAGCAGATCAAAGCATACTACTTTCACTTTGTTTTTTCTTGTGGTTTTTCCCTTTTGTTCTGATTCTTTTTTCACAACATGACTAATTGGAAATATATTTAATATGATTGTACTTGTAAAAAACAATAACACAATTTTGTTCAGTTCAATACACATCAAACTACTAAATGCAAAATATTAAGCTATGGACTAGAAATTAAAAAAAACAAATTCCTTCTCCAACCAAGCTCATATTGATGGGCATAGAAAGCATGTACACACATAAATTTACATAACTACACACATACATACACATATATACATAGATGTATACATGTATACATATGGGCATATACATACACACTAAATGCACAAAATAATTTCTAGAGGTTAAATTCTAACTGGGCAAATCAGAAAATAGTTCTGGTAGTTAATGTTATATGAGCTGTACTTTGAAGAGATATAGGGCATGTTTCAAGAGGATGTAAAGAGGAGAGTTTGGGGGGGGGCAAGATGGCGGAGTAAAAGCATGGGCTTTCTTGAGCTCTCCCAAACACCCCTCCAACTACCCGTAAAAAAATGACCCTTAAACAAATTCTAGAGTAGCAGAACCAACAAAATGACAGAGAGAAACAAATTTCTATCCCAAGACAACCTAGAAGGTTGACAGGAAAGGTTTGTTGAACTGTGCTGGGAGAGGAGCACAAACCAACACTAGCCTTGCTGACACAAACTAGGCCTCCAAGCAAACCTGGAACAGGCCTCAGGCACTCAATCACTGGCAGCTGTGGTGGTTTACATACTTCTCAACTCATAAACACCAAAGATATCTTAGAAGACCAGGAGAAAAGGTCTGTCAGACATGGGTGAGAGAGAAGCATGGTCCAACCCAAATCCCAGCAGCAGAATCAGTGATGGAAAGGGAATCTTCCTCATAGTTCCAAAGCAGAAATGAGTGCTTGTGGTCACTAAGGAACACAGCCCAGGAGAGGAGTAAACACCTCTCTTTTGATTATACCACCTTGGAAGAACTGAAAATTTACAGGTCCCAAGAAGTATTTCTGAAAACAACTGCACAAAACCCTTGAAGCTTGGGACGGTACACCCTGCATACTGGAAGCAGAGCCCTTACCTTACAGAAAAGTTAAACAGTCACTTAATCAGCTGAGAAAATGACCAAAAATAATCAAAACCAAATGGGAAAAAAAAAAACCTTAGACCCTAAAATCTTACTTTGGTGACAAAGAAGACCAAAACATTTAACAAAAAGAAGACAACAAAGTCAAAGCTCCTAATTCAAAGCCTCCAAGAAAAATATGAATTGGTCACAGATCATGGAAGAAGTCAAAAAGGATTTTGAAAATCAAGTAGGAGAAATAGAGGAAATGTTGAGAAGATAAATGAAAGTGACACAAGAAAATCATGAAAAATGAGTTGAGAGCTTGCTAAAGAATACCCCCCAAAAAATACTGAAGAGAGTAACACCTTAAAAATAGACTAACCTAAATGGCAAAAGCCACTGAGGAGAAGAATGTCTTAAAAAAAAAAAGACAGAACTGGCCAAATGGAAAAGGAGGTCCAAAAGCTCACTGAAGAAAATAATTCCTTAAAAATTAGAATGGAGCAAATGGAAGTTAATAACTGTATGAGAAATCAAGAAATTATAAAACAGAATCAAAAGAATGGAAAAATAGAAAACAATGTAAAATATCTTTGTTAAAACAAATGACCTAGAAAAGGGATCCAGGAGAAATAATTTTAAAATTACTGGACTACCTGAAAGCCATGATTTAAAAAAAAAAGGAGCCTGGTTATCATTTTAAAAGAAATTATCAAGAAAAATGCCCTGGAACCAGAGGGTAAAGTAGAAATTGAGGAAATCCACTGATCAACTCCTAAAAGAGATTCCCAAAAGAAAAACTCCAAGGGATATTATAGAGCTTACATTATATATAAATTCTAGACCTCCCAGGTCAAGGAGAAAATATTGCAAACAACCAGTAAGAAACAACTCAAATGGAAACACAATTAGGATAGCACAAGATTTAGCAGCTCCTATATTAAGGGATCAGAGGGTTTGGAATATGATATTCCAGAGGTCAAAGGAGCTAGGATTAAAACCAAGAGACACTTATCCAGTAATATTGGATATTCACTGTAATAGAAGACTTTCAAGTATTCTTGATGAAAAGATCAAAACTGAATAGAAAATTTGACTTTCAAATACAAAACTCAACAGAAGCATTAAAAAGTAAACAGGAAAGACAAATCACAAGGGCCTTATTAAAGTTGAACTATTTACATTCCTATGTGCAAAGATGATATTTGTAACTCATGAGACCTTACTATTAGTGTATTTCGAGGGAAAATATATGTGTGTATACACACATGTATATATATGTGTGTGTATGTATGTGCATGTGTGTGCATATATGTGTGTATGTATATACATGATATATATTTATATATAGACAGAGAGTACAGGGCCAGTTAAAGATGAAAGGTTGATACCTAAGAAATAATATTAAAGGGTGAGAGAGGAATATACTGGGAGAGGGAGACAGGGAGAGGTAGAATGGGGCAAATTATCTCACTTAAAATTGGCAAATAAAGCTTTCACGGTTGAAGGGAAAGTGGGGTAGGTGAGAGGGAATAAGTGAACCTTACTCTTGTTGGATTTGACTTATACAGGGAATAACATACACACTCAATTAGGTATGGAAATCTATGATAGAAGGATTGGAGATAGATTGGAGGAGGGGGTAATCTGAAGCAAAGGGATGGGGACAGGGTCAAAAGAGAGAACAGAATAAATGGGTGGCAATGTAGGATGGAGGGAAATATAGTTAGTCTTTTACAGCACAATTATTCTCGAAATGTTTTGCTTGACTACACTCGTATAAACTATATGGAATTGCTTGCCTTCTCAAAAAGGATGAGTAGAGAGGGAGGAAGGGAGAGAATATGGAACTCAAAGTTTTAAAAATTAATGTTAAAAAATTTTTTTAGATGCAAGTGGGAAATAAAGGCAATGGTATACAGAAATCTGTCTTTCCCTGCAAGACAATAGTAGGGAAGGGGATAAGAAAAGGGTGGGGGGGGGGTTAAAGAAAGGGGGGCAGTTTAGGGGAAGGGGTAATCAGAATGCACGCCATCTTCAAAAAGGATGAGGGAAGAGAAGAGGAGAAAATCTAGAACTCAAAATCCTGTGTTAGTGAATGTTGAAAACTAAAAATAAATTAATTAATTAAAAAAGAGGGGAGTGCATTTCAAATATAGGTAACCACCTGGGCAGAGGTACAGAAGTAGTAAGTGGAATGTAGCAAGTGTGAATAGGTAGTAGGCTAGTCTGAGTGGAATAGAGAGTAAGCAAATAGTTATATAAAATAAGTTTAGTCATAGAGTCAGATAGGGGGTGGGAGGTGAAGCCAGAAGACTTTGTATTTTTTTCATGGAGACAAAACACAGTCATTGAAGACTGACATTGATGAGGGTGATATGCTCAGATGTCTTCTCTTACAAATATTAGACAGCTGTATGGAGGGTAGATTGATGAGAGGAGAGATTAGCTGCAAATAAACCAAGGTTATTGCAATAATATGGAGGAGGAATTATGAGGGTCTAAATTAGATAGAAGTTGTTAGAGTAGTGCTCAGGGGATTAAGCTGAGATATGCTATTGAGATAATGTCTATAAGATCTGATAACTGTTTGATATGTGGACTGAGGAAAATCAAAGTCATAGATGACTAAGGTTTAGATGCTGGGTGGCTGGAAGGATGATAGTGCCATCAACTAAATGTAGGGGTTCTGTGTGTGTGTGAGTGTGTGTGTGTTTGTGTGTGTTTTGAACTATTCTGGCAGTCTGGTGAAGACAATGGACCCCTTCTTATAGTAATGTATGTGTGTTTAAAATAATTCAAATAATTCTAAATTTTTGTTAGAAGTAAGTGAAAATAAAGATTAGGTTTTCCCTAACAAGTTCATGGATCCCCAAAATTTTTCCATGGAATCTATGGATCCTTGTTTAAGAACCCCTGAACTAAAGGATGAGTATGTTTTGAACATATTGAGATTGCGATGTTAAGAGAAAACCTTGATTGGAATTACCAGCATGAGGGACTAGAGTTCAGGAGAAAGATTATGTCTGGAGAAGGAGATTTGGAAGTCATTTGCATAGAAGTAATACATGAACCCAAGGAAGATGATGAGAACACCAAAGAAGAATATATAGAGGAAGAAGGGAAAAAGGGCCACAGAAGATTGTTAGGTGATATCCACACTTGATAGGAGAAAGATGAAGATCCAGGAGAAGAGAATGAAAAGGGACAGGTAGAATGAGAACCAAGAGACAGCAGTGTCACAGAAGCTACAGACGGTGGACAATGGTTTCAAAAGTCACAAAGGAATCAAGTATTGGTGTCTGATAGCAGTCCATTGGATTTAGCATTTCAGAGATTGTTAGTAAATTAAGAACAGTTTCAGTGGAAGACTATGGTAGACTGTATTACAGACTATAAGGCATTGAAAAGTGACTCAAATGTGAGGAAATGGAAGTCATGACTGATTTTTATTAAAGAATATGCTTTGAAAAGGAGAAGATATGTAAAACTTTTTTTGGTGGTGGAGAGGAAAGAAAAAGGGTTTTAGAACAGAGATTTCTATAGAATAGGGAACTCTTAATGAGGAAATTCCCTATACCATGGCAGATCTTAGTAATTTGCTTAGAGTACTGAAGAGGTTAAATGACTTGTCCACAGTTACATATATTTGTCAGACTACTAGAACCTAGGCCTACCTGACTCTACAATCCTACCTATTCTGCCATTACTGTTTCTCATAGCATTATACCTAAAAGCAAGTTGATTTTTTGCATCCTAGTTATGTCTCAATAACCTCCTTACATATACTCTTGACATATTAAAAAAAAAATCCAACTGAATTAGTGGCTATATCTGATAGAAGAGGCAACATTCCATACTAGTACTTAAACATATCACTATGAAGGAAAGAAGGGACATTTGTTTCATCAGTAATCTTCTGAAATCAAGACTGAATCTTGAATTTCACATAAATTTGAAAGATTTTATTGTCATTTATGTTTACATTTTTGTAGTTATTATTTATTTGGTTTTCCTTGTTCTGCTAAGTTAACTCTGCATCCATTCATTTAAGTCTTCACATATTTCCTTGAATATCTGATATATAATACCAAAACATACTATTCCATTATTTTCATTTACCACATTTTTTTCTGTCATTCCTCAATTGATGAGCTCTTCACCTGTTTCCGTTTTTTTTTTTTTTTCTATTACAAAAAGGGCAGCTATGAATATTTGGGACAAAAGCTTTAATTTACAGCTAAAAATGAGGCTCACAATTCAAATACTACTAGGAGGGTTTGTGTTGGGTTGAATTTATACTGAAGTATAAAAGACTGTTATCCCTCCTATCCTGAGAGTAGTTTAAGGGGAATGGTGACTCAGAGAAAATGACATGGCACTTAATACTTGAAGAGGAAAAGTGGAGATTGCCCAGACTGAGGGCAAGGAAGAAATATACACTGAGGAGCACTTGGAAGACAGAATTTACACATTTAGAAATCTTGCCTGGGCATGGCCTTGGTGCTAATTTATTCAGTAACTTACAAATGATGTAAGCAAACACTTTTTCTGTCTCATGGGCTGGATAAAGGTCCTGTTTTGTTTCAAGAACTCATCTGTGTCTTCCTTTGTCGAAAGTCTCATCAGTGTCTTGCTTTAAGACCTTTGGGGTTTATTTATTCTGTTTTTCACTTTCCTTTCCTCTTCTGTAAAATAGGGATAGCCACATTTGGAAAACCCTTTGAGATCTGCAGATGAAAGTACTATGTAGCTGCTAAATATTATTATCTTCTTTCAGTATATGCTTACATCTTATAGCTTCATCCAACAATGTGATTTCTGCACAACACAATTCTCTGGGGCTTAAAGGGGAAAATAATGAGCAAGAGGCGCCCCAAGGAGTGGCTTCCATACAGACAGCTTTCTTTATCATTTTCAATTTGAATGCTGGACACACCAGGACAAAAAGAAAACTCCCAGGAAAGTCTCTCCCTCCACAGGTTTATAATGAAATATTTGCTTCCTCAGAATCTGTGAAAATTGTGTCCTATTTTCTGGTGAAATTGGCTATGATTTTATGTCGTTTTTCTTTTTTTTTATCTGAAGATACTCATTCAAATTTTTTTCTCAAAATATGTCTGACTTCAGTACATCCCTAGTTTGCTGGATGCTATCAGTTTTTTTTTTTTCTCCCCAAGTGGTTTCAAAAACACATTTCAAAACGGCAAAGAAATTTTTAACTGCTTAAATGATCCTGGTTCTGATGAAACCCTGCTTTGCTAGTTCCGGCTGAATGCAGTGATGAGGCAAGTAAATGCATAATTATTTTATTTTATTTTTTACTACTTAGCCATCATATCTGCTAGGCATCTGTTTCCTCTAATTTTCTTGTGGGAGGTTTTTTTTTTTTTTTTTGAATCACCAAGAACCCAAGCAGCAGCAGCATCAAAACGAGTTTTAAGGAAATGAAAGAGTCATTAGTTCCAAGCCAAGCATTCCATCCATTGTGCCACTGATATGTCCAATTGTGCACATGCAGGGCTTGGAGTCAGGAAAGCTCATGTTGCTGAGTTGAAATCTGAACTCAGACACTAGCTTTGTGAACCTGGGCAAGTTGCATAATCCTGTTTGCCTCAGTTTCCTCATCTACAAAATGAGGTGGAGAAGAAAATAACAAATCGTTCTAATATCTTTGTCAAGAAACCCTCAAATAGGGTCACAAAAAGTCATACAACAGCTAAACAACCTCTGCAAAATAGATATAATACCCACCTCAAGTAGGAGGAAGAAATTAAATAATCATGTTGGTAAACCTTAAGAGAGAGAGAGAAAGAGAGAGAGAGAGAAATTGCATTTGTGTGTATGTTATAATTATTGCTACCAGCCGAGCCTCCTTGAATGGCTATGTGACTTGGAGCAAGTCACTTGCTTCAGTTATTTCAGTGGTAAAATGAAGGTATTTGTTCAGATGATGTCTAAGGTTCCTTCTATTTAAAAAATCCAGTGATATTATGTACGCCTAAGAGTAAAATGATGATATTCTCCTAAAATAATATGACTCTAAGCTGATATTCTAAGTAATTAAGTTGCTGAAATGGTAACCAACCTTCATCTGCAAAGGGACTTTCCTTGCCTTGTTCCTTGTGGCCTTTAAAATTTCAGGTCTAGTTCCTATTTCTAAAATATAAAGTTGGTGTTCTATTGAATCATGGCACTATCCTTTTCTCAATGGAGGAAAATTCCTAATTTACATCAGGCTCCCAGCAATCCCTGGAATGCTTTTATAATTCAAATGACTAGTGATTGTCAACTATGTGATTTCACAACCTCATATCAGAAAAGAAAACTATCAGATGATCATCCTTATGAAAAAGCCACCAAAGAACCAAACCCGAAAGTTTCTAACATTTGTCTGTTTCCGGTTTGTTGCTAGTATTTAATATATTTGCAGAGAGAAAAATATGAAAGTGAAAATATTGCTGCCTTCAAGGAACTTATGTTCTAGTTTGGTAAGGCATCTTGAAATATTTTAGTTTTCTAATGGTTTGGGGATCTGCAATATGAAAGAAGAAAAATAAGGAAGGTAAAAGGGTAAAACCAATTGAGACATTTCTACACTAAGTATTGCAGTTCTTAAATTGTATGTATTACTGCCATATTTTCATTCCAAATTCTTTTTTTTTCCTATCAGTGAAAAAAAAAATAAGACTTGTGGTTCAAACCAGAGTTTACATAATTCAGAGAACCATTTATGTTGTCGAATTTCTACTTAACCCCATTGAGTATTTTTCAGTAAATGTTAATTTTTTTCTAGATTGAATATTAAAATTTCCATATAACTTTTGATGTGCCACATCAAGCAAGAAGGGAAAATAAAAACATGCTATCAGATGATATAAGAGATATCTCCATTCATTATAAAAGAATGAAATAAAACTTCTCATTGAAAAATCAAGAATTTCCACTTGAGAAAGCCTCAATTTCCCAGTCTGTAAAGTAGAGATAATATTACCTTTAATTCCCATAATCTTAACAGGGTTATATTAGGTTTAAATGAAAGAATACACATAAAGTACTAAGCAAAACTTTACATAAAAAAGATGTTTTTTTTTTCTAATAAAGGAAAGCCCACTGACCTAGGGTTTCTCAGTAGATGTGTGAATAAGCATCTCCAAGTAGTAATGAATGCCCAATTGGAGTTAATTCCCAATTTCCCCAGAGTTGAGCAAAAAGCTATAATTATCTTCTCTGTTGAAAAACTCTATTGGTTGCCTGAGAAGTTCATGAGGACCATTCTCTTTGCTGCTTGAAATGTACTTCAATTAATACTGCTACTAAATCATGACTAGAATCAGCTTGCTAATTTCCTATCCATTTGTGTTTTCCTATTGTTTGCCAATTTCAACTCAATTTAGTCCAAAAAGTATATGTCATCTAATAACTGTTTGAGGTCATTTGTTATATACTAGGACATAAAGATAATAAAAAACATTAAAGAGCTCCTGCCCTTAAGGTACTTACATTCTATATTCTCAGAAAAGTCTGAAAAAGAGTTTTTGCTATATGTGTCACACTAGGCAAGTGATCCTGTCTCACTCTACTGTAGGAACACAAGCATAAACCTTAGTCCTCAATTCCCATTTCTGTAAAACAAGATGATAAGATTAGGCAATCTCTATAATCCCTGACATTCTAAAATGTGTGATTTGATTATCACTAAAGAAACTGTATACAAGTTTATGATCTCTGCAAATGCAGTAGTTGCTGGTCCCACAGTGAGGTACACTTCCAAACTCCATTTAAGTTACCATAATTATCATTTGAAAAAACCTAAATTTTAACCTGTTTGTGTCCCATTGACTTGCTAAACAGCCTCCAGCTAGTAGGTTCACGTTGAGATAGCTTGTTTTTCATTGGTTAGCACTGACAGTAGAGAGGCCAAGGATCAATCAATTCTAAAAATCAATTACCTTTCTCAAGGATGGGTCATGCTTGGTATGTCCCCCTCCCCCCCCAATAGATAAGAGATTTTATTCTGTTGGACTGCCAATAAAGTATATATCATGTTAGCTATACATATATATATATATATATATTCACAAATATGTACACACATGATATATGCCTACAGAAAAATGTTTAAAAGATGAATTTCATATTATATCACATTCTTCCTGCAGTACTTCACAACATTGATTTATGTTTCAGTGATGAACTCAATGAAAACCAAACAAGATTCTATATATACTTAAAACAAGTGTCTATATTCTTAGATAATAGGATTTCTCTTCAAACTTAGACTCATAGCCTAAAAAGAAACAAGCAAGCCAATAAAAATTTCCAAAACCAAGTGAGACCCATTTCCTCAAATTTAATCATTTGTCAATTTCCACCAGAAAATGTCCTTTTCCCTATAAACATTAAGGTTCTTTCTTCATTCTCAAATTACTCTCCCATATATATATATTTTTTAAAGTTGAACCAGAACTTTTTTAAGGCATTTAAAAATAGGAAACTTTGAAACTTCTTCACTAGCTTGCTTCATTATGTGATAGACTTTAAAATCAGTTTTGAAAATAAAAAAAGGTTTTACCTTTTAATATAATAAAAAATGAAAGCCTTTGTATGAACATTTCTTGAAAGGGAGAAAGAATGGAACTTGGGAAAGAGGAAGGGAAGAAAGGAAATGTTTGACATTTCTTAATGTTTCCTTGATAATTCTTTCAGTTAATAACTAGGTATTATGTTCATAAGATCATAGATTTAGAGTTATGACACATCTCAAAGGCCAGCTGGTCCACTCCCTCTCTTCCCCCTTTCATTTTATAAACTGAGACCCAGAAGCTGTCTTTCAGCCCAGGTCTTCCTGACTTGCAAGTCTAGTTGCACACATACACACACACATATGTTTTATACACATATATACACACATGAATACGCATATGTGTATGTATGTATATATATACATATATTTAAAACTTTGAGTGACTAAGGCATTTTTACTATTATAAATACCCAAATTAATTGCAAATGAAATATGAAGGGACTATCTGCATCCAGAAAAAGAACTGATAAACAGAAGTATGTATAGAATATTCTCACTTATATATGTGTACACACATGTGTGTATGCATGCATGTACATATGTCCCCAAACAGGCTTGCTCACATTCATACAAATTTGTGTCTAATGATAGGCATCTCTGGGGTGGGGTAAGGGAAGAAAAATAGGGGGAAAAGGAAAGTTATATGATAACTTTATTATATATTTAAAAGGAATAGCGAGTTGAACATAATAGATTTATAATTTCATGTAAAACTATCTTGTTTTATTCAACTGTGTTATGGAAATGCTTGTATTTCTTAAGTTCAGAATAAAAAATAAAATTTAAAAAATATAATTGGGAAATGTTTAACAAAATAAATAATGATACAATAAGATACAGATAACATTTAACATTTTAAAACTAAGTTAAAAATGAAGCTTGTAAGAATCCTTATGTGGGGTTTAGTGGTCCATTTCTGTCTGACTTTGTCATCACTGACTTAGAGCAGTGATATCAAATTCAATGCAGAGTCATATCGACTTAGAAAGCCACATATTAACATTATCTACTTTTAAAATTTTATTTTGTTAAGTATTCCCTAGGTGTATTTAAATCTGGACCTTGTGCATCTTCCTGTTTTCCTTGGCAAAACTTTATATACCCTTCAGGATATTTTTACAAATTTTTCTTTTCTAAGATTGAAATTTTTCATCTCTGTATATAAAGGGAAAATTGACAACAGCCAGGTTTTCTGGGATCATTAATGGGTCCATTTTAGTTGCTAGCAGAGGATACTGTGATTTACTCTGGGCTTCATTTTGTCAGGTGGAACTGGTGTTCAAAAAAATCTAATTTTACTCAGGCTCCTCTCTCCAGAGTGGTCAACTTAATTCCCTCCTAGTCTTTTGTCTGTCAATTTACCAATTCTGCCAGGCAAGGTTAGAAAGAGAATGGGTAACAGAGAAGAAAGCATTCTAGATAGAGTATAAAAGAAATTGGTTTTGTATCTTGGGTTTGCCACTTACTATCAGTGATCAGGGAAGGTCAAGCCATCCCAATGCCACCAATAGAGTTCTTTTATGAAAACTTAGTAATAGAATAGAATAGAAATAAATACTAATATTAATAATTGTTAGTGACAATAGATATTGTATATAGTGTTCAAAACATTTTGCATCATTAACTCCTTTAAGATCCTAAGGTCATAGAGTTAGAATTTGAAATGTCCTTACCATATCCAACCCTCTGTTTTATGGATGACACTGAGACCCATAATTTAAATGATGTTCTCAAGAGAGTATATGGTAAAGCCAAATCTTCCAACTCTAGGCAATCATGCCTTCCACTCTACTATACTGCCTTTTTCATTAAATAGCATTACTATTATATAAATCATATCCCCATTGTACATTATAAATTACAAAATATTAAATTAATAATGACCTTTTGAGAAAGTGCAGATATTATAATTCTCATTTTATACTAGTGTCAGAACTTTTAGGGAATCTATTTGTTGGAAACATCTCCCGGAGAGAAGAAAAAGAATTTTTCAAACTTGAAGAGTTTGGGGAGTCCTGTTTCTAAATGTCAAAAGTTCCATATTTCTGTAAATTTTTATGCATGTATATATGTATATAGACCCACACAGAGACAAGGGAGAGAAAGAAAGAGAGAGAAGAGAGAGACAGAGACAGACAGAGAGAGAGAGAGAGAGAGAGAGAGAGAGAGAGAGAGAGAGAGAGAGAGAGAGAGAGATCTTCCCATTTGTTTCTCCTCGACTTTTTTTTTTTACCAAAGGGGATTTCTGATTTTTTCTTTCTCTCCTCCTCTGTTTTTGCTCGTTTTTTTTTTTCCCTCATACTAGGAGAGAATCACAGCTGTTAAGTTCATGAAGTGCTTTTAATTTGTTTCTATTTTTGAAAAGTTTACTGATAGCTTATGTTTTCATATCACCTACATTTCTTAATATATTTCTTTCCGGTCCTGTTCTCTTCCAGAAAGTTATCCCTTACATAGTTCTTATATAACTTTATAATGGTATATAGTTAAGCAAAATTAAGCAGACACAAAAAAGTTAGGCATTATATGAAGTTATTGCACACCAGTGGGTCCCCAGCCCTTTGAAGGAAGCAGAAGAGGGATCAGGAGGGCGAGGTAGGAGATTTTTTTTTTTTTAATGTCTCTTCTTCAATGGGGCAAGCTTGGTCATCATCTTTATACAGAATTGCATTTCAATTGTTTTGTGGTTGTTCATTTAGCATTATTGTTTTCATTGTACATACCATTTTCCTGGTTCTGCTTATTTTGTTACATATAAGCTTTCAAAAAGTTCTCCATACATCTCTATATTCGTCATAATTATCATTTCTTATACTATAATAATCCATTATATCCAGGTATCACAATTTGTTTAATCATACTCAAAGTATTGGCTTTAATTTCAAATCTTTGTTGTTATAAAAAGCTTTGCTAAAAATGTTTTGATGAATAAAGAGCTTCCTTTTTATCACTGACTTTTTTAGAAGTACACAATTAACACTGGAATCCTTAGATCAAAGGGTGTAAACATTTTATTCACAGAATGCCAAACTGCTCTCAAGACTGGTTAGATTAGTTGATAGCTCCAACAACAATGCATGAGTGTCCCAGTCTTTCTACAACCCTTTCAACACTGACTATTCTCATCTTTTTGCATTGTTGCCAATTTGCTAGGTGTAAGGTAAAACCTACAATCTTTCTTTTTTTTTCCTTTTACTAATGATTTATAGCACTATATCAAATGATTATGTATAATTTACAATTATTATTTTGTGAATTGTTTATTCTTATCCTTTGACTGCTTATCTTTTGGGAAATGGCTGTTGCACTTTCATATTTCGTAGGTGCTTGTATATCAGACTCTTATCAGAAATATCTGATATAAAATCCATCCTCACCCCCACCTCTCCAGGTGTCTACTTCACTTCTTATCCTGTTTGCATGTGGCTCTGTTATAACTTTTAAAATCATGGTTTTAATATTCAGGTCACATTGCCATTGAGAGCAGGATTTCTTAACCTTTTTTATATGAAGGACTCTTTTGACAGACTGGTGAAACCTATGGACCCCTTCTCAGAATAATGTTTTTAATTAAAATTAATTAAAAAAGAAACTAATTATATTGAAATGCAGTTATCTCTGTCTGTCTTTCTGTCTATCTGCCTGTCTGCTTCTCTGCTGACAAGTTCATGAACCTCAGGTTGAGAAGCACTGATTTAAAGCTGCTTTGAATAGTTGCATATTAGAAAAAGAAGAAAGTCTGGCCTGTTAGTTAAATACTATCTTCCCCAACTACCAAGGATGCTGAGGGTGGTGGGATATTTTGAGGTCTGGAGGTATAAACTACAGTGGGCTAAGTTTATGAGGTTTCTCTAAGTCTGGCATTAATATGTTAAACACTGAGGAGTGGGTTGTCACCAGGCTGCCTAATGAGGGGTGGCCTCTCATAGGAAACAGAACAGGTCTAAACTCCCATAAAGATGAAATTGGGACCCAGCCTGTGAGTAACTTCAGCATTTCTAGCCTGGATGAGACAGAGTAACCCAAACTTTACATTATATACACATATACACATATGTATGTGTTTCTATAAGTGTATGTATGTGTATGTGTGTGTATATACACAGACATACACAAAAATATATTCTCAGCAGTGCTTAAACAGAGCTATGCTTGCCCCAGTCACCCCTCCCCCAAAACACATTGGAAACATAAATAATGAGAGGCAAAAACAAATTTTAATAAATCATAATATAATTAAATATAGAGGAGATTTTATTGTAAAGAGCAAGCTATCATATCTCAAAATTCCAGAAAACTAATTTAAAGCTTGAAGACAGGAACCTGAAAAAGCATCTCCTAGCAGTCTTTGAGACAGAGACACAGAAAGACAGATAGATACAGAGAAAGAGAAATAGAGAGAGATAGAGAGAAAAGGCAGAGACACAGACAGAGAGGGACAAAGAGAGAGAGAGACAGAGAGCGAGAAAGAATCAGAGAGAGACAGAGGGACAGAGAAAGAGAGAGAGAGAGAGAAAAAGAGAGATAGAAAGAGAAAAAAAAAAAACCCTTTAGTAAAGGAACTGTTGTTGTTTTTTTTTTTTAGTCTTTATAGCCCTCATACTCCATACATGTGTCTTTTACATGACTGGTACTTTTAATGTTTATTGAATTGAATTGAATTATTGCTTTGATTGTCACTTAAAAGTATCACACTATCAGGTTTTGCTTTTTAAAAAGTAAAGAGTAATCTAGATATAAAGTCAACTTGCATAAATGTTTTCCTCACAAGCACCTACAATTATAAAAACAACTAAAAGCATAAGAACTATATTAATAAATTAGTTGGAATCTCCTTTTACTCCTTTTACTCTGAGCAATAGGAATTTTAACTTCAACTTTAAATGATTGAGCAGGCAAAGCTGTCTCTTATACACTTAGAAATTAATGTATTGGTAGTAAATGACGACTTTGTGCCTTTCTAAGGCCTCTTTACCTTAGGGACTCTCTAACCAGCCACTCCAACTGGTGTTTGCAGAAGAGAAATCTGAGGCCCAGGACAGACCTACCCCACCCTCCCACAGGCTACCCAATCAGTTCTCCATATAAGTTGAATGAGAATTCTGATTGCTAGTCATAATTGCTACATATATAAATAGCTAGGGGTGGCTAGGGTGCACAGTGAATAGAGCACCAGCCCTGGAGTCAGGAGAAGCTGAGTTCAAATCTGGCCTCAGACACTTATTAATCCCAACTGCCGTGTATTCCCCCCTCCAAAAAGCAAAACAAACAAACATATATAAATAGCTATCATGTGATCAGAACTCTCTTTCCAAAATTATAAAACAGTTTAGGTATATTGAGTTCAACCTACTCTACCAGCTCAGAGGGTTTCTAAACGGCCTTCGACAAGAAAGATGGAATACCCCAATTACCTAACTCACAAATAGAAAATGAAGACAATGGGCTCATTCCATCAGTAACCTGACTCAGAAATTTATTAGAACTTTACTTGTAAAGATCCCTGAGCTACAGAAATATGGAGTTTTATATAATGAACTTTAAGCTTGTCTTTTTTTTTTCATAATAAATATTATATGAGGACCTAGGACAGGGAGAGCTTGTGTTTTGTCTTTGCATTCATTGCATGCCTGGCATACTACATAAATTTCTTAAATAGAATTGATGCTGGTTAAATGTGGAATAGATTACCTATATCACATGTTTTGCTGAATGCAAGTAACAGATCTTTCCACAAAGTTATAGTCTTATAACCTGCCACTGATGCCTAAAATTCTACCATTAAGGAGATAATCTTGTTTATTTTTTATTCCTTTTAAAATGCAAATGCCTTAGGGAGGGTAATATAGTAAGTTGATACACTTTTATCTGTATAGAGAGGCATAGCATACAGGAAGAACACAATCATCCCTCACTATAGGGGATTGTGAACTTAAAAATAAAGAAAGGAATACATGGATTATATATGCATACACACACGAGTATATGTACATACATACATGAGTATATTATACATACATACATGCATAATAAACACATATAACTGAAACTGTTTAATTGGTTTCCTTTGTAATTATCTCTTTTATTTTATGCATTTGAAAACTTTTTTTTTTTTTCTGAGAGAGGGTCCATACGATTCACTAAAATGTCAAAGGGGACCATAACACTTAAAAAAAAAAAAAGATTTGTTGTTTACTCTTCTTTGGTCAGCACCTCATTGGGAGTTTTATGTTGGGATTCAGAAACCACATTTTAGGAATGACTTTAATAAGCTGGAGAATGTGCAGAGATGAGGAACTGGAATGAAGAACCTCAAGCCTGTCTTTCGCAGGGACTTGCCTAGATGATTTACGTAGAGGAAAAACAAAAACCTAGGAACAGAATGCTGGCTATTTTCAAGATGCCTATCACCTGGCAAAGAGACCATATTTGTTCTGTTTTGACTCAAAGGGCAGAGCTAAAAGCAACAGTCAGTAGCTATGAAGATATAAATTTCATCTTGAAATAAGGGAAAATATCCTAACACAGCCATCTGAAAGTATCAGTGGCTTCCTTGAAAGATCATGGGGTCTCCTCCTCATTGGAGGATTTCAAACAAAGGTTGGATGACAACTTATCAGATTTGTTGGAGAGAGTATTATTATTATTATGCCCTGTAGCAGCAAGCACCCCAGCGTCCCCAGGGTCGCTGCCAATACAGGTTCTTAGATCTGCTTTGATAAAGGAAAGCAACTCAAAATGGGTTAACAAGCTTACTATACTCAGTCAAATATATATATATATATATATATATATAATTTACCTAGTTCAGGGGAAAAAGGTCAGCACCCCGAACTTCAGAATATACAGACAGAATTATCAAGACAGAGAAAAAGATCAAGTAGACAGTTTCCAAACTGTCCAACCATTACATCCATACCAAATCTACATCTGGGTTTCATCAACATCTGGGTTTTTCAAAGCCGGGGGGCTCTCAACAACTGCTCCCAGAGTCTCATCAAATCACAGAACACTTCTCAAAGTGAGCCCCAAAACAAAGCCTCAAATCAGGGTTTATATAGCCTTCTTCTGGCTCAGAGAATGTAACAGCCCTCTGGACCCACTGGCCAATCAAAAAGTATCTACTGAAAAACAAGCCTCCCATCCTGGGCTCCAGGTGCACTTTAGCCTAGGGGCAGGGAAGATCTTTAAATTTGCATTTCCATTACGTGCCCTCATAGGTATGAATTGAAAGGTATTGAATTCCTTCCAACTCAGGAATTAGGACATTTTAAGATTCTATTATTATTCAAAGGCAATTTAGAATGTGGTGGTAGCATACCACATTCTGACCTCATATCTGAGTTTGAATCCTAATTCTGCTACTTGCTACTCCTGTGAGATTAAATACAATCCACCACAATCCACTATAGAGCACTGGGTCTGTTTCCTCATGGCAGGAGTGTGCTGTAGCCAGCTTGGAAAACCAGTTCTTAAATTTTCATTGGCTGTATCTATACCTCAAAACTCTACAAACTTGCAAATCAGGGCTTGCTTTATTGTTTTATTGATTGTCTAGACTTAGCTTCAAATGCATACTTCTTTTTTTTTTTTCTTCTGGAGAGCTGGCTGTTAAACAATTAACAGCAGATCTGACCAGGTAATTTATAAGATCCCTTATAATGAGTCCTAGAAAATCAACAACAAACAGACTTCTTTTTAATGGTTTTTCAGACAGCTGAAGATTTAGTAGGAGTGAGGAGAGACAAAAGGGGAGTTCTCAAGGGAATCATTTGCTAGTCCTACATAATGGGAGTCTTTGGGAAGCCACAGGGGATATCCAGAGCACAGGATATTTGGACAAGTAATTGGCAACAAAAGAGGAAGGGAAAATGTTTCTAAAACCAACTATTTTGTGAATTAATTTAGAGTTAACTTTGTCTTTATATATCATTTACCCAGTTATTTATCAGCAAGAAATCTGAGTTTTTTAAAGTTATATAAGCATGTACAATTAGAATCTTGAAATAAATGCCAAGGTTAATGAGTTGACCTCTATTTAGACTAAGCCAAGAATTATAAATATGCAAACAACATGGCTCACACCCACATTATAATTATCAACTAGCTTAGCATCTCACCCAAGTTAGTATTATTGTAAGCAGTTTATCAATTAGTTTTGTTTTTAAGCACAATTTAAAGTAAAACTGGGATGATTTTTGTATCGGTAGGTAGTCCCTTTAAGCATAACCATTATAGTGTTTTAGGATAGATTTAAGAAGATGTATAGTTATTTTGGCAGACACATGAGATAAAACTGTTGAAGACATTGAAAGTATGCTCATCTATAATGGTGGAAGCATAGGATGAAATGAAATATAATTTTGCAGAGCCAAGGGGGTGAGATAAGGAGTGGGCTGAAATGTGAGAAGAGATGTAGGAGGGAGAAAGTAGGGAATAGTTTTAAAAATAAAGGAAAAAAGTTTGAATTTGATGTAAAGGCATGGAGGGATGTGATGTGTGATGGACAATTTTAGAAGTTGAATTTCCCAGATCATTTATCAAGCAGGTACTTCTAAGTGGAATATATTACTCTCCTCTACTACATCTTTGTAACCATACACTGTCCCAAAAGTTTTAGTCTGTTGGCATTTCTGTAAGCCTAGAACAGACTTAAAACAGAAATGTTTTCGACCAAATGGAGATCACCGGAATATTTTATAAATTTTACTCCAGATAAAGTTGACATTTCGTGAAGATTCTCCATTTTAATAAGAGCAGGCCAATTATTCTAAAAATTAAGGCTGACGCTTATGTTTCAAGAACATTGATCCTTAAAAAGAACACATGAGTTGCTTTTTTTCCCTAAAAAAAAAACCCAAAAAGGAGATTCCTACCTATTTTTAAAGAGCTATGTTTCATAATAATAACTTTGGAGTCTTTGAGATTTGCCATCTAAATGTAGGATATTATTTGGTCTTTTTTTTTTTCTTTCTACTTTTAGCAAGTTTTTAGTCTGAGAGTTAGGAATGGCTTTTTGTAACATAGATGTCCTTTGGGAATACAGCAAAGTACAAAAGCTATTAGACTTGGAGGAAGTATTTCTCTAATACTTACTAGGTGAGTAACCATGGACAAGTCTTATAATCAGGTCAATTTCCTCATCTAGACAATGAAAATAATAATAACACATGAACTGCCTACTACAAGGGTTGTTATGAGGACAGAGTTTTGTACAATTAAAAGTGACATAAAATGTTTTTACTATTATTACTGTAGGGATATTTAGTCAATCACATTTATAGAATATCCACAATATACAAAGTACAAAGGAACTGGTTTTGTACATCTGTGGCAAATGAAAAATCAGTGGTAAAATGTGTATGAAAATTCACATTATAGCAAATGGGGAAGAAAACATCATACCAACAAGATTCATATTTAAATTTAATGCTAAGTGGTCTCCTTTCCAATAATTATAAAATATTGAAAAATATTTTAGGTGTTGTATCATGGAATGAACCAAAAAAACTAAGAAACTGTGGTGTCTGTACAATTTTTGGTAGAGAGAATGCCCTAGAAATACATGAAATTTCAATACTGCCTCATATTGAATCTCACTACAGGAACCCTTTTTAAAATAATACTTTTCTCTCAGGCAACTAATATGCTCTTTTTGGCCTCATCATAGGCCTAGATGAGAGGTACCACCATTTTATTCACTGTAATCTGTCAATGTAATCCCTTATTAAGAGACATGACTCCTTCCCTGACAATCCATAGCCTGATATGTTCAAAAACAGAGGATGTTTTTGACCATGTCCATTTGATTCTGATTGAAATGTTCTACAGAGCAAAGACTAGTAACAGATCCATTTTAGAACCATTAGGAGGACTGAGGGGAAATAGAAATGTTTTGTCTTCTTTTCATCTTGTATATTTTGCAGCTGTTAGTGCCAGGTTATCTTATCAGTTACACTTTTCTTTTTTACACATTTCCACAAGAGCAACAGTGATATAATCTCCCTTGGGTTTTAAACCAATATCTGGAAGTTCAGAGATGTCATTATAACTGAATATTTCCTGTTCCCTCCAGCTGCTAGTATCTCCCACCCCAACCCACCTACACACACACCCACCCACACCACAGCCACATACACCAATTACCTTGTAGTTATTTTGTTTATAATTACAGATGTTCATGTTGTTGAACTAATAGAATAAACTTTTTTTGAGTTTTATTATTTATTAGCAAGATTAGCAAGAATTAGAAAAAATTAGCAAGAACTATTTTTTTTTTTAATCTAGAATACTGTTCCCAGTTATCCTGTTCTTGAGTCTGGTTTTGGTTAGTTTGGTCAGGACTTGTATTTTAAGTGTAGGTAATTTCCTGGTGAGAAGATTTCTGCCAATGTAAATTGTCAACTTCCTATCTTAGATATTTTCTTGGAATACAAAAATGTTGTGACTTACCTATGGTCATACAGCCAGTATATATCAGAGAAAGGACTTGGTCTTAGGTCTTTCTGACTCCAGGGGAAGAACAGACATCCATCTATGGATATGTAGCTGGTCTAATCATGCCCATGCACTGCCTCTGAACCTATTAGATAAAATGGCATTCCTGAGATCTGGTTTTAATTGGATCTCACAATTTATTAAGACAATTCATTGTTAGCTCTCATCTAGTCTCTCAGTTTCAATTTCCTCATTTGTAAAATCAAGATGTTGGACTTGATGGTGTCTAATATATCTTCCAATCTTATATCTAATAAACTAGGACCCCATAACAATTTGTTGGTTATGTTAAAGAGATAATCTTTGTTCAAAGATAATTTGGATTCTAGCATTTTTGGTTCCCCAGCAAATAGATCCTGTAACTAATTTTGGATAAAATTTACCCAGGAACAACAGAGACAGCAGAAGTGCTATGAGTCAGTTACTGTGCTAAGCACTAGGGAAAAAAGCAAGGAAATAAGGCATTCCTGCTCTCAAAGGGTTTACATTCTAGTTAAAGAAGACAACATATAAAGAAGAGCATAGGGAGGAAGGTTAGTGGAGATAGTATTAGTCTATTATAGAAATCTGATTCAGCACAAAGGAAGGCCAAAGCTTAATTACAAAGAGACCAATATAAAATTAAAAAACACAAGGAAAAGCCATACTTTCTTTTCTGAATAGCTAATGACTTGGTGATGTATAAATTTTGTATATATACATTTTGTATAAAAATTTGAAGTAGAAAGCCTGCAATTTAACAAATAGCTAATTCTGAGAGTTTAGTGGTTAAAGGACATATTAACTGACAGAAATATAGGAATGTTTATAAGGCAATTAGACAAGAACATGAAAATATTACAACAGAGCAGTTAACGCATTCTTTATTTGGAAAAACTGGGATACCAGTAATGTTGATGTATAACATGTAGCATGAGAGGCGGCATGGTAGAATAAATAAGATAATAATAGCTAACATTTATATAGTGCTTACTATGTGCAGACACTGAGGAAAGTGTTTTATAAGCTTGATCTCATTTGATTCGTGCAACAATCCTGAGAGGTATGTGCAATTATCATCATCCCCCTTTTACAGATGGGGAAACTGAGGCAAACAAGGATCAAATAACTTGTCCAGGGTCACACAGCTAGTATGTATCTGAAGTTGGATTTGAACTCAGGTGTTCTTGGATCTAGGTCCCATATTTATCACCTAACTGCCCACCTAGAATTAAGAAGACTTCAGTATGAATTGCAACTGTGACACTAACTGTGTGATGAGGGGCAAGGTATGTGCCCTCTCTGAACTTTAGTTTATTCATCTGTAAAACGGGATAATGATCTTTTCAGTGCCTAAATCACAAGGCTTTTGTGAGGATCAAATGAGATAATGTATGCAAACTTCTTGGCAAACTTACAATGTTGTTTAACTGATGGTTATCATTACAGTCTGAAGGAGAATTTAAAACTAAAGAGCAAAAATAGGGCAGGTGGATTTGGATGGCTACCAAAACCATACTAGCAATATTGGCACTGAGGGGAAGAAATGCAAAATGTGTTTGGGCTAAAACACTTTATAAACCCTTATAAACTTTAAAAGAGAAAATATACCTTAAAATAAATTTTAAAAGATAAATTTAATGCTTGGAGGTTGGTTCTGAGAAGACACCTTGGGACGCCCCCTTGGCCAACACTGGAGAGGTTGCCAGGGATGGGATAGAGAGGAGCTCACTTAAGGTGTAGTTATTGGGTCCTCCAGCGTTTTCATCAACTTTATATTTTAATTTAATTCTTAGTTAAGTACCAATGTAAGTTTTAAACTATAACAGCTTCAGCTGAAGTAGTGTAGATGTTTTTTTTAGCACCCTCTAAGTTCCAGTGCCATAGGTTAAAGTTCAAGTTGTTCCACTCTAGTTATGATTCTAAAACAAATTTGGGAAGCTCTATCTCCCTCTCTCTCTGTCTCTGTCTGTCTCTCTGTCTGTCTCT
>NW_027186473.1:38728219-38746675 GCF_028583685.1 Petaurus breviceps papuanus
TCTTAATGAAGACTGGCTTCAAGGTGGTCTCTGAGACACCTTGTCCTTGCTAGTTTCTGAGTGAATCTTTCATGAGATAAGAAGGAAATTGTTGTCCCTGAAAAGTATGCATGTATGTGTGTATGTCTATTTGCCTGTTGTTTTCTCTCTGCCATTTCCTACACAACTAAATGAATTTTTAATGCATTAAACTAAAACTCTAAACATGACCCCAGGAAAAGAATATTTACTGTTCTGTCCTGTCTTTAAAAAGGTATGTTCAGTAAAAAGAGGGACTTGCTTGAGCTCCCACCAAACTTCTCCAAATACTTGTAAAAAATGACTCTAAATAAATTCTCAAGCTTGAGAGCCCACAAAATGCCAGAACAAAACACATTTCCAGTCCAAGACACCCAGGAAGACAGACAGGAAGGGCATTACACTGAAATTGGAGCAGAGCATAGTCTAGTGTGGGCTATTCCAGGAGCAATACAGACAGAGCAGGCCTCAGGGTACTGGATCAGGACCTCATGGTACTGGTCAGCTGTGGTGATTTCCAGACTTCTCAACCCACAAATGCCTAGAACAGTATGGAAGTTCAGTGCGGGAACTCTGTGGGACCTGGGTTAAAGAGGAGCACACAGTATGACCCCAGGCCAAAGGTGGCAGAGGTGGCTGTGGTGGTGGTGGCAGCAGCAGCAGCTGCCAGAGCTCTGGGCCCACAAACAGTGGGGAATCCAGGGGCTAATACAAAATCCTAGAAGCCTTGGACACTATACCCACCCCTACCCCCAGACCCTCTGGAAGCATATTTCTGCCTTGACAGGGGGTTAGAAAGTCAGATATTTGGCTGGGAAGATGGATAAATGACAGAAAAGAAGTCAGAATATAGAATCTTATTTTGGTGAAAAAGAATATCAAAACATAACCAGAAGAAGACAACAAAGGAAAAGCTCCTACATCAAAAGCCTCTAAGCAAAATATGAACTGCTCACAGGCCATGGAAGAGCTCAAAAACAATTTTGAAAATCAAGTAAGAGAAGTAGAGGAAAAATTGGGAAGAGAAAAGAGAGTAATGCAAGAAAATCATGAAAAATGAGTTCACAGAAAAATGAGTCCTGCTAAAGGAAACCCCAAAAAATACTGAAGAAAATAACGCCTTAAAAAGTAGACTAACTCAAATCACAAAAGAGGCCCAAAAAGTCAATGAGAAGAATCCCTTAAAAAGCAGAAATGGCCAACTGGAAAAGGAGGTCCAAAAGTTCACTGAAGAAAATAATTGCTTAAAAATTAGAATGGAGCAAATGGAAGTTAATGACTTTATAAAAAGGCATGTTCTCTGCAGGTTAATCTGAATTATAAATTTGAATATTCATTTCCATACCTGGTGTTTTTTTTTTCTATAGATATATGTGCTTATATATGCATGCATATAGAGGAGTATCTAAGTGTATATGTATACTTTCTTGGTCTCATGAACCTTAGCTCTATACTTCTGGCCCCTATGCATTTCTTTATTGTCTGCCTGCCTGTGGTGTTATTATAGAAGTTATTAAAGCTAAACTATATATGCAAAATCTGAGGCAATTTATCACAGTTTCTATATGCTGGTTCACATATTTGTATTTGAACTAAAATTTCACCTAAATCAATATGTATTTTAAAACCATATGCTTCATGATTTTATATTCTTCATTTTAAATAAGGATGTGAAAGTGAGAAATCAGCTCAACATTTATTAAGTAACTACTGTGTGCTTAATAACTATTAACTACTAATGATAAGTAGAGTCATCCTGTTAAAAGATAACTTCCTAAGACCTTTGGAACATGTTAAAGTGAAGCACACACATATTTTTAAGAGCTAAAATAACCTAGCTGGTGGGACTTACAAAAATACATAAAGACTCAGATTTATGAAGGAAGAGATTATCTACTCTTAGAGAAACAGAGGCTAGATAAGTATAGTAAAGCTTCACATAGATGCATATGAATGTATATGTCAATATTTGAGTATTATTATAGATATCTGTACATCTATGAGTGTAAGTGCATGTATGTATATATCTTTTGTGTGTATATGTACATGTATGTGTGTATATATAAATGTATGTGCATGTATATCCATGGTAAACTGTAGCCTTCTTGGGGAAGAAGGGGGGTAGGGGAAGGGGAAAAAAGAACAAAGTAAAAAGTACACAGCAGAGAACAAAAGGAAACTTAAAAGGCAACAAAGAAAAGATGGACAGCTCTGAATATAATGTGTAGTATTAATTATATAGGCTTTCTTGAAATGGAAATTTATTACTATATATGTTGAATTCTTTCTTACATTATGCTGTGCACATGACAATGCTTTCTTTTACTTTTCTTATTCTGTATTTAAGTTTTAATGTTTAAATTTAAAATAAGTTTATTTTTCTTTTCTTATTGTTTACTTAAGTATTAGTATTTAAGTTTAAAATAAATTATATAAAATAAGAACTGAAATAACATTGAACACTACACTACCATTCCATCTCAGTGGATGGAGACTGGAAGAAAGGAAGCCATGAAAATAAAAGTGGACATGAATGGGGAATTCTAGCAGCAGACAGGAGGTGCAATGGATAGAGAATTGGGTCTGGAGTCAGGAAAACTCATTTTCCTGAGTTCAAACATGACCTTAGACACTTACTAGCTGTGTAACCCTAGGCAAGTCATTTAATTCTATTCACCTTAGTTTCCTCATCTATAAAAAAGGAAACCACTCCAGTATCTTTGCCAAGAAAACCCCAAATGGGCTCATGGTGAGCTGAACACGACTGAACAAGAACACCTATTTCCCTAGCAGCACAGATTTTGAGACATGATGTCAAGTCAGTTCAAAATTCCACGTCTCAGATTCTTTTTCTTTAAATGACTTCCCACTTTATTTTTCATATGATCCTATAATTTTAGGGCTATGGGCCTCACTTCACTTCTATAACCATAGTCTAAACTTTCAGATGAGCTCTCATTTTTTCAATCCTTTTCTAAGCTCAGGGAGACAGAACTAAAAGGAGAAAACTGAAATCTTTGCAGTAAAAGAAACTACTGCCTTAATAAACTCTAGTGTGATAACAGTAGTTGTGCCAATAGCTGTCTAGTGGATGTATGTCAAGCTATCATTTGACCAGTGAAATGAGCACATACATCCAAATCAATATCTTGCTTCACACTTTCATTTTATTATGAAAAATATAAATAAGCTATATGGAATACAGAAAACACTCAAACAAAATAGCCTGGTACATTTAGATATACTCAATGTTTTCTAACATAAAAGATAATGATATTTACAACCTCTAAAAAAGCAAGGTGCCACAAATATTGGAAGCATAGCTACCCTGAGGATGCATGAGCTAAAGCAGTACCAATGCCAGTTTAGTTGAGCAAACATTCATTCATGCATTTCATCACCACATATTCCGTAGCATGACCAGTTCTGGGAGCCATATTTTAGTAAGTAAAATGATCACCTGGAGACTATCCAACAGCAACCAAAACGATAGAAGATTTCAGAATCGTGCCATGTAAGAACTACAGAATAGAGGGATGTTTAGCATGAAGAAGGTAACACTTGGGATGAGCATAATAGTTACTTTAAAGTATTAGAAGGGCTTTCAAGAGAGGTTAGAGTTGTTCTCTAAAAAAGTTATTCTAAGTAGTGGGATGATGCCTAAGGAAATAATAGTTTCTCCCTGTTCCCCACACCCCGAGTGTCCAAGATAACTTGTTGGTTAGATATGTCAAAGAAAGAATCCTTTTTCTGGTCTGAGTTGGCCCCTCAGGTCCTAAATCTGAATGACTCTGATTCTATGAGATCAGTCAATTCTAGTGGTCAGGGAAGGTCTTAGAAGGAGGTAGGGTTTGAACTGGTCCTTGAAAACCAGCAGAATTCTTCATAACAAAATGCCATTAAAACTGTATCTACTCATCGAAAAAAAAAATTCAAATCAGAATGTACTTAACCCAAACCCCCTAAAAATGGCTCCAGACATAGACACAAATATTTTCACATCCACACTTTCCTCTTTCTTCTCAATACAAAATGACTTATTTTCCTTTTTAAAAATTTAGGATATCAACCATGACCTGCTCCATTAGACAGAGATGCTTGGTTACTTGAAAGACTTCAATACATCTATGCCATTCTCGGCCTGCTGACATATGTCTACTAGCAATGGGGAGAAGAAACTTCAAGGATGAGCTCCAATCATTTCAGTAATCGTTATTCTGGACTGCTAGTTGAGATGGATTATTGCTAGTGTGATAGGCAGCTAACATTAATGTCAAATTAACATAAAACACAAGGATGACAGCATGCTGAAATTTGCATAATTTACATCCCGATCTAAAGACACTTTGGAATCAATTTTCCAGAATTAATAAAGACGGATCAATTTACTGAATCTAAAATTTTGGGAACATTATTTAGAAATGCCACATTCTAATTTCAACCTTGAAAGTCAGTGGTCTGAAGCTTAGAAAAAGGACAGGATGGAGATTTTGGAGACAGATTAAATTAGTTCTCTAAAGAGTATATTCCCTAGGGATCAATTTACCCTGTAAATATAATAAGATCTTTGACAAAGACCACCACTTTCTTTCTTCTTTTTTGGGGGGGGTATTTTATGGACACATGTTATATTATATTATGTCATGTTAATGAGAGAAGAAACAGACATCCTGGATCCATAATTTCAATTGACACTTTGACATTCTCCTATCTTCTTGTATTTACAATCTATACACTTAAGAAATTCCTTCCTTATATTATGGTCAACACATCCAGAGGTCATAATTTTGGGGGCCATAGGTATCCTGAGCTATGAAGGGAGGGGTGAGAGGGAATTGCTCTGAAGATATAAAATCCCCTTTTTTCTGTGCATCCTTGGGTTCACTGTCTACAATGAACTCCCATGTGTATCTTTACATGTATGTTTTACAGCCTAATTTTGTCTTTCTTAGAATTAATTTAGTAATAGTTGACACTCAGTAACCTCAGATCCAAAGTTAATGGTAGACAAATTAAGTGTTTGTTCAATGAATTCATTTGTCTCCTGGAGAAGGCCCTTACTAGAGTTTAAATTCAATTCTTCAAGTGTTGCAACTGGGAGAAGACAAGGGGTAACTTAGAACCTTGCTTTCTATAGTACTATATCTTGGTAAAGAATTCTCTCCTTAAGCCGCAATCTCAAAAGGTCCTTTCAACTGCTTTGTGACCCCTAAGGAAGGGACCTTTGGTTATTTAGGTCATAAAGTCATTTGGGGTCTTGAAGATGAACATCACCCCTTCCCCAGCTGAGCCCAACACTTCCAGGGTTGCCTAGTCCTCCCTAAACTTTTTGTTGAAGCTGGGGGCTTTTTGCCCCTCCCTCCCCCACTTGTTGTTCTGTGGTTTAACAAACACTGGAATGTGTCTGTTTCCTTCAGGGATCTTGTTCTAGCCATCTACTATTCAACATTACTTAAAGGTGGTTTTCATGGCTTTATAGAAAGAAGCACGCTGTTTCCTTGTGACAGGTGGACTTTGCTTCCCCTTTTTGCCAGCATTTCTTCTTACGTCTTGTACCTATTGCCACCCCCAAACACCTTGTGATTTTGTCTGGTTATGTAACAGTACTGTGATTTCTCTCTTCTCGTTTCCTCTCTTCTCTCTCAGTCTCTCTCTGTCTCTCTGTCTCTGTCTGTCTGTCTGTCTCTCTCTCTCTGTCTGTGTCTCTCTCTGTCTCTGTCTGTCTGTCTGTCTCTCTCTCATAACCTTAAATGTCTGCAAGAGTGAACTGAGTTTCGTAGCCTATGCAACTCCCAAAGGAGTTAGGGGGACACCCCAATAAGGAATAACCAAGGTCTAGGAAGGACTTAATGGAAGAGGCCAAAAAGGCACTGCGTGTATGGGCATCAAAAGACGAAATCATTGATTTGGACTCCCCTTGTTAGAAAATGTGTTCAGGCCACCTTCAGCTGATCACGCAGTGTCTCTTTCTCCCATTACAGGGCTTGAATCTAGGCTCTTCTTGACTCGATTCGACTCTAGGGCCGGGCAATCTCCCCCACCATCAGCAGAGCTGCCCAGAAACTTCCTTGGGCCTGTGGCAGACTCTGGGACATCAAGATGCCAAACCAGGTCTGGGGTTCTAGCTCGGGAGATGCCACAGGCCCAGGTGCTAGTGGGGAGGACTGCAAAGGCTGTGACTGCCTCCGAAAAACTGGAGAAAACAAAGACTCTGACTCTGGATTCCCATAATCAATAATACCTTGGGTCTTCTTAGTTGTCAAGTACTTCTCTCGGGGAGACACCCTCGAGTGAAGGAGGAGATTCCGAGTCAGATGGGGCTCCGCCCTGGTGCCTCCTGAGCCCCTTCCCTCCAAGGGCGCCCCGACTTTCTCAGATTACCTGGTGCAGACCCGGAAGAGGGGGGGGGGCATAGAGGACCCATACTGAAGGGGGCTGACAGCCTTAGCACCCATAGCATAGCGAGCCTTGGACAGGAAGTGCCAGCCCTCCTCCACTTGGGCGTTCGGTGCTGCTCGCTTTCCTTCCAGTTGCTGGAGCTCCTGGAGCAGCTGCACGAGGCACGCATCGACCCTGGCGCTCAAGCGCCGAAAGCACGCGGCCCCCTGAGGCGGCCACCGCCGCCAATGCCGCCACACTCTGCCCAAGACCACCACTTTCAAAACAGTTTTCTCATTGCACTGTTGCTTCTCTCAAATAAGACATATTCAGGGATAGCTAGGTGGCGCAGTGAGTAAAGCGCCGGCTCCAGAGTCGGGAGGACCTGAGTTGAGTTCAGGCCTCAGACACTTAACAACCATGCAGAGGAAAAAAAAAAAAAACTAGCATTATAACCTTGGGCAAGTTACTTAACCTCAATTGCCCTCCAAAAAGCCAAAATAAATAAATAAGCCACATTCTGATCTTTCATTGTGCTGCAGCATTGCCCCTGAGTGCTTGAAGTAGTGTAAGTGGAGCACAGGTCCTCTCAAGCTGGAAGACCTTGATCATGGGCCATGTAACATATTTTAAATTGAGGATTAGCTCAGGAAATTTCAGAAAGACTCAACAGCAGAAGGTAAGTTGTTACCAAGGGATGCTTTATTTATTGTAAATTTTTTTTTTTTTAATGCTTGGGAGTTGGGTTGGATCGCAACAGTTGATGAAAGTCTTCCTATGAAGGAGGGTTGTAATTCTTAGTAGTAAAGAAAAGAAAAAGACTACCCTTGGATGAAATCATGAATCTTGTCAAATGCTAGGGAAGTACATTGGCCATACTTGTTTAGTTATTCGAAAATCATACCTTAGAAATAATTAAAGCAATTAAAATTGACAATTGAAATCTCATTAGTATGATGGTACCTATGTGTAAAAAAGTTCATATCTGTGTGTGCATGTATTTATTCTATTATTCCTGCCCTGGCTCTGTATAGATTGGGCTTGGCCAGGCAAAAAAGCGGGGAAAAAAAATTTGTTAAAAGGAAAAGTTTTGTGAAATGCACTGCTAGTGTTTGTACTTATATTCCCTCATACAAACTGTTCTGACTGTGTTGCGTATTTCAATTAATTATTTCCTAATAAGAACATGAAAAGATGCTGAGGAATAATAGCTGGATATCCCAAGAACTACACTGACATCCATAAACCAAGGGAGAGTCAGAGGAAGGTCTCCTGCTTATGGGGTATATCTTCTATGGAACACCAATCAGACCTTATAACTCAGGGTGGCCACTTTATAACCTAAACCAGTAGAGGAAGTTTTACACACAGGAAATTATGGATTTACTGAATTAATCAAGTAAGTTTTCATGGCTATATGTACCTTAGAAATTATGTAAAATGCACCCAAGCCCTAGAATGCACACACAAAAATGAACACACACAACCATTTGACTTCTCATTTATTCATTCAATAGACATGGATTAACTTCCTCTTATGTTCCAGGAACTGTGCTATATGCTGGGGATATAAAAATAAATAAGAAACTTCCTTTCCTCAGCAGCTAAGACATCACCTAATGTAGAATTCTTACCCTGAAAACTTTGTCTTCTACTCATGAATTTTTATTTGCTTTGAAAGTCAAAAGAAATTAATGATATAAACTTTGAGCTGTTTCTGCTGTAGAATGGTTGCTTTTTAGGTATGCCCCAATGATCACTTAGGTGTTTCTCTCTGTTATTAGTATTTTGCATTAGTAAAACTTATACTCTTAGTTATGGATGACATGTATGGGAGCTGTGAAAACAACCAACATTATCTGGTTTATGGGAACAACAACAGACAGAAACTTGTCTTTTTTTAGCATTTTATAGTTTGCAGTCCCTTTCTTGACAATAACACTGTGTAGAAGGTAGTGGAAGTATTGTCCCCATTTGATAGAAAATAAAACTGAGGCAAAAGAGTAGGTGTATATGTTTAAAAGAATGACTTTTCAGGGCAGCCAGGTGGCACAGTGAGTAAGAACACCAGCCCCAGATTTGGGAGACCTGGGATCGGTTCCAGCCTCAGATACTTAACACCCACACAAAATAACTGGTAGTGTAATCTTGAGCAAGTTACTTAACCCCAATTGCTTTATTAAAAAAAAAAGAATGACTTTTCCATATTCATAATAGTTAATGAAGTAACCCAACAGTGAAGTCAGGTTTCAGAATCAATGTTTTGTATTCTTTCCCTCCCCTTACACCTTCCCCTCAGTAAACCATGTTATCTCTTAAGAAAGGCATTCTACTTCCAAATTTGACCTTATGCAATAAATGTTGCAGAAGATGTGGGAAATTTGGGATTCTAATAAATTGTTGGTGAAGTTGTGAACTGACAAGTGTTCTGGAGAACAATTTGAAACTATGCCTAAAGGGCAATCAAACTGTGAAGCCTCCTGATACAGCAATACCATTACTCATTCTGTATCCCAAAGAGATCACATAAAAGGAAAATGGCACACATGTAAAAATATTTATAACAGCTCTCTTTGTGGTGGCAAAAAATTGGAAATGGAGGGGATGCCCATCAATTTGGGGAATGGCAGAATAAGTTATACTATATGAATGTAATGAAATACTATTGTGCTGTAAGAAAACATGAGCAGGTGATTTTCAGAAAATCCTTGAAAGACTTACATGAACTGATGCAAAGTGAAATGAGCATAGATTCTCCAACAGTGGAAACAACCATACCTCAATATTAGAGAAGCAATAGTCACAGTGGAACCAATAAATAAACATAGATACCAATATTGATATCAATATCAAAAGATAGTTGGGAGTTGTCCTTTGTTCTTGAAGAGGATCAAAATGACTGTATTGGAGTCAAGTTGTGTCCAACTGTGACTAATAAGACCAATACAAGGCCAAGGCTCTACCATTGATAGGCAGTATAATACTTCTCTCCCACACTTTCCTTCATATTCTCCCGAATCAAGCTAGCTGTGGCAATGAGTGTGTCAATCTAATTATCTATATGTACATCCCTGGAAAGTATACTACCAAGATAAGTGAAGTTATCTGCAGCATTCAATATTTCTCCATTTACTGTAATGAGTGGTTTCACGTATGGATGGTATAGTGCAGACTGGTGGAGAACCTGCATTTTCTTGGTATTATTAAGCCAAAATCAGCACAAGCAATAGACAATCTATCCATACTTTGTTGCATCTCAGTCTCAAATGACACATTAAGTGCACAGTCATCTGAAAATAGCAACAACAACAACAGTAACAAAAATCATGTACCCACTCTCCCTCCACTTTACCACTTTAATTTTGTCTTGTAACCTTTTGAGTTAAATAGTTTACCAGCACTGTATAAGGTGACCTTGAAGTCGTGTAATCCTCATTGAAGTTATCTGACAAAATTGCTGAAAACATTATGTTAAAAAACCATGGGAGTAGGTATACAGACTTAATTCACTCTGTTGGTGACTGGAAAAAAGCAAGAATGTTTTCCATTATCCAGAACCCATGCAAGCATGACATCCTGAAACTGACATACATACTAATGAACTTCCCTGGGTAACCAGATTTTGCCATAACTTTCCACAAGTTTTCGCAGCTGACAGTGTCAAAGGCCTTGGTCAGATCTGCAAACCTTGTATACAAACCTCAGTTTTGCTTCTGGCATTTCTCCTATAATTTTCAGGCAGCAAACAATGTGTCAGCCATTCTTTGGCCCTCTATGAAGTCACACTAACTCTCAGGCGTATAACCATCATGCAGGTAAAAGATTAGACTATTAAAAGGACTTTGGCAAGAATCTTGCCAGAGATGACTAAGGGAGGAACCCCCTCTCTCTTCCCTCCAGTTATTGTCATGGGACAATCTGTTTTCTTTACTTTTATAGAAATAGATAATGGAAGAATCCTTGAACTCTTCAGAGATAACTTCCCCTTGCCATATAACCTGAAAAATTTCAGTCAATTTTTGTATGAGCATTGTATCCCCTACCTTGTAAATCTCAGCTGGAATAGAATCAACACCAGGGGCTTTGCCACACTAGAGGAACTGAAAAGCATTTGAAACCTTTTCTTCAGTTGGAAGTTTGGCTATAGGGGGATTGACTTCAACCTGGCTTCAGCATTGACCAATGATAGTCTGTTGAGAACACTATTGAAGTATTTAGTCCATCTCTCCTGGATCATGTCCTAATCACTCCATCAGCACTGAGTAGTTAAGATGCACAGTAGGACTTTAGCCAAAAATAGCTTTCAGGGAAACATAAAAGTGCTTTAGATTGCTAGTATCAAGATAAAATTGAATTTAATCTGCCTTCTTACTGAGACAAGAATCCTATATCTTTCTAAGTTTTGCTTGTACTTTACTTCTGATGGAGTTAAATGCTGCTTTCTTAGAGATGAATGAACTATCTTCGTGGTAAAACTGGTGGAGTTCTTGTTTTTCATTTAGCAGTTTCTTAATTTCCCTATCATTTTCGTCAAACCAGCCTTGATGTCTGCAAGTGTTCTGATACAGATGAGCAAATGCAGTATGATACACCAAACCTCAGAAAGCTGCTCACTCCTTTTCTGATTCCATATTGGCAACCAAGTTTTGGCTTAACTTTTCCTCCAAGTTAGCAACAAACTGTTCCCTCTCAGAGAAGCACTGTAATCTGTTGACTTTAAGTCTTCTGGTAGTCCTTTTGCCTTGGAGCCACTGTTGTTTTTTGCTGAATGTGAATATTTAGCTTAGAGAAGATAAGTCTATGATCAGCCCATCACTCTGCATCACACATTGTCATTGTCACTTTGTCATTCTTCTCCTTGCTATCACATAGTCTATTAAGTATCAATGTTTGCTGTGAGGGTTTATTCCACAAATTTTTATTGTATTAGGTAAATGTAAGACAATGTTGTTGATGAGAAGATTGTGAGATGCACAAGTCTTCAGCAGTAACTGACTGTTGCTGTTTCCAACTCCATTCCTCCCAAAGTGTCCCTCTCATGGTTCTTAGTCTAGGCTACTCCAGCATTAAAGTCATCCAGAATTATAAGCTTATCCTCTTTTGGCACATTGATGATGTATCTCCAGGTCTTCAAAATTTTTTTCTTTTACCTCCTTAGGGTTTGTCATGGTGGGGAGCATAGGCACTGATGGTGGTAGTGACATGGGAGTTTCTTACAAGTGGCAATTGCATTGTCATGAGCCTATGAGGGAATAACATGAGCAGTGTCATATCTTTCAATAATTTTGGTAAGTATAAGCTTGATGACTAGATTAATTTTGATTTACCAAACTAACACCAGTCTGGTACTCCCCTTCACTGAGGCCACTCCAGGAAAATGTGCATACTGCTCCGACTCCTTCATTTGCCAGCCTTGTTTCACTCAGGGTTCCTATTTGATTGAGATACCTGCTGAGATATCTCAAAACAAGACTTGTTTGTTTTTCAGATGTACTGGTTCGTGTTGCGTGTAAGTGTATGCACATTTCGTGTACCCATGGTGAGTAGAATCATCTTTGTATATTATTTTGTATATTATTATGTATTTTGACCACAGGGTGGGATCTCTACATACCATGGCAAGCAGGCCATGGTTGGGTCAAGCAGATAATTTTTTTGGCACCTTTTCTGGTCCCTTCCTTTCATTAGGAGTTTAGCAGCATGGTCCTTGAAAAAAAAGGCTGCCCATGAGGCTGCTAAATCACGCTACTGCTACAGTTCAATGGGAAGTCTACTCTATGGCTCCGGGCCACCTGTGTGCAGGGTTGTTACTATGGCTTCCAGTGCATCCATACAGCTTTTAGGACATCTATGTTTGCTACTTCATTACTTCTCTGTTTCACAGAACTTTGAGGCAGGTAAAAATTATAAAATGGCATGGGTGATGTCTTTTGATTTGTAGCTAAATTGGATTTAAGTGAGGCAGACTGGTATCAAGTCATTGGTCTCACTCTCTCTTCCAGAGTTACTGAAGTCTAGTGTCCAGACAAAGTCAAGATGACTGGTGATGACTTGGGGTGCAGTGAATTGCCTTGACATCTTCCATGTATAACCAAACTCTAAGTGCCCCACAGCACCTGCTTCAGCTGCCTTCATGGCCATTGGAACAAATTGTTCTCATCGGCCATCCACTGAGGAAAATCTTCATGTAGACACCTCCCAAGTTACTAAAAGGTTTGAGACCCCTCCATTACCCTCAACCTGGTTTAGCCTGTCTGCATGAATAGTTCAATGGAGTGTGAGCACTGTGCATACTACAGCTTCTTGGAGCCACTAGTGAGATTTGAGGTGAATCAGGTGGACACAGAAGTTTGAAAGCAACCCTAAAAAAGGCTCAGCAGCCCTCTCACCAGAGGTACTAGTCTTCCTTTAACATACCCTACACTACATAACAATATATCGATATATCTATAGCTATACTCTATCTCTGTATCTTTATCTATATATCTATATCTATCCATAAATCTATGTGTATATATATATATATATATATATATGGAGAGAGAGAGACAGATACTAGGGATATCATTGAATTTTTAATATAATTATGGTATTATGCCAGCTGTAAATCAAACATTTGATATTAGCAAGATGCCAAAAGGAAAAAAAATTCACATTAACATCCTAAAAATTATGTAATATATTCATAATAACTTGGAAGAGAGACAAATGTTTCATATATTAGTTGGCCAAAAACTGCCAATATTGCTGCTACTTGTTATAAAAATAGTTTCCTGAAGTGATTTTTTTTTAGGTTATTTGGGACAATGATGCATTTTTGTACATCTAATTCAGAGCCACTTTATTCTCATCTTATAAGCTTTAAATTTATTCTTTTTTGATGCCCTGTCATGGCATGACTGTAATGTTGTGTTTTTGATGAGATGTCAGTTGAATATGTGGGACTATTGCTAAGAGAGAAGTCAGGAATGATGACATCAATTTTGGAGTGATCAGTATAAAGTTGATATAGGGGAGAGGTGACCAGAAAAGGATGAAGTAGCAGGGATGGTTAATGGAACCAAAGGACAAAGAAATGATTTATCCTTTCTAGAAGAAGGGTAGGATTTATTTGATCATCATTCCCCAAATGAGTTGGAAAGTGGAAAGAGAGGAAGGAATGGTGCAGTGCACATTTTCAGTAAAGCAAGACAATCATGAATACTTTCTTGAAAAAAAATCAGATGCTGGGTATGGTAAGCATTGAATAATACCAACCACCTACAAAAAAGAGATTATCTCCTGAGTGAAATAAGAATTCATCACTGATGGAGGAATCATTTCAGAATCATCTATAATATGCAAATCGATTTTTAGCTAATTCAGGAAAAACTAAAATAGCAAATTAGAAACAATGGATATCATAAAAATGAGAAATAATAATGAAATTTAGTATGAACATTTTTTAGAGAAAAAAAGAAAACTAATGTGAAGCAGTCTCATAGTAAGAGAGATAAAGGAACCAAAAATGTTCCTCAGCCAGTGAAAAATACAATTTTCTGTTTTTCTTACCAAGTACAGATGTGTCCAGTATTTGGGAGAAAGAAAAGATCACAGTCACATTTAGGGACTTGCACAGAATTTTCAAAGTTCTGAAGTTGCTAAATGCCTAAATTTTTTATTTCTTTTGTCTCCCATTCATAGTACACAATAGGGATTCCTGGAACTCTATAATATCAGAAGGGTAAAACACATACACACACACACACACCTCAAAGGACAATATAATGATGTGTAGATATCCATGATGTATATTATCAGTTATGACTTGGATTCGAGATGTGACATCCTAGGTGCATATGACCACAAAAAAATCATCATTGAGAATGGTAGATGAGCCCAGTTGCTGCACTGGGACCTAGGGAATGTTAAAAGAACCAGAGGAAGGTTTCTGGTACTTTGGGTGGATAATCTATGGAGCAATTTAGAAAAAAAAGAATTGCAGAGAATGAGGTGTCGTAAAGGAGTAGCAGTTTGTAGTGGTGAAGGAAGGACTTATGCCTAAGAAATGCCAAGTTCATCAAAGCACTTTTGAATCAACAGCATTTATCAGATACTTATCATGTGCCCAGTCCTAATCAGTTTTTCCTACTAGCACATATATATTTGATATTGTTAGCTTTTCACATTTTTCTCTAAAAGAAAAAAATATTAATCCTATGCTTTTATATAGTGGTTTAAGAGTTACATTCTCTATATTCCTTTGTGTTTTAATGTGAATAAATACCTATTTATTTTCTGAAGAAATCCAGAACCATGTCAGTTTTGATAGCAAATTAGGTATCTTGGGACTTAACCTTTTGGGTCCTTTTTTTCCCTTCAATATTTTATGTTTCTGAATACTGACAAATCCAAACAGTTTAGAGCTTTCAACCTTTCCCTTCACGTTTGGATAAGGACATAGCAAACCTGAAATACACATCAAAGATTAAATCATTTCTCTAGGGAGATAAGAACCAATAAAAATTAAGATTTCTGAAGTCCATTATAGACACAAGTGGAAGAAATAATAGTACCATGTATTGAGTGGCTCTTAGTTCTATGATATCTCTCTCTTTTTATCTATCATTCTATTTCTATAGATAGAGACAAACATATCTATATCTCTCTCTATATATGTCTATAGATATATGTTGATATGCCTATATATAGACATAGAAATGTGTCTCCATATCTATAGATATTGAGACATATCCATCTACTATATATATACATGTGTGTATATATACATAAACACATATATGTGTATATCATACACACACATTTTTAACAAGTAGAAAAGAGTGGGAGTAAAGAAAGCATAAATCTCTCAACTTGATGGTGGGGGGAGGAGGCTCCTTAGAAGTGGTAACTTCTAAATTGAATTCATTATTAGATTTGTGCAATACATTCACACTGCATTTTTTCCCTCAAAACTTGTGAAATATAAACAAAGAAACATTGGCAGAATATTTACTCATTCATAAAAAAGCAGAATACTTTTTTTTTTAATTTGCTTAAAAATGCTCACTTGCCCAGAAATATAATTAAGGAACGGCATGACATAGAGAAAGAATATTTGTCTAATAATCACATTTTGTACTAAATAACCTTTTGGAATTGCTGAACACCTGACTCAGAAGCCATCCTAGACATCTGGTGTTTGTCCTCCTGGTTAAGCAATGAGACAAAAATCCAGGGAAGCATCAGTTAGTACAAACCATTTGCATAATAGTAATGAAAGATTGCGGAAGTTCTTAAGCAGTATAGACAAATAAAAGAGCAAAAGAAAAGAAGGTTTTGGTGTAAACCAGGGCTTCTTAAACCTTTGTCCCACTGGGGGCCCCTTTTTGCATTTCCTCAGGTTCTTGTTGCTGCATGGCCTGAGGGCAGGTACAGTGCAAAGTGTACATACTTTGTGTTCAGAACCAAGGCTGCAGTAAAGTTGCATGATTCAACATAGGCAAGCACTGCCAGAAACATCTCGTATTCATTATGTGTTTGATTTTTAATTAATTGAACATTCACAAACCTTATACTGTTGTCAAAATTTTTGTGACCCCAGATGGGGTAGCAACCCACAGTTTAAGAAGTGCTGAATTGTCAACCATTTTATGCCATGAGCATAAAATATATTCCTATATCAAACTGGCAGGAACATGACAAATGGAACAACATTTTCAGCTTTATTCTAAAAATCTGTTTTCATCTTTAGTGACAGAAGCATTACCGTATTTGTGCCCAACCACTTCACTCCATGAAATGCTATGTAAGGAAAAGGTCCTTGAGAAAAAGTTGCAAAGAGCAGTTAGAACAGACTAAATATACAATGATGAATCCATGGTGCCATTGAGTCTCAAAAATGCCAATTTCTCATGATAAAAACTATCACATGGAGAGGAAGATAGCAAAAGAATTCAGGATAGGGGATCACTGTTGATGCTATACTCCAAAAAAGATTATCAAAAGAATATGAGCAAATTCAGTCACATATGATAACTTTCTTATCTCACCTCTTCATATCTTTTGACCATTTCTCTAATTGGAATGTCTATTATTCATATTCTTTTCCCACTGTATATTCTGCAACTCATCCCTTCCCAAAAATGTGTTGCTCAGAAGTGAACAGAGTATTTCGGGCATATTTTGTTTGACCTAATCATTATGCTATAAGATTGTCACCTCCCAAATTCAGGACATTATACTTCTCTATTCTTTTTATGCTGACAACTCTTTGGGGGGCTTCTATATTACACTATTGTGCTACATTACATTTGTAGCCCAAATTCCATTAGGGGTTTCAAAAGGAAAATAATAACACTTAAGAAAGATTATCAGGACGAGGTGAAGAGTTAGCCATTAGTTCGAGGAGTTTGGCATCAAAAATGATTTTTTTTACCCTTGTTTTATATAAGATTCATGGTAAATAAAAGTGTCCTTATTTTTGTAGCCATTTAGCTTCAAACAAACAAAAATATGTCTCATCCTGAAGCTAGTAGATTGTTAAATGCATTTAATTGGTAACATATATTTTGTACTATTAACACTAATGTTTTAGACTTCTCCAGAACACTCCATCATGGCTTCCCTCTCCAGGAAACTTATCCTTGCAAAATCTCATCATCCCATAAAATTAAATTTGACTGTTACTCACATCTCATCAGGACCCTCTGTCCCTCTAATTGGACCCTCTGACTGTAAGGCACAGTCATGCATCTCAGGGCCTTCTATTTAAGGAGAAAGCTCAGCATAGTTTTTTCTTTCTGTTTCCTATGAAGCTACACTGCTTTTGGTTTCTTTGGAACTCCAATCATGTGCATCTCCCCCTTTTTTCTACTTACCCCATATTTTTCATTTTTCTTTCATGTATCTTTCCCAAGTTAGATTGTAAGCTCCTTAAGGTTGTAGACTATATTTGTTTTTATGTGTATTTTATACGTATTAGGTAGAATGTAAAGAGTGTTTGCTAGACAGATCAATAATTCTATTAGTCAAAAACATTCTGTTAGTCATCTATTTTTAATATGTAAAGAAAGTTTTTCTATGCTGCAAAACCTCTGTGTTCTTCTCAGACAAAGAGCATGACTAGAAATGGCAAATTAAAGATGAAGACACCTATCATGTAAGGGTAAAGTTATTGCCAATTTCATTCTTTGATGACTATATAATGTCAAAGTGAGCAGCCAAGTAAAGAAATAATTTTAACATTCCAAAATTTGTCATAGTTTTTTGGGTTGGAAATGGACATTAAGGAATATGCAATTCCTAAATACAATACGTTCAGGCTTTAGTTATGTTTGGAGGATGCTGGCAAAGGAATAACAATTATTTTTTAGTATGGATATAGACACACACACATATATATATAGATATAGATATAGATATAGATATAGATATAGATATAGATATAGATATAAACACATATTATAAACTCCTTGAAGGTAGAAATTCTTTTTCAGTTTTCAATTTTATCTTTATATATTGACACATAGATACTTAATATGAATGCTGATTTTTGGCCATGCAATAACCCTGGAGCTTTTCCCCAGGGACTTCAAAACATAAGGTAAACTACACACATAGGAGGGAGAGAGGGGTGTTTTTTTTTCTTTTTAAAAATATTTAAGTCCTTATACTTTGCAAACCTCAACCTATATACCCATGCATGTGACTGTAATCAGATTGCCAGGTATAGAGCATCATAACTGTTGTAAAACTGTCTTGTGACTGGACTGCCCTACACTCTGGGAGACAGGCTACCTTCTCCCTTGATGTAATTGGACCATCAGTGAAACTGACTAACTAACATTCTCCCTTTTTCCCCTCAATGAATTTTTCTATAGTAGGTGGTGCAATGAATAGAGCACCAGACTTGGAGTCAGGAGGAGCTGAGTTTAAATCCAACCTCAGACACTTAACACTTAGTAGCTGTGTGACCTCTAGAAAGTCACTTTACCCTAAATGCCTTGCCTTCCCCTCTCCAAAAATACAAAAGAAGAAGAAGAAGAAGAAGAAGAAGAAGAAGAAGAAGAAGAAGAAGAA
>NW_027186473.1:38746685-38789665 GCF_028583685.1 Petaurus breviceps papuanus
AAGAAGAAGAAGAAGAAGAAGAAGAAGAAGAAGAAGAAGAAGAAGAAATTGTCTATGGTGTAGTAATTGGTTGTTATAGTTCATCTTCTTATATATAAATGATGAGTTCCCTTTACCTAATAAAGTAAAATGAGGGGAAGAAAATGGATTAAAGGGATTTCTGTGAATCCCAAAAGGACAACTTTCACAGAAGGCGAAAGAATTTCAGTATAGCATATGTGACAAGTAGAAAAAAGCAACATATTGAAGGAATCAAGGGAGATATTTTTTTCTTCTTTACAAGATCCAGGAAAGGGGCAAATGTGTATATGTGTAAGAGTAAAAGAAAAGGACAAAAAATTTTAAATGTAAGCAGATCATGTGATTCTTTCAATCTGTGCCAAATTCTTATCAAACAATGTCTCCATTAGTAATTAAACTAGTGATCCCAACAGCACATCTGTGAAAGTTTTAAAGGGAATTTCTAATGAACTTAAAACATTAACTCATTTGCAGATTAGAGGAGGATGTATTTGCTCTACAGGCAGATGAAAGCAACTCATGGAAGTGGGTCTTCCAAGAGCAGTAGTATAAAATAAATGAATCCCAGTAAAGTAAGCTCAATTTTTCTAGTGTAAAATAGTTTCTTGCTATATTCAAAAAGTGCTTCAGAAAGTATTCTGAAACTGATATATTTTGTTTGAGAAGAGGCATTAAATGAGGAAAATGAGTTTCAATACTGAATAATCAATTCCCACTTAAGGATGAACCTCTACTGATATTTTCCTTTAAGATATCACCATTAAAAGCTATACTAGAAGAATGCAGGTTCTTCCCACAAAATTGGGAAGACTTTGCATTTAGGCAAAGTGATGTACTTCATGTTTATGTCAGACAACAAGCTTAGTTAAATTCAGTTAGGATCATCAACAAATTGACTCTTAAGATTTATTTGTGTTTTTGTCCCTAGCAACTCTTTGGCAAACCACAAAGTCAGTGAGGGGTTATAATCTGGAGTTGTACGGTGGTGTATAGAGTACTATACTTTAAATCAGGAAGAACTGAATTCAGATACAGCATCAGATACTTGCTAGTGCTGCAATCCTGAGCAAAACCCTTAACCTCTCAGCATTAGTTTCCTTATCCATAAAATGGAGAAAATAATAATATTTATCTCAAAGGTTGTTATGAGGACCAAATGAATTAAGATATGTAAAGTGTGTTGTTAACATTAAAGCTATATATAGGAGAGGCAGAGCCAAGATGGTGAGTAAAGGCAGGGACTTGCCTGAACTATCCCCCAACTCCTCCAAATATATTTAAAACTGACTTAACAAATTCTAGAGCAGCAGAACCCACAAAAAGAAAAAGTTAAACAAGACAACTTGGGAGGTCTGTAGGAGAGGTCAGGGTGAGAAAGGATCACAGTGTAACACAGACTGTGCCAGTGCAGACCAGGCCCCTGAAAGCCAGTAGCAGGCCATGGGGCAACTGAATCACTGGCAGTTATGGTGGTTTCCAGATCTCTCAGTGCATATTTGCCAAAGACAACTTGGTAGGTTAGAAGGAAAGGTCTACTGAACTTGAGGGAGAGAGAAGCACAGTCCAGCACGGGCTGTACCAGCAGAGCCTTCTCCCCAGAAAACCAGGGGTAGACCTTGGGAGTAACTGAATCAGCAGTGGCCGTGGCTGCAGTTACGTCCACAGCTGTCAGCCCACAGACAGTAAGTAGGTTGAATGATTGGTCAGACCAATGTTACAGGGGTCTCTTTCCTAGCATTGAGGCAGGACTCTGTTATTTTGCTTATACTCAGACATGAGTCACAGTTCTATCTGGCAGTCCCAGGGCAAGCAGGAGCACTAGCATAGAAGAGTTTGTGGTCACAATGGGAAGGGGATGCTCCCCACAGATCCAAGGCAGAAAAGAGTGCTTGTGCTTGCTCACAGACAACATCACAGGCCAGGAGAGTAGTAAATACTTCTCCTTAGATGATACCAACTTGGAAGAACTTAAAACTTACAAGTTGTTAGAGGTATCTCTGAAAACAGCTGCACAAAACCCCTAAAACTTTGGACACTGCACCCTACACCCTGGAAGTAGGGTCCCACCTTAACAAAAAGCCAAAAAATCAAGTAATAGGCTGAGAAATGAGCAAATAATGCGGGGAAAATCCTCTGACTATAGAAGGTTACAATGGTCACAAGGAAGATCAAAACACACACTCAGGAGAAGACAACAAAATCAAAGCTCCTACATCCAAAGCCTCCAAGAAAAATATGAATGGTCTCAAGCCAAGGGCTAGGGTCAGGGCTCAAAAAAGAGTTTGAAAATCAAATAAGAAGTAGAGGGAAAACATGGGAGTAGGAATGAGAGTGATGTAAGAAAATAATGAAAAATCAGTCAATAGCTTGATAAAGGAAATACAAAAAAATACTGAAGAAAATAGCTCTTTAAAAATAGACTAACCCAAATGGTAAAAGAGGCCCAAAAAAGTCAATTAGGAGAATACTTTAAAAAGCAGAATTGCTCTAATTGTAAAAGAGGTCCAAAATCTTATTGAATAAAATCATTCCTTAGAAATTAGAAGGAAGCAAATGGAAACTAATGACAATGAGAAATCCAGAAACAAAATAATAAAACAAATACCAAATAAAACAAAACCAAAAAATAGGAAAAACATAGAAGACTGTGAAATATCTCATTGTAAAAACAATTGACTTGGAAAATTGATCTAGGAGAGATCGTTTTAAAATTATCAGACTACCTGAAAGTAATGATCAAAAAAAGATCCTAGATATCATTTTCCCAAGAAATAATCAAGTAAAACTGTCCTGATACTGTAGAACCAGAGGGTAAAATAGAAATTGAAAGAATCCACTGATCACCCCTGAAATAGTTCAGAAAATAAAAAATCCCAGGAATGGATTTGGCTAATGCCAAATTCCAGAATTCCCAAGTCAATTAGAAAATATTACAAGCAGCCAGAAAGAAACAATCCAAGTATTATGGAACCAAAATCAGGAGAATACAAGATTTAGCAGCTTCTATATTAAAGGATCAGAGGCTTGGAAAATGATATTCTGGAGGGCAAAGGAGCTAGGAGTACCTCCAGAAATTACCTACCCAGCAAAACTATGAGAGGGAAAAGTGGACATTCAATGAGATAGATAAATTTCAAGCATTCTTGAGAAAAGCCTGGAGCTGAATAGATAATTTAACTTTCAAATATAAGACTAGAGAGAAGCATAAAAAGTTAAACAGAAGAGATTCATGATTTATAAATATGTAAATGATCAAAGGATTTGATCAGTTTTCAGATGAAGTAATCTAATCTATTTGTAGCTATATGAAAATTATACCATAATTCACAATTGATTAGACAATTGCAAATTAGAACAATTCTGAGGTATTACCTCATGCCTATTGGATTAAATAATAGGACAGCAACGTTAAATGACAAATATTAGAGGGAATTAGGAGAAAAATGAGACATTAATGCATTGTTAGTGGAGTTGTGAATTGATTCAACCATTCTGTAGAGCAATTTGGAAGAATGCCTCAAGGGCTATAAAACCATGTATCTTTGAGCTAGCAATACCACTTATTAGGTCTATATCCCAAAAGAGATTAACAAAAAGGAAGAGGACCAATCTGTAGAAAAATATTTAGAGTAGCTCTTTTCTGGGGTCAAAGAATTGGAAATCAAGGGGATGCCCATCAGTTGGAGAATGGCTGAATAAACTGTGGTATGCAATTACAATGGAATGCTACTGTACTATAAGAAATGATGAGCAGGATGCTCTCAGAGAACCCTGGAAATATGAGTTGATATAAAGTTAAATGTACGGTGTACAAAGTAATAGCAATATTGTAGGATGATCAACTATGAATGACTTAACTACTCTCAGCAATGCAATGATCTAAGACAACTGTGAAGGACTTATTTTAAAAATAATATCCATCCCCAGACAAAGAACTGATGATGTCTGAATGAAGATTGAAGATTTTTTTTTCTTTCTTTATTTTTCTTTAGGTTTTTTTCTGTCTTTTCTTTCACTACATGACTATTTTGGAAATGTTTTATGTGACAGCATGTGTATGCCCTATCTTGTATTACTTGCCTTATAAATGAGGGTGGGGTTGGGGAAGGAGGAGAGAAAATTTGGAACTCAAAGTTTTGAAAATGAATGTTGAAAGTTGTTTTTACATGCAACTGGAGGAAAGAACTACTAAATTTTTATAAATGAATTAATTTTAAAATAAAGCTATATATAAGTGCTGGTGTTTTTAGTAATTATCATATCATATCATATCATATCATATCATATCATATCATATTATATTATAATAATATCATGTAAGTATCCAAACCAATGAGAACATTCTTGTTCTCATTCTTGATTCTTGAAGTTTCAAGTAAACACTATAGAATACACAATGTAGTCCAGATTCCTAGTTTATGGAAAAGAAAATTGAAGATTTCTAAAACATAGGCACAACCACTGCAAAATTTATTTCAGTTTGCATGGTGTGTCTTTTGACCGATGTACCTATTCTATTTTTGTCTTCCACAAGAAAAATATTTAGCAGGAAGAATAAAAAGTAGAAAGAAATATTGGAGCTGAGTAAACAGGAGAAAGAGAAAATGTTGGTTCTTTGGACTGGTTCAAATTAGTGAAAAAGACCAGAAATTGAAGAAACTGGGGAGAAATTTAAACATTTTGAAGGGAAAAATATCTCATGTTGCAGATTCTATTCCCAAGTTGATTAAGAGAAAGCTGAAAAAGGAGTAAGATCAAGAAAGATTAAGGAATAAGACCTAAAGGTGAATAATAAAGAAGACTATGTAATCCATGAAAAAGCATTTATTACAAAGTTACTTTGTGCCAGGCACTGTACTGGCTGCCAGGGAATCAAAGACAAAAATGAGATCATCCCTGTCTTCAAGGAGTTTCAATTGTCTCGTGTAAGTCAACACACACACACACACACACACACTCACTCACTCATTCACATACTTACAAACATATCTGTATAGGTATATACAGATACTATACAAAGTACATGCACAGTGAAGACAGGGTAATTTGGTGCAGGAAGCTGTTAGCTGCTGGGGTGGGAGATGAGATCAGTATAGACAATGTAGAAAGTGCTGCTTGAGGTGAATTTTGATGGAAATACAGTATTCTAACAGATGGAGGTGAGGAGAAATTGGAGCCTTCTCTGCTGTGTGTAGAAATTGCAAGGAAATGTCCTAGGAATGTGTAGCAGAAAGCACCCTAGCATACCCAGGGTGGCTGCCAACACAAGATTCTTAGATCTGCTTTTCTAAAGGAAAGCAACTCAAAATGGGTTAACAATCTTGCTTTAATCAATCAAACATATATCATTTACCTAGTTCAAGGGGAAAAGGTCAGCACCCCAAACTTCAAAGTATACAGAGTTTATAAGCAGAAGTTACAAGACTTAGAAACATTTCAGCCGACAGGCTTCCAAACTGTACAACGATTACATACATCCATACCTAATCACAGTTACAAGAGAGGAAAACATCAACATCTGTGTTTTCAAAGCTGGGGGGGAAGGGGGGGTTCTCAATGGCTGCCCTGAGTCTTGTCTGGTCAAGTCACACAACACTTCTCAAAGTGAAAGCCAAAACAAAGTCTCACATCAGGGATTATATAACCTTCTCCTGGGTCAGAGAATGTAACAACTCTCTTGACCCACCGCCCAATCACAAAGCACCAAGGTGTAGGAGTTCCTGAAAAACAAGCCTCCCACCACAGGCTCCAGGTGTACTTAACCTAGGGGCAGGGAAGATTTTACAAATGTACATTCCTATAACAGAATGGCATAGAAAAAAATAAGAACTTCCATATCAAATAAAAAATCATTGCAAGCATCCAGGAAAGAATTATGATAGTCATTGTCAAGTATTTGAAAGACTGGCATATAGAAGAAGAATTATTAGATGTGTTCTGTCACCACTCCACCCCACCTCCCTCTTTCTTACTGTGGGTAGAGTTTGCAAAAATCATTCAGATTTAGTGTTAGGAAAAACTTCCTAACAATTCGAGGTATTCAAAGATGGAATGGGTTATAACTCTGAGAACCTGGGCATGTCTCTTAATGCCACCTCTGATAAGTCTCTAAGAGTATAAATCACATATGAGAAGGTTAGAGCCCTAATGGCGTGAATTTCCACAGTGAGAGTAGCCCACCCCAATGGATCTCTAACTAGGCAGCTTGGTGGCCTGGAGTTAGGGAAACCGAAATTCAAATCTGCACTCAGACACTTACTAACTGTATGAACCTGGGCACTGTTTGTCCTGGTTTCTTCATCTGTAAAATGAAGGTAAAAACCCTGGCTGCCAGGGTTGTTGAGAGGCTCAAATAAGATATTATTGTAAATCTCTCAGCACAGTACCTTGTACATCATAAGGGCTGTGTAAGTTGTTGCTGTTGTTATTATTCAGACATATAGAAAAACAAAGTTCCTCTCATTCTTCCTTCTTCTCTCTGCATATTGTCAAGGTGATTTCCAGTTTAACTCACCCCTCCTCTGAGTTCTGTCAGTAACTAGGTGATGCTCTGTGTGAAAGGATCATTACTCTCACTTCTCAATGATTATTGCAAAGTTACAAGAACCATAAGTTGAGAGAGTCACATGTGTTTTCTGAAGGATCACTTTTACATTTTAGTCTGATAACCAAAAAAAAAAAAAAATCTAGAGCAAAAAATAGTTAGATAAAGAGGATAGTGTTTTAAAATTTTTCATGACATGAGACCATGATCTTATGGGAAATTTACAATATGAATAAAAGTGATGTCTTTTTTTTAATGCTCCATTCTAATACCAATAAATACAATGAATTTTTATATTTATATATAAAATTCAGGGTTAAGGTTAGAAATGAATTTAGGGTTAGAAACAAATTTAGGATTAGAATTGAATTTAGGCACCTAAATTCCTTGAATGCAGATGCTCTTTCTTTTTCTATCTTTATACCTTTATTTCCTAGAACAGTTCTCCCAGGCTTTTATGGACCTATCATTTCATTAGTATATGAGTATTCCTTCCAATGATGGGGTATGATCACATACCTTTACATTGTAACACTTGGTTCTTATCTTCTTTTAAATCTGCCACTGGTAGAGTACCAAAATGGGTAAAGATTCCTCTTTTAGTTCTCTTGACATTGTTTGGATATCACTGTAACTGGCCATTGAGCATCACTTGCTCTCACCATTGTGATGGTCAATTTCAGTCCATATTTTTGTCCCTGTCCGTAGTGGACATTTGGGCTGACTCCAGGAACTACTGCAGTTGGTGGGGCCATAGCTCTGCCTTGCCCTTTGGCTTCAGCCTTTCTCCCAACTTATAGACCTAGTGGTTTCAATTATGAAAAACTCAAACGGGAGGTAATCAAGGACCCAGAAATATTTTCTAGATCTTGAACTATTTCCTTCAGTACTTAACTTTGGAAGGGGAGCTATGCTTTATATCTTTTAATTAATTAAGAATTTAAGAAACTTAAATAAATAATATGATAGATGATAAATTAATAATTTAATAAATTGTTTTAAAACTTCAAATATTAAAGTAACTTATTTTTTTCTCTATGATTCACAATGACTATTGAATTTTAAGCAAGAGAAGTCTTGAACCTTCTTCTCCAGTATAGCCACAACACAGCCCATGCATTTCTCTTATGACATCCTTTATGCTACTTCTCCCGAGAAAAGTTAATTCATCCACAGGTTCCTACTGCAGGGCTTCATTTTATTGTTAAAATTTATGTTAATTTGTGGTATGAAAAAAATATTTCCATAACATAATACAATAACAAAAGATTATTGCACATGAAATTGTGAATCTACTATGTACAACTTGATATTCCTTTCAAATATACAACAAAATTATGACATAAATTTCTTTTTTTTCCTTTTTTCCCTACCCCCTGACCTAGAGATAGCTATTAGACACAAATACAGTGTACACACACACACACACACACACACACACACACATAATCACACTCACACATACAATCACACATATGTGTGTATATATAATGTGTATATGTAAACTTATTCTATACATACTTTTATTTATCAGTTCTCTGGATGCAGATGGCATCTTTCTTTATGTTAACCTTTATGGTTAATTTGTATATTTGTAATAGTCAAAATAACTTATTTGCTCAAAGTCAATCTTTTTTTTTTTCCTTTTGGAGGGAGGAGGGAAGGGCAATTGGGGTTAAGTGACTTACCCAAGGTCACACGGCTAGTAAGTGTTAAGTGTTTGAGGCAGGATTTGAACTCAGGTCTTCCTGACTCCAGGGCCAGTGCTCTATTCACTGTGCCACACAGCTGACCCCCTCTCAAAATCATTCTTAAAACAACATTGGTGTTAACTGTATACAATTTTCTCTGGTTCTGCTTATTTTGCTCTTTATTATTTCATTCAAGTCATTCCATGTTTTTCTAAGATCATTGAGCTCACCATTTCCAATAATACATCACAATCACATACCACAACTTATTCAGCCATTCTCTTCATTGTTTTGCAGAAGTGACTCTGAATTCTCAATAATTAGACCAGTGGTATGTAACCCTGGGTAGACTACTAAGCAGGAAAGGCTTGTTCCAGCAACTAACCCTTTTTCCCACTATGGGCTGAACTAACTAATCACAGAGAAGCTCATAAATTCTCATATAAATTCTTCTATTATATCAAATTACTAAAAATAAATTTTCCCTGCTATAGGTGCCTAATAAATGTTTTTGTCATGGCTACTGGTAAATGGAGGGTCACTGGTTTGGAACAAATTGCATTTGTTAATGCTAAAGGCATGATCATGTGCAATATGAGTTTTACTGATTGGAAAGTAATATCATCTTAAAGCAGTAATTCTCAAACATCTTTTTGGCTTTATTTATTCTTTGCTGTGAGGAATCACATCACAGTGAATGTTTAAGTTGGCAACTGCATAGGTGAGTAGGGAGATTTGCTCATGCCCATACACCTACAAAATTGCATGGAATTTGAAGCACACCTAGTAAAACTCAAGGCAGCAATACACTTTAAGAGCTGCTTTCCAAGTGCCTGTGGAAGGGTGACAGATTTGACTCTTACCTACAATGGCTAGGGCAATTTAGGAATAGATAAAGGAATCTAACAAGTTTATCTTGTCTTTTGGAAGTTCTTTCAGTGAAAGATTAAACACTCGAAGAAGGGCAAGTACAGATATTCACCATCATTTTTTTTTAGGTAACTTGCCCAAGTTTACATGGCCAGGTGTTTCTGGGTGGATGCTAAGTGTCTGAGCCTGGATTTGATCCCCCAGGGCATCCCGACACTGGGGCCGGTGCTCTTACTTGCTGTGCTACCTGGCCGCCCCTGATATTCACCATCTTTAAGCAGAGTTAATGTCTGGTCATATTTTTGCCAACTTTCTGCCTTCTACTCTTACCCATATTCATTGAATCCATGGATCAAGGTATTATTTAACATGGGCAATGTTATTACTGAAGAGATTTCATAAGTGAGTTGATCAATCATGCTGGCAGTCTAAAGGGCCTTCTATTTCAATTTAACATAAAAGAAAATATTTAGTGATGTTGGTGATTGGAATTCTGTTTAAAGATCATAGAAAGCTTAGGGGAAGCTTGTAGCTTTTCTCAAAAAATAACTTAAGTACTTCAAAAAAAATCTCACAAAGCACATATTAGCATTAATTCTCAAACAGACAACTCTGATTCCACCTTCATAAGTAAACTTAATAAAAATGAGAAATAGTTGAAGAATAAACCTAAAAAGGTATTTTATATGGTATTTAACACTAGTAAACCTAGGAACATATAACTATGTATCTATCCTGCTTTAGTGTCCATTCAGAAAGTATTTTCAGCACCTAATACCAAAACGATTTGGTAACCTTAGTAACTGATTAGAATTTCTTCAGTTAATAGGAGCTATTCTACTAATACTTTAAGAAGAGATTGGTCTAAGCAATGCACTACAACCAATGATAATCATTTTGGGGTTTATCTTATCTTATCCACTAACTGTTAAAAGAATTTTAAGAAAAGCCCTGGTCTTAATGATTATCCCTTCTCAGACTTGCTTTAATTATTAGAGCTAATTTAAACAACATCCATATAATTTATTTAAGTCTTAATTCATAAAGGATAAAACCAAATGTAAAGACTAGAATGGTGTAACAAATAGTAAATATATCCATTGTCAACTGTTTAGGCCTTTAGTCAATGATCACTCCAAGTAAAAGGTCTGTATTTATATCTATATTTGTAGGTTGAGAAAGATGTAGTATCTTCGTGCTATTTATTGACTACATTTTATTTTTCTAATCTGAACATCTTAGATATGATGAACCAATGAGATGCTTCTCTTGTCCAGATTTAATTTTGGTTTTGTTGTTTTCTTTTTTCCAAAATACACATAAATGTAAAAAGGTAATAAGTAATATACAATATAACTGCTACTTGAATATAGTTCTTTCTATAGATACAAGAAATACAAAAAGATGCCATGGTAGGAACAATATCTTAACTCCTGTCCATATACAGGTCAGATTTAGATAGAGGATAGACAGAGCTATAGATATGTAGATATCTATATCTATCTAGATGTGTGTATGTGTATATGTGCACATACATGCATATATATATGTATATGTATTAAATATGTATATATGTATATACACATATATGTATGTGTATGTATATATATATATATTTTTTTCCTTAAAGGGTATTGAGACATTCCTTGAGACTTAGTTGACTCAGGGAACTCTATAGGCTAAGGTTTTAGGTACATCATCCTTATTCCTAAGTCCAAAGCAGTCATGAGAACCTGGCAGAAGGGGATAATGATGGGTAACATAGGCAGGGAGCTTTGTTCATATGAATCAGCTCAGTGTCCTTAGTGATTATCCTTACTGAAGACTCTCCTGCTGTGGCTAAATAAATTTCCTTTTGTTAACTATTAAATGGCTTGCAAGGTGTTTCATTTTGATCAAACACTGGAGTGCTATATTGCATCAGTTTTAGCCCAGAACAGATGCCTATTGGGTTTGCAAATAACATAGACCCAGTTGAACCATTTCAGTTGTTTGGTTAAATAGAATCATTGGAAATACAACAAAAATGAAACATTTGGTGAGGGGAAAAAAGTGTATCTGAATAATCTGTATTGTGGATACATATGGGAAAACAGATTGCAATTTTCCTGTGACCCATATATTCAAAACTGAAGTGGATAGTTAAGAAAATATATAGACACATCATTACACCTGGCCTGTGGGTACTCTTCCCTTTTAAATTCATATATCTGTCTATATTTCTATATCTATATCTATCTATCTATCTATCTATATTTTAATTATGAAAGCAAATATTTTAGTATGGCACATGAGAAGAACAGCTCATATTTGTGCACAATAAATATACTGAATTAGTTTGGCAATCATGAAGTAACATGAGTTTACTCTGGAGTTTAGTTCTCTTTTTTGGTTTTATTTTTATTTCATTTTTAAGTTGTAGATCACACTTTCATTCATTAACCTAGTCCATTTGTAGCCAGGGTAGTACAGTGAAAAGAGCCTTGAACTTGAAGTCATAGGACCTGGGTTCAGATCCTGATTCTCCCCTATATCTCTCTTGTGTCTGTGGGCAAGTGAGCTAATTTCAATGGGCCTCATTCTGTTTCCCCATCTGTTAAATGAGGGTGATAGAACAGATTACATCAAAGGTTGCCTCTAGTCTTAGATCCATAACTCTATAATTTAATACCTACAGCTCTAAAAGGAAATAAATATTTTGCTGCTGCAGATTCCATGACATAACGGTGAGAATGGTTTATTAGAATTAATCAAATAATCTGCATAATGGAGATGGTATAGTATGATACATTTAGAGTGAAAGGGATTTTAGAGACCATCTATTCTAAAAAAATAACCCTAGCAATTACATCTCTATATTAGTAGAAGGTCTATTCCTTGAATATAAGGACTGTTTCATTTTTGTCTTTTTATCTTTAACCACCAAGCACATAGTAGGTCTTTAATAAATGTTTGTTGAACCTAATTTTATCGAATTGCCTAACTTAAAAAGAACACATAGGTCTGGCTTCTTTCACTATAAATGATGAATGTGACCTGAATAAGTGAATGGTAAAATAGTTCATCTGGTCACAGTTCTGTGCACCACTGAATCAGATCATTGCACAATAAATTACTTAATTCACAGTCATGGGTTCAATAACTAAATATATCTACATTAGACACTATATCCAATACAAGCCCAGGCCACGACTAATCTTCATTTTAGTGAGTAAAACACCATTAGCCACCTACTAAACAAAGTCGAGGGCTAATGACCAGAGAAAATATGTTACTGTTATGATTATCTTATAGAAAAATCTTTCTTACCTGCCTAAATGCCTGAGATTGAACTGTGTCATCTCCAGAGATCTCTTCTATTTCTAAAATCTTTGATTCTTTAAGTCTGCTTTCTGCATGTTTATAAGGGAGACATTTTTTCTTTGTGCATGAGAACAGCAGTCTATATCATAGTACTTGGCATTAGGGATTTAACAGTGTCCAAGACACCACAATTTTGGTCATCTCCACAAATAATAATCATAGATCATATTTATACATTGCTTTCAAGTTCAGAGATTGCTTTCCATATATTATATCCTTTGATCTTCACAATAGCCCTATGAAGTAAATGCTTTTGTTAATGCCATTTAAAAGACAAAGATACTGAGATTGTAGGTCATATAGATATGAGCCTAACGCAAGATTCAAACTGAGGTCTCCTTAACTTGGAATTTGATGCCTTAACCATGCCAAGATACTGCCCTGTTACCTTTTGCTTAATTTTCAAATGTCAGCTTTGAATTACAGCTGCTATTAATTCAATAAAGGTATTTGTTTGACTACTGAGATTATTTTTTTACCTATGGAAATAGTAATGTCACATTATGCAGAATGATAAGACTGTAAATAGAAATATAGACAGTACATACATTTATAAAGTTATTTAAATGAGTAGAAAAATTAAGAAGCTTTCCAGTGAGTCACTGTGGTTTGTGTAATAGTTTTGGATTTTGCTAACTTAATAGTGAAAAGTAACACAGAAAAAGTCACATATAAAACCGTATTGATTTTGAACTTGTATTACCTTTTATCTTTGTTTTATATGCATTTTAACATGAGGAACATTAGTATTTCTTTAATGTGAGATTATAAAGTATGATCTAATCTAAATTGTTATTCTATAACATTAAACCTATCCTAGGTTTCTTTACATAGCACTTATTATCCCAAATTTAACAATTGTTTACTTCAGAGTAAAAATTCAAAGCCAGACTTATCATAGCACAGGCAGGAGAGAAATAAAACTTGATACTCCAGCAGATGTTGACCAAACCTGCCTTCTCCTAAAGTACCCACACCCCTGTGAGTGCTTCTCTCTCTCCTCTCTATGTCTCTCTGTCTCTGTGTCTGTTTCTCTGTTTCTCTCTCTCTCTCTCTCTCTCTCTCTCTCTCTCTCTCTCTCTCTCTCTCTCTCTCTCTCTCTCTCTCTCTCTCTCTCTCTCTGTCTCTGTCTCTCTCTGTCTCTCTCTGTCTCTCTCTCTCTGTGTCTCTCTCTCTCTGTCTTTCTCTCTTTCTCTGTCTCTCTCTCTCTCTGTCTCTGTCTCTGCCTCTCTGTCTCTGTCTCTCTCTCTTTGTCTCTCTGTCTGTCTGTCTCTCTCTCTCTCTGTCTGTCTGTCTCTCTCTCTCTCTCTCTCACACACACACACACACACACACCAGCGGCAGTGGCAACAGCATCAACCTTAGCATTTGATTTATTTTTTTGAATATAAATATTGGCTGTTCTTTGAATACAATTTAAGGATATCCTCACAGGACCTTCCTTTGCCTCATCTCCTATCATGTAGACCTCATATCCAGGTAAAGTGCTCGGAGCGAGGAGATTATGCATTGTGAATGCAGGCTTTGGGAAGTACAAGCCCCATGGGATTTGATGGGCTTGGCAACGTCTCCGCATACATTCCACAGCTTTTGAGTGCACAAGATGCAAAAATAAAACCTTTAATGATTCATGCCTTAAATTCTAAAGCTTCTCTTATAGTTCTCAAGGCAATCAGACACATACAGCATTTCAAAACTAGTTTTGCATTTTTGATATCATGAAAAGCTGTAGGCAGCTGGAAATGAATAGCACATAAGGCCCAAATGGTAATAACAATGCAAGCTGTTAATATGCAGATTCAATTCAGAATAGCAAATAATTTTAATTATTTTTACCCAAATAAGAGGCTTTCTACTTCTAGAAAATTAATTTCCTATATTATGGTACCAGAGTCCTCTTTATGGTTTGATAAAGGATGGTAGGAAGCAGTATTCTATCAAATGATAGTACTTGAGGGCACAAAAACTAAATTATGGAATGAATTTAAACAGTATTCAGGCAAAGTATGGCTGTACTACCATAGATTCCAAATGATACGAATATCATTTTGGTCTGAGACCAATTGGTCTGGGCAAAGGTCACCCCCAAATCATCTAGTAGGACTGTTCTTGTTCTCTGTTTATACTCCCAAGATCCTCCGAGGTCATGTTGTTCAACACACACGTGAAGCAGGAATTGTCTTTGAAACAAGTAGTCATTCTGATAATATTTTTTTTTCTTTTATTTAGAACTTTCATTCATTACTTTCTCTGATTCATGCTTTTTGTTTTTCAAATGTGAGCTCTTCAGTGTGAATTCAGATCCGCCTCATATAACTTCTTTCTTTAAAAAAAAATTTGATTTCTTGTAATGACAGTGTCAGAGTCATACAGTTCTTAAAGTGCTATTTTCTGTGAGACAATTTCCCCTTTAGAGTGTAAGGTCATATATCTTTTTTTGTCAGAAGACTATAAAACTGATTTTCTAAATTTGAGAATATCTGTTAGACTTTGCGCAGCATTCTTCTCATTATTAAAATAACACCAAATAATAACCACTACCACCATCAACAACATATTTCCTATACAATTTTCTTCATTTTTCTTTGACAACTATTTCTTCCTATTGATGGGAATCAGATTCAGAAAATAGTATCTGTCTCCCTTCTTCTACCTTCTAATGAAGATGACCAAAGTCAAAGATGAATTCAATCACGTGAATTTAGCTGAAAAAGTACCTTCAGAAGATGATCATGCCATTGAAGTTCCCTATCTCAACAATATCCTCCTTCTTTGTACTTTTCTTATGTACTAAACTTGTCATCTATTTCCTCCATCTGGTTAGGCAGTTTATGGTCTATTGTCACAGAGGTATTGTTATATGGCTTTTTTTTTTTCCTTGCTTCTTTTGTTGTTGTTCAGACATTTTTTCAAGTCATGTCCAACTCTTTGTGACCCCATTTGGGGTTTTCTTAGCAAAAATACTGGAATGCTTTCCCATTTCCTCCTTTAGTTCATTTTCCAGATGAGGAAACTGAAGCAAACTGAGTTAAATGACTTGCTTAGGGTCATATGTCAGAGGCCAGATTTTAATTCAGAAAGATCAGTCTTCTTTACTCTGGGCCCAGCACTGTATCCATTGCACCATAGATTTTCCATGCTATGCTTCTTCTATTTCTTTGTGCTTGTGGTATAAGCTTCTCTTGACATACTCCAGTCATGAATCATGTGCTACCAAGTCCCAGTGATATTTCTGAGGTCATATTTACCTCCCTGTGTGAAGAGAAATTAAATTTAAAAATATTGTTGTTGAACCAAGTGCTCTAAACAACTTGTTACTACCACCTAAATTTCTTTCCTGTTGCATGAGCAATGATCAGAGAGAGGAGGTCTGATATATATAGATAATTCAGTGCCAGCCATGGGGAAAATGTTAACTCACCCCAATAAAATGAGTCTCTGGTTGCCCATAGCTTTTCTTTCTCCTGAATTTTTAAGTTTCATGACTCCAATGTAGTTTCCATTTTTATTGGCCTTATCCAATTATTACTCTGGCTGTCTTTTTGCAATATATTCAAATGGAAATGCTTGTTTATTTTTGTAGGAAATAAACAAAACTAAACTACTGCACTGACATATTTGTTTATACTTCAGAAGTAACAGAAAAGAAAATTTTATCTATCCATTGGGATATATTCTTATGCAAGATGTGCTCTTCTCATTCCATAGGAGATTTATCACAAAGGAACCATTAGAGTGATGACAAACCTTACCTAAAAGGAGCAAATATAATGCTATTAGTAAACAAATATTTCAAACAGTGATCAACAATTAATCTTGCATAACTATATAGAGGATGTATTTTTTTATCCCCACCATTAATTTTTCTAATAGCTTATCTTGCTTCTGGAACATCCTTCTTCAGCACAGATGCTTTATCTGGCATAGGTGGCTTTATATATTCTTCTGCCTCAAAATATCTGCCCCACATTTATTGAGAAGTTTAATACAAGCATTTGTATAAGTCAAATTGACTAATTACTTAACATGTGCTAGACCAAGGAGAGAATATAATAGAAAGCAATATATTTTGGAATTTCTTGAATAATCTAGATATTTCTTTTCTTACTATAGTTTTTTGTTTTAATTTCCTATAAACAAAAGAAAAGAGACAGCATCAAAGACCTGCCTTGAATTAAGAAAGATTTGAGTTCAAAGCCTACCTTTTACATGCCTCATTAATTGTCCCTGGACAAGTCATTTAACCTCTCAGTGTCTCAGGGTACTCTGTATTATAAATTACAGGAGAATTTCTATTCTGAAATGGTGGAAGGAATTTGCACACTGAAAATTTCCAACCTTGATAAAATTATAGATACAGAGAAAGAGGGAAGAATTGTCACAATGAAGGGCTTAGTCAGTAATTATAGTTCTTTTCCATTTAATTTTTCAGCTTGTAATAATTGCTTTTCTAGAGAAATCCTATGTCACCTTAAGCAGCACTTGCTATTGCAATTATTTCCATTATCCTTTGCTCTAGTGATTTGTAGTGAATAGAGTGCTTGACTTGGTGTCAGCACACTAATGTTGGAATCCTGTCTTGGGCATTTATTAGCTGTGTGACTGTGGTTAAGTCCCCTAACTTCTCTGTGCTTTGATAACCTCATCTTTAAAATGAGGGAATTGAACTTGGTCTCTAAGGCCCCTGCTAGCTCTGTGTGTATGTTTTTTTTTTTACTTTCCCTGGATATTTGCTAATAAACTTAAAACTAGAGCTGACTTCTTTGATTTGCTTTGATATTTTCAAGGCAGGAAATAGTTTCAAATATCTTTCTGTGTTCAGGTAAAGAATGTTACAACTTGTTGGAATGCTAATTAAATATAATAATAATTTGGATAACCTGCTGAGATGCTAAAGTGGCTAATAGCAATCACTCCGTCTTCCCAAGATAAAGATTTTGTTTTATGCACATGCCTAATTTAAGAAATTCACTATTTTATCTATCTACATGATATTAACATTAGTATGGAGTAATCAGAGAAATTGTTTTATCTGATTCTTACTAAAGTGTCCTAACTTATAATGGGATATACACCTATCACATACAATTGGGATCCACAGGAAGAAATGTAAAGAGTTTTATGGAGCAAAAAGGACCTCAGTTAGCCTATCACCATATGAAGAAACTAATTCTAAACCCAAATTATTTCTCATTTTTAAGAGTTCCAAAACAGTTTATTCAGTCGGGCAATGGAGGCAGAAAGGTAGGTGTTTGCTCTTAGCCCTAATATGGGTATCAGTATTGTATTCCCACTCTCAGGCTGCTTGTAGGCCTAAGTTAAAAGATGAAAATCTTAAATCTCTGGTCCCGTGGTTTAAGCTGCCATATTACACTGCAACTTGTGGAAGTGACTGTTCTTGCAAGAGAGAAAAAGAGACAGTGACTGACACGCAAGACAGCGGGCAAGAACTCCTAGTGTAGAACAGCACAACTAGGAAGGTTTGGTTTTCTGGAATGGTTGTTCCTCTACCCTCCCCATTTGTGTTTAACATGCTTGGGGAGCTCTTATGTGCTGTGAATCTTCCTTATCAACAGGAAACGCTTTAGAAGCACTTATTGATGATTGCTTTGTTCCTCTAGGTAAGGGCTAACTTCTGAGCCATTCTCAATCTGGTTTAGTTGCTTGTTTCAAAGGTACTAGGGCCATAACACTCATAACTCGTAGGACCCTTATATTTTGTTTACTGGTTGTGGATTGTCCACATGTGAGGTCAGCCTGGGCCTCTAGGGGAAAGAGCTGATCCTAGAACGTTATGAAGCCACCCAAAATGCTTTTTTATTTTTCCCTTAAGAAAGAAGATAGCTGCTCAGAAAAATGCAAACAGATGCCAGTTTCACTGGAAACATGGGAGCCTGATGTTTTCTATCCCAATGTGGTTTCTATCTTGAGGGAGTTGTAAAATCATGTATATATTAGAGAAGGCACACTGTTTGTTCAACAGAAACTGACACAACTTTAACAAATTGAACAAATGCTCATTTCTCAGGAATTAATTAAAATATGCTCATTTAACAGGATATCCATGGTCGTTTGAGATGCATTCATTTGTTCTGAAAGAACCTAATGTCAAAGACAATCAGTAATATTCCTCTTAGAATGCAAAGGGAATCTTGACATAAGAAAGTTATTCAACTTCATGAAGAGTTATTGTGATCTTCCTTTGCCCATAAAAGTAGAATGTGTTTGCTGAGTTAATGCTGAAAACTGCCTCATTATCCATACACTTTAGTAATCAGAGAAGAAGGATGTCTTTTCACCATTACTCACAGAGTGTTATGTAAATAGCTTGAGTACCATTATTATGAATCAAAACTTGATTTTCATTGAGAATATGAGGCCTCTTCTACAGGAATGTATATAATTAGGTTCATGATGATGTGTTTATTGATACAGAGTGTCAGAGCCACAAAGGACTTCAGAGATCCTCTGGTTCAGGGTTTCTTAACTTTTTTTGTAACTATTCATGATGTATACCTTTGGCGATCAATCTGGTGAACCCTATTGACATATTTTAAGAATAATATGATTTAATGCATGAAATAAAATGCATAGAATTATAAAAGGAAACCAATGACATTGACATAAAATTAACAATTTAAAATTAGCAAGGAGAAGTTCATAGACCTCAGGTTAAGAACCCTGGCTTAAGCTCAAGTTCCAGGGAGTTGTTTAATAGATAGGAAGCAGATTTTGCCACATAAATCAAATTACTACCACCACTCAAATTCTAATAAAGAGAGCCCAGGATTCTGAACTCCAAAGTCTTGGAAATATCAGTGTCCTCTAAACCACTTAACCTGCCTTCAGAGCAGTTGTTTGTATGCATTATTGATGGGAAAAATCATTGTGGAAAAGGGGGCTACCCTCTTCATCACCATTAGCATCCATTGCTCACCAAATGCCACTCATTGGTGGGTACATTTAGGACCCCTGGGAGTGGTAGTACCATATTTTCAGCCCCCTAGATCTTTAGTCCTACTTCCAGCCCAGCCATCATTCAATGAAATGATTCCTATCAAAAATGGGTCAGCTACCCCCACCAAATGCCACAGGGCAAGAAATGCAGGCTGGCTGAAGATAAGGCCTCCTAAAGTAAAGATAAGAGGCAGTTAAGTCAAACTACCACAATGACCTTGACCACTATCTGCCTTCAAATCCTAATGGATTGATAAACCACAACCCAGAATCTAAGAGTCTTTGGAATAGTAATACTGTCAACTCACTTTCTGTAGGTATTATCCTGGGAAACAGTCCCTGTGGAAATGCAGGCTGGCAATTGTTCCTGCATGTGCTACAACCACATCTATTGAAGACCTCAAAAAGAAAATTATTGTTACTAAAATCCTTCGCACTTTCAAATGGCTGAACATTAGAAACTTCTACCTGTACTCCCTACTATGGTGCCTGGAAAGAAGCATGAAGTAACTAGATCAAGACATATCTAATTGTGGTTCATTTCAAAGTCTAGGAGACAGGTGGACTTGCTAGGTAATTGGCAGAAGCTGACAACAATTAGTGGTGAGAATATCAAGAGACAGTGATATAGCAGTAGTTTATAGAATAGATCATCAACATCTGAACCCAATTAGATAATCCAGAGTTCAAAATGAAGAAGGCAAGGTGGTTCCCCCTACCTGAGCTAGGTTAAAACACCATGAAAAGAATGAAATTGGGTAGTGTTGGGATCTGTCGTAAGTGAATTCTGCTAAATCAATACATGTAGTGTGCTAATTGCACTTCCCAGAGTTGTGATTGTCTAGATTTCCCCTTTTGGACTTCTTTGTCTAGTCATCATCCAGTCTGGCCCATTTTGAGTAGCTATATTCCAAGGAAATGTCCTTGGCCCTCGCCCTCGCCCTCTTCACCTCTACTTTCTGTCAATGTTCTCATCACCTACCATGGGTATCATTACCTCTTTTATGAATATTTCCAATACTTTATCATTATCTCTCCTGACCTTGAGTCCCACATCACAAAACACTTATTAGACATCTCCACCTGTATGTCCCATAGGCACCTCAATCTTATCATGCTCAAAAAAGAAACTTGTCTTCATCTATTCTCCAAGGCTTTCTATTTATATAAAATGCTATCCTTCAAATCACCCAGGTTCTCAAACTCAATTCTCAGCTCTTTACTCTCCCTCCCTATCACCCCCATAAACATTAGTCCTTTCCCTCCAAAGAGTACAAGCCCCTTGAAGTCAGAGACTGTTTTCATTTTTGTCTTTTTTATCCTGTTTCACATAGTGTTTTTGCATGTGTTATGGACTCCATACTTATTGAATTGAATTAAGTAGAAAGAGCTCCCCCAGTGTTGGCATGGGTAAGGGCTTTGTCTACAAGGGCTACTGTCTTCTGTGGGGCCTTAAAAATCAAACAAAATGTTTTTTTTTTTTTCCATTGTTTTATCCTAAGCAAATTCTGATCTCCGAGGAACTCATTTGGGGCATGTTGTCTCCTGCTGTATCACCCTCTCCTTGTCTTCCAGGCCTTTGTTATCTAATTCACTGTCCAGCTAGGGACATTGAGGAACTTAGTTCCTTCCTCCCTTCTGTCCCCCATTAGATTGTGTGGAGTCTTAGCTTAGTGGGGTATCTCTCTACCTCAGAACACTTACACTACTTTATATTTGTCTCTGAGTCCAGTGCCACTTCCTCTGCTAATGTCTAATTTCCACATTCTCTTATTCTGATATACTGAATTTGAAATCAGAAGATTGATACTTAAGGCTCATATTTGTTATTTGTAGTGATCCTGAGCAATCCATTGAATCTTTGTAAATCCTCAATTTTCTCATCTATAAAGAGGGTACAATAACACCTGTATTTCCTATTTCACAGGAAAATTGTGATAATCATATTGGATAATGTAAATGGTCAAATTTTACATACTACAAAATATTACATAAATATCAACTTTTATTATTTTCATTGTAAGATCAAAATGGTTGATATACTTTAAGCCAGAATGCTGCAGTGGGAAAAAACAAACAAGCAAACAAACAAAAACAAACCTCCTTTTGTTTGGAGTCAGCAGGCCTGGATTTGGATCCCAGCTCCATAGCCTTAAGCAACTTACAAATGTAAAGTGAAGATGTTGGATTAAATGACCTCTAAGGTCCCTTCCAACAATAAATTGATCCTCCTAAAGCCATGATTTGGGACAAAAGAAGCTAGCATTTTTCCAACTGAAAACAATTTGCTTGATATGGTATTTCCATTCAAAATAACTGCCATTTCTGAACTTGGAGAAATCCAGAATGATAATAATAAGATCCACACGTGAATTCAGGCCACCTAATCTTTGCAAAGTGTATGTCAGTGCTAAGAAGAACTGATTTTACAGAATCATAAAATATGCAGAATTTTACAGGCAAACATTGCAACCCTCTGATTTCATAGGTGTTTTGACTAAGACCTGACATGAGTGTAACATCTGAGGTCTCATTTCTGAAGTGTTACAGAATCCAGGAAAACAAAAATAAATCAAAATATGATTTAAAAAAAAATAAGTACTCAGATGCCAGAGATATCCATGAACAGGGGGAGGGGAAGATATGGACCAATCAGCTTAGAGCAGGCAACCTATATGCTCTTTTGGTATATGCACAAAACCCAAGGATAGAATGTAAGATCCCCTAGCACTTTCATTGGGCTCCCTACAGAAAATATATTCGAGGCTATGGAAGGAGTTGCCCAAGAAGGGCTGTGATATGCCATTCTTAGAGGTATTAATCACATCAGTAAGATCATGAAATCTATCAAGACATTGATAAGATGAACCAAGAGAAAGATTCAGAGCACAATCAAACATATCATACTAAAAATTAATGGAAATAATAAGGATCTGATAAAAGTTCAATTATCTCTATATGTATATTTTTCTGCATATTCTAAATCACAAGTCACTCCAGTTCATCCCCATCACTCTCCACAGAAGCAACAGGAACACATTTTTAAAACTAAAAAGGGACTCAAAAAATTAAATTTTTTATCAGTCACAGTTATATATAAATATCCAGATGCGTTTAACTAATGTATAAACCTCAGTAATAGAAAATGGAAATAGCACAGAGCTCAAATGTGTTAATTAGTCAAGTGTCAAAAAACCTGAACAGTGTTCTAAGATGAAGATTCATGTGGGAAAATTGACAGAGCATTAGCAGAAAGAAAAGTAAACTTAGAAGTATTTGCTGATTCTATATTTCTGTGAACAGTGGCTTTTTATCTAACAATGATTAACCTAAATACTCTTATACTTAAATTACTGCATAAAACAGTTAATTCACTTCTTGGAATTTTCCAATTTAGTAGAAGTACTACCCAAAGTAAAGTACTGACATGCCCCTGGAGTCTCAAAGGTTATGCAAGATGACCACACATTATATCAGAATCTCTCAAGTGCAAAAGCTTTGAGTATTATCAATCCATCAATGAAGAGACATGTATTGAGTGGTCACTATGTCATAATCAACTCTCCAAAGGCAAAAGCAAGGACAGTCACTACTCTCTAGGAACTTACGTATTAGGGGAAACAGCATGACAAATGTAAGTATATACAATAAAAAAAGTAAAACAGTATAATTTGTCAAAGTGGGGAGAGACTAGAAACTGAGAGGAATCAGCTAAAGGGAAAAGTTGTGTGTAGGTGGCAGTGTTTAAGCTTAGGTGAGATCTAAGGTCCTTCCAGACATAGTGGACAGCTTGTGCAGAGTCATAGAGATGAAAGAATGTCCCAGTAATGACTGTTTCTGCTGCCTGAGCACAAGTCTATCTATTCATCGAGAGGCTCATCATCAAATGGTTGGCTACTGAGTAATGATGGTTTTTGCTATGGCAAACCATGAAGTCTACAGACTCCAAAAAGTATACATATATATGAAGAATATACATTACTCTAATAGAGTCCTTTTCCAATTTCACAGTCATGGTGGTAGTAGGATGGTAGAAAAGCTAACAGGGGAAGGTAATAATTACAGACTTTTTTTCCTCTCTATAAACAATTAATTTAACTGTTGGTAGTTTAAATGAGAGCTCTGTGTTCACTGACCAATAAGTTCCTATGCTATTAAAAGAACTGAAACACAGTAGTAGCATCATAGCTTTAAATAAAACAAAGAAAGGCATAAAGATGTTGCAGTTGAATAGAAGAATGACTCACAGATTTTCCTTGAATTGGCAACTAGAGGAATTGATTTTTATCATGTGTCCATATGAAACTTAATCATCAGTTCTCCTCAGCCTCATGATTGACAGCCTCAGTTCATTGACATATTTAGGTTTCTTATGTCAATAAGGAACTTACCTAAGTAATTTCAAATCCCAATAACATATATTAAGGACTTGAATATATATATATATATATATATATATATACACATATAATATGTATTGATATTGTTCACATGGCATTGGAAAATCGTTACAAGCCAATCACTTACATGGCTATAATAGATAGTGGGCTTTCGTCTGAGAAGATGGTTTTTTTTAAATGGTCTCCAGTTGGGAATTCCTGTGCCACCATCTCTGGACTTTGGTCTTCCTGTCTTTAGATATAGTCAATTGGTCTGGGACTAAGCACTTGTTTAGAAGTCCTCTTGGAGGCCATAACAACACCTTATGAGTCCTTTCAAACATTGCCTATTATCGATTTGTTCTCACACTTTACACCATGTGTCTTTAGCAGAGCAGTCAATCAGCTGAGTAAATCTGGATGATAGGCCCCAGATAATCAAGCAGAAGAGGATTATATTTTAGTGAGATTCCCCTACTGGCCAATTTGAAATACCGAAATGACAGACTAAACAGATAAGCATAGAGTATCACCGATAATCTTATCCCATGGATACAGTTGAAGGATAGCTCCCAAGTAGATTATCACACATTGTAGAAAAATAGCTGTTGTACAGAGGATGAGGGAATTGAGTAATTCTAAATATAATTGGATAAGAACCTTTAAATCAGGTCAATGTAAGCACATTGAAATTCAGTTACTTCAGTGAGATTAGAATGAGCGAAATGGTGTCCTCTTGAGATTACATTCTATTAATAGTATGTATGTCTCATGTACATAGTTATTTGTATGTTGTCTGTCTCATCCATTAGAATGCAAGCCCCTTGAGGGCAGGGACCACGTTTTTTTTTGCATTTCTTTGTATCCCCAGGGTTTTTAGCACAGTGACTGGCACATAATAAGGCCTTAATAAATGCTTATTGACTCTTGATGAAATGATTGCTTACTGGTAGGATATTTATTTTAAAATTCACCATCTATATACAGTCAGATCACTAATGATTTGAAAGAGAACTCAGAACCAAAACCTAATTAGAATATGAGTAGATACTATATAAAGTTATAACAGCTACATTCTGGTGAATTCAAAACAATATAGTGACGTTGGGGGAAAAAAAAGGAATTGAATAAAAGTAAATATATTGACTGATCTTCAACATTTCTAATAGAAGTTTAGCTCAAGTTGAGCAGTTACTATAATGAGGACAAAATAATCCAGAAACTGTCTTATGTAATAAAGACTCAATCTTCTTGTCAAACAGAAGGATGTGACAGTCTAGGTCAACATAAGTCAAGTCAGCTTAAAATGGAAAATAATTTAAAATATATCTCAGAGAAGAATAATGGGAGATTATGAATAGTATCATTAAACATTGAAGAGTAGCATAGGAAAAAAGAAATCAGTATTATATATGGCATGAGACTCACCTAAGCCAGATAAGGGAAAACATATATAGATGAACATGAAAGGAAGGAAATAGGCAAAAATAGGGTCGATTCATCAGAATTTCTATTAAAAAATGTTTTTCATCATTAGTGACAATGAAACCACATTTAGCCTCTATAACATTTGATAGGCTATATGAAGAAGAAATGGCATGTAACAAGATGAATTTGGGATGACTAACTTGATCAGACAAAATATACATAGATATTTGGAAGTAATGGTTTCCACGCTTTCTCAAGGAAGGGGAAAAGACTACATGACAAAGAAGAAATTAAAGATAGGATTGTTATGAAAAACTCAATTAGGAAAATACCATGTCTTTAGAAATGTTATGAAGATGATCCACACCATGATTATAAATATCCCTGACGTGAGATGGGAAGAAACAGGTTTTTGCAAGTGACTATTTTTAGCAAGTCACATCCTCCTAAATACACAATTAGGAGATAGTTGTAAAGAATGCAACATCTTTGCTGGGTCCATTTTTAGTTGACTGCAATAATCATTATCATTATCATCATCATCATCGTCTTCATCATTATTGTAATAATTTAGTTTAATAGCACCAAATACAGTCTCATAGACTGTCAAACAAGTTGCTTCCCATGTATATATTAAAACTTAACAATATTCAAAAGAAGTGGTAACTTCAAAGATTCTTTTATTTTACAGTCTTGATAATCCAAGACAGCTAAGTGGCACAATGGAACCTAGAGTCAGGAAGATCTGAGTTAAAAAAAATTAGTTAAACTTCAGTCCTCAGCTAAGAATAGTAGACCTGCCACACACATCTTCATATCTCCTAGAGTAGCAATGACAAGTCCTACTCTTTTTTCTCTACTAGGAGTTCTTAACTCTTTTGGTATCATGACCTCCTCTGGTGGTCTGGTGAAGTTTTGTTTTCAAATGCATAGAATCAAATATATAGGATTACAAAGGAAATTAGTGGGATGCCTCATATATTGAAATAAAGTTGTCAAAATACTTAATAAATCAGTTCCTGGATCCCAGGTAAAGAGGTTTTTGTTTTATTTTATTTTTCTTCTGTAGGGTGAACACTGTTCTCCTAGGTCTTATAGAATATCCCTTTTGGGGTGACTAGGTGGCACAGTGAATAGAGCACCAGCCCTGGAGTCAGGAGGACCTGAGTTCAAATCCAACCTCAGACATTTAACACACACACATGAAAACTAGCCATGTGACATGTGACCTTGGGCAAGTCACTTAACCTCAATTGCCCTCCAAAAAGCATATATATATATATATATATATATATATATATATATATATATATATATATATCTCTTTTTTTGTCTCAAACATATAAATAAGTACTAAGTACAGACAAAAAAAAAAAAAGTGATAACAATAGTTAACATTTACATAGTGCTTTAAGACCTAGAAAGTGCTTTAAGAATATTATCTCACTTTGATTTAGTTCTCCAGTGAAGTATTCAGGATGGATAACACTCATATATTTGATGTTTGTATTCTTTATCTTCCAAATTTGAATGACAGAGTGGGTCCTACAAGGCTGAAGAATGAAGTCAATTCAATTTAACAAATAAAATAAGCACCTACTCTGTCCAGAACACTTTACTAGGTTCTAGAGATACTAAGAAAATCAAAATAGCTCAAGGGTTGGGGTGGGGATACAAAATGTACACAGATAAATAAATGGAAGATAATTACAAAAATGAAAGAATACAATGAGGAAAGGCTTCCTGAAAGAAGAAACTTTCAAGTATCTCTTGAAAGAAGCAAACAGGGGAAAGAAGGAGATGAATGGCATCTTGGTATATGGAGAACAGGCTATGCAAAGACCTAGACTCAGGAGATGGGAGGCTGAGTTTTAAGAACAACAAGGAATGTAAATTATCTGGAAAGGCTAGTTAGAGGTGATGGGCCTTAAATAATGTAAGAAAAAAAAATTGGGATGTGGTCATAGGTGAGGGGCAGAACGGACAGATATATTGGGATGACTGGTTCAGTTTGACAATTTCATTTTCATATCTGACAATGAACTAGAAATTATTCTTCAGAGTTTATGACAGAACCATAAAAATTGTTAATTTTCCAAGAAAATATAAATTACAGCAAAATCTCAATAGAGGTCTTTACAATATTTGTTACTTTCTTGCTTTTAGGGAATTTTCAGGACAAAATATGTATCTTTATAAAGATAAAAAATAACAAGTTTATATTGTCTTACCTTGAATTGAGTTAGAAATGATTTTGGGGGGGGGATAGTGGAGTGATATAAACAAATAGGAATCATTGGCACCTCTCTCCCCACATGCACTCACCAAAGTATCTTCTTTCCATTTTTGCTTTATGAAAATTAAAATGAGACAATGACTGTCATTTCCCTCTTTAAGGAGCTCTAGAAATGTGATCCACTCATCAGGGAGAATAAACAATTTAATCTTCAAATGATCTCAGAATGAATTACTCAAGTATCTAGGAGTTCTGGGATTTTAGGGGACAGAGAGCAATAAATCATAAGAACTACAGATACAAATATTAAATCACAGAATGAAATATTAAAATTGAAGTTCTCTAAGTGCATCTCCCCTACTAGCAAAACACATATAGGATCTAATGCTTTGGTTTTTTTCCAGATACCTCTAATTTCCCCTAACACATCAATGATGCTCTCACTACTCGCCTATATGTGTGTATACATACATATATGTATGTGTATACATACACTATATATGCACATATATGCACATACACACATATGTTTTATGTGTGTATATTTTTCTGACCTTGATTTTTGATTTTTTGAGGTGGTTAGGAAGTTGGTATTTTATCCATTTGTCTCCCTTCTGTAACTGAGTTCCTGGGTCTCTTTTATATTTTCCTACTTCAGAGATGTATAAATAGTTATATACCTTTGATTACCTCAAGTCTGTTTTAATGGTCCACCATATTAAAGGCACTGTTCTACTGCTACAAATTCAGATTCAAAAGTAAAATGCTCCTTTGAGTCCAAAGAGTTTACATTCTGCTAATTATTAACAATCATAGGGTTCAAAACTGTTCAGTTCAACTGTTTCATTTTGTAAGTAAGAAAAGTAAGATTCATAGAGAAGTGACTTGTTCAGGTCATGTAGGCATAGTAGCGGAGCAGACACTTGACTTCTGAGTCCAAATAAAGAGACCTTTCCATTTACACCACAGGCTACTTGGTTAAGTAAGTCGAATTTGCAATCATTTCATAACTCAGTTTCTACAGCCTTTCAACACTGGGGTTCTTTTAATGTTATTGTTTTCATCAATAACTGCAAATATTCAACTTAATTGGAGTCACAGCCCTCTTGTTTTACAGCTGAGGAAACTGAGGCGAAACTCATCTTGCAAAAGTTTTAATGATTGACATACATTATTATGAAATGGAATTTTTGAAGTATAAAATGCAGATAAAGTGAAGGATTTTTGATTTGACCAGCATCTAAACCCTTAGTTAGAATAGTGGTGGAAATTCCCTACAACAAGGTCTATTGATTACAACCTATTTGTGACTTAGTAGGTAAACCTAGGCAGTTGACCTGGAGTAATCAGAGGTTAAGGGACTTGCCCAGAGACACATGGTTAGTAAACGACAGAAGAGGGACTAGTGTCAGGGCTTTAAGGCTCTTTAGGTGCTTTTAAAATATGAAAAGACATTTTCTCTGCAAATAATTACCTTCTAACAAGGGATCAGTCTCCCTACCTATCATTTTTATTTGTTTTCTCTTCAGTGATTTAGTTAGTATCTCTTTAAATTGTATTCTGTTTGATTCTCGATTCTACCACTTGTTCACTTAATTTATCTCTATATTTTCCAGTGGGGGGGGGAGTGGGGTTAGGTGGTTCAGTGGATAGAGTATCAGGTCTGGAGTTGGAATGACTCATCTTCCTGAGTTCAAATCTGGCTTCAGACACTTACTAGCTGTGTGACCCTGGACAAGTCACTTAACCCTGTTTGCCTCAGAATTCTCATCTGTAAAATGAGCTAGAGAAGGAAATGTAAACCACTGCAGTATCTTTGTCAAGAAAACCCCAAATGGGTTCATGAAGAGTGGGATACAACTAAAATGAATAAACAACATCTTCCTTTTTTGTGGCCATTTTTCAAATTCACATCTTTCTGTAGATCATTAAACCATTCTCTCATTCACAATATAAATTAAGCAAAGCCATATTAGCCTTATCGAGAAGGAAAGGGCAAACGAGCCCAGTACCTTTGCCAATAAAACCCCAAATGAGGTCACAAAAAGGTGGATGCAATTAAAATGACTGAACCACTAAATATTAGATCTGTGATTCTCTTCTGGCTTGTTGCTAAAATATGTTAAAGTATTATTTAATGTGCAGTCAGTTTGTATGCAGACAGTTTCAGATTGAAAGTGTATTGACTACAAAAACCTTCAGAGTCATAAGACTGATCATTTCTCTTTTCCTTTGAGAAGGTGTAGATGTTGAAATCATGAGCAGGTAATGAAGTAGTGAGTGAGCTTTGATGATATATAAAAGGCTTCACCTGCTTGTGGAAGTATATCATAGTGAGGAGTAATAATCATTGATTGTCAAGATTGTCAAGAGATCACTATCCTACAAAAGGATTTGAACCTGTCTATCCTAAGAAGAACCATGTTTGATAGGGAGAGGGGTAAATGAGAAAAAGAGGCTAGTGACTAGTTAAAGCAAAAAAAGTAAGTATACAGAATATCTAAAGTTATGTAGATCTCAGAACATATATGTATAAATATATTTGTGTGTGTATACATTCACACATACATACATACACTCATACAAATATTTTCCCAATATTTGATTACTAGCTCCTTCAGGCCTGTCACTCCATTTTCTTCTATATTCTCCCAGCTTCTGGATGACTACATTGTTTAATAAATATCTGTTGAAATAAAATATCCAATAACTTTTTGTGAGATACAGGAAACAGAAAGTCCCTGTACTATTTTCAGCAGTACTGTATCACATTACAATAAAATCACATAAAATATTCTCCCATTGGGCAGCCTTTGACAGTTCCCCACTCATAACAATGCTATCAAAACCTGAATAAATAATAATAATTATTTTTATTATAGCTAGTATTAGTGTAATTCTTTATGGTTTGCAATGCTCTATACATACATTATCTCATTTGGTTCTCAGAAATTCTAGGTGCTATTATGATTCCAGTTTATAGATGAGGAAGGAAAGAAGTTTAGAGAGGTTAAGTAATTTGCCTAGGGTTGCTCAGCTCCTAAATATCTGAGGCCAGGATTTGAACTCAGTTTTCTTGACTCCAGGTCCACCACTTTATCTACTGTACCATCTATCTGCCCAGTAACTTTTATTATCTGACAGAAAATAGCTTGATGTGCCTTCTTCACCACAGCCCCCACACCAAATTCTACCAACATGCCTTGAGCTCCTCCCTGCCCCAGGAAAGACCCTCAAATGGTGGTCTTTAAAGCAACAACAACAGCAACACAAAAGACATTTCAGCATGAGCTATCTTGCTCTTTGCTGGCTATTTGGTATTGCACAGTAGACATAGTAAGAGAGAGCCTACTCCGAAGTCAGGAAGATCTAGGATTAAGTTTACTTCTGACACTAGCTGTGTGTGATCATGCAAAAGTCACTGCCCCTGTATATCTTTCTGTGAATATAAGTTACAGAGGAGAGTTTCTACATTGAAAATTTCTTCCTCACCGCTTGTGAAATCACAGGTCTGGACCAGATAGAAAAATACAAATAAAAAATTAAACAAATTCATCTGTGTTAAATCCCATGTTCCCCAAGGCCCAAGTCTCAGCCAGAGAGACTTAGGGATGCACATTAGTAGGGTAGCCATTGAGTGCATGATTGGGAGTGACAGAGCACATAAGAGGAGACAAGGTTTTAGTTATTTTGCTCTTGATATATTTTCCCCCACAACTTAAACTCATTACAAATAAAATGAGAAATGTTTCTCCTTTCCTCTATATTTAATTCAACAATACCTGATATGTAATGATTATCTTAATTTTGGATGTTTTTCCAGCTATGTCTCCAATTTTAAAATGCAATTAGAAAAAACAAACAAACAGCATAGCTATTCGAATTCTGTGAGACCAAACCAGCCTGCTTATATTACTGCCTCATCAGCTGGCACAAATCACATCTCTAACTCCCTAAGTAGATTTCCCTCAGTCCCTTTCTGTGAACTTCTGAGTTATCATTTAGCACACAGCACTCGAATATATCTATTCCTGAGCAAACCCTCCAATGATGCAATAAGTATCCAATTTCCTCTACCTATTTCCTGAACGATATCTACATCGAACATTTGAACCAAGACTTTTTTATACTTTTCCTAAAGTAATAGCCTCTCTTGAATATATTTTCCTCTGTTTAAAGACATCTCCCAGACTGACGGAATTCTTTACACTATTCCTTACTGACATTTTCATTTTGACAGGGCTTGCTCAACTTCTCCATCTCTATCATTAATACTAAAACAAATTCTTATTCTTCAATCATGAGCTATTTGATTTTTTTCTCTATTTGATTCATGCATTCATTTTCCCTTTCTCTAAAGTGTCTTAATATTATTAGCAGTTAATATATTGTATTGACATTAATTATTAATAATAATAGCTAGCATTTATATCATGCTCATTTGATCCTCAAAACAGTCCTAGAAGGTCCGAATTACTATCATCCATTTTTTTTAAATGAGGAAATTGAGATGGATAGAGGTTAAACCACTTGCCCAGTGTCACACAGTAAATGTATGAAGCTGGATTCAAACTTAAGGTTTTCTGAATTCCAGGCCCCACTACACCATCTATTTGCCTCTATTATTGTTCTTGCATTTCTAACTTAATAGTGTTTGCCTTTTCTTTCTCTTTTTTCTATTCCTTTTAGTTGGTAGACCAGTGACTATTCTCCTCTTCAATCCCCCCAAATTCTGTATCATTTCTCAACTCATCTTCTCCAGTGAAGCTTCACATCCGTTCCTTATTACAGAACATCAAACATCTACATGCTAAATTGTAGCTTCTCATATTTAGTATAGCACCCGTATGTCAAGGGATTCTGAAGAATATAGCCCTCTCCCCCTCCTCTCCAAAGGAAGGTAAATTTTGATGGCGGAAAGTTACCTAAGTAACTTGGATTTACTGGCTAGATTTCTTTCTCAAAGACCAATCCTTAAACACAATTGACTCTGGAACTCATAGATTGAACAAGACTAAGTCCCTGCAGAAGCACTAACTACTGGTTATTTTGGGGCCCTCCTGGCTCAGAGTGAATGTAAATAGCAACTGTTTCTCTTTTGGCCAGCAACCCAGAGGGTCTTCCCCTCCCAATTTGATTATTTTTTTTTAATTATTAAAGGGGCCATCCCTTGACTCACTTCTCAAAAAGGCCTATTCACTGAATGGGCATTATCTCACTCAAAGTGAGAACCTGAAAAGACCTTAGCTGAAAAGGGCTGAGGTCTGTCATTGCATCCTGGGCCATCTCCAGTCATCCTGATGGATATATGGCCACTTAACCCAGATGACTCTGGAGGAAAAAATGTGGATGGAGACCTTCCACAGCCCTCCCTCACCCAAATCCAAGTCAACTGCAAATCATGTCATCATCTCCCTGATGTCATGGTCCTCTTTGATAACAAATGAGAAACACAACAAGCCCTTAGTGACAAAATAAAAAAGTGTATATAGAAAAATAATTATGTTCTACAATACTTCACAGATCTGTTTTTGTCTTTGTTTTTTAGGAAAAAGATTGACCCAAGACCTGTTTAAGGTTTTAGAGTGAGATGCAAACATATACATATATGTGTATATGTATGTATAGAAATGCACATCTGTGTGTATATATGTGGATATACATATTTGTGCTCTCTTACACAGATTTAGGAATTTCCAACACTTACAGACAGAGCCAGAAGGTATGTTATGTTAGAGATCATCCAGTCCAACATTCTAATTTTACTGATGAAGAAATTTGTTCAGTGGCATGTTCCTTTTCTCTTTAAAGATCATCTAAAGCACATTTTCCAACTTTCATTGGAGAGGTGGGAGTTTATGCCAGTGGAATGTTTCATATACTGTCAGATATAATTGCGTAACTGGTTTATTCTGTTATAAGAGAAGGCTTGCAGGGGACACGAAGTGGGCAGATATATATCTAGGAATGACTGTCATATCAGAACAAATGGCATTGAATAAACCTGGGTGGGAAAAATTAAAAAAAGTGTTCTACCTCTATAGAGAACACCCAATTCCTATCTTGCACATTGAATAATGTACAACTGACTGCAGTCTGTCAACCTAGCAGCAGCTAGGTGGCACCATAGTGCATAGTTCTCAGGGCCTGGAGTCAGAATGCCCTGAGTTTGAATGTGGTCTCAGATACTTACTAACTGTGTCGCCTTGGGAAAGTCATTTAACTTGTCTGCCTCAGTTTCCTCAACTGTAAAAAATGCAGACAAATATACACTGAGCCTCTGGAGGTGGAGGGTTACATCAATTCTGGTATATTCCTCTTGGCCAAGGCACTAAATTTACCAATTGTTCTAGCATGACATTGTGGAAGTTTCATAAATACGGTTTTACTACTTATCAGGCAGCTGGTAAACACTTCACTTTTTAAGTACTTATTATGTGCCAAAGACTTTGGAATCTCAAAGAATTACTTACTATGTGGTGGGCCTCAAGTTCTGTTTGGTATTTTAGTAGTAAAATATATTTATGAAAAATATAAAAAAAGAGGATATTTGGTGCCTTCTTGTTTGCTCTCAGGATTATAACTTTGTATTAAGTTGTGAGATCTCTAAAAGAAGGAGCCAAGAATTATCCGTTTCTATTTCTATATTGCCCCTAAGGAAAAGGTCTTACATAGGATTCAGTGAATGAAGGAATGATACATGGATGGTTAGATGCATGCTTAGGGTAGTGATGGGGATCTAGGAAGGGAATGTATCTTAATCTCCCTAAGACCTATCATGTTTTTTTCAAAACAACTAATGTCAATAGATTTCTTTCAAATTCCAGTTTTGCCTTGTTAATATATTTAATAACGTTCTTAGAGAATAAGTGGAAGAGATGTCAATTGTCATTGGTAGAGGGAGCTTCTATTTGTGTACTTCCTGCTCCAATGAAATCATAAGTCTTATTAAACAACAATCTTTATATCATAAGAAAATTGCAAATTATTCAATTCAAACTGTAATACTTTGAATATTTCCTGATTTTTTTCACTATGGGTGAAAATATTTTTCACTCTACCAACATAAATATTAATTGCATTTCACTTACCAAGGGTCTGTAGGGTTTTGAATGATAGTATTTTATATGTGGAGAAGTCAGTCAGTTAATAAACATTTATTAAGCATCTACTATATGTCAGCAATGTGCTATGTTCTGGGAAAAAATATGAAAAAAAGAACGAGTCCCTGCCCTCAAGGAACTTACAGTCTAATGTGGAAAGATAACACACCAAAAGAAGCAGAAATGTGGGGAGAGGAAGTTGAGGAGCATGATGGGAAAATCCAAAGGAACGCAGCCAAGAGGGAAATGAGGAGATGGCTGGCTAGGGAGCCATGTAAGGAGCCCTCTTTACATGGTTTACAATTTACAAATCTTTGATTTGGTCAAATTTATTAATAAACAGGATCAGATATAGGTGCAATAATGAGAGATGCACTCAAACAAAGCAACCCCTCAGAAGAAAGGCAGAGTAAAAATGGTTGAAATGTCCAGTTCCCAACCATTTAATTTACATAAAACTTATATGAGGAGAGTAAGATTGTTATCTGGGAAATATAGATAACTGTTTGGAGATCATGGGACAATTATATATTACCTAGTTGTGGTTTGATTAACAGAAAAGTTGATTTTTTTTTTACTATATCCAAGATATGGATGATTTAGTTAACACAAGATACCCTGCTTTAGAATTGTAAGGTTGATCAAGATCATATCTAGGAGGGGAAAGACCAGAGATTTAAGTTGGTCAGAGTTCTTAGAAAGATATCAAGAGTAACCTTAGAGCAGAACTGGGTAGCAGTACAATGTTAGAGTGTGTGCTGCCACCTGCTGTTTGCAAGAGTGAAGTAAAGGAAACACTTTGCTCAGGGAAAAATTGAATAAAGGAAAATTATGTTGTTAATAAAAGTTGATTAGAAGAAAACTTACTGATTTGAGAGGGAAAGTTCTGTGCATTTCCATATATTGCCTTAGAAGTTGAAAATTCCTCAGATCTAGCAAATTTGGAAGACCTCTGCTGTCCTAGGCTGAGGATTCTATTTTTCTGAAAGAGCTTCAACATCCAGAAAAGGAATGTGCATAGTAGCCACCTTAGAAATGGAACTACCTCTTAGGCAAGTGGATAAACCCAGAAGAGGAGAGGTCCCACCCATCACTGAATTATTGTGTATACAATACCTGAAGGAGAAAAAAGGTATCAAAGCCCACAGTCCAAAGCTATAAGTTCCCTAAGGGACATATGATCCATACTTATGTGACTACATGCTATGGCTTCCATTCACCTTCAAAGAGATTTTGTGCATTTATGGGAGAGTATGGCCTAGGTTTATGGATAGGATGTTATATTTTAATTGTTATTGCTTTGTCTTATTTTTAGTAAATGTTTCTGATTAAGAGTTAATGATATCATTTTAGCTGATGGAGAGCAGACCAGTGGGAGCTTAAAAAACTCTGATTCTTAAAGGATGGTCATTCTCTGAACAAAAGTCTTTAAGTGAACAATGAGCATAGTCTGTTGCAGGAAGGAGAGATCAGTTTCTTTAAAGAGAGAATGTGAGGTCCTGAGAGTTTCTAAGACTTGTCTAAGATTGTAAAGGAAGTCATTAGAAAAGATAGATGATCGGCAAATTCTATTCCAGAGTTTGAAGGAAGGCCAGTGATTCCCTGAGAGATTTCCATATCTTGATATCAGTTATCCATCCATCTATTAAGACATGTATAAATGATTTCTCAGTAACTTCTCAAAAGCTTATCTTCAATGTTGTTGAAATCTCAAAATCTTCTAACATAATGCCAAGAAGCTGTAAAGCTCCCCTAAGTATCAAATGATAAAGTGACACTGAAGTTTTAAATATAGTATTTAACAAAGTCCTACAATAAATACTGGTCTTTTTCACTTGGGAGTGTTTTCATGGTCATGTTGACTTTTCCTGAAAATAGTAATTTATTGGAAAAAAGTAGAGGTTCTTCTATCAAGATGGACCACCATTATTACAGAGTGGTTTATAAATATTATTTGATTTCTTATTTTCTTTCATATTTTATACTTCAGCAGAATATCCAACCCTCAATATATCCTCTTCTCATATTAATTCCCTTCATCCTCTCTCTAGCAAATTGCAGGAAATGTGTTAAGAACTTATACTTCTTTTTATGAAAAAACTTTTTGATATCAGCTAATCCCTATTGACCATTATAAGTTTTTCCCCCTCCCACTTGTATTATTCACCTAAAACACCCAGGTATGCTATATAACATAGCATGCATACCTTTGACTTCAGTGCTATGTTAAGCATGTACATGGGGGCATGTCAGACATCTATGCTGCCCTTGCAATACTCTAAATGTTACATTCCAATGTAATGACCCTAAAGTTTGCTTTTGTAACGGGGGTTAGTGGACTGTTGGTCAGCACTACCATTTTTATTAAAAAAACAAAACAAAAGAGAAAAATAGCTTCTGAAGGTTGATCATTTTCAGCCATAGAGAGAAAACATTCAAATTAGCTTCCTTTCTAAAGCTGGAATAGGAACTCCAGAGACAGTTTTTAGTTTTTTTAGAGGAACACTGAAAAGTAATCTTATTCATGAGAATCTTGGAATTTGAAAAGGTAAATAGGGGGGCATCAAAGATTCACAGAATTTCAGAACTAGAAGGATACTCAGAAACTTGTCAAAACCATAATTGAAAAATAACATTCTTGAAAATAACTATCCAGTCTTTGATTGAAAACCCCAAGTAAAGGTAAATTCACCATCTTCCCCCAAATGCTCATTCTACTTTTGTACATATCTAAAAAAATTTTCCTGGCATCAAACCTAAATGTGTCTTCATGTAGCTTCCAACCATTATTTTCAATTCAGTGGTAGAAACAAGTTATTTGTTCTTGAAAACTGGCCATGTTATTCTTTTTATCATTTAAATATATATTACCAGTTCTCCTTCAATGTACTGTGCTCATAAGGCTCAATGGTCTTTCCACACATTGAGATAAGCAAATAGGATACTACCACTACAGACTAACCATCCCCACAGAAAGCTACTATTCCAAAAGCTATAGCTCTTAAAAATCATGCTTCAATGATAGTTCAAGAAATGACAGCAGACACAGATAATTCAAACATTTCAAAATTCATTCAAGTCCACAAAGATATTGAACAAGCAGTGGCATTCAAAAAGATGTGTAGTTTAAAATATTTTCAAAACTGCCAAGAATTGATGAAATATTGCTATGAACCTAATTAATTTTCAGAATAAAACTAAGATCCTCATAATGGCTGTTATGGGAATGCTAATTTAAGATATTCCCTGCCCCTAGGCCCTTTGATAAGCTTAAGTGTACCTAGAGCCTGTGGCCAGAGGCTTGTTTTTCAAGAATGCCCACACCTTGTTACTCTGTGATTGGACAGTGGGTCAAAAGGGTTGTGACATTCTCTGAGCCAGCAGAAGGCCTGATATGAGGCTTTGTTTTGGGGCTCACTTTGAGAAGTGTTGTGTGATTTGACCAGATGAGACCCTGGGCAACCGTCGAGCCACCTGTCTTTGAAAACCCAGATGTTGGTGCTTCCCTCTCTGGTAACTGTGACTGGGTATAGATATAATAGTCACACAGTTGGAAGCTTGTATGCTTGATTTGTTTCTCTGTTTTCTTGTAACTTCTGCTTCTAACTTGTTTGTATTCTCTGAAGTTTGGAGTGTTGACCTTTTCCCTCTGAACTAGGTAAATGACATATGTTTGATTAAAGCAAGATTGTTAACCCATTTTGGGTTGCTTTCATTTAGAAAAACAGATCTAAGAACCTGTGGTGGCAGCCACCCTGGGGATGCTGGGGTGCTTGCTGCTACGGTGGCAAAGTAGCTAGTGAGCTTCTTATTGATTCTTTAGCTATTTCCCTTTAAAAATAATAGCCTAGGGTTCTTTTTAAAGAGCTGCTAACCATTGTCATGAAGAATAAATGCTTCTCATATCAGGGTCAAGACAATATAAAGACTGGCATACTGAATTTTGGAAAAAGGTAATTTTAAATGATACAACTCAGGGTTTATTCAAGGCCATGTCAAAACCATTGCCAGAAAAATATAAGTGAGCCTGTCTTCATGAGATCACAGAAAATTTCCCCAAAACCTGGAATAAAGAAAAGAAATGTTTAGTGATTTATTTTTATGGTAAGTATGTGCTTCAAATTCTTAGCTTTACTCAGGGATAGTCTGATTTATATATTGAAATGCTGATGTGAAATAACTTTTTGTAAAAGTCAACTGACATGGAAATAGAACCAGAAGAAATTACTTAAAAAGTATTGGATAAGGGCAGCCAGGTGGCTCAGCAATAAAAGCACTGGGCCCCAGTGTCAGGATGACCTGGGGATGGAATCCAGGCTCAGATACTTAGCACCACACCCAGAAATAACTGGCCATGTAACCTTGAGCAAGTTACTTAACCCCAATTTCTTACGAAAAAAAAAAAGTATTGGACAACCTAAAAGCAATGATCAAAAAAAGATCCTAGATATTATCTTTCGAGAATTTATTGAGGGAAACTGCCCTTTTTAGATTTTAGAACCAGAGATTAAATTAGAAATTGAAAGAATTCACTGGTCACTTCCTGAAAGAGATCCCCAAATGAAAATTACCAGGAATATTATTCACAAATTCCAGAGCTCCCAGGTCAAGGAGAAAATATTGCAAGTCACCAGAAAGAAATAATTCAAATATCATAGAGCCTCAGTCAGGATAACAAAATATTTAGCAGCTTCTACATTTAAATGACCAGAGAGCTTCAAATATGTTATTTTGGAGGGCAAAGGAGCCAGTATTACAACCAAAATTCACCTACCCAACAAAACTGGGTATAATCCCTCAGAGGAAAAATAGATATTTAATGAAATAGAGGACCTACAAGCATTCCTAATGAGAAGACCAGAACTAAATAGAAAATTTTACTTTCAAATACAAGAATCAAGATATGCATAAAAAGGTAAACAGGAAAAAGGAGGAAAAACATAAGGGATGAAATAAAGTTAAGTTGTTTACATTCTCACATGGAAAGTTGATACTTGTAACTCCTAAGAACTAGGAGTTACTAAGAGTGGATAGTAATATGCAGTTTTGAGATGAAGTAATCACAGTTGTCTATAGTCATATATAAAAAGCAAACAAACTCTAAAGCACTGCTGAATAGATAAATGGACATAAAATCAACTCTGATATATCAACCCACACCCATCAGATTGACTAATAAGATAAAAAATAAAAATGACAAATTTTAGAAAGAATGTGGGAAAATCAAGACACTAGTGCATTCTTTGTGGAGTTGTGAGCTCATTCTGGAAAATAATTTGGAACTATGCAGAAAGGGCTATTAAAACTGTGTTTACTCTTTGACCTGGTAATACTACCACTAGGTCTGTCTCCCAAAGAAAGAAAAAAAAAGAGAAGGAGTATATGTTCAAAAATATTTATTGTATCTCATTTTGTAGTAACAAAAGAATTAGAAATTGAATGAAATTACTTGTCTATTGGGAATGGCTGAGCAAGTTGTGGTATATGATTGCAATGGAATACTATTTGCTATAAGAAACAATGAACAGGATGTGCTCAGAAAAACTTGAAAACTTACATGAACTGATGCAAAGTGAAATGAGCAGAACCAGTAGTACACTGTACACAGTAACAATTGTACAATGATTATCTGTAAATGACAGCTATTCTCAGACACAAAATGATCCAAGACAATTCTAAAGGACTTATGATAAAAAATGTTCTCTACTTCCAGAGAAAGAATAAATGATGTCTAAATCCAGATGGAAGCATAGTTTTTTAAAATTTATTTTTATGGTTTGTTTTGGTCTGTGTTTTCTTTCATAATATGGCTAATATGAAAATATGTTTTATGTGACTGCACATATATTACCTGTATCAAATAGTGTGCCTTCTCAATGAGGGGACAGAGGAAAAAAGGAGAAAATTTAGAACTAAAAAATTTTAAAAATAAATTTAAAAATATTTTACATTGAATTGGGAGAAAAAAATGTTAAATTTATAAAATAAAAAAATTGCAGTATAAAATCAAGGTTAGATTTGGAAAATAATAGTATATTCTAATAAATGTATACTTAATAACCAGACTGATAAAAATGTATTTTCATAATGAAGAATAGTGCTAAAAATGTCAAAATCTTGTGAACTCAATGCCAAATCATGCAAAATAATTGAATGAATCAAATGGATTTAATTGTTCTTTAAAATTGTTTCTAAAAATATAAAATTGAAAGCTTTATCATATGTTGTTATAACAAAAACTACCATGACACCTCTGCCTGAAGGCCCAGTAGGTTACACTTCACCCTTTGCCCAGGGTTCTTCATGAGGTTGTGGGTGTTTAAGCTCTTTACAAATGACTCCAGCCCCAACTGATTTTCCCTCAATTTTAGCAAGTTGTCTCCTATATCCTGGTTCCATTTAGCCTCTAATAATCAAGCTACTTTTTACAAGGAAATATTCAAAGACATCATCACAATCATACAAACTAACTTCCCTAACAGGAAAGAGGCATAATTCCCCTATGTTTGTACTATCTCAGTCTCTGGGGAGGAGAAGGGCATTTGGTTCAAAAATATAAAATGTAGTTCCACTTGTAAGTCCATAACTCTACTTGGGCTTTAGTCCCAGGAACCCTGGCTTTTTTGGGCCACCTTGCTAGACTAGCTGTGTGTAACACACTGCCTGCAAACTTGGTTTCAAGGTTGCCATGACCTGAAGTCCTAGGTCTGCAGGGGATGACCATTGGTACTTAAAAGTGAGAAAGAAAATGAACAAAACACCCTCAGGCCCATTTCATAAACCTGGGGTAGAAGATGGAGCAGGGGAAGAAAATCCCTCCTTTCTCACAAGTTCAGTTCATGGCTTCCATGTTATGGGTGAAATAGGATCTTCACTCTCTGGCTCATCAAGAGTTTTAGAAAAAAATAAAAGCAAACAAACAACAACAGTAGAAAGAGTGTTGGAAAGAGAGAGACCTCCAAAGTCTCTCCCATTATAAAGGCTCAGTCTATCCGAGAGACTAATTCCACCCACATGGAAGATGACACAGATGCCTCCATTTTAAGCAATCTGAACGTGCTCAAAAGGTCCCCCAAGAGGTCATCCACGTTTAAGCAAAAAAAAAAAAAAAAAAAGGCATACTTAGACAAGCCCAGGTTACACAGTAAATTTGATTATTTTACATAATCAACATTAATTTGCATGCCACTGTATAATCTTGTATTTCAATGAATAGAAAATAGACTGGTATTTCAGTGTAAAAATCTGATGATTATTTTTAATAAGTATAATGAATATGCTTACAATAAAATTTGGTTCAGAGCAAGTTAGTAAACAGTTTCAAGTATCTACTTTGTGAAGAAAATTATGTTAGGCTCCTAGAGAGATACAAAGTTTATATTAGACATAAATTCTGCCCTCAGGGAGCTTATAATACAATTAATGGATATGAGACATACATAGCTATAATACAAAAACAATACACGATATGGATCCATGTCAACAGTATGAAGTATTAGATTTGAGAAGGGAAAACCATTACAATCAGGGACAGCTTCATGGTTATGAATATTACTAAAATATTAACAATCATGACAAATACTAGTTTGGTCCTATTTCTTAAAAACTGAGCTGGAAAATAGACATGGGATGTAGAGAGCTGTAGAAACACATTAAAGTTTCAAATGTTTAAAGTGCGATGTGTACATGTTATTTTATGCTGGTAATATAGAACCATAGTGGAAATGGCAAGCACTAGTATCCATTGCCATCAGTGCAAATGGCTTGAGGCTTGCTTGTTAACAGAGTATCCATGGGAGCAATTTAAGTTTTGAAAACATGTCTCTAAGGTCATAATGCTCTGTGCACTGACAAATGAATTTCTCCCTCACAATCTGCTATTCAGAGTTTAGGCCAGAAAAACAGGCCTCATGAAATGTTTCATGAAGCTGACTCAGCTTGGGGGACCCATATAACTAGACATTTTCTTTGTTGTTTTTTTCCCTATTTTTTTTCTTAAGTAGCTTCACTTTTCAAATATTTCAGAATCCTACTATACTATAGGGTCTGTCTGTAATGGACCTCAAGGTAAAGTACTTCTTTGCTTCTTATTTTCCTTATTCCAGTTTCCAACAGTGTTGACTTCTAAAATAATCTACTAGGTTTTTCTTTTAGCTCAATCACACATTAAAATAAAATCAGTTTTTAAAAAGTGTTGCCGGTATCCTGTCCTTTCTTGTTCTTATTCTTGTTCTCGTTCTCATTCTCCTCCTCCTCCTCCTCCTCCTCCTCCTCCTCCTTCTTCTTCTTGTTCTTCTTCTTGTTCTTCTTCTTCTTCTTCTTCTTCTTGTTCTTCTTCTTGTTCTTCTTCTTCTTCTTCTTCTTCTTCTTCTTCTTCTTCTTCTTCTT
>NW_027186473.1:38789675-38817039 GCF_028583685.1 Petaurus breviceps papuanus
TTCTTCTTCTTCTTCTTCTTCTTCTTCTTCTTCTTCTTCTTCTTCTTTGTTTTTCTTCTTTAAATTTAGAAACATAATAGTGGAGGCCTTACTTGACTTTTACCTCACTTCATGAGAGGGTACAACTTCTCTCTTACTTTGGTTATCTACTTGGAAATAAAAGGACATACTCTGCTTGTTTAGAAAAAAAAAAAGAACAATGTACACCCCTCCTGACTGTCAAATCAGTATGATAGCCTGAGGCCTCATGTCAAATGGATCACCAATGTAACTTTCCACTTGTAGAGTCAGCGAATGTGAAGGGTCAGTATGTTTGCCTCTCTACTGCAATTTGGCAATAAACTGGGTTATAGTAGATTCATAATTTCACCTCCTGAGTGGTCCTACTGACTTGTCATCATGCTAAATAATTCCCTGTTGTATAAACTGACAACCTGGTTCACCAGTTGGCCTCTTGTGAGTTTACTGTGTGTGAATCAATTCCCTAGGGCCTTATTAAAAACCCCAGGTAAACTGAACCAAGGTTTTCTGAACCTGCCATGCTAAAGGCCAGCCACTGAAATGTAGTGATCCAGCCCTAAGAAGCTATTTCTAAAATATCTATCTGCTTTCTTATCCGTCTTAATGGCAACCACCACAAATGACAGGTGAATGTCATTAGTATACAGGCCTGAGTTCATTCCTCATATGCCCCATTCTTATTCAGAAACCCAGTGCTAGTCACTCAGACGTTATGAGTCTATAAAAAAAGCAATCCCATATGTGGTGTCAAGTTTAGAAAGGTCCTTTTATGTCTAATGAAAAAGTGTCTCAGCACAACAAACAGGACATATGGCTGAGTTCAGAAAGGGAAGTCCAATTTTAAGAGTAAGTAGGAACGTGTACAAAATAAAATTTTAAAAAATATACCATAGCCCTTTTAGGGAATCTATTTATATTGGACGATTTTTCTTAGTTTACTTAGAAAACACAGTAAGAGTTTAGAGGACCAGGAAGATGATTAAAGAAAGGAAAATTCATGGGGTCTTTCTGATTAAGGTTAAATTCAAATTTCGTGGGCTTTGGGATCTGAGATGGCCATTGTTTTTCTTTTCTTTCTCAACAATTCAATACATCTAGTAAGCATCTACTATGCACAAAATCCTGTACTAGGTGCTGGCATTCAGCAATGCAATTAAACTAGCCCCTCAAGTCAAGGAATTTCTATTTTGCTTTGGGAATAGACCATATATACAGATAGTCATAGGAGCATAGATTTAGAGCTGGAAAGGACCTTAAGGGCTAGCTGGACCAAGATTTTTGTTTTACATTTGAGAAAATGGAGGATAAGGGGCAGGAAGTGAAATAGCAAGTAAAATTGAGGATGAGAGAAGAGGCAGCATTTGCCAGACAAGTCAAATCACCACCACCACTAAAGTACACCTTGACCCCCTTCTCCCCTCAGATGCTGATAAAGACAACCTATGACTGAATTCAAAAGTCTTCAAAAAAGCAATACTTCTAGCCTAGGGCCAAAAGGATCAACATCAGGAAATGACATGATTTTATCCATTGAAATGGCTTTAAAGAACAAGATTCCCTACTACACCTAAGGATCATTGGTCAGTGCAGTCTCATTTGAATCTAAAACCTGTCATATGTATTGACTTTCCATTAGGATGTGTGTTCTTTGAGATTAGAGACTGTTTTGTGTGTGCGTGCGTGTGTGTGTATATATATACACATATGTATACATACATATATACATATACAAACACATATATGTATATGTGTGTGTATCCCCAGTACTTAGTACATAGTAAGTGATTAACAGGTAATCCATTCATTCATTTATTCATTCATTGTTCAAGACCAAATGGTTAGCAAGCAGCAGGACTATGATCTGAATCAGAATCCTAACTCCAAATATAATATTTTTTCTAATATGTTATGTTGTACGTTGCAATAGTCTGAGATGTGATATTTCATTTAGGCAGAATAATTATTGTATTTTTATTGTTGTTTTGGACTTTTGAAATCAAGGCATGGCACTTCTGTTTCTACCAATGCAGACTGAAAACTCATCTATAACTTACAATCTTTGCAAGTTCTCTGGATACCCTGACACAATCAATGAATTGTGCAGTGTCAAGCCACTACAGATAAGAGTTATGACTTGAAGGTCTAGAGGTCATACAGATTCTGAGAACTTCCCTCTCTCTATCCATTTCCATGTTGCCTCATTATGCAAGATAACTTAAGGAGAAGGGGAGCATTGGAAACTGGGACAATCAAAGAAGGTTTCATGAAGATATCTTAACCAATTTGAGCCTGGAAGGAAGATAAGAATTCTGAAAAGCAGAGATGATGAAGGAAGGTGCCCCAGGCTTAGAGTGGGACAGTATGTGTGTGATGGTTGATGCAACTCAATATCTGAGAAAAAAATTACTAGTTTGTTCTGTTTAAATTTAGAGTAGTAAAGGGGAGTGATATAAAACGAGGCTCAAAAGGCAAACTAAGATATACTGAGGAGGGCTGTAAATATTATATTAAGGAGCATGTGTTTTGTCCTAAAAGCAATGGGGGGACATGAAAGGATTTGCAGTAAGTTGTTTTTGTTAGCTGAGAGAGTTTCTGAATTCTTCTGGCAGTGTTGTTGTAGTAACTGTAGTACATCAGTTAAGCTAGGGGTTCTTAACTTCTTTAGTGACATGGACTCCTCAGGCAGTCTTCTGAAGCCTGAGCTCCTTTTTAGGATATTGCTCTTCAAAGCATAAATAAAATACATAGGATCCCAGAGGAAACCAATTATATTGAAATGCATTTATTGAAATATTTTTGAAAAACAACTCAGACACCAAGAACTCCAGAATAAACCTCTCTAACAAATAATGATAAGCCAATGTCAACATTTATATCTCTATCTATTTCTCATATTTCAGCAGCAGAGTAACCTTGTCATATCTGTGAAGTATGGATTTGATAAGTGAGATACGGAAAGTGGGTGAAGGGAGAAGAAGCTAGTAATGCCAGTGGGAGAAGAGAGCAGAGAAGGAGGTAAGAGACTGTGGAAGTAGAATTGACAGGACCTAGAGACTGATTGAGAATGAGGGAGTAAGTATATAGTTTTGCATGATCCTCAGGCTAGAAATCTGAGTAACTGGAAGGGTGGTGGTGACATCCATTCAAGATTTCCAGGGAACTGCAATCAACTGGACCTCTTGGTGCAGAACTGGAGTTTAGGAGACAAATTCTGTATGGCACATAGATTTCTTAGAATATGTGCACTGGGTATGCTTTTGAATTAAGGCATGAATGCCTAACATGGAGGCATTTCTAAGAGGGTTTGCCTGGGCATGTTTAGATCTCACTTCATTCTCTACCATTTAAGTTGGGGCACCCTTAAAGTTGTTTTCCTTTTCTGCCTCGAGTACTTTTTCTTGATTGGGCACTCTTTTTTACACAAATTTTCCTACTGTCCAAAGGGTGCAGTTCACACTTAAACCACAGTGTGGATGCCATAAACTGAACTGGAGAAGAGAGAAGGACTTCCTGCTCCTGCTCCCTCTTTAACAGTGGCTCCAAGAAATGGGCTACAGTATTTGTCTTTTTCTATCTTTTTTGTCCATCTCAGTTTTAGGTGTGGGCAGAAATCCCCACCAGATTTCTGACAGGAGTTCAAGCCCTGGTGATTCTGAAGCCAGGATTTGTAGGTGGGATGTTGCAGCCAGCCAGCCTGGCAGAGGGAAGCCCAGAGAAGACCGACTGCTGGGACTTGAGTCTGAGGATAATTCTGGACTTTGAACTGGGATTGTTCTCTATAGAAACCAAGCAAAGCTGTGAAACTAATCCCCTTTCCTTCCCCAGAGACTAAGGTGATACAAAGGGTAGGGGAGGGTTTCTCCCAAAAACTGGGGGAGTAAATTTGTATATTCGTAATTATACCTCTTAAAGTAAATATTCCTTTGTAAAAACAAATCTTCTGTTAGTGACTAAATAATTATCTTCTATTTACACTATAATCTAAATCTCTTCTCATTGAACTTACTAAGTATTAATGTCAATGCTGACCTGATTTGAAGGTCTTATCACATTCTATTTAAAATTTCTCTATTCCTTTGTCTTTCACATAACAGAAAGAGAAAAGAAAGAAGAGCCTTGGGGCACACTCCTGTTTAGAGAGTAGAAGGTGTATGATTATCCAGTGAAGGAGACTGAGAAGGAACAGTCAGACAGGAGCAAGATCAAGGGAGAGCAGTCACTGCAGTCAAAAGGAAAGAAAGCACACAAGAATTGAAGATTGCCAATTGTGTCAAAATAAATCAACCTCAGAATGCTTATATTTCAACTTTCACCGTCCCAATTCTTTTATCTTCAATTGTCCTTCAGATATAAGAAGTCCAATATTGTCAAAAAGATATTCAACATCTTCTCTATACATACTAGCTTACCTATACATTATATACATACATTGTGCCACAATTTTCTTATTCTAACATTTAAAAATTGTTCTCACATGGGGTGGCTAGGTGGCACAGTGAAGGAGGACTTGACTTCAAATGCAGCCTCAGATACTTAACACTAACTAGCCATGTGACCTTGGGCAAGTCACTTAACCCCAATTGCCCTCCAAAAAGCAAAAAAAAAAACAAAACAACAATTTGTTATCACAATGAAATCCATAAATGAGTTCTATCAATAGTATCATCTTGGAGCCCTACTTGCCTTCCCAGTTCCATATTCACTAGGAACAGAGCTACTATGACTCCAAATAAAGTTCTATTTATCTCAAAGGTATCTATATTTTTCTTTCATGATTTTATGTGTGTATATTACCTCCACAAGTTGATTGTAAAACAAACAAGCAAATCAATAACAAGAATGTAATCTGGTTTCTTATTTTGTAACTATACATTACTCCAAAATAGACAGAATCTTTGGAAACAGATTGACCATGCAGAAAGAAAGTTAATGATTATGAGAAAAAGTTTCCAGAGAAGGGAGACATGGGATAAAAGGATAAGTGTAGTTTTACTGTGAAATGAGGGGAAAAAAGGGCATTTAGAGGTATGGAGTGAAAATGATGTTGGCCATTGCTATGTCACTGTAATTTAACAAAACATTTTAAATTGTCTACTAGGTGCCATATTCTCTATTACACTCTAAGAATAGAAAATTGGAGATGGGTTCTCCTCAGAGTTAGGAGGGGAAGAGGGGAAAAATCATATATATATATCTTGCAATAACCAATGATGATAATATAGTGAGGAGTCAACAAGACATAAATAAAAGTATTTTAAGTAATATTGTGGTCCAATTCTGATGCCACATCATAGTGTGGGAGTGACTTTTGGCAGTAAAGTCTGTGCCAGAAGAATGCAGTCTCTGGTAAGCTGTACAGGTTGGAAGGGATTCTAGTACAATCCTATTGAAAAGCTGAAACTTCTTTCCAAAGAAGTACAGAAAGGTTTATACGGCCAGAACTTTGGTCAATAGGTAATCAATTCCTTGGCTATGATAAAGAATATTTAAAAAAATGGCTTTTATTTTCTTTAAAATCTTTCCAAAGGACAGTGGTAGCAAGTGCTAACAATCACCAAGTATTTAGACTGTTTAAAAATATTAACATTGGGACTTTAAAAATTGAGATCTCTGTTCAGTGGTGAACAAATTGACCAATTATAGTTCACATCCCAACATTTTTTTGGAGAGTGAAGTACTACAAAGTACTTGACAAGATTCTACAAACAAAGCCAGCACCTTTTTTGAAATTTAATTTAATTTTTACTCACTGATGGAAACATAAAGGATGGCATAGGAAAAAACCCTGGATTTTTGTAAAAAGTTGGTTCAATTTATAATTATATAAAAATGTTCTAAATCATTATTGATTAGAGAAATGTAAATTAAAACAACCTTGAGCTATCATTTTACACCTATCAGATTGATTAAAATGATTGAAGAGGAAAGCAACAAATGTTGAAGGGAATGTAGAAAATTCACAGTAGTTAATTCACTGTTGGTAGAACTTTGAACTAATCCAACCAATTAATTACTGCTGCAAGGAGAACAGCATAGACCAAAAATCAGCTTAGTCATGAAACATTTCTCGTATTTGTCAAATAGGCAGAGATGACTTCCACATACAACTCTGGGTAAAAATATAAACTTGTCTGTAAAACATTAAGAAAATAGATGATGAACAGTTATAAATACTACTGTCTTATAAAACAGACAGAAGTAGTGGGGGATAGAACAAGATTAGTTAATTTGGCAAGATACCAACCAATTAAGTTGTCTCATGGCCCTTTGAGGAAAAAAAATGAAAAAAAAAAAGTACTACAAGGAAAATAAAAATTGAAAAAAAAAAGGTTTACAAAAATAAATCAAACTGACTTTTTTTTATTATAGTTCCCCCCCACCACCACCACACCAAGGATATTAGAATTGCCATACATGGAGTCTAATATTGGACTCTTCTTTGCTTATAGAGGAAGTTGAATTGGTACCAAAGAGAACAATGATAGGAAAAACAGTTGAATTAGATTAAACATGCAGACAGCAGATTTGAATAAAAGTAATACAACTGTGGACTTACTTAGGGGCTGATAGATGAAATATTTGAAAGAGGGAGTGATAGTAAAGGCATGGAAAAATTCTCTAACCTTGTTAATATCCTAAAAAATATCAGGTGGTGGGGGAATATCGGTGACTCTGAAATCCTGTGGCATTGATATAATTTTAAGGGGTATCTACAGATGAATGATAGGTATTCTTGATTAGAGTATTGGTAGAGAACGATGAATTGGTAGAGAACAAGAGGAATAACAACAGAAAGGATCCAGTTGATAACTCTATGATAAAAAACGTTAGGTGAGGCATGAAACATAGAAAGGCATGCCTGTCAGTGTGATATTTGTCAGTGTGATAAAGCTGATCCAGGGCAGTATTTCAAGGAGTGATGCCCTGAGAATGGTGAGATCTTTCTTTTCATATGTGCTTCTCTTCACAAATGACATTGTGTTGATTGCATCAAGTCCCTAGACATGGAAGAGCTTCCTTGAAGATTTAGATACCCAATGGATGGGAGTAGGAGTTCTTTTTTGCCCACAGAGCTTAAATTCCTAGTTCAAATTTATTTTTTTTAATTTCTATTCTTTTGGCACTAGATCTCATTCTTACCAAGTCTAGAAGTGACAAAGCTCATTGGCGTGGAGGTTTTGACACCTTTTTTTTTTTTTCTGAATTGGGCCCTTTACCCCTCCTTAGGTAGTTTTCTTTTGTTTTTTTTCATTTTCCAAATGCTTTATTAACTTCTGATTTACATCATTCATTTTTGCCAGATTTTGAGTTACAAATTTTATCTGCATTTTTTCCCCTACCCACCACCCCAAAATAGCAGTCCCACAGGATATCCCCTCCTCCAATCTGCTCTCTTCCATATTTTTTCCCATACACCTTTGGACTTTTCCAGTAGATCTCTATGCCCCAGTGCCTGTATATCTTATTACCCAATTATATCTAAAATAGTAGTAATAATAGTATATATATATAAATATATTTGATTTTAAAACTTTGAAGTCCAGATTCATTCCCTTCCTCCCTTGTCACCCACCCTTACTGGGAAGATAAGCAGTTCAGTATAGATTGTACATGTGTGGCTAATCAAAACAATAACATAGTAGATATATTGTAAAAGACTGACTATATTTCTCTCCCTCCTATCACACCTCCCACTTGTTCTATTCTCTACTTTTCAAAAGTGTGTGCTTCCAACTTCCCTCCCCCCCAGACTGCCCTCCCTTCCATCATGCCCTTTACCCCCTACTCTCCTGGAGGGTGAGATACCCTATTCAGTGTGTATTTCATTCCCTCCTCAAGCCAAATTCAAAAAGAATAAGGTTGGCCCATTCCCTTTTGCTTTTCTATTCTTCCCCTCCATTGTAACCATTTCCCCTTGCCTCTTTTATATGAGATAGTTTACCCCATTCTGTCTCTCCCCATCTCCTCTCATTATATTCCTCTCTCACCTCTTAATGTCACCTTTTAAGTATCATTCCTTCCTGTTAAATTGGTCCTGTGCCCTCTATCTATGTATACCTGTAAAGATGTATACACACATTCACATATATATTCATATACCCTTATAGCTTCATATATAGACATATATGTCTTCAACTACTGAGAAAAGTTTCATAAGTAACCATTATTTTTTCTCCATATAGGAATGTTAATAGTACAACTTTGATAAATTCCATATAATTTCTTTTCCCTTTTTACCTTCTCATGTTTCTCTTGCTTCTTGTATCTGAATATCAAATTTTCTATTCAACTCTGGTTTTTTCAGCAAGAATACTTGAAAGTCCACTATTCCACAGAATGACCATATTTTACCCCGAAAAATGATACTCAGTTTTGCTGGGTAGGTGACTTTTGGGTTTAATCCCAGCTCCTTTGACGTCCGGAATATCATATTCCAAGCCCTTCGATCCCTCAGTGTAGAACCTGCCAGATCCTGAATTATCCTGATTGTGTTTCCACAATATTAAAATTGTTTCTTCCTGGCTGCTTGTAATATTCTCTCCTTAATCTGGGAATTCAGGAACTTGGCTATAATGTTCCTAGGAGTTTTCTTTTGGGGATCTTTGTCAGGAGGTGATTGGTGGATTCTTTCAACCTCTATTTTGCCCTCTGGTTCTAAAATATCAGGGCAAATTTTCTTTAAGAACTTCCTGGAGGATGATTTCTAGGTTATTACTTTGATCATGGCTTTCAGGTAGTCCAATAATTTTTAAATTATCTCTGCTGGATCTATTTTCCAGGTCAGTGGTTTTTCCCATGAGATATTTCAAATTGCCTTCTATTCTTTCATTTGTTTGGATCTCTTTAACAGCATCTTGATTTCTCATAAAGTCATTAGCTTCCATTTGCTCCAATCTAATTCTGAAGCAATGATTCTCCTCAGTGAGCTTTTGAGATTATTTTTCCATCTGGAAAATTCAGCTTTTTAAGGCATTCTTCTCCTTATTGCCTTTGTGGGCATCTTTTGCCATTTGAGTTAGTCTATTTTTTAAGGTATGATTTTCCTCAGTCAGGCTGTTGACTCTTATTTTGTAATTTTTTTTCATTGTTCTCATTTCTCTTCCCAATTTTTCTTCCACTTCTCTTTTCTGCTTCTTAAGGTCATCTATGGCCTGTAACCAGCTCGTATTTTCCTGTGAAGCTTTTGGTGCAGGAGTTCTGACTTCACTGTGTTCCTCCTGTTCCATGCTTTGCTCCTTTTTGTCCCCAAAATAGGAGTCTAATGTTGGAATCTTCTGTATGCTTTGTTTCCTTTGCCTGGTCATATTGCCCCTCAGTCACTTCATCCCTGGGTTTTTTGCCACAGTAGGACTCTGCCACCAGACAGGTGAGCTTTCATCCCAAATGCTGGGGTTTTCTCAGCTGCCAGAGGTATTAGTTGGGTGCCCTCTCTGAGGTCTCCACATGCGCTGGCAACCTGGACACAGACCCCAGGACCTCCACCCTAGACTGCAATCCAGATCCAAGCAGGTTAAAGCAACAGTGATCATCCCTCAGAATGGTGCTTGGTCCCCCTACACTCTGCAGGCCAGGAACTGAAGCTGCCAAGTGGTGCTGGCTGGCTGTGCCAGGTGCTTTAGCTGCTTCTCGCCCTGAGGGCAAAAGCCAGGCACTCCCACTTACTGGGTCCCAAAGTCCAGACTGCACTGACCTCTCACTTTGTCCTTTGCATCAGAGTGTTGATAAACCTGGAAACAGCCACAGCTGCTGCTGATCTGGAGTCCCTCCTGCTGGTGGCTGATCAGGCCTGCCGTGGGGTTAAAGCCTCAGTGTGGGGCTGGGTTCGGCTCCCAGAGCACTAGGCTGGCGGATTCCTGCCGGCCTGCTGGGCTGTCCTCAGCAGTAGGTTAGCTTCTCTGTGTCATTTTGTGGGTTCTGCAGCTCTAAAGTTGGTGGAAGCTGTAGCAGCAGGAAGATACACCACCATTTTGACTCTGCCCCCAGGATTTCTTTTTTTTTTTTTTTGGAGGGGGAAAGTAGGGCAATTGGGGTTAAGTGACTTGCCCAGGGTCACAGGGTTAGTTTTGTGTTAAGTGTCTGAAGCCATATTTGAACTCAGGTCCTCCTTACTCCAGGGTCTGTGCTCTATTTACTGTGCCACCTAGCTGCCCTGAGCAGGAGTTCTTAACCTATGGTCTATGAACTTTAGAAAAATTGACAAAATTTTAATATGATTGGTTTTAGTTATAATTTTGTATATTTTAATTATGTTTTTAAAAGGGGCTCTGTGACATTTAAAAAGATTCAAGAGACATAGTTACTGGGTAAATTAATTATTTTATTAAGAAAGCCAGAAGGTTATTAATAAAAGGATGGTCATTTGTCCATCTCTCTCAGACCAATGACCTCCCAATGGCAGCGGAGTCACAGTTTATATGCCCTTTAAGGAGGGGATGTTCCTAAAGGGTGACAATCAATTCAGACTGGTTAACACAAAAACAGGTGTGGGTTATATTAAAATTAAGGTCTTGGGGTATGTGATATAGGTCACTCAAGTCTTGGTCAAAGAGACATCAATTTCCATTATCATCTGTCTTGATAATAGAGAGAATCAAATCTTTCCCCAAGCCTGTCTGAACAAACACAATGAACAGGAATGCATCCACTGGCCTAAACTTAGAATTAATTTTACTGTCTGTTTAGATCTTTGCCTGAGTACATTTTTAAGAGAGGTTTCCCACACTGGTTGGTTTCTGGATGAGGAAATAGAAAAGGAGGGAAAAACTTGCTCCTAATAAAACAATTAGTTATTAAATATGAGAGAGAAATATTCATTTTTCACAGTTCATATGTTTCACCAGCCTGCCAAAGGAGTCTTGGAATACAAACAGGTGAAGATCTCTTGAAGATCTAGAACACAGTACTCATAGATTGAAAGCCACACCCAGAACTAAAAAGGAGGAGAAGAGCTGGCTCGATTGCTTTCAGGAAATTAGAAAGCATGTTTACTGGTCCTTAATTTCCCATAAATACAAAATCTTATCCTCTAAATATGAAAATGTTGCTGTAATTGCTACTGTGGCTGAAAGTACTGGGATACCACCACCTCTGAAGAACTAGGGATGACCATCACATAGAGGGCAATTTAATGTTGCATAGAGGACATAAACAGGGTACAACATATAATCATCAAGGAAATGTAAAGAACAGGAATCATCATTAAAGAATTGACAGAAAGAGATGACCAATGGCATGGCAACCTTAAGGGATAACACTTATACGATTAGAGTATCATTGGAATCCCAATGACATTGGGGTGGATGCCCTGTGGTGAACATTCATGAGGAACATGGATGAGACTGAAACAGAATCAGTAAGCATAGATGGTAGTAATTGGCATTATTGGAAGAGATTCTTGATTTTTGAAAATCATATTCAGAATGCAGGAAATAGCTCCTGAACAAAAGCATAAAGTAGACAAAGTTTTGATTGGATACCCTTTACTTCATAAAAGTCAATCATATCTTAATAATTGTACTGGGCACTCAAATGGTGTAGAGGAACCAGACCTGGATTTGGAATCAATGGGCCTGGGCTTGAATTACACCATTGTTATTTGTAACCTGTTTGACCTTGAACACATTTATTGTTGTTTCTTCTTGTAATCTTGGAATTTGTTTATTTCATGAAGAACAATCTTCAAAAAGAAATAGATCTTCACTATGTGTGGTTAGTTTACAGAAATGGAAGAATAAGGTTTACCTTATGATATGCAAGGTCTAGGGCATAAAATCCCTTCCAATTTTGGGATTTTGGAATTATCAAGTTTCACTGAATTAAAAAAAAAACAAAAACAAAAGTGATGTCCATGATTTATGAATGATATACTAGGGAAGGAGAATATTATGTTATACTAGTGAAGAAAACATCTTTAGACAAGTCAAGCTTCAAATTCCCTACTTAACTATACAAACTATTAGACCTAAACATTGAGACGACATTTCAAAACCTGTATGTGAATGCTTTTCAGGGTAGAGGGCAGTAAGGGCAAAACATTAAACAGGGCTACAAGTAAAATTAAGGATAAGAAACATATGTTTTGCTCTTACTTTTCAAGCTCTCTTAGTTCTCTTTATGCTTCAGGGATCACAGAGAGTTTAACATGAAGATGCCAGTTACACTGAAAAAAAATCATCTAAATTTATCTTACAATATTTTGGGTGCCCAAAGACATGAACTTTCACTCTAAGATTTAATGAAGCAAGCCTGCTTTATCATTGTGAAGTTTTATATACTATTCTGGATTCTCACTTTGAATGCTGTAATAGTACTTGCTTCTGGAAAGAAATCACTAGGGGAAAGGACAAAAAGAATTTGCTGGTTTGCAAATTATAGCATATTATGGTGTTTGAGTTCAATAATGATCATGGTGAAGCTTTGCAGAAAAATGCCCCTTGGCCCAATAAACACTTGTTGCTTGATAATGACTTCAGAAAAGCCATCCTCCACTCATTTTTACCCATTAACAAATGTATCAGTTTTCTGTAATTTCCTTTAAAGTGAACTGATTATAAAATATTAACAAAGCTCAATTTTCTTTGAGTTTCCACTTCACTGATTATATTGAAATGCCTTCTTAAAGTTGACCAATGAGGAGCTCAGTGGTGCTCAACAGTAAAGAATACACATATAGATTGCATGGATGGACAAAGGACTGTCATTTCTGCTACCCAACTTGATCCATTGGGCTTATTTTTCCCCAAAAGAATTATTTCCATTGGGAGACACCCCCTGAGAAGTGATCCTAGCTAAGTCTGACTTTACCTTGTGATCATTACAAATCAACTTGTCTTCTGTCATTTATTAAGCAGTCAGGGAGGGTGTCTCAAGGCAGAGTTCCAGTCTAAGATGTTAATTGAAACATCAACAGTCTGAGTAACATTTATAAGAAGTGCTAAGGAAGGAAGAGAACTGGGGAACTGCCAAATCCAAGCAAGTTTTCTGGTGAAAATTTAGTCCATAGCTCTGTAAGAGGGATATCAGTGAAACATCATGAGAGGGTGAGGTCAGAATTACCAAACAATTTGCCAGACTAGTGCCAAGGGACCATTTAATGCATCAGAGTCAGAAGGGAGTTTGTGAAGTGGTGTTAGTAAAGATGATGACTGCTTATATATAGATTGACAGAAGTTCTTCTCTCATTCAAAGTAGGATTTATATGCCTCGGGAGATCAGTAGATACTTATTATCAGATGGCAGGATTACAGGTAAAACTACATGTAAAACAAACATTCCCATATATAGGGTAGATATATGTGCCTTCAATAGCTACTTTGAGTGCACTATTTGTAAAAATCATCTAGAGGCAGTCTGAGTTCCAACTTCTCCAGTTCACTTTCACTATGCAAAATCTTGTTGCTAGTTGGTTCCAATCCTGAGCAAATTTTCACTACCAATTAGGCATTTTCAGGCTACAGCCTTTCCACAATCTGATTTTTCTATGTTTCTAAGGTATTCCTAACAATCATTTTTAACTTTAAAAGACTGACCCCATTCCCAGATAATTCCAATGTTTTTCTCAGCTCCCAATTATTACAATTACTCATTCACATCTAAATTAAATTACATTGTCTAATACAGGAAAAAAATATGAACCAAGTATATGGTTAGAATTCAGGTTCTAGAATGGTGTTTCTGGGCAAATTCTGAAATCTTAAATACTCCCCCATAGTCTTTTGTACTTGGCTTCCCCAAACACAATCAAAGATCACACTAGTAGAGCATTTTCTACACATTATGTTCCTGACCACCACTGTCCCCCAGCCTCCCTGGCATCATTCCAGAAGTAGAGGATGGAATGAGATCCCCATCTCTGTTCATCACATTCACTTCATTGGATCTGGCTGCTCCCATAACAAACTCTGTGCGGTGGTGTCCTCATGACATTCAAACCTTTCTATCTCAATATTGACATAGATGTTGGTGGGGTGGGAGGAATTCAGGACAAAAGGAAAGAATGATCACTTTGATCTTTTAAGCCTACCATCTCCATTTTCTTCTCTTACTGATCTCTTGTCTCCGGTGACTTTTTCACAAAGTGTGGTGGTTCTTGTCACTCACTCTTGAGCTGATGCATTCTGTTTATGCTGCATTTGTCAAAGACAACTAGTCCTCCATTTATTATTCTTTCCACTCCCTTAAAGACCCAGCAAACCTCAGGTGGGAAATAACAGCTGCAGAAATTGTTTCAGACTGAATTTATACAAGGCAATAGATTTAGCACTGATTTAGTACCTTAGATATAATCCAAAGTCATAGAACTAGTTAGCAGTGCCAGGATATTAACCGAGGACCTTCGATTTCAAATTCAATGTTCTTTAATATTATCTTCCCTAGAGAGGTGGAATGAAGCTGAACATGCATCGTTATTTGGACATCAAAGTGTCTACATCTAGGTATATGGATGCAACAAATATGACCTTACAAATCCTTAAATTATTTTAAACTGAATTCAGTGCCATTAAATGTTGCTTCTGACTACTTTAATTATGGACACACCCATAATTCAAGAGATTCCTGAGAACTTAACTGAACTACATGGATTATCAAGTCACAAGGTCACTTGATTCCCCAGATTGTATTACTCTTCTTTAAAAACACTGGATACATTTGCCCAGGACTTCATTATAAAGCTTAATATCAACTATTCCCCTTTAGTATTGTAAGGGGTAAAAATAATAATAGGCATTCAGTTTTTTATAAAGACTTTTACATAGACTAATAATAAACCAGTTTTTTTTTCAAAATTGGCATGCATACATGATCTCATTCAACTGTTAAAATGGCCTACAAGAGAGGAAGATACTACAGGTATTATTGTTTCTATTTTACAGATAAAGAAATTGAACCTCATAGAGTTTAAATGGCATACTCATGGTCACATGGCTATTAAGTGTCAGAAACAAGATTTGCACCTAAATGTTCTTTACTCCATGTCCAGCACTCTATTCATTATGGCATGCTATCTACTGACTATATTATCTAATATATATTTCATATACATTTTTTCCAGTAAGACTTTATTTTGGTTTTTACTTTCCTTTAAAAGAAAGTAAAGATATAAAGGTGGTAACAATCAGACTTCAATTAAACTAATAAAACATTGGTTTGGGATTAGAACAGTCAAGTTCACTTTTGCATTTTTGTAGAATCTGGCTGATTGCCAGACACCTACTAGTCTTGGCAGGATACTGTGCTGAAATTCCATTACTAAGCAATAATTGGACATTTCATTTTTTAGATTTGTTCCATCATTTAGGAATCTTTCCCTGTTTAAATGCATGGTAACAAATTTTACATGTGTTTCTGGCTGAAAATATCCAGGAAGGGACCAGTGTTTTAAAGCAGTGAGAATAGTGCGAAAGAGGTCAAATAATTACCTAAGACATACAGACAGACGTGCTAAGGGTGGTATGAGGCCAGGAAAAGACTCTGGAAAGTAGCTAAAGTTTGTGAGATCCTCAAGAGACTTGTGAATAGTAGTAAGGGTAAGCACCCTTACTACTTCTATACTTATGGGCATAACCCAAAGGGCTTATGGGTTAACCCCTCTGGGCCTCATTTTCATCAACTGTAAAATGAGGGGGTTGAACTAAATGACCTCTAAAGTTCATTGCAGACTTCAATCTATGACTATAATACCTACTTCCTCTGTGGGAGTAATAATTGAGGCAAACAACCACATTGCCGAATGCACCGGCTTCTTTAAAATTGTACGGGGAAGGAGAGGGAATTATAGGTTTCTTTTAAATAACCTTTAAAATTTAGCATTTCCTCCAATTATGATTTTTAACAATCATTGTGAACTATAGGCTTCACTAGACAATCAATGGGGACTGTAAAACTCAAAAAGGTTGTGTATTCTAGTGTTATTCTTTTTATTTGGTATATATTCATTAAATAATGTTTTTTGCAATACAGAATAATAGTCACGCTACTTTGAATGCTACTGGCAATATGTTAAGTGTTATTGTTAATGGTTTTAAAGAGTAACTGTGTATCTCTTAGCCTATCTCCATAAATACATGATAAATAACTTTTATGACAGGAACCTTTAGAAAAATAGCACAGCAAGGTTTGTTGTAATGTATTTACAAATGTAGTCTTTTGCCTTGCCGCTGATTTCAATGACTCTGAGAGAGTGAAGCTGATGACTGTGCAACTCTGCCTCACTTAAATCCAGTTCACACTAAGTCAAGACATCATCCATGATGTCATTGGTCCTCTTTGAGAATGAAGAATAAGCAACAATCTATGTGAAGGATTATGAAGTTATAGATACTATCCAATTTAAATGTTGTTGCAAAAAATCACTATATATGGGTAGTTAGGTGGTGCAGTGACTGGAGCACTGGCCCTGGAGTGAGGAGGACCTGAGTTCAAATTCAGCCTCAGACACTTAACCCAGAAACTAGCCTTGTGACTTTGGGCAAGATACTTAACCCCAACTGCCCTAACTTCCCCCCTTGCAAAAAAAAAAAAAAAAAAAAAAAGAATCACTAAATATTCCCTTAAGTCAAAGACAATGCAGAGAAGGTGATGCTTTGGTGAACAGAAACTCAAAGTTTGAAAAAATTTCAGCAGTATCTCATCTGTTATATCTGTTATAGGGCTCATCTTCATAGCATTCATCCCTTTTTTTTTTATGGAATGACTGCAAGACCCTTCAAGGAGAGATGACATGAGTATTATAATAAGAAACTGCCTTGGGTATAAAAATCCTCCTATTCCTCCATATTTTGCTCAAATACTACCTTCTCCAGAAGAATCCTTCTGAAAACCACCAGAGATCTTATGTCTCTTCGCTGAATGCTTACAATTTGCGTCAAAATTTAACACTTGATTTACATAGTTTATTGCTATTTTGATTCTTTCTCCAACTACAGTGTAAGCCCTCAGAAGAACGACTCCAAGTCTAAAATATTTTCTGCTTTCTTCCTATCTCCATCTCTGATCCTAATCTCCTATTATGGTTCAGAACATATATTAAGTTATTGATGGGTATTTCCTACAAAACTGTTTGATGCTTATGCAATACTTACTGTTCTCTGAACCAATCATAAAAAGTCCATCATACTTTCCTTATCACTCAATATTGAAATTAAATTTTAGTGTATTCTAAACTCTTTTGAATGTTATCTATGTTCTCATCTAATTCAAAGTGTGAACTGCTAGTTAAGAATATACATCCCATGGAGGAATGTGTGAGTATTTTTGGTTTTGGTTATTTAAAAATCAAGTGTCTTAGGCATTCCAAAGAGACTACAAAAGAAATATTAAATATAAGAAAATGATATGCAGATGCATACCATAGATAGAAAGTTGTAGTGAGATAGAAAGATGTTAAGTAACACCGAAACAAGAAAATGGGGGTATGGGAACATTTTCAATATTGAAAAGCACATGAAATAGAATGGGTGACCTCTGAGGTATCTTCCCAATTGGAGTTTCTATGATCCTATGATCATTTTAGACACTATTTCCTTAGCCTCTTTTATTTTCCAGGGGTAAGGAAATAACATAATTATGGGCATAGATTTTTACAATTATTTTTTTGAGTTTTATTGATGCTTTTAGTTCTAGTTATTTCCTGGCATGAAATCCCTTTCACTTCTCTGCCAGCTCACTGAATCTTTCCTTGTACAACAATGGCAAAAACATAAAACTCCACACAGATGAGTGAAACATCTGGGGGGGGGGGATGACCATATCTTTCAAAATATGCAACATTCCACCCCTATAGTCCTCTTTTCTTTCTACCAAGTGGAGGTTGGTACTTTTTAGGATTTAGGATATTATGTAAGTGATATCATAGGAATATATTTTGAAAACTTTTTTTCTCCCTAAGGTAGACACACACACACACACACACACACACACACACACCAAACTAAATGAAATGGCATATGGGGCTTATCATTCCAAACCACAGTGACAATTATTTAGGAAAGTTCAAATGATAATGATTCATTACTAAACCATACAACATAGCAGTAGAAGTAATTGTAGTATGTTGTATGAAGGTTGCTAAAAACCACATTGCGTTTCCTGCTCCTCACCATTGTGTATTTGAAGAGTTTTAGTATAGAGGTCTCACAGTATAGCTCTCCATAATGTCTTACGGGGAAAAAAACACACACATATACACACATTATTTTATTGTCTTTATACTTCACATCATATTTCTAACAAAAATAAAGCTAAACTTCTATCCACTGAAGGGGGGAATAGAGTTCAATATGAATCAAATAGGATGAATAAATGACAAGTTTATAAAATAGAAACCCCTTTGGCTGCAGGTGTGTTCACTCAGGTACAGTGATAAAAATGTTATATAAATGGAAGTGTCAGAAGCCAATGACACACCAACAAAACAATGCAAGAAGCCCTTACACTGGCGCCTTAGAAGATTAGGACTCCCAGAGGAATTAGGAGACAATGTTTCAGTCACATATGCCCTTTCTCAGTTTATGGACTTCATTATTTCAGTTTTACTGCCACAAGAGAGTGAAGCACCAGCTGGCAGAAATGTCAAAAGGAGATGAACCTTGTCTTCACAGGTAGCCTCATTAATAATGGACTCTTATTCAGGCTGTTTTGGGGTAGCACCTTAGAATGAGTGAATGTTTCCCGTGAACATTTTAAATAATCTGCTAAGTTATATTTGATGCTGTTTTAATGTAATTGTGCTCAGAACAATTTATTTTCTTATTAATTAGTTTACATGTATAAACATGTTAATGCTTTAAAAAATGAGCCACATAGATATATTTCTTAAGTAGACTTTCTGTCCACAACTGATACATGCTCAACATACAGTTTACAAGTATAGTGTTTGTCAACTCTCACGTGCCTGAGTCATAGAAAGCATTATGTATGGCAACTTGTCACAGATGTAGTTCTCATTTATATGGTTCAGTTAGCTTTTTATTTTACTAATGAGAATGATTGACTTTAAAGCAAATATTGTAAGGGAAGCCTAGTTGAATTTAATACATTTTGTATTATCACTGTGCCCAATCAATGTGATTAAAAAAAAGTATTCCTGTTGTTTAGTCTTTAGGCACATGCTTACAAAATGTATCCAATGTAGAATCAGTCATCTTAGAACAGAAGAGGAATTAAGTAGATTCAATTCATTAATCACAACGAACCACGCTACTCAGGGTGTCCAGCTGTAGGAATAATAAGGTGAACATCATTTGAGCAAAATCTTTATCTTAGAGGGAAAGGATTCTGAAGGTAGATAGTTCTCTGATTAAGATGAATAATGGACGTTTTCATTTCAAATTAATAACGAAAGTGCATTTTTAATGTTCATTTTATCTATTTGCCTCTAATCATCACTCATCCCTGAGTCAGAGAACATCATGTGAGAGGATCCTATCCAATCAACTACAATCCAAAAAGCATTCAATTCAATCCAGCAAAAAAGTCTTATTGGACTGAATAGACTGGAAACTTATTTGTAGATGTTTCTCTGCTCTTGTACATCTGGATAATGGAGACCACATGTTAGAATTGATCATAGATGATTATGTTATTCATGTGGCCAAAGAAGCTTTGTATTTTATTAATGAGAGTGATGATCTATAAAATTCATTAGCTTCCATGAAAAAGATGATAATTGTAAAAAAAAAAAGGAAAAATAAAGAGACTTCAATTAGTATTTGATATTTAAGACTCTAATGTATCTGTGATCTCAGTGATGCAAATTATAACCCATATAGAAGAAGCTAAGAGGAAAACATTAGACCTAGAGATAGAAAAACCTAAGTTTAAATCCAGTCTCTGATATTTAAATTTAATCCTGGGAAAGTCACTTAACTTCTGCTTACCCAAGTTTAATCATTTCTAAAATGGGTGTGATAACAGCACTTACCTGGTGGGGTTATAGTGGGGATCAAATAAGGTAATTCTTATAAATTAATTAGCATAATTCTTAGAGTAGAACAGTTAATACATATTTATTCCAGCCTCCTCCTTCTGTCCATATGTGCTTGCCCAATTTGTGTGACTGACCCACGTACTTCCATAAATTTACTGCGAGGGGTCTACCCATTGTCAATGCATTGGGGGTTTTCCTTGCTTTTTCTTCAGGCTGAAAAGATGTCAGTGGAGCATATAAATTGCTTATTGGTCCCCTTGCTTTGGCCAACGACAGTGAGTGCATCTTTCTTCAATTATATATTTTAAGAATATTCTTTACTCCAGTTCTCCTTTGTAGTTCTTTCATTAAAATATCTCACAAGCTGTTCACACCTATCATGAACCTCTCCCTTCTTTCTCAAGGGTACACATATACATACATACACATACACACATGTACATATGGGGGTATATGTGTGTGCATGTATATACAAATACACATATATGTAAATGTCAGAATAGCGATATTAAAAAGAGAAACAAAAAGATAGGCCTTTGTTTCAGAGGGAAAAAAAGCAAAGGAGGTTTGTAATTTCCCAAAGCCAACTCAGCTTGCTTTCTGATTTGAATTTAATTCTATTCCTAAATTACTTATTTATTTATTACACACATACACACACTCACACACACACACACACACTCACACACACACACACACACACACACACACACACACACACACCCTCATAGAATACTTCTTTAGGTTCTTTACCTAACCGTATGCCATAATCTGGACTCGAGAAATTCTTCCTTTTTTTTTTCCTGAAAGGCCAAATTCTTCTGAGTGGTTATAGATCTCATCCAGGATGTTTTGCTATAGTCCATGACTTGTTACAATTATCACAATGCTATTTATAAAAAGAACCTCTGGGAGGGACCTCACCACCTACAAGGATCCTTATTCAAAATTGCCTCTGCATTAGAGCCCTTCACAACATTGACAGATGTCTTTGGCAAGCATCCATTTCCCTGCTTTATGCCTCACCTGATATTAATGATGAGATGGTCTTTGAACAAGGTTATCTATGATGTTCTATCTTTCAGGAAATCTCGTCTAATTATTACACATCTCTCATACCTTGTTGGAAGAAAGCCTTTACGGAAGTATTTCACTTTACTAAATTAAATGCTACTTAACCTCTAATTTTGAAACTGTTTACATTATACTATAGGGTTAAATTATGACCAAATATTATTGTTGTTCAAACTTTGGAAATCTCAAAAAAAAGTGAATACCTTATGGACAAAAGTGGTCATTTCAGCATGATTGTGCATACTAAAGGAAGTCAATAGCTTTAACAGTCAGAGAATTAGGTTTTAAAAAGTAAAGTGCTGGTCAAGGAAATGGTATCTGATACTGTCATTTGGATTTTTTGAGCTAAAAGTTAAAACAGAGATACAATGGAATCTCATTTATAGATATAGTACATATGACAAGGACCACCAAAAATAAATTAGTCATTAATTTTGGATATAAAATCAAAAAAGCTTTAAGTGAAAAATGAACAGAGAAGTAAAAAACAACCAAATGGAATACTCAGAAATATATGTGTGTGTATGTGTGTGTGTGTTCATGCATGTATGTCTATATACATAGACAGACATATGTATATATATATATCAATGTGTATGCATACGTATAGATACACACAAATACATACATATGCATGTGCATATATTTGTACAGCTATATATGTGTGTATATCCATTAATATAACCTTTATTCTTAGAATTCTATAAAAATGTGGTAAGTTTGAGTAATAAGTAAGGTGAATTAGCGAGCTGAATTCAGGAATACTGTTTGAGTTTATAGGGATTAATATGATCTGTTTGAATAGAACTCATGATTTGTATATGGCTCTGGAAAGTGTTGCTTTTCAAGAAAGAGCAAGGTGCAAGGGAAGATTAGTATACTAATAGACAAGCCTAGGTTTAAATCCCATCTCTGAGACTTTACTAGCATTATGACTGTGGTCAAGTACCTTAACCTCTCTCAGAAGTAGTTTCCTTTCTCATAACATTGTAGTGTAGTGATGATAAATTGAATTAATGAATTAGATGTGTTAGGATCATTCCTAAAATGTCAAGGGAACTCTTGTTCCAGTACAGATATCAAAGGACTGAACACTTAGATTTAGAATAGGACCGATAGACCATCTAGTCCCATTCTCTTGTTTTACAGATGAGGAAAATGAGGCCAAGAAAGGTTAAGCAACCTTTCTTAGGTCACTCCAGCGGTGAAATGAAGAGCTAGGATTTGAACCCAGTTCCTTTGACCCTAAATCCATTAGACTTTCTACTCTACCATGCTGCCCTTCCAAGTCTGAGTTTCTGTGAAATAGTTTTCCAATAAATATATTAATGTATTTATTCAAATAGAGATATTAATTACATCCCATTTCACTTGGGCTTCTAACCATGCCAGCGTTCATTCCATCTTCAGCTCCGCTTGGTCTCAACTCCAAAGCCCCTCCCAGGATGAAGTAATCACTATAAAGCTTCTAATCATGTACCACTTATCCTTGGATTCTCAGTACCTTTCCAGCTTCCTCAGCCTCCTCTCCTCAGGGACTGCAGAGTTGGAGGGTAGAGCACTAAATAGCTCCTAAAGTTTTCCTCCATAGAGGGCAGAACCTAGATTTTGCAGTTCACTCTCACTTTCTTCTACAACTCTGATTGGTCTTAATTCCCTGTTCCCTAACAGGATACTTTTTGCCTGTATCCCTAACAGGATACTTTTTGTCAGTGCTTCAGCTGCTTCCTAGTGTCTCCTCCCTTTCTAGCTTCCTTTTGTGTATCTTCCCCATTTGATAGCAAGTTTCTTGAAGGCAGGGACTGTCTTTCCTTATTTGTATACATTGTTTAGCATAGTATTTTATGTATATTAAGATCTTAATAAATGTTTATTAAAAATAATTGATATAACCAGTTCTGTTTCAGACCTGCACAACTTGGCTGTAAGTAGGGGCAAAAATTAAAATAGGCTAAACTTCTGGCCACAGATAGGTTAGACTAGAGACAGATTGATGATGGTTGGTTGCCCCAGGGTCACAGGACCAACCTGAGATTCACAATGGCAACCCTACATTTTTCCCAAACAATCTGAAATTCTATGGCAGCAACAAGCAGCCTGTGAGCTATATGTAGTGCAGGCGTGCTCTCTTTATTTAAATTATATTTCTATCCCCTGCCTACACATAAACCGCACATTATTCAATACTGTATTGTTTTTCATTGATGATAAACATAGTTTGTATTGCATGTACTTTCTGGGTGGGTTTTTTTTTTTGAGAGTGCTTTAAAAGGAGGCCTGTAAAATTAATATTTAACATCTTATTTTGTGTCTCTAAATTTTTGTTCCTTTAAAAAATAGTTTTAATATTGTAAATGACTATGAATGACTTATTTATTTGCCATGTGGCTAATTTCATCCAAGCTATTACATTTTAACTATGGCTTTAATGTGTGTGCAGCAATTCTAGTGTTCATATATATTATTGTATATTATTGTTCATGAATAACAGGATGTTCTGCCATATAATTGTTCATTAGTATTATATACATTATTAATATATAATATAGATTTTAAAACATATAAATCCTATAGCTTTATATGTAGTTTGAAAATATTAATGTTTCAGAAAACAATCCTGAAATTTGCCAGACTAAATTCAAAGTTTTGGAGCCCAAATTTCTGGGCCTTGGTAGAGATGTCCTCTGCCTTTGTCTTTCAGATCAGGTCTCAGAGCTTTGATTGGATTTGGTAGCAGCAAAGTGAATTATTTGTAGAAAGCCTTGTTAGAATAATCCATACATGATGTTCCATATTCAGGTTTTTGAGACATTATACCTGACCAAAGGTAAGGATCTTTCAGGAACAAAGTTGAACCTACTAAATAATCAAATTCAGGAAATATAATGCTATGATACAAATCCAGCTGTTGGGCAAAATCAGTGTGGATGAGAAAGGATAACAAGATGACACTCCCAGGTCTAAAAAGGTACTTTGATTAGAGGTAGTTCCCCTCAGATGACATAGTTCTTCCTCAAAATCAACCACCACCAGTCCAGCAGCTCTTGAAAAGTTAATCAATGAATCTTTGAAAAGCTATAGCATGTACAACACAAGCTTTAAAACGTTTTGTCGATGGTGGACTGAGAAAGACTAAGTACTGGATTTAGAGATAGAAGACCTGGTCTTATATACTACCTTTCTAACCTGCACTAAGTCATTTAATCTCTTTGGGCCTCAATTTCTTCATCAATAAAATTAGGGGACCAGACTAGGAGAACTCTAAGATCCTTTTGAGTGCTGGTTCTGGGGGAATAACTTTGTTGGTTCTTTGTATCTTGAACAGGACACAATTTGAACAAAATAATTTAAAATATTCATTAAATATCTTCTGTGTACAAGGCACCTGTACTTTATGTTGAGGATATCGAGGCAAAAAACCCTCAATTTTCTGAATATCACTGTCTGATAGGTGGTTGACCAAGTTGGGTATAAAAGTTAGGGAGACCAAATGAATTTGGGACTCTCTACTTATGGCTAATCTTTTAATTGACTAGTAATAAGTTTTTTCAGGGAAAGTTATGTAACTAACATCCTCCAGTTATTTTTTAAGAGCTTATTTTTTTTCTTATAGGTACACTAACTGAACTAATTAACCACTAGATTTGGCTTGCTAGGATCAAGGCTCCTGAAAGCAAAATGATCAAAACAACAGTCACTTATAACTTCTCCATTAGACTCAACTCACCTAATACTCCAGCTCCTGGGATGGGAGTTCTAAACGTGAGGTTCTGGTAACTTAGAGGAAGGTAGTACAATGTGGATAATGGTTTGGAGATGGAAAAATTGTCTTTCACAACTGCCATGTAATGGATGGATTTTACTTTACTGGTCAAAAAAGCATCAACACTACTGGAAAGAATGGAATATATTGGATGAAGTACTTCCCAGTATTTCCTCACCAGATCTAGTTCTCTGGGTCATTGTCTTGGATCAAAGTGGATGCTCAGTGATAGTTTCAACTATGACTAGGGAGTTGTAGTGATATTCACTTAGTGAATTTTCTTGACCTTTACCAAACCTATACATTTTACAAAATCTCTATGTCAACCACAAATTCACACTATGTTACTCAAGGGCATGGATATTCAATTGCAATAATCAAAACGTTATGGACCATAGGGTAGAGGAATGAGACTTGATTATTCAGGACATGAGACAAATTCTATTGCCCCTTTATCCATTTTGGCAGATAAACTGCTCCAAAAGTGGTGGCTCTGTTCCCAGGTTAGACTCTGCACCTATACTCTGAGGATGGACTGAAAATAATATCTACTGGATCTACTTTGCCATACAAGTCCCAGAAGATGACCTATGAGAATTCTGTAGGATCTTAAACATTCTAATAATAACTAAAGAAAATTTATTGGTGAATATACATTGCTATATAAATGTGAAGAGGTTGGTCTTTTTACCTGTCTGGGCTATTTCACACAAAGTACATGCCTAACCCCTTTGAAAGTGGATCCACTGGTATAGGAATATCCCATACTATGGCCTAATTTAGAGCATAGAAAGGCATCCTACCACATTCCATTTTCCCATTTGGAGTGGTGAATTGACAATCACAGCTCTGAGGGTGGTGTCTGTTGTCATCTTGAGCAACTGGATAGTCCCCTCCACATTATCCAATGAGGACAGAACGCAGTACCAAGTAGGGCCTTGACTGATAGGATGCTATGCTAAAGCTACCTTGCTTCCAACAGTGGGGCCTACCTAAAGGTTAGGTCTACATAATCACCAGTAAAATCAGAAAGTCTTCAGTGATCCTCAAGATGGGTGAAGGGGAAGTCTAACTAACTGTAGGTACTATCTGGAGTCAGGACTACTATCTCTAGGAATTTATATATTAGCTGTGTTCCAAGCACCTCAAATAGTATATGGTTTTGCCTTTGAAATTAACCTAACTCTCAGAAAATATTATTACATCATGCCTAAAACAGGGCTGATCATTATTTAAGCAAATCCACGTGACAGGGACCAAACAGAAAGTATATAATTTGGGAAGGGGACAAATGTAAACAGAAAACAAACACACACACACACACACACACACACCAAAACCCAGAGAGTACTGATGCTGGAGAAGTAGCAAGGTGGTAGCAGGAAGACACTGGAAAGAGAAGAGAAGATTTAATTATATAAAATCCTGTTGATATTTGGATTAAGACCTTCTCACAGAGGAAAAAAAAAAAACTCTTCTGTTTGTTATTTTAAGCCCTTCAAAATCTGGCTCCAGCCTTTCTTTTGAGGCTGATCACACAGAATTTCCCCTCCCACACTCAACACTTTAGCCAAAGTGGCATGATTACTGTTCCCCATAGGTGACATTCCCCTTCCCACCTCAGTGCAACTCTCAAACACTATCTACTAAGTTACAAAAAGGGTGTGATCAGCGTTGGTGGAAGTGTTGGCATACCCATGCCAACAAAATCTATTTCTTTTGAGGATTTAAGTATATTTTTCTCATGATGCTACGTAAATATAACTCATGGAACAATACAATGTTGGAAGCATCAAAATGAAAAATAGTACAAAGGGCAGTGGAAATGATGCTGTACATTATTAACTGTGAGTTCTGCTACAAGATGAACTGTTATGGACTAAGGGCAGTCACCTGGTAGTTTCAGTTCATTATTGGAACAAACTGAGACACGAGTAGATCATTCAACAGTTAACAAAAACAGGTTAACTTAGTTATGGCAGAAGGACATTCAACAAGAATAGGCATTGAAGAACCTCTGTGATTCAATTGAATAAAGTTTTTTTGACTGAGATGCCCATCAATTTCTACCAACCCAAGTATCAGAGAGATAATGTGGACCACCTTGAGCCTGTCTTGTAGATTCCCCTGTATTGGCTTGGTTTTCAAATTGATTGTGTTAAAACCCAGAGCTTGTTAATCCCACCTGTGGGATGGAATTGAAAAGAGAGGGCTGAACTGGGAGGAGCTGGTGATGTAGATTTGGAGAGACACAAGAGAGAGGCAGAAGAACTTTTTGGAAGCAGCACCCTCGTGGAGGCAGAGAGAGACTGAGAGGATTGCAGAGGGCCACTTTGAATTGCCCTGGACTTTTGAGACCTGCCCCCAGAGCTGCCAAGGACTGAGGAGACATGGCTGTTTTGCTGGTACTTTGTCTGTCTGTTTTGATTTTGTTTTGCCAGATTTGTCCATTGTTGAAAGACAGTCCTTTTGTTGAAGAAGTCCTGGAACCTGGCTGTTGGCTAAGAGCTCCTGAGACTGTCCTGCAGACAAAGAGTGAATACTGTCCACTGGTGAAGGACAGTGCTGTTGTTGCAGGG
>NW_027186473.1:38822039-38919120 GCF_028583685.1 Petaurus breviceps papuanus
CCCTGCAACAACAGCACTGTCCTTCACCAGTGGACAGTATTCACTCTGTCTGCAGGACAGTCTCCAGACCCCTGCAACAACAGCACTGTCCTTCACCAGTGGACAGTATTCACTCTCTGTCTGCAGGACAGTCTCAGGGCTTCTTAGCCAACAGCCAGGTTCCAGGACTTCTTCAACAAAAGGACTGTCTTTCACCAGTGGAGAAATCTGGCAAAACAAAATCAAAACAGACAGACAAAGTACCAGCAAAACAGCCATGTCTCCTCAGTCCTTGGCAGCTCTGGGGGCAGGTCTCAAAAGTCCAGGGCAATTCAAAGTAGCCCCCAGCAATCCTCTCAGTCTCTCTCTCTGCCTCCATGAGGGTGCTGCTTCCAAAAAACGTTCTTCTGCCTCTCTCTTGTCTCTCCAAATCTACGTCACCAGCTGCTCCCTGTTCAGGACTTTCTTTTCACATCAACAATTCCATCCCACAGGTGGGATTAACAAGCTCTGGATTTTAACACAATCAGTTTGAAAACCAAGCCAATACAGGGGAATCTTTATATTCCATTACTATCACAGACCTCTGCCCCTGCTCAGAGATCTGAAAGGTAATATCTTTCTTTTTTTTTACTTTATCACTGATGAAATGATGGGACCTGGATCCCTAAAAGGAAAAGAGCATGTCTTTGAACACAGCCCAAATCCTGAACTTTCCCAGTACCTGGCAGTTTACCTGAAGCATCTGACCTAGCCCAACCCACCTAGATACTCAATAATCTTTTAAAATGCCATTACACTGTGGCTCTCAGACCACTTAACTCCTTTTATTGTCTGTATCTGGACCATTCTAGGTTATTTACCAATCCTTAATCCCATCCATATCTCACTGTCTTTTGTTGTATATGAATATCAGTCTGATCCCTAGCAAACCACAGATTCACTTAGAATCTAGCATACTTCTATTGGCCACAAATAAACTAGGTACTTTGACTGAAAGATCTCCTGAGTGGTCAAATTCTTTTGAGCCAGAATCCCTGTACCCTTGCATTTTGGGGTGCCCAGAACCCCAAACCACAACATCACCATTTCCTACAAAATTTGAAGCAATGTAAAGCAGTCACCATAGGTGGAAGACTGGAAAAATCCAAGGAACCACCATAGTTAACAAACATTTATTATTTGGAAATGCAGAAAAAGATGAAAGCCAAAGACAACACTGGTCTAGAGCAAAGATTAATTTAAAAAGGATTGTGGAGAAGGATTGAATAATATTAGGAGTAGACTCAGCTCATGAGTAATGAAAAACAATATCATCAGAAATACATCTGTGGAAAGTACACATTGAAACTGTATCATTCCATGAACATCCATAGACCAAGTTGGTAGGAGACCAACAAACCGATGCAAAATGGAACAGGCTTTTCAATGTGTCTTTAAAGATCTATTTTCATCATCAATGACAGTTAAAATAGCATATTTGTAGTCTTGCACCTAGTTCTCAAAGTGTTATTCAAGTAAATAGAAATGACATTTATGAAGATAAAGATGGAAAGTGTTGTTGGACTCAGGCAAGCACATAGAAAAGAAATTCCTGCTATAGTCAGCACAGTCATAGAAACAATACACTAAGACTCAGAGTGGGAAAGATAGAAAAATGGAAAACACTTGGGTACTATTCCTACCTAAAACAATGGATAAGATCAAGATTACCAATAGTCTATTATTAATAACTAATGACTCACATTCTTATTTTTCATCTTTGCAAATTATCATATGTGTATATGTCTTAAGTTTTTCCTTGATTAAAATATACAAAAAAAAATATAGGCTTTTTAAAATGATTTTGTTTACAGCAGGACCACCATCTTTACAGTCATAAAGCTACTGGAAAGTATAGAGAATAAATGATTATTCTGTATTACTCTTTGTTGATTAAAAAACAATCAGTGAAGCAAAATTTCACCTTTAAGCTTCTCTTTTAACCATACGTATATAATTAGTGCATTGTTACCATATCAAATTACCTAATAAAAGCAATAGACACAATGGTATTCAATATATCCAGGTTCCTATAAGGCAATACTTCTTTCCATTCTTTTTTTTTGTTTTTTGCTTTTTGGAGGGCAATTGGGGTTAAGTGACCTGCCCCAGATCACATGGCTAGTTTTTGTGTATGTGTGTGTTAAGTGACTGAGGCCGGATTTGAACTCAGGTCCTCCTCACTCCAGGGCTGGGTGTTCTATTCATTGTGCCACTTGGCCTCCCCTCTTTCCATTCTTCTTTTTTTGTGTGTGCCTTTTTTTGGAGGGCAATTGGGGTTAAGTAACTTGCCCAAGGTTACACAGCTAGTTTTTTTTTTTTGTGTGTGGGTGTTAAGTGTCTGAGGCCAGAACTGAACTTGGGTCCTCCTGACTCTGGGTCCGGTGCTTTACTCACTGCGCCACCTAGCCACCCCCACTTTCCATTCTTCTTAAGAAAAGCATAAAACAAGATACAAAAAGCATAAAACAAGATAAACATTCAAACAAAATTATTTGATGCTCTTTTTTTTTTTAAAGCAAACGGGGTTAAGTAACTTGATCAAGGTTACACAGCCAGTTATTTATCCGAGCCCAGATTTGATCCCCAGGTCATCCCGACACTGGAGCCGATGCTCTTACTCGCTGAGCCACCTGGCCACCCCTAAGAAATTGGGGTTAAGTAATTTGCTCAAGATTACATGGCCAGGTATTTCTGGGTGGGTGCTAAGTGTCTGAGCCCAGGATTCAATCTCCAAGTCATCCCGACACTGGAGCTGGTGCTCTTACTTGCTGTGCTACCTGGCCGCCCCTATTTGATGCTCTTAATGAGGATGTTCTATAAGCAGTCCAAGTAGACAAGAAATTCCCTATAGATGGTAAAGGTCTTCATAATTGTCTTGGATGTGGAGGCTATTGTTCTACAGGCATCAACTCTCTAAAACATTATATTTTCCTAAATGACTTCTATGATTACTTAAAAGATATTAGCCTAAAGTTTGATACAAAAGAAAAACCACATGGATGAATAATTCATATTGTAATTAACAATTATTGCAATTGGATGGTCAGTATGTTGAATTAGTATACTAATGCATCTATTTGCTGAAAGCACTACAGTTTAAAAAAATGAATTGTGACAACATTTGAATATAGAAGAAGGTTGATTGCACCCTGGGCAATTAACTTCATTTGTCTGCGTCTCACTTTCTAAATCTATAAAATGAGAGGGTTGAATTGGCCTCTGATGTCTCTACTTCATTCTTAAACTATTATCCTATTATTTTGAAATCCTATACTAGCTAGTCAACTAAAAGGCAAAACAAAACAACTCTGAATGTGAGGTGACCATGTTGTGAAAGTGAAAAATCCTTTTACTTTTTTTCCTGATGCTTTAATAGATTTGTTGTCTCATGGACATGAGCATTCCCTCAAGTGATACAGATGACAATTTATCCATGCCTGTGATTTTTCTCCATGTAACTCTTCTCCATGTCCTTTCATAAATCAGCTGCAGTTCATTTATACAATGTACTGGGAACTTTCCTCATGATTCTGGAGGGGGAAAAAGAAACAAAACAAAGAAAAAAGGAATCAAAGCAAGTGTCCTCTTGACAAAGGATCAATAATACTACTTCTGTTCATGACCTTAAGTCTTATAAAGTATTTCCTGCTGTTTACACAATGAACGCCATTTATTCATCTTCTAGGATGGGATGATCAAGCTTACTGTTTCCAGTCATTACCTTTGTGAATGCAATGACATTGAAAGGTACACTGTTAATAAAACTATCTACCTCTCAGTGGTATACTTAGAATGATTTGTTGATGACCATAGACACTTTCTAATATAAAGACAAGAAACTAGCATTGCCCTTTTTTTTTTGCCTCTTTAACTGTAAGTAACAATAAGCAAGTGTGTCCTTACCCTCAATAGATATGTCATTTTCCATAGCATGACATTAACAAGAACATTTAGCGAAGAATCACTTAACATGCCCTGACATGACTATGAAGAATAATTATTCTCAGGCTCCTGCACTACTGTCTTCACAGCCTTTGGCTGCTCTGTGTTCCTCTTACACAAGCTTAATTACTTGGGAAGAATTGAATACATACAGCTAATTGATGTTTAACATTTAAGAAGTGTAACACAGTTTTCTGTCTGTATGGAACTGTCAAAAGTAATTCATGAAATAAAAAAAAAATAGTCCTCACAGAGTAGATAGCCACATGTGGGGAATTGTCCTAAATAAAAATGCCACTTTTAATACCAAAGTCTTGGGGAATAAAATAAACTTTTAATTCAAGTTCTCTCCATAAGCAAATCACAGAGAGTTGGTAGCAGCTGGAGTATTGAGGATGTGTTCAACATTGTGAAGGTAACTTCCTTGATGTGTACACTTTACATTTTGGTTAATGCTACTGATAGAACTCAAGCCAGATTTGAATGTACTAGGCTAAACTGGTTCAGAGCAATGAGTTGAACCAACATAAAAATAAAGTGTAATTTACATCCTGTTAGTCTACCCTGGCTAAATTTATTTATAGTCAGTTTTATTTAAATAATTTCATTGAGTTTTCATATTTTCCCCCATCAGGATGAGTTTTCATTCCATTCAAGATAGCATATGCAATCATCTGAAAATTCTTTGTACTAGAAAGAACAGAGTTTGAATGCAGATTGAAGCAACCTACCTGCTCTCTTTTTTTTTGTTTGTTTTGTTTCGTTTCCTCTTTCCTATTGTTCATTCATTTCATAAGTTACAATCCTTCTTTACAATCTGATTAATGTCTAATGTGAAAGTAGTTGCACATACTATAATTGATTGTATCTTACCATGGAGGAGAGGGAGGGAGAGAAAATTTGAAGCTCAAGGGACTGTGGAAATCAATCTTGTAAACTAAAAGTAAACAAACAAATTAGTAAAGACAAAAAAAGAGAGAGAAAGAAAAGAAATTAAAAAAAAAGAAAATTCTTTCTAATGTAAAACAAATTCCCACAAGTAACCATACTTCCACTACAAATAATCAGAGAGTTCTGTTATCAATCCCAAAATAACACTAAAAGAAATGCAATTATTTGGAGCTCCTAGTCTTCTTAATAGATCCCTTTAAATCTTTTATAGAAGATTGAGTTATCCAACATTAATAATCCCGTTCCCTTGAATAATTAGTAAATGCACAGTTCTCTTAATTATGAATTCAGAAGCATAATGCCCAGGACTAGGGAGGTCATAGTCCCTATTCAGTTTTCTATCTGGTCAGACTACCCCTGAAGTATTGTATCCGCTATAGGCATTACATATTCTGGAAGATATTGATAAATTGGAACACATCCTGGGGAGGGGAGGGCAACTGACTGGCAAAACACCTTCAGGTGATACTATATGAAGATTACTTGAAAGAATTGAGAATCTTTATGGTAGGGAAGAGATAGATGTCTTCAGTTTCCTGAAGGGTTATGACTTGAAAGAGGGAATAAAGTTGGCCATAGAGCACAGAAGCTAGAACAATGTGTGGAAGTAGTATATAGGAAAAGATAGGATTAAGGTAAGGAAAACAAACAAACCAACATTAGAGATATCCAAAAGGACAAGCTATTTCCTGAAAATACAGAGGCAGGTATTCAAAGACTGAATACAAAGCAAATGTATAGCAGGCAAGCCTCATTTTGTTCAGGTATGTGTTGACCACTTGATCTTTCCAACTCTCAGCTTCTATAAGCCATTTGCAAAGTAAAATCAAGGTTTTCAATAATTCATTACAGAATCTAAAGTTTTACAATAATATGATAGAAAGAAATGTCTATAGAGTTGGAAAACCTAGGTTTAAATTCTTCCTCTGATGCTCATCATCTTTGTGACCATTGGCAAATTACTTAACGTCTCTCAGAATCAGGTTTTACAACTGTAAAATTAAGGGTTTTGGCTAGGTGGCCTCTGAAATCCCTTCCAACTGTAGATCTAAGATCCTATGAAAAAAGGTATGCTAATTGTTAAAATAATGAAATTGCCTTAATAAATACTCCTACTTTCCATAAGGCACAATCAATTATTTTGGATGAATGATTGATGGAATAAAACATTTTTAAAACACTTACTTTATTGCATGCAATACATTGTAAAAAGCCCTAGAGATAGAAGTAGAAAAATAACACAGTTGGCTGTTTCAAGGAATTCACATTCTCATATGGAAGAGGCAACACACAGAAAGTTTCATCTACAAGTTCGTTGGAAACTCCCATGGTCCTTAATCTGCATCATCCAAACAATGGGAATGCCTCTTTAATGCCCTTGCTGCTGATGAAATCATAGCAGTTTCTTACATTGAATCATTTGACAATGACAAAGACTTTGGTTATGCACACTTTCTTTCCTGGGTCTTCAACAGTTGTGGTTGTAGAACACAGGGTTAGGAATAGAGCAGTTGCCCAGTGGTACCTACAACAGGATTCTTTCCCAGACTGATGAATGTGAGCACTAGGCATGAGCCTATTTCAAAGGTTTGGGGTTCAAGATCCTGGGCTGTCTTCTTCAGTTTCTGAGGAGAAATGGTGGTCAAGGTGGTAGAGGTGGTTTTACTTGCCTGAAACATGCTGCCTTCTTTCTCTCCCTTGAAGTGCCTTGCTTTTTCAGGGAGTCTGGCTTCTCTTCTTTCTTGAATGTCGATTGATTGGCAATTGTTGAGGGTGGCTGGCCCCTTCTCCACAAGTAGCTGCTTCCCCAACTGATGACTGTGACAGATGTACTGTCAGAAGCACTAATATTTTGAGGGTCTTAATCCTCTCAAGGTTCTTGTGCTTATCTAGCTGTTGGTGTCACTTCAACAAATATATTTCCCACTTGTATATCCCATTTCTTTATGCAGAAGTGTAGTGTGGTTTAATGGATTTGAAGCTCAAAAACCTGGCTTTGAATTCTAGATCTGCCATTTTTATATGTATAAATTATTTAATTTCTCATAGTCTCATATTTTCCACATGTAAAATAGTAAGAATGATAATAACCCTGAGAGGATGAAGAGACTAAAGAGGTAGTCTTGCAGTAGGGAAGATATGGGATCCAGTCCTGCTTCTGACATGTATTAGCTACATCACCCTGAACAACCTGCTTATTATCAGCATCTTAGACAAATCTCTAAGGCAACAAATAAATAAATGATCAATATTCATTGGTAGAGGGTGTTTCTCCATTAAAATTTCCCTGTACCAAGAAAGTTAGATCTAAAAAAAATGAAACTTTCTAGGTTTGTACTTTCTAAACCCAAAAGCACCATGGGTGATGTTGTAATACCATAAGCAAAAGTGATTGATTTGGATTCAATAAACTGGCTAACAGGCATTCATTAAATGCCTTATATATGTTAGACACTACACTAAGCAATCCAAAAGATCTGGGTTTGAATTCCATCTCTGCCACATAACTACCAATGTGTAAATTATCATGCCTCTCTGGGTCTCAGCTTCCTTCATCTGTAAAGTACGTGTTGAACAAGATGACATCTAAGATTCCCCATTGCTCTCTGTGATCCTATAATAAAAATATAAGATATTATATAAGTATTATATTCCTCAAATGGCCTGCTTTACATATGATTCACCATGAAATGGAGGTTTTCTAAGGCTATGTCACCTGAACACAATATCTCACAGTTCCTACTAGTTTTGGAAGACTTTGAATGTGGTTCATTGGTGAACCATACACCTGTCAACTGAAGACCATGCAAGGTAAGGTGATTATTTTTTTGTTGGGGGAGGTTTGAGAGGGTGGGTGAAATCTAGGCATAGGAATGTCTAAAGAATTCTACTAAGGCAACATAGGTGATGTGACTCCTCGTGCTAATGGAGTCACAAACCCTAGAAATGCTGAAGTACAAGCACAAATGCCACATGGTAGAGAATGGGTTGCTTGGATGGTATATAAGGTATCTGATACATGGGGTACTTACAGAAAAAAAAAATGGAGATAAAGCTTTTCCATTTGGGAGAACACTAACAAGATATAGCCTTCAGCATGTGAGGAAATATTTCCTTATTGTCCCTTTCCAATTTCTCTCCCTTAGAAGGAAAAAAAAAGTCTACTCAGCTCTCAGAGCATTTGAAGAGAAATGATACTAAACTGAGCAGAGGAGTGCTAGATTTGAAGTCAGAAGGACCTGGGTTTGAACAGTGTCTGAGAAACTTAGTTGCGTGATTCTGGGCAAGTCACTTAATTTCTTTAGGCTCAGTTTTCTTATCTGTAAAATGGGGATAATTATTACATCTACCTCACAGGGCTGTTGTGAGCATCAAAAAAGATAACTTCTATAAAGTGCTTTGGAAACTCATAATTCTATATAAATATTTTCATCATCATTGTGTTGTTCTTATTATTGTTGTTGTGGTTTGTTATTATTAAGCAGATGTTTCAAAGGCCAAGCTGCAAAGATCCAATGAGAGAATGCTAGGAAACCACCAGTCTTCAGCTCTCTCAGGAACTGATCTCAATCTCCCCTTTCTATAATTATATTCTCCACCTTCCCCTTTTGAGTGTAAACATTGAGGGCTAATTATTGAGTTAGTCTCATAGGAGACTCAACTTCATGGCATTCATTAACATTAATTATTTGGGTCTTTAAATATTCATTTTAATGCAGAGCATCTGAAATCTACCCTTTAGTGTTAATGAGGACAGTACTTACGAATGCACATGAATAAAAATGGAACAATGTTCCTGAATTGCTGATCTCTAGCATGAAGGTAGAAATGTAAACCTTGGCATCTTGGAGTACTCTATCATTTTTTTTAAGTTTGAAATCTAATTAATTCTGTGTTTTAAAAAAAAGATTCTGAGAAAGAGTACAAGTATCTCATTTGTCCAGCAGGTCTAGAGTTAGTTTGAGGTCAAAGTCTTAGCTATAAAGGTTTAATTATAATGATACAAATTCCAATGAGCAAAAGTGTCCAGAGTCACAAGAGCATAGAGCACCAGAGCAGGATTATGGGAGGAAATGATAACCCTACTCATAAAAAAATAGTTTTATTATGAAAGGCAAGTGGACCTAGATCTCCAATGGGAATAAAAGCAACCAAGTAAGTTAATTTTTTTCCCTTTTGTATTATTGTGTCCTAGCTCAGTATATTTCTATATCTCCAGTACAGAGTAGGTAATACATGCTTACTAAATAAATTGATGATTGAGTTGTATATATTGAGAATAGGAGATGTATTGAATTTCGTGATGGGATTTCTCAGTATGAGTGCTCTAGAAGTCAGAGTATCTAGGTATGAGTGATATAATAATAATGAGGTTTTGTTTCAGGTTGAGTAGCTGTTTGTGGCATTTTCAGGAAAGCCAATGTCTAGTTCCCATTTTTGGTAACATGGATTTAGATTTTTTAGGTCTAAATTGTTTCTGTGTAACTCTTTAAGGTTTATAAAGTATTCTTTCTTCTCAGTCCTCTAAGGTAACTAGTGTCTCTATTGATTGGAATCTCCATTTTGCATATAAGGAAATTTTGTATGCTATATGGGAGACATAGAGATCAGAGTTCCCTAACACTCTTCTAGGACTTCAGAGGTTCTTTAAAAAAATAGCACTTTATTTTTCCACAGTTACACATATAAACAATTTTTAAAATTTATCTTTAAAACTTTGAGTGCCCAATTATCTCCCTTCCTCCTTATTCCCCCAAGCCCCCCCCTCCCCCCATTGAGAAAGCAATCAATTTGACATAGGGTATAAATGAATACTCTTGCAAAACATTTCCAATTTAGAAATGTTGTGAAAGAAAACACAAACTAAATAAACAAACAAACAAAAACCCAATTAAAATAAGGAAAGTAAAAAAAAAAAGACTTCAATTTGTATTCAGACAAGATCAGTTCTTTCTCTGGGGATAGATAGCATTTTTCATCATAAGCCCTTTGAAATTGTCTTTGATCATTGGATTGCTGAGGGTAGTTAAGTCATTCACAGCTGATCATCTTACAATATTGTTATTTTGTACACAGTACATTTCACTTTGCATCAGCTTATGTAAGCCTTTCCAGATTTTTCTGAGAGCATCCTGCTCATCATGTCTTATAGCAAAATAGTATTACATCATAAACACATACTACAATTTGTCTAGTCATTCCCCAATTGATGGGCATACACTCAATTCCCAATTCTTTGCCACAAGGAAAGAGCTGCTATAAATATTTTTGTATGTATAGTAACTTTCCCCCCTGTCTCCCACCCCCCCACTTTTAAAAATCTATTTTGGGATAGAGACCTAATAGTTGTATTGACATTATTTTATAGCTGTTTTGGCATAGTTCCAAATTGCTCAACAGAATTGTTGAATCAGTTCACAGCTCCACCAATAGTGCATTACTGTCTCATTTTCCCCACATCCCCTCCAACATTTGTCATTTTCTTTCCCTGTCCTATTAGGCAATCTAATAGATATGAGGTAATATCAAAGAATTGTTTTAATTTGCATTTCTTGAATTGATAGTAAGGTAAATTATTTTAATATGGCTGTAGTTAGCTTTGTTTAATAGGAAAACTATATTTTTGATCATTTATCATTGGGTGAATGGCTCTTTATTTTTTTAATTAATTTATTGAAAAATGGGGCCTGTATTAGAAAACTTACTTCAATTTTTTTACAATTACTATCATGAAATGCATTTCTCTAAATACGATTCCCCCATTTATACTATTCTCTCTCTCCTTTCACCCTGTACCTCCTCAAAAGTGTTTTGTTTCTGGCTACCTATCTGCCCTCCCTTCTATTACCTCCATATCCACTTTCACTCACCCTCTTCTTCGACTTCTTTCCTATAGAGTAAGATAGGTTTTTATAGCCAACTGAGTGTGTGTTATTCCATCTTTGAGTCAATTCTGATGAGAGTAAGGCTCACTCACTCCCCCTCTCTTCCTCTCCACTATATAATTTTTTTCTTGCCTCTTTTATGTAAGATAATTTACACTATTCCCCGAGGTATATTCCTCTCTTACCTTTTATTTTTTTATTCATTCATTTATATTTTAGATGTCATTCCTTCATATTCAGCTCATATCTGTCCCTCTATATAAATATATACGTATATGTATTATATATATATATATATATATATATATATGTATATATGTGTGTGTGTGTATATTCCTTCTAAGGGGCCCTAATAATGAGAAAGTTCTTATGAGTTACAAGTGTCATCTTCCCATCTAAAAATATAAACAGTTTAACCTTATTAAGTCCCTTATGATTTCCCTTTCCTGTTCACCTTTTTATGCTTCTCTTGTGTCTTTTATTAGAGAGTCAAATTTTCTATTCAGCTCTAGTCTTTTCATCAGGAATGCTTGAAAGTCCTCTATTTCATTGAGTATCCATTTTCCCAGAAGGATTATACTCACTTTTGCTGCTTAGGTGATTCTTGGTTGTAATCATAGCTCCTTTTCCCTCTGGAATAGCATATCCCAAGTACTTTGATCCTTTATTGCAGAAGTTGCTGAATCTCATGTTATTTTAACTGTAGCTCCACAATACTTGAGCTATTGCTTTCTGACTGCTTGCAATATTTTCTCCTTGATTATAATCTTATGTAAGTTTTCATTTTGGGATCCCTTTCAGGAGATGAATGGTAGATTCTTTCAATTTCTATTTTACCCTCTGGTTCTAGAAAATTAATAGAGTTTTCCTCGATAATTTCTTGAAAGATGAAGTGTAAGCTTTTTTTTTTTAATTATTGCTTTCAGGTAGTCCAATAATTTTTCAATTATCTCTTCTCAATCAGTTTTCTATGTCAGTTGTTTCTCCAAGTAGATAATTCACAGTGTCTTCTATTTTTTTCATTGTTTTGATTTTGTTTTATTGCTTCTTGATTTTTCATGAAGTCACTGGCTTCTGTTTGCTGAATTCTAATTTTTATTTTCTTTAATGACCTTTTGGGCCTCCTTTTCCATTTGGCCAATTCTATTTTTATGGAGATTTTTTTCTTCAGTTAACTTTTGTGCCTTTTTTCAACTTGATCAATTCTGCTTTTTAAGGCATTTTTCTCCTCATTAGCTTTTTGTACCTCTTTTATCATTTGGCCTGGTCTGTTTTTTAAGGTGTTATTTTCTTCAGTATTTGTTTGTGTGTTTTCTTTACCAAGCTGTTGACTCTTTAATCATGATTTTCTTGCATCACTCTCATTTCTCTTCCTTGAATTTCAAAATCCTTTTTGAGTTTTTCCAATGTCTGAGACCAATCCATATTTTTTCTTGGAGGGTTTCTATGTAAGTGTTTTGACTTTGTTATCTTCTTCTGAATGTGTGTTTTGACATTCCTTGTCATCTTTCTATGGTCAGATTTTTTTTTCCTATTCTTTGCTCATTTTCTCAGTCTACTACTTATACTTTGTACTCTGTAAAGTAGAGCTCCGCTTCCAGGGTGGAGGGCACGCTGTCTCAAGCTTTAGGAATTTTGTGCAGTTGTTTTCAGAGAGACTTCTAGGGACCTGTAAGTTTTCAGCTCTTCCAAGGTGGTATGATCTAAAGAGAGTTGTGTCTACTCCTCTCCTGGCCTGTGCTCTGGTCTGTGAGCGACCACAAGCACTCTTTTTCTGCCCTGGAACTGTGATGAGGGTTCCCCATCAACTCCTGCGATCTCTAGTGTGCTAGGGCACCTCCTTAGCCTGGGACTGCCCCTAAGACTGCAACCTCAATCTGAGTACAGGCAGAGCAACCAAGTCTTGCCTCAGTGGGAGCAAAGAGACCTCTGTTATCTCCTTCTGACCCGTTGTTTGACTTCCTTACCAAGCTCTGGAAGCAGCTGCTGCCACTGCCAATTCAGTGGCTGCCACGGCCTACTCCTGGTTTGCTGAGGCTGTGTCTGTATTGTGGTGGACTGGACTGTATTGTGCTTGGACTGTCTGTATTGTACTGTGCTGGACTGTGCTCCACTCTCATCCAGGTGTGACACACCCTTTCTCAGGGACTTCGAAATTGTCTTTGGCTAAAAATTTATTTCACCTCTTCCTTGTATGGGTTCTGTTGTCCTAGGAATTGTTTTATGCCATTATTTAAAGGAGTTTAGAGGGGTTTTGAGGAGAGCTCGGGAGAGACACTGCCTTTTCTCTGCCATCTGGTCTCTGCCTCCAGGGATTCTTAACCTAGGGTCCATGAACTTAAGAAAAAAAATAATAATAAGCACATTTCAACATGATTGGTTTCTTTATATTCCTATGGATTTTATTTCAGTCATTTAAAAATATTATTCTGAGAAGGGGTTCAGTTGTTTCACCAAACTGCCATTTCAGGATTCAGGACAAAAAAGAAAAGTAGACTCCTATTCTAGGTGATTTTATGAAAATCTGGCTACATTGGCTAGTTGCTTGAAGTTTCCAGGATTTTTGGAAGATGGGGAGTTTTATCTAGGCTAAAGGACCTTTAGGGAGTATAAGAACTCTACTGCATTTAGACCAAGTAATCCTGGTGTGTATCTGAGGATGAAAATACATAAAATTCTATCTTTCTCTTTCCATAATTATTACTGTTTCATACCTGATAACTGTAGTGAATCACCAAAGTGAAAAGTCCTTTCACTGAACCCTGAAAAACCTGGTAAGTTGGACTAGTACAATACAATGTTGAAAATTCTTATAAAAAAAGATGATACTCCATGGTACACTTGGCTTCTGTTTCATGACTGGTACTATACTTTGGTAGAAGTCTTTTGACATTCAAACCATCTACTTATTTGATCATTTATGCCTGGCCTTCAATGGTAAATATTAATAGATTTAAGGTAGATCAAAGCCAAAATTGACCTGCATGTCATTTTTTTTCAAAAACAATTCTTGCCCTGCTTTTTACTGCTTGCTTCAGTAATAGAGAGAAAACTAGACTGATTTAAATCATGTAATAATGCAATATAAATAGTAAAATATCTAGAGAAGTGTGACTCCATTAGTGTTAATGATAGCATGTGACTTCTCTCTTCTTTCATGCATTGTCATGCACTGAGGACATACTGTTAGCTGCAGTTCTTCTGGGATATCTGTTCATTACTATACTTTATTATGCATAAAACAACACATATTAAAATTCTACTTTTTTAATTACAAGCCTATTTCACTTCAAAGAGATTTTTAATGCTAAGTATATATTATTAATGGGTCATAACAGTGTCTGTTTCATCTTTTAAAAATATTTTGGAGAGAGTGGAAATCTCATTTAAACTATTCTACATCTTTGAATTTTCCTTGTCAAAGGGGCGCCTTGTGTCTGCTTATTCTCCTGGCTGGGTCATTGGGGCGAATGCATTTCCTTTGCACCAAAATTGAATTTTGACTGCCTCATGTTTCAAGTGAGCCTCACTCTTCATCAAGTTTTATATTATCTTGCCAAACACCACAGGGAGAGTTATCATGGGGATATCACTGATTGCTAGGCTGCATTTACAGCTGATAAATATGTATATGTGCTGAATATTAAATGACTTTATTAGCAATCAACTTATTATGCCATTAGGGTTTTGTTTTTTCTGTGTGATAAAGAAGAGCAAAAACTAATCTAATATGAAAAATCCTATTCAACTTCTATTAAAACATTTTTCATCTTGTGGAGCAAGTGAGCAGAAGTTAAAAGAAATGGCCAATACATTGTGCTCCTACTGTTTCCTTCTCTTGAAATAAATGTATTTTGTAATTTGACAGCCAAAGCAATTCTGTGAAAGTTTATAGAAGGAGTGAATGGAGATGACAAAACAGCACTTTCCAGGTCAATGCAAAATCCAACAAAGTGTAAGATCAAAAGCACTCAAACCTACCTACCAAAAGACGAGGGAGTAATTTTAGTACTGCAGATCAGACTCTGGGCACCTAGATGGCACATTGGATAGAGTGCCAGGTCTAAAGTCAGGAAGACTAATCTTTGTGAGTTCAAATCTGACCTTGCACACTTACACACTTGTGACCCTGGGCAAGTCATTAACTCTGTGTCACTTTCCTCATCTGTAAAATGAACTGGAGGAGGAAATGACAAACCACTCTTGGATCTTCGCAAAGAAAATCTCAAATGGGGTCATGAAGAATCAGACACAACTGAAAAACAACTGAACACACTGATCACACTGTAATTCCAGAATCATTATAATGTTAGAGAGAGGACTTTGAAAATGTCATCAGTGCCTGCATTGAAGTTGACCAAACATATAATCCATGCCTGCATAGATGTAAATTGTTTTTGTTATCATTTAAAATATATGTGTGTATATGTAGGCATATATTTTTTTCTCACCAATTTTTGTATAACTACATTTCCCTATGCCTCTTGGGAATATATGGTCCCAGTGCTTATCATGGTTCCATACATCCAGAAGGTGTAGGGTAAAGGAATAAGCATTGGAACTGATGTCAACAATCCAGATTTGATCCCATTCAACTTGGTTGTTTATTCACTCACTCTTCTCTGTCTTGGTTTGCTCCTTTATCAAATGAGGATCTGAACTAGATTGTTTCTATGATCCCCTCCATCTCCAAAATCCTAAAGCTTTTCAGTGTGCTTATAGACACAGGGGGAGGAGTGAGTGGCTGGAGAAGGGGTTGCATCACTCCATCTACCAGCTGCGTATTGTCCCAGGACTCCCAAACTAGTCATGCACAGCTGAGTAACTGGTACCTAATCAAGAAGAGTAATTAGTTAAAATATGAAGCCACTTGATATTTTGCAGGGTTTGGTTTCTCCCCGCATGTAGTTGTTCTCTGCCCTATTCCCACCTCCTGACCATGCCTTCCATTTGTGATGATACCAGGATCTCTGAGTCCTGAGTCTCTGAGTCCTTATGCTTTCTCCACTGGTGCTGCCTTTGCTACCTCCTGCCTCACATGAAAAATTCATTTTTATTACTCTGCTTGGTTTGAATCCTGATTCATTCACTCACTTTCTGTATTCAGTTTTCGCATCTTCAAAATGGGAATAATTCTTGTACTGCCCGTCTAGTAGCACTGCCAGTTTATTATAAGAAAAATATTTAGTAAATCAGCGCAATGTACATAGTGAATTATTAATATAATTGTTCACAGAAAAAAATAAATCATTCTTATTTGGAGGACTGAGTCTCCCAGGGAGTAGAAAAGTAGTGATGTTCCTGGCCCAAGAAGAATCAAGATGGGTGACTTTTCTTGAGGCAAGTGAGGATAGATAGCTTAGGAGGCTTAGAACCATATGGTGTCCTTTCCTTAATATTTTCATTAGTTATGAATTGGTATAATCCCTTTCATTTTTGGAATAAATGTTATGTGTATATATATATGTGTGTGTGTATATATATGTATATATGCATATGTGGATATGTATAAATATATATACATATATATACATATATATAATCTGTTGTGATTGAAGATGAGAGGAAAGCAGGGTATTGGAGTAAAGCACAAAAATAATGTCAGCAATAAAGGAAGAGAGACACCAAATTGGGACTCAGTTATGGCAGATGATAGAATCAGAAAAGACCTTATAATCATTTCTGCTATTTTCCAGATAAGCAAACTGAGGCTTTACAAGGTAAAGTGACTTGCTTACAATGATGTAGGTAGTAAGTAGTCATCTTTTCCAACTCTAAATCAAAGATTATTTCACCTTATCCCATTCACTCTGACTTCTGAACTCAGGGAAGACAGCCAGTTTAAGAGCCAAGAATGTCTAGACATCTTGGTGCCGGAAAACCATGTTCTGGAATTGAGAAAATTCAGGAACAATTTCAATGAGAAAGGATATTGGAGCCAAAAGTAACATCTTAGGACTAGCTTTAGAGAAGGTGCTGGTTCCTCAGCAAAATGATAGACAATAGTGGGTGGAGTCAACATGGCAAAGTAAAAGCAGGGATTGCTTGAGCTTAACCCCAAGCTCCTCCAAATACTTGTAAAAAATGATTCTAAAAGAATTCCCGAGTGGCAGAAACCACAAAATGACAGAATTAAACACATTTCCAGACCAAGACAGCCTGAAAGGCCAACGGGAAGTGTATACTGCACTGGTCTGGGAGCAGAGTGCAGTCTGGCATGGGCTGTGTGGGCACAGGGTGGGCTGGGGCTCCAGGCAGGTACAGACCAGGACACAGCATTTAGCTCGTTCAGACTGGGCCACAGCTGACCACCAGGGAATGAATCACTGGCAGCTGTGATGATTTCCATACTTCTCAACTCATAAAAGCCTAGAACAGCGTGGAGGGTCAGTGGGGGAACTCTGTTGAAAATGATAGACAATGAAGTAAAAAAAGAAAGCCACTTTCTTCAGATGGAAATATTTCATTCCTCACATTTCATACCATATATCTCACCTTTGGACTTAACTGCCTTATTATATCAGTCACTGATATATATATATATTATTACTTCTCTCCTATCCCCTTTCCCCAGTTATTTTATGAGCACTCTAAAAGCAGGATGTGTCTTTGTTATATTTGGATAGATTTGGTGGCTTTGTTCTACAGTAAGAGAGGGTTGTCCTACAGCAAGTGTAGTACTGGAGTTACTGAGAATAGATCCATATCAAGCTCTGTGTGAGGAAAACTGGTGATTAGAGCCCTGGGTCATCCCCCAACACTAAGCCTCACTTTTCTAATCAGTCAAATAAATGAGGAATACTAGGTGACCTTTAATGCTCCCCCTAACACCAGCTCAAACATTCTGTGTCCTTATTAATGAAAGGGCTATTAATCAGGGGTTAAAGTTTGGTGGCAGTCCTGGAGATAGACATTGCTTAATCCTTTGCCCTGTGTCTCCGTGAAGCACCAAGAGGGTCTAGAATGAGGGGTGGGGAATCTGTGGCCTCGAGGCCACATGTGGCCTTCTAGGTCTTTGGGTGCAGCTTTTTGGTTGAGTCCAAGTTTTACAGAACAAATCCTTTTATTAAGGGGATTTGTTCTGTGAAGTTTGGATTCAGTCAGAGGGCCACACTTGCAGGTCTAGAGGGTTACATATGGCCTTGAGGCTGCAGGTTCCCCACTCCTGTGACATTTAGTTAGTTATTAACATTTTTCTGAGATCATTTGACCACTGGGCCTGGAGTCAGGAAGAACTGGATTCAAGTGTGATTCCATGCAGTTACTACTTGTATGACCCCAGAAAGTCACAATCTCTGTTTGTTTCAAATTCCTCATGTATAAAATGGCAATAATAATAGCACCTGCCTCCTAGGGATATTTGGAGGATCAAATGAGATTATAATTATAAAGGGCTTAGCACAGTGCTTGTTATATATATAATCATGATACTGCATAAATGTTAGCTATTGTTAGTTACTACATAAAACATAAGAAGAGATGCAGTCCTTGCCTTGCTAAGGTTATAGTCTAGGTCAGGAAATGAAATTCCCATAAAGGATAAGTGAAAACCATTTATTAAGTTCTTAGTACGTCTCAGGTATGGTGCTAAGATTAGGGGTACAAATACAAATGTGAAGTAATCCCTACTTTGATTAAGCTTATATTTTAACAGGGGAAGGCCGCACATGTAGGAAATGCTTGCCCAAGGTCACATACAATACATAGATAAGCTGGTTGAGATTCAAAACCGGTTTTCATCACTGAAGTCACAGTAGAAGATTAGAGCAATAGATTGGCAGGCTCTTTTCCAGAGGCAATGTTGGTGGTGTTGATTTAATCACGTGTCTCATTGCAAAGTGTAGTGAGTAGGGTTTAGAGGAATGAGCAGATTACACATGCCCAAAATGACAAAGGTAAAAAAACATGGTACCAGGGAGTTCAGAGCAAAGTGGCTTAGCTACTCTCAGTCATGAATGTTGCATGGCATGCCCAAGGTCACATAGGCATAGGGTTTGAACCCAGGTCCCTTGAGCTAGGGTTCCTTTGCTGTGACAGCCTGCTTCCTTCCTGCTCTATGGGATTTATCTTCACTCTTTATTATATTTTTGCCATATCATGACCTACAAAGCTGATTCAGGGCTCATTTTTTGCTGCTTATACCACAGATGTTTGGGTCACCTGCCCCAGGTTACAGAATTGCAATGTTTGACCCTCCTTTTCAGTTATATAATTTACCACTTTTATGAAATAAAAATAATTGATAAAAAATGATGAACCTAAGAAATAGATTATTGATGAATCCTTAGTCATCAGATTCAAAAGTCAATAATTTAGGGGAGATAGTCTCACCAAAAGTTGTGAGATGTTTGAAGATGTCTTTCATAATAGGCAACTACTTCATTGTAGCTTTTCTCTAGAACTGTAGCCCATCCATACTTCTGTCTGGTTAAGATTCTACTTTTAACTCTAACTATTCAGAATCTTTTATACATTAGAATCTGTCAGATAAGAGATTGAAATGCATGATAGAATAAAAAAAAAAAGAGAGAAAGAGATATGTCTTACTAGTCTTCTAAAAGCTTGGCAAACCCCATGAGGAAATGGATACTAAACTAACCAAGGCCTATTACACTTCTAATATTAGGGGAAAAAATAAATTTAAAGGAGTCACACAGACTGAACAGAAGAATTTGTCCTTAGAAAATGTCTCTGAAGAATCTATAACTGATTCTGATTCATGGTACATGGTTCTTAACTGCTACTGATGCTAAGATCAGCAATTCATTAACTGATGAACATTGGCATATAAAAACAACAAACATAAATAAAAATATGTGTGCATATTTGTATATACACATTCATATACACTGGTGCATATTTGTACACATAATATAGTTAAATATATGTTTATAATATGTACGTATGCTTTTGTTCACATTCATATATTATGCATGCATATTTACTTAAATTCACATACATATATACTGATGCCAGGAATTTAGAAGAGAAGTGGAAAAAATTCAGTTAATTTTCCAAACATTTGCAAACACTAGGGTTTTTGATATTGTGTAGACTGTCACTAGAAAACCATGTAATACTCCAAATGAATAACACTCTTACTACTACCTCTTTTTTTATTTGTCAAATTCCCTTGGTAATTATACAAATTGTTAAGCTTCTTCCCTAGGATGTACCATGCTTCTCAAAATTAAAGTGAAAATTCTTTCAAAGAAATAAGCAAAAGAAGTATATGGGTCTAAGAAGTCAGAGAAACAGATCAGGGAGATATGAAGATAGGAGAGAAAGAATATTGAGCTTTGGGCCAGAAGACCCGAATTGAAATCTCAGCATAGCCACTTAAAATGTGACCTTCAAGGACTCACTCAACCTCTCTGAATCTTAGTTTCATTATTTATGAAATAATTATAATACCTTTCCAAACCACTAGGTTTATTCCTTACTCTTTTGTGGAATCTCAGAGCTGGAAGGAACCTAAAGTGCCATGAAATCAAATATCTACCCCACTCTCCAAAGCTGAAATTCCTCCCAATTAAATTACTGACTATGAATGAAAGTAGCCCTAAGCTTTTGCTTGTGAGGAGGAACTATGTTACACAGCCAGTTATTTTGTGTGGGTGTTAAGTATCTGAGGCTGGAACCGATCCTGGGTCTCCTGACTCTGGGGACAGTGCTCTTGCTCACTGCGCCACCTGGCTACCCCAGAACTATGTCACCTTAAGAAAGTCATTTAATAAGCCTTAAAGAAGGGCCTTATATGCAGCAAGAATTGTGCTCATCACTGGAGATAGAAAGAAAACCAAAAGAAGAATCCCTGGTCTCAATTTGCTCACATTTGAATGGGGTAGATCACATGTAAACAAATATGTGTCAGCTAGATATATAAAGGATAAATTAGAGAGAATGAACAGGAGGAAGCATTAGCAATAAAGTGGATCAGGAAAGGCTCTTCCTAGAAGATGGAATTTTAGCAGGGACTTGAAGGAAGACAAGGAGGCTAGGAGGTAGAGATGAGGAGAGAGAGTATTTCAGGGTTAGTGGAATGAAAACTGGAAAAGTAGAAAGGGGGACAGGTTATGAAAGGTTTTGAACACCAAAGAGGATTTTTATATTTGATCCTTCAGGTAATAGTGAGCCACTCCAATTGATTGAATAGGGAGAAGACATGGTCAGATTTATGTTTGAAGATTAATTTGACAATTGATTAATTTGACAGAGAATGAACTGGGGTGGAGAGAGACTTGGGGCAGTCAGAACCACTAGCAAGCTATTGTACTAGTCTGAATGAGGTAATAAGGGCCTGCACCAAGCTCATGGCAGTGTCACAGGAAAGAATTGGGAATGTATGAGAGATATGATGGAGGCAAAATTAATAGCATTTGATGAAAGATTAAATATGAGGGTAAGAGAGAGTGAGAAGTTGAGGTTGACAAGAAGGTTATAAGCCTGCATGATTGAGGAAATAGTAATGCCCTTGATAGAAATGGGAAGTTTGGAAGGTGAAAGACTTTTGGGAAAAAAAGATAATGAACTCAACTTTGAACATATTAAATTTAAGATTTCTACAGAACATCCATTTTGAGATGCTCCATAGACAATGGGTATGAGAGACTGTAGGTTAGAAGAGAGGTTAGGGCCAGATAAATGTTTGAGAATAGTCAAGATAAAGATACTAACTAAATCCATTGGAGCTGATGAAATCACCCGAGTGAAACAGTATAGACAGTCCAGAACACAACCTTGAGGGACATCCACTTTTAGGGGCATGACTTGAATTAAGATCTAGCAAAAAAAAAAATAATGGAGGGAGTTGTCAGACAAGAGGGGAATTATGAGAGAGTAGTTTTAAGAGAACCTAGAGAAAAGAAAGTATGAAGAAAAAGAGGGTAATTAACAGTGTCAAAGGCTATAGAGAAGTTGAGAAGACTGAGGATTGAAATAAGACCATTTAGATTTGGCAATTAAAAGATCACTGGAAACTTTGGAGGAGCAGTTTCAATAGAAAGATGCGGTTAGAAATTGGACTGCAAAGAGTTAAGAAGAAAGGATAGGAAGTGGAGGAGGCATTAATTATGGACAGCCTCCTCAAAGAATTCAGCCACAAAAGGGAGAAAAGATATGAGATCATATGTAGCGTGGATGAGCTAATACAGTGATTTTTTTTTTTGAGGATAGGAGAGACATTGGCTCTGATTTTTAAGGAGTCCTTCCTTATATTTGACCCAAATGTATTTCTCTTTTAAGTTCAACACACTGGCTCTAGTTCTGATCTTGGTGACTGAACAGAAAAAGTGTCGGCCTTTTTTCATAGGCCAGTCCTGTGTTTTGTGAGTGTGTGTGTGTGTGTGTTAAATTTTGTTAAATTAATTTTGTTAAATATTTCCGAATTACATTTTAACCTGGTAAAGGACACACTTGGGAGTGGGCTGAGTACTTGATGTATCTGCTTTAGAAGAAAGCCATCATATCATTCTTTCCCCACCCCTTTTTACCCCAATGAGGTTTTCCCTCTCCAGGCTAAAGATCTTTAGTATTTACAAGCAAACTTCACTAGAGTTTGATTTCCTTTGTCTGTTTTGCTTTTTTGGAGGGGGAAAGGCAGGGCAATCTGGGTTAAGTTGATGGGGGATGGGATCCCAATAGGTTCAGCAGGAATTATGATCTTATCTAAGACCAGAAAACCTGCAATATCATGTGGAAAGAATTCAAGGTCTCAGGCTTAATTGGAGTGAGAGTTGTAGAAGTTTATTGTTATGCATCCATGAGAAGCAGGCAAGAGTCCTTTAGGGGCCCTGCAAATGAGAGGTGTACATGCTTTTACCTTTAAAGGGTAGGGCTGCCATTGTTAGGGCTGACCAGACAGGAGGGGCCTCAGTGCATAGACAAAGGTCAGAGCTGACCGAGAGGAGCGTGTGAATAGATAGTTTAGATAAGATTTGGGCCAGGTTGAAGGAGACAAAAGGCAAGGACAAAGGAGGGTGTGGGCCAGGCCTAGGAAGAAATGAAGAGATTAAGAACAAAAGGGGTCACAGGGTATTGCCTAGGTGGAGTGTGGGATAGGGAGAAGGGGCAGAGCTCAAGGATGGGAAAGGACAAATTGCAGTTACAACTTTACAAAACAAAGTGCAGTTACGAAGTCACAGACTGGTTTTACAAGTTGGTTTCACAAATTGACATAGACCCCAGGTACCCCATCAAAGTGACTTGCCCAACTTCACATAGCTAGTAAGTGTTAAATGTCTGAGGCCAAATTTGAACTCAGATCCTCCCAATTCCAGGGTCAGTGCTCTATTCACTGTGCTACTTAGCCTCCCCGGTTTCCTTTGTATAATCTATTGTTTCCATATCCCTCCTAGAGTATGATGCCAAACACTAAAGACCATATTGTAGATGCAGTCCAGCTAAGATCGAATACAGGGATATAATGAGCTTCCTTTTTCTGAACACTACCTGTCTGACTAATGAAGCTTAAAGGTTGCATTGGCACATTGAGGAGCAAGATGAAATAAGAAGGAGGAGCCATTGCCTTTAGTATCACAGACAAGTGAATGGTTATGATGTCAGAGACATTTCAGAGAGATTGCCTGTGTGAAGTTAGCTCTGTTAAATCAAAGGGCAAAATCAGCATCAAATCAGAAGAAAGGATGATGATGAGATGACACCATGGGCAATTGCAGCTTCAATCTGACATGTTTCACCAAACTATTAATGAGGGAAATAGATAAAGGAAAAGTCATCAACATGGGCTCTCACCATTTCCTATAGAAATGTAATTGAGATGAAGCCATTACACAGCAAAGAGGTCCAAAGAACTACTAGACTGCCTTCACCAGCAAGTACCTGAGTTCCTTGCCAAGTTCAGAGGAAAAGCAGTCAAGGACAAGGAGACTAGTTTATGTGGATGTCTTCATGGTGTATGCCTTGAATGCGAGACTTGCTGCTTGCTGCAGCTGTTATTCCTCAGGGTGCTCCAGGGTCAGAAAAGTCCCAGGAGAAATATTCTGAATGAAAACTGATGAAAGAGCATTTTCTTTGTGAAGAGCCTGGGTTCACAGGTGAACTGCTCAGTAACACACTCTCCTAACAGATCAGCTGCAGAAAAAAAAAAGGGTGGGGGGTGAGAAGGGGCCTCCCAAATCAGGAAATGCAAGGAGAAATGTTGATTCCGGTAGGGCCACTCATACCAAGGAATAAACTTGTTTGTTCTCCTTGCTAGAAGGAATGTCAGCACATTCCTTCCTCACCCTGACTCCCTGGTGACCAAAGAATCTTGACCACCCCCCTCTGACCCCTATAGAATTGGCGCCAAGTCACTATCTCTAAAGCTCATACTTGTCTGTCACCCAATCCCTGACCTTTGTGTTTCCCGCTCTCCCCAAGAACTGTATAAAAGAACGCCCGAGAAGACACTCGGGGTCCTCCATCTTAAGTGTATGGTTGGACCCGGGTTCGAACTCGTGAATAAATGTTTGTCTTCTTTGTCAGTCTTGTAGTCTCTGTTTTTTCCCCTGGTACCATGTTTCATACCATGTTTCATACCACGTTTCAGGGGGTTCTAATATTCAATTTGAGGCTGCTACTAACTGGAGACATCCCCTTTACCTACAGAACATGCATGTGGAGTGTTCAGAAATAAATGAGTTGAAGTCAAACTGAGCAGGATTAGGTGAGACATTCAGATTTCTCTCTAAAATAAATTGGTGAAATCATGCATTGGAAATAACTGGAGAAGTCATTCTAGATAAATTAAGAGCTAACAGTGACCATGAGCACAAAGCTTTAAAAAAAAAATGCCTTGAGTGCAGTAGCATTTTTGTTTCTTAGACTGCCTTGTTTAATAATTTGCATATAAATGGTCCCAACTAGGCTTGGAAGTTAACATTTCATTAACCTCACTTACAATACCTAAAGGAGGCATTACCATTTAGATTCTAGGGGAAACCATCCTAAATCAGCGGATCCTGAATATGATCACCCTCAAACTTCAGTCTCCCAGACTAGCTAGCATCAACCAGGCACCTCACATTCAAATGAAAAACGTGTAAATCATGGAAGCCATTCTTCTAAGGAAACTGTTGACAATATCATCTGAAGCTCTTCCTGTATGGATTTGAAAATTGCTTTTCTACACCATTATTATATCTTACACATACAAAGTGTTTTATGGCTTACAAAGTAATTCTCTTCCAATAGCCCAGTGAGGTAGGCAATGCAAGGGTAAGGGGATTTGGGTGGTTCTGGGATTCCTTGATATAATGAACCTCCTCTCAAGCTGAAATTTCAAGAGATGTTTTTTTTTTTTTTAATTTGGAAGCATTTGAATTTTGAGCACAGTTACCTTCCTGAGAGAATATAGGAAATTACTCTGATTGGTTTTCTAAGAGTTGATGCTGCCTAAAAAAAAGATGCTGCCGCTACTGCTTCTAATACTACCCCCACTACAACTACTATTTTGCTACCCTTATCACCAAAAGAACCTAAGAATCCCCATTCTTATTTCATCTTTTTTTTCCCCTTTCTTTCTATTAATCAGCATAATCTTAAGTAGCAACCCCTCCAAAAAAACAACAATGAAACAAAACAAAATCTTTGAAATCTCTCTGCTAAAGATTGGTTGTTTGGTTGTATAGCTAATAAAAAAAAGTTAAATAAATCCTCTGCTATGCATTACAAAAGTGAATTTCTTCTATGCCCCTTGTGGACATGAACAATTGATTTGAATAATTTTAGTCGGAAAAATTTTCATTAGAAAATGGAAATTATAAATATATATATATATACATATATGTGTGTGTACATACACACATATACACCTCATAATCTTATAGTTTATGAAAAAAAATAATGATCTCTTGTGCAGCATTAACCCTGAAACACTAAGACTGAGCTTGTCTACAATGAAGCCCTCATTATAGACAAAAAACCTTAACCAAAAGATAAGAGTCTTCCATGAAAATTCCCTTTTCTCATACTGGGATTTATTGGAAGATAAGAGTGTCACTTCATAAGACTAGTCTCAAGGATTATGAAAAGAAAGGCTTTTTAAAGCTAAACTTTTATGTTTGTCCTCAGAACCCCTGGTTCTGGAGGTTCTGGTCTCCTGGAGGAGGGATATTGGAACACCCTCCCCACCAATAGATCTTGAAAGTTAGAGAAAACTGTTAAAAAATATAACAGCAAGGCAGAATCTGTATACACTGATAAACTCAATCTAGGAATGAAGACAGAGACCCTGCAAGCCTAGAAATGTGCACCCTTGGTAGATGCATTCAGGGAGTCCTCAGCAACTGTTCTCCTGCTCATTTGAGACCAAACATTAAATGAACAGAACCCAGAATCACAGCTCAATAAATTTGTTTTCTGATTGTAAGTTTTATAATTGGATTGTCTTTGATTTCTCTAGTGCACTCACTTTTTTACTACAAAAGTCACCTATTTAGAAAACATTATCAGCTAGATAGTGAGGAAAACAAATGCAAGTGAGATTAAGATCTGTCTTTGGGTTTCCACTTGGGAAAATAATACTCAGTGATAGTAGTCTCCACAAGTATTCTAGAGATGCCCATGGTAAAATGATGAGGTATAAGTAAAAAGGTGGTGTGGGAGGGAGATGAGGAGTATCCTTTACTCTATAAATATAGTCACTCAGCTGAAAAGGGAGGTGTGCATAGAGGAGCAATAAAAAATACAAAGAAGGCTGGGTGATGCATTCTCTTTTGTAGGCCTAAAAGGTCTAATCCTTTTTAGTCCCCAGGATTTTTCACTGGTTTTGGCCTATTAATCTCCCTCTGTTTACACTTTCAGCTGTAGATAAACTTGAGAGGTTGGAATTTTCTAGGGAAGAAATCTTGCTCAGTTGTTTCTGACAAGGTTCTTACCAGAGTAGAGATGCATCCCTCACTTTCTCTGGACTGACCAATTTCTCAGTTATCTATCTGCAATGGTAGTATTGGTTACGCAACAAGGGTTAGTGCCACTGATTTCTTTTATCTTAAGGGGAGGAGAGAATACAACTAGAGGGTGAAGAAGCAAGGGGCACTAGGGGTCACATTATTGAATTTCTATCATCCAGTGCCTAGTACTTTTGATAGCAGCAGGTGAAAATGGCTTTCTTGCCAAGAGTTCTTCAGCATTAAAGAAGGAAATGAAAGACCTTAGAGAAATAGTTCACTTACTTGGTCTGACTCAGAGGCAGGGGAGAAAGTCAGAGTTCCTGAGGGTGTTAACCCTGAATTAGAAATGGGAGAGAAAGGCACGTACTATATACCTGAGGACTGCTCAGGTTATCTCACCATAGTTCTTAGAGAATTTAATGCCTTTACTCACTTCAGCAGTTGCAGTGGAAGAACTAGGGTAGCAGAACACTTTGAGGCCTTCTATCTCCCCACAAGGCACAAGATGGAGGGTAGATACCACATGATCCTGATTCATTACTTTCCTTTTTCCAAAACTTTCTTCCAGAAATGTCCAAAATCAGTCCCACAATCTCCCAATTACATATTAAAGCATTGTCTGATGGATGTGGCCAATGTCTTCATGAAAACATCAGGCTACATGATGTCCTCTGGAGGCCAATTCATTATTTGAGACTCAGTTTCCTCACATGTAAATGTTGAAAATATTAATTTGCAGGGTTATTGTAAAATTTGAGTGAAACAATGTATATAAAATCCTTTGCTAACTTTAAAACACTATATAAAATACTCATCTACTATTGTATAACTATTATGGCTATATCTGTCACATACTGATTATGGGACCATGGGAAAGTTACTCAGCCTTTGAGTGTTCAGGCTACCCTCTAAGAATATAAATGACAGATAATGCACCAATCCACATCAGTGAAAGGTAGTTTCACACCAGGAGTTGTCCTCACTTGGTCAGTCTGAGGTCAGGACACCTTCCAAAAATAATATATTACTTAAAGCTTAATTGGGCATTATGGCATAAACACAAATAACTATAAAATTGGATATGCCAGGTACATGAGAGTTATGAACAATCTCTTTATCTAATGTTTGTTATTGTTTATTGTTTCTCCTCCCTGAGCAGATAGCAGGACATCAATATTATTTTTCTCCAGAATTATTTGATATTGAATTACTTCAGCTTACATTTAGCAGGTATCATTCATTTCTATATTATTGAAATTTTAAGTTAACATTAGTTAGGAATCAATGTTTGATAATCTAGGCAGGAATAACATTACCCAGATTCAGACACGACCATCCCAAAGGTACTAGGTTGAATGACAGTGTCAATGTGAACCCCCCCAGAAATAGGACTTTGGTGCCATATATCTAAGAACTCAAATGACATGGTTTCCTATTGTCTAGTATGGCTACAAATTGCCATCCTCTGTAAGTACTGCCAAAGTAGGTTACAAAACAGTCCTCCTTATGCCTAATATTTTAAAATGTGAAGATTTCACACTTCAGCCATGCTTTTCCAATGAGCCATGACACCACTGGGAAGGAAGAGTGACTTTCTTCATCTGGCACTCTGCATCAAATGGAATTCAGACTGACAGTATTTCTGAGGCAGTCATGGAGAAAGAGATAATACAGTATGTGGCCATTGCTTTCCACCTGACCTGAAGCTGAGAGTGCTAGAAGGTAAAAGACAGAGTGTGGCATCCAGGACGATTAGACAAAAGCTCATCTAAGGCTTAACACATTCACATGCAGCAAGACTCATTAAGGGCATCACTGAAATTTAAAGGTACCCCTACAATCTATTCTTTAAGGGCACTGATTAAATTTCTGTATATCATTGGAAAAAACAATTTTCGTGGACACTTTTCTAAGCCATAATAAACATTGTTCCATTTCTCCTGCCCTTCTGCCCCTAGTCATATGTTACCTCAGATAGCAAGGGCAACAAATTCTGGAAAAATCTCTCCTGTCATTTTACACACAACTTGAGGAACATGATGAGTAATTAGTTGATGCAACAGCGCAGTGCTATCTGCAAGAGCCTCTGGAGGGTATCAGGAAAATATCCCATTTGAATACTGGGAAGCAAAAGAGTCAATCTGGGCTGATCTATGCAATTTGGCCTTTGAATACCTAAGTTGCCTGTCAATCATCCCTCCTGAATTAATGTTTAGCACAGTAGGAAACACTAACTTATGCGATATCCAAACTGCTGCCAGGAAAGAAAAATAGAGAATACCTGTCTTTGCAAGAAGATACATTGACTGTCAAGAGATTTTCCATTGTTTTAGTCATCCTCATGCACATGCAAAAGCTCTGCATTTTAGTTCTATAAGCCATATGCTGGAGGTTAGGGTTAATAAGAAAATATGACATAAATATATGCTATAATAAAATGTGAAATAAAGTTATTTTTCATGGATAATGGATTTATTTATTTTTCTATTTAAGGGAGTAGGATGTACGTGCATACATGGGAGGTGTTAGGGCTTCTAACAAAAAATAAATGATGAGTCTGGAGCTACTCCAAATTACTCTTTAAAACAAAGAAGCAAATAAGCAAACCAACATAAAAAGAAAACCAAATTCAGCAACATTAGTAGAAGAATATAGATAAGTATTCATCAATCATATTCTTTCTCTCAAGCTCAAATGTGCCACTCTATTATGCATACATGCACATGCCTGTATCTTCACCTTATGTTAATAAAGACCTTGAACAAATTGACTTGGAGCATAACTAAAGAGAATTGAAACATCACCTCTTTCTCAAATGTATTTTCTCTCTTTCCCCCATCATACAAATGAAGGAGAAAGTGTAGCTAATTAAAGGTAATAATGTAACATTGTTTGAGGGGACCACTAATAAACATTACCTGATGCTAGAATATGATTGTTTTTTCATAAAGAGAATTTTAATGGTCATAGGATGTATGAATTCATCCTTGAGGCTATGTAGAGTCCATTAAATTATAGCAGTCTTCTGATAATTTGTGCGTTATCTTTTTTTTTCTTCCAGTACTGTCGGGTATGAGAATGTTTCAGACATTCCTTCTTCAAATTTATTTACATTTTCCTGATGATTTTTTTCTTTTTATATAACAATCATTTCAGTTTATACTCCACTCTCTGCCCATCCCATGAATAATATTCCCTTGGAACAAAGAAAAATACATGAGCAAAACCAACCTACACAGAGAGTATGCTTGACAGCATTTACAATATTCAACTTCTAGAATCCCCTCCCCCCCACCTCTCCAAGCAAAGAATATGTGTACATATATATGTGTGTATCTCCATAGCTATATATATATCTTCTTCAAGATGAAGCTTTTTTTTAACATTTCTTTTTATTTACATTATTATAGCATTTATCTTTTTGTGCAAGTTTTCTGTTTCTACTTCTCATTACCCACTCATCTGCATTCATTTTGAACTTCTTTGACATCTCTTCCATAACCCCAGGAAGGAAACTCATCTTTGGCCCAATTCATCATCCTTCAGTCTTGATCCTCAAACTACATCAGTGCCTAATGCACCACTGGTTGGAGGGCAGATTCATGTGATGTTCTTAACCTCTGTTTAAGAAGGGGGTGGGGCACAGGACAGAGTTTAGTCATTGACCATGAAGTTGTACCGATTGTGGATTTGTTCAACTTCAACATGCACATAATAGGCACATAATAAATGTTTTTTAACTCCACTCAATTATTTCACTCAACTGTAAAACACATAATTAAAAAAAATTCTTAATCATTGTTTGTTATGGAACAATTTATGTAAATACAACAAATTTGTTTAGCTATTCTCTAATACTTTGTTTCTAGTTTTTTGGTACCAAACAATTTCTTGTTATGCACATTTTGGTAAACCTAGGACCTTTATTTTTTTCCCTTTCTTTCTGTGACTTCTTTAGTGTATATGTCCAGCAATCAAATTGTTTGAATAACTTAGTCATTTCTGTTAAAAATTAGTTGTTCCTCTTGCCCAGTTTCCAAGATGATTTTGTATATACAAGATATCTCAAAAGTCTTACTGTAGCTTTAAGCTATTTGTTTATATTGTAAATGATTTAATTTAAAAAAACTCAAAGAAACCCTTTATTATATGACATTATTTAAACTGTACCAAAAGTTTTGGTTCATCTCATATTTTGTGTGTGTGTGTATGTACATATGTATGTATGTGTATGTGCACAACATACACATACACATGCACACCTACACATGCATTTTCCCCCTGATCCAATGTAAGATCCATGAGGTCAAGGTGGGTGGTGATATTTTTGCTTTATTTTCTCTTGTCTTTGTTTCCTCTCTACCTAACACAATATTAGCTTTGTTGTTCAATCATTTCAGTTGTGTCTGACTCTTCATGACTCCATTTGGTGTTTACTTGACATAGATATTGGAGTGGTTTGCCATTTCCTTCTAGCTCATTTTAAAGATGAAGAAACTAAGGGAAACAGGGTTTAGTGACTTGCCTAGGGTCACACAGCTAGTAAGTGTCTGAGGTCATATTTGAATTCAGGAAAATGGCATGGCAATCTATTCACTTTACCACCTATATACCCACAATATCTACCTGACCACAGGTATCTTTAAAATTATTGTTAATTCATAATTACAAATTGTTTCCTGGAATAGATGGAATGAATACTTCCTAGCTCTATTAATGTACCTATCTTCCTGCTTGTCCTCCAACATTTATTTCTGTCTTTTCTCATCTTTGACTCTTTTCCCTGTGTGCAGTAAAATCTTGATTGGTTTAATTTGTATTTCTCTTAATAGTAATGATAGGGAATAGTCACATGATTTGGGTAGTTTATAATTCTTCTTCTGAATACTATTCACTGATTTTGACCATTTATCTATTAAGAGGTGACTCTAATTATTGTATATTTCTTTTAATTCTTTTGAATGCACAGTAACATCTTATCAAACTGTAGTCCCTACTCCCATAAGCTTGTGTGTGTCTGTGTGTTTGACCAATATAGACTTTATTGCTTTTTATATTAATGTCATTTGCTTTGTGTGCATATGGCAGATGCAGCTTAAAATGTATTTTCTTGGGAAGTAGCATGAATCTTATGCACTCGGAACAATATCTCACTTCACTTGATGACAGTCATTTTTATCAAAATGTGTTAAATCACTGTGTGTCGAGAACAATTAGTCAAAGCTCTGGAGAAATTTAGAGCATTGTCAAGTATGTCCTCTTCAGTTTTGCAAAAACTGTATAGATTTCTGTTAAAAATGAACTAAGCACTAAGAATATTTGAAGAAGAAATGACAAAAGATATTCTTAGAAATATGTTAGGATGATTCCATCCATCCTAGAAAAGAGATGTTATAGCAGAAAGGGTTTTGTCATGTGCATAAGTAGGTTCATTTTCCATTTTATATACAAAATGAAAATTCCAATTTGACAAGATTTCAAAAGAGGACATGTCTAATCAAGAGAATGATGGCATGGCGGTGGATGTAATTTTATAAACACAAACTCAAGGTCAGGAGGGTCTGTCTAAAACAAAGGAAAAGAGTATCAACTAATAATTTTTTGCTTAGGCCGAGCAGTAAAGCACATTCATTTGAACATTAATTGATGAAGACCATATGATACAAAGACTTGTGAGGAGAGAGTATAAGACAGTATGTGGACACTTCTATTGAGATTACCATTGGGAGAAGAAGCTAGGCTACTGGGCTTTGGAGACTGAAAAGTTTACCTAGTATGACGTAAAGATGGAAGGAAGAGCCTTGATATCTCATATTTTATACATCATCTCAACTTTAGTTAATTATTCTAGGTGCTAAGTTCAGTTGTTTCTTCTTGCTGAAGAGAAGGTGCTATTATCATTGTCTCAGTTTCAGTGTCCTGCAGTAAACTCTTATTTGCCCCCACCCTATTTATAGGTATGATAAAGCTATGTCAAGGTTTTTTTTTTAATATGTTAATCTATCATTATAAGCACACTCTTAGACCTCAGAGTGACTAGAAACCATGTTTTCTTTTTAGGGTTTGACATATTTTAAAATAATAATTAGACATACATTTCAAGGCAACTGTAAAAAGTTGATATCAATATAATATTTATTGGCAAATTTATTAGTGATTAATTTTATATTCATATTATAACATTTTTCTTACAACAGAAAATGTTAATTTGCCTCTCCTTCCAAGTAATAAGCAGGTAATATTTAGCCATAACTCTTCCCTCCCCTCACCATTATCTTAGTCCCAAATTTTGGTTACACAGACATAGACAAACACACACACACATATTTGACTGCTTCATGATATAAGAGGTAGAATGCCATATTTGACATCAGAAAGATTTGCTTTTGAAGTCTATTAACTGTATGACTTTGGGGAATCAGTTCATCAATAAATAAAGATTTAAGTGCCATGTCAAGCACCGTGCTAGGCACTAGAGGTACACAAACAAAAATGAAACAATCTTTGTTCTCAATGAACTTCTGTTCTGGGGAATTCAAAGAGTAAGCTCCAATTTCATGGTCCAAAACATAAAGATATTTATGCCTAGCTAACAGGGTTGTTGTGAGACTTAAAAGTGTTAATATATGCAAAGTGCTTCTGGACCCTAAGACAGGACCTGAATGTGAATTATCATTGTTATTGGTTTTGCTCTCAAATAGGAACAGGGTGAGAGATGATCAGTTAGACCTTTCCCAACTGGGATTAGATTGTTGGTAAAATTGGATCTGTTAGAGCTTTTTCAGCAAATAGTCGAAAGAAAACACTGTAGTTGGATTTCCTCCTATTGTATCTTTGCCCCCCTCCCCCACTTAACCCTCACCTCTAAGGCAAAACAAAGCAAAATGAAAAAAAAATCAAACCAAATCAAAGCAATGATAATAAGAACAAGAACCCAAAATGAGGATAATTTTGTGAGGGAGGAGGAATTATGATATTAGTCAGAATTATGATTTGAACACTACTCTGCCTATTAATTCTTCACTATTCTGTGATTACAGACTATATCCCTTACATTTCAAGGTATTTATGAGTTTCTGTGAGATCATTTTGGAAAAATGCAGATGGAACTATTGGTATCTATCACTAAATCAATTCCCAGTGCCTGTCTCATAATGAATCAAGGTAGGAAAGTTAGAGAAAACATGTTTGTGAGTTTCCATGAAGTCTCAGTTTTAGTCAGTTATGACATCTTCATGTGTGAAAGACAACATGATAAACATGGACATGCATAGGGGCAATGAGTAGAACCTAAAATATCAGGTCTCTTTATCCTGGAATAATGTTTGTTGAAGACTGAATGAGTCTCCTTAACAATGGCCTTCTAAAAAAATGAAATCCCAAGGAATGAACTGAAAGCATTTGTACTTTATTTCCACCAATGACAAGAGAGGATGTAATGGGCTTAACTTAAATGTGTTTCATAATAATTTCATAATAAAAATGTCCTTACTGTTTAAGGCATACAGACATGTCCCCAAGTGATCTTGTGATATCAGGTGATCATGATAGTAATAAACATTTATGTAGCACTTTAAAATTTTTTAGTTTTGGTTTTCTTTTTGATGGGTAAATGTGGATGGGGCAGGATTCAAGATCTGTGATTTCTTCTGGTGGAAACTCCCTCCACAAAACTGATAGGCCTACACATACACACTGTAAAAGTCTTAGAGAATTGCCAGGAGAACTGAGAGGTTAAGTGAGTGACTTTTGTTCAAACAAGTAGTATTCCACTAGACAGAGGGAAGACTTCAACACAGTCGTTCTTAGTCCCCCCAGTACTTGGCTACAAACCTCATTTGAGATTTAAACATTGCTCTTGAGTGATGAGGAGAAAAAATGATTTTCTAACCATATTAGTGTATGTTTCCTGAAAGCAGAGGAGAATTATAGAAACCATTTCTTGTCTAGTCTATGGTACTTTTGCATTGTGTATGGATGGGGAAATGTAAGTTAAATGACATAGAATCTTCACTCTTCAAATGGAATAATCAGGAGAACCTTTGAATGCCTTGGTGGGTCCCCAAACTCTTTGATGTGATTACAGAGTGGGTGCTTTTGGTAGACTAGGATTTCTAATGAGCAACTGGGTGGAAGTAGGGACAAACTCCTCAGGGGAAACTTCCCCTCTGTTTTCTTTGAGATCTGTTTGGAGAATCCTTTGAGGCAGTGGTTAAAGAAGCATTGAATAGCTTTAGGAAAATTATTCTCCAGCATGCACCAACATTTTAAGTTATTACCATTTGCTTTGATAAATAAGAAACTATTCAGCTAAATTCTGAATTTTTGCTTAATCTTTATTGAGGAAATACGTATTTGTTTCTGAATACTACAAAATGTATAAAGTCCTTGTCTGGTTATAGTCTTTTTACTGACCTTGCCCATTGCAAAATTTTCCCGTTCCCTATACCTGTTAGCATTGTCCGCCCAAATTAGCTGCATTTAACTATTTTGTATACATTTGTACTTATTAACTTTAAAAATTTATTTGTGACTTTTTTGTCTCTTTATTAGTAAGCTGATTATGAGTAGATTGTTTCATTCTTTTCTCTAGCACCTAGCCTAGGGTCTGTCAGTAGTAGATAATGAATAAATACTTGATCATTGAATTTGTAGGGATAACTCTATCATTTGAAACTTATGTAATATACACATATAATATATGTATACAAGCATATATATACATATACATATGTCTATATAGACATGTCTCATTCTTTATCCTAAATTTACCACCATTCTATAATGGATAAATTGTTTCATCAGTCCTCTGAAATAATGAATGATCATTATATGAATCCTGTTTTTTATAGTTTTCAGAGTTGTTTGTTTTCACAGTTATGTTATATAAACTGTTCTCCGAGTTCTTCTCATTTCATTCTTTCCTAGTTAAAGCCCTCAAAATTCTTCATTTTTATAAAAGTGATGCTGTATTATGAATTGCTGCCCAAATTCTACTCACTTCACTCTACAGTAGTTCATCTAAGTCTTTTTGAGGTAGCTAGGTGGCACGGTGTGTAAATTGCTGGATCTGGAGTCAGGAAGACAGCTAATATCTGACCTCAGGTATTTACTAACTATGTGACCATTGACCAAACTTAACCTCCCTGCCTCAGTTTCCTTAACTACAAAATGTAAATAGTAACAACACCTACCTTGAGGGGTGTTGTGAGGATCATAGAAAACACCTAAAAAGTGCTTAGCACAGCACCTGGCTCATAATATGCTTTTTACAAATGCTTATTGCTTTCACTCTTCTTACCTCGTGTCTATTATTTTGCTGCTTTATGTGTATAAGGTAGAATCTCAGAATTGTTTTTATTTATATTTCTCTAATTTTTAGTGATTTGGAACACCCCCCCCCCCATATTACTACAGATAGTCTGGATTTCTTCCCTTGAGAATTATTTATCCATGTCCTAAGACAATTGGTCAATGGCTCTTTAAAAAAAAAAAAAGAATCAATTCCTCTAAGATGCCTTTGTCAGAGAAATTTGCTAAAAAAGATTTTTTCCCAGTCATTTTTCCCTTTTGATTAGATATTTATGCAAAAACTTTTAAATTATATGCAATCAGGTTACTCATTTTATTGCCTATGATCCTCTGTATTTCTTATTTATTCAAGAACTTTTCTTTTATCCATAGATCTAATAGCTATTTTTTTGTGTTTCTCTAATTTATGATGTGACCCTTTTTATCTAGGTCATATATTCATACTTATCTTTGTATAAAGTATAAATGTGGTCTAAATTTAACTTCTTCCATACTACTAACCAATGTTTCCAGCAGTTTTTTTCAAATAGTGATTTTTTATAAATAATATTAATTTTATTTTGAACTTAAGAAATAAAACAAGCGTATCCATAACATAGAAGAGAAAAAAGACAATAGCATATGAAACTGTAACTCTGTTATGTAAATTTGCTATTCCTTTCAAATATACAATGAAGTTATCATGTAACTTTATTTTCCCTTTTTTTCTGCTCCTAACCCCCAAAATGAGTACCATTATGCATAAATATGAACTATATACATACATATATATGTGTTTATATATATAAATATATACATATAAGTATGAACCCATAAATATGTAAAATGATTCTATACATACTTCTATTTATAATTTTTTTTTCTCTGAATGTGAATGTCCACCTTTTTATGTCCTTTATAGTTAATCTGAGTATGTATAATAGTAAAAATAAAATCATCACTTAATATTGTTCTTAAAACACACTTGTTTTAACTATATACAAGGTTCTTTTGATTCTGCTCATTTTGCTCTTCATTATTTCATGCAAGTCTACCCATGTTTTTCTAAGGTCATCAAGCTCATAATTTTTTATGGCACAGTAGTATCCCTTCACAATCACATACCACAACTTGTTCAGTCATTCCCCAATTAATAGGCATCCCTGAAATTTCCAGTTCTTTACCATCACAAAGAGAGCTGCTCTAAATATTTTAGAACATACAGGTCCTTTTCCTTTTGACCTAATCATCTTTGGCTACAGATCTAATATTGGTATTACTAGGTCAAAAACAAAATAACTCTTTGAGCATAATTCCAGATTGCTCTCCAAAATGGTTGGTACAGTTCATAGTTCCACCAACAGTGAATTACTGTCTCTATTTTTCCACAAACCCTCTGACATTTGTCAGTTTCCTCTTCTATCATTTTAAACCACCTGCTAGGTGACAAATAGTGATTCTTATTTTTTTTTTAAGCAATTGGGGTTAAGTAACTTGCTCAAGGTTACACGGCCAGTTATTTTGTGTGGGTGGCAAGTATCTGAGGCCAGAACTGATACCGGGTCTCCTGATGGTGCTCTTACTCACTCCTCCACCTGGCCACCCCCAACAAATAGTGATTCTTGATCACAAGGATCTTTGGCTGGGGTTATTGTGTTTATCAAATGCTAGGATAATAGATGTATTTGCTTCTATATGTTGTATACTTAGTCCATTCCACTTACTGATTTCTGTATTTCTTAACTAGTACTAAATTATAATAATCACTGCTTTATAGTTTGATATCACTGCTAAGCCCACCTTGTTTTTGTTTCTTTTTATTATGTTTTTTGAGATTCATAATCTTTTGGGATTCTTGACTATCTGAATTTGGTTATTATTTTCTCTGGTTCTTTTAAGCAATCTTTTGGCAGCTTTGATCTTTATGACACTGAATAAATGAATTAATTTAGGTAGTATTGTCATTTTTATTAAACTGGCCTATCCTATCCATTAGCAATTAATTTTTTTCTAATTATTTAGCCTATATTTATTTCTGTAAAGAGTTGTTTATTCAACCAGTTAATTAGACAACAAACATTTATTTGCTTACTGTATTCTAGGCACAGAGCTAAGTGCTGAGAATATCAATACAAACAAAAAGAGAGATAGCTCCTTCCTTCAAGTAGTTTACATTCCAATGAGGGGAAGATAACACATTAAAGATAGCTGAAAGGGGTTAGGAGAATTGTACTTGATGAGGAGGAATGATGGAAAAGTCTAGAATGTAATCTGCTGAAAAATAAAGAGATGGTCAGCTTGTGTGCTCCCCTCAATTGGAAATTCTCAGAGTAGTCGGAGAAAATCTGAAGGAAGAACTCAGGGACACAGGGTAATTTCCAGGTATGAATCCCAGAGTTGAAATCATCTTCTAGGATGAAGTGGTTTCTGGGGCATAGTGTAGAAGTCTGTAGTTTCCTTGTAATTATGTAGCTCTTTGATATACATTGGAAGGTGTAATAAGAATGTAAATTTTAAAGATCTTCCCTGCCCCTAGGCTAATGTGCACCTGAAGCCTGGGGTGGGGGAGGCTTGTTTTTCAGTAGATACTTCTTGATTGGCCAGTGAGTTAATAAGGTTGTTACATTCTCTGAGCCAGGAGAAGGCTATATAAGCCCTGATGTGTGGCTTTGTTTTGGGACTCACTTTGAGAAGTGTTCTGTGATTTGATCTGAATTCTGGGAAGCCGTTGTTGAGAGTCCCCCGGCTTTGAAAAACCCAGAATGTGGAAACCCAGATGTTGACTGGGTGTGGATGTAATGGTTGGACAGTTTGGAAATCTGTCTACTTGATGTTTCTGTCTTGATAATTCTGCCTGTATGCTTTGAGGTTCAGGGTGCTGACCTTTTCTCCTGAACAAGGTAAACGATATATGTCTGACTGATTAAAGTAAGCTTGTTAACCCATTTTGAGTTGCTTTCCTTCAACAAAGCAGATCCAAGAACCTATGGTAGCTGCAAACCCTGAGGACGCGTTTGGGGTGCTTGCTGCTACAAAATGGCGTCACGAACAGGATTCGAACCTGTGCGGGGAAACCCCATTGGATTTCCCTTGCTGCTACAGAAGGTAGACTCCTAGGCAATTTATGCATTTTGCAGTAATTTAAAATAGAATTTCTCTATCTGCTTGCTGAATTTTATTGATATTATATGAAAATGCTGATGATTGTTTTGTGGATTTATTTCATATCTTTCAAGATTGCTGAAGTTAGTAATTGTTTCAATTAAATTTTTAGTTGATTCTTTACGGTTCTTTAAGAGGACCATTATATCATCTGCAAAAAGTAATAATTCTGTTCTTCTTTAACTATGGTTATTCCCTTAATTACTTTTTCTTTTCATATTGTTATAGCCAGCCTTTCTAGTACTATGTCAAATCATAAATGTTAAAAATTAACATTTTTGTTTTGCCTCTAATTTTATTGGAATGTTTTTTACTATATACCCATTACAAATAACAGTATTTGTATATACATGCATATCCATATATATTATACATACATATATTCATTTTAAGGAAAGATCAACCTATTTCTATTTTTCTCCTTCAAAAAAGAAATAATTGCTCTATTTTACTTGGTACATTTTCCAGGACTTTCCCTGTACTTGCATTATCAGTGACATCTTGCATCATTAAGGACATGGTAGCAGGACAAGGCACCCTTTCCCAAGTGTGTCTGAGACAAACATTGATTCCTTGGTTGCCTTTCTCTTGACTTTTTCATTTTGCCTTCTGTGCACAGTTTATTCTGAGAAATGTATTTTCTAACCTTCTGGGTTACCTTGTGAGTAATCCTGAATTTGAGGTCCCCTCATTTCCAGAGTTGCACAATGACAGTATAGAAGAAGGCTTCTTTAACAGCCTACTTCTCAGAGAAGAGGAATGACAGTTGGAGGAAGATCCAACAATGAAAGGAACAAGGAAACCATACTCTGTCTGGGCAGAAAATCTGGATCTTGCCAAACCTTCCTGATATTTATTGTGAGATCCTTTATTTAAGAAATTTTCCCTCAAGAAATTCATGCAAGGGCTGAGATGTTGTTGAGTTATTTCACTAGGGCCCAACTTTCTAATTACATTTGAGGTTTTCTAGGTGAAATTATTAGAGTGGTTTGCTATTTTCTTCTCCAGCTTATTTTGCTGATGAAGGCACTGAGGAAAGCAGGGTGTTGTTCAGGGTCACACAGTTATTAAATTTTATTTTAAATTAAAAAAATTTATATTATATGATAAATTTAAATATTTATTATTAATAATAATAAATTATTATTTGAATTCACAAAGATGAGTCTTCCCAATTCCAGGCCTGGCACTCTATCCACTAGGCTACATAGCTGTCTGAAGGGAAGAGATAAAGAAACCTGAACCTCCTGAGCTCAGGACCGTTAGGATGATTTTGAGTTCTTATCAGCCAAAAGCCATGTGCTGGAGTCCATTGGGGTGCAGGACATGTGTATAGCTAGTGTCCCATATTCTCTACTGATGTGGGTATTATTCACATGTTTCCATATAGTACATTTAAATTCTCCTAAAGAAAAAAGGTTGTTTGTTTTTAATTCAGCTTGATTTAGCAAACATTTATTTAGCATCTACTTCATGGATGGTTCCGTGCTAAGTTGTGTGCAAAGATAAGTATAAAACTTTATAAGTCTTCAAGGAATGTATGTTCTCCTGGAGAATGCAATTTGAACACAAGAAAATATAAAGTATTTACAAATTAATGCAAAGTAATTTTCAAAAAAAAAGAGGTCTAACAGCTGTGGAATCTACAAAGGTCTTCCGCATGGGATGGCAATCAAGCAAAGAAGACTAATGTATCACCGGTGCATAGCACAATTTAATTAAGCAGAATGAGAAATTTAACATATTTTAATATAGTGTTTTCAGAAAAAAAATGATTTTTTTTTAAAGCAATTGGGGTTAGGTAACTTGCTCAAGACACAGCCAGTTATTTCTGGGTGTGGTGCTAAGTATCTGAGCCTGGATTTGATCCCAAGTCATCCCGACTCTGGGGCCAGTGCTCTTACTCACTGTACCACTTGGCTGCCTCTAAGCAATTGGGGCTAAGTACCTTGCTCAAGGTTACATGGCCAGGTGTTTCTGGGTGGGTGCTAAGTGTCTGAGCCTAGATTTGATCCCAGGTCATGCTGACTCTGGAGCTGGAGCTCTTACTCACTGTGCTACCTGTCCGCCCCCAAAAATGAAATTTTTATAGTGTGAATCTTCATGTTTTTAATTTTTATTCATTTAAATTACTTTATTGTTACCTATACTTTTCCCAGAACACACAAACACACACACACACACATATGCAGACACATTTACACAAAACCAATATTTGCCCAATGCTTTCCTGTTAAGTACACAAAAAGATTTGGAAGTGTGAAGAATGAGAATTTACTATGAACTCTTAAGCCTTATGTGCCATATTTCAGAATCATTACAATGAGTAAATGGAAAATTTTGACATTTTTTCATCCAGTCATATTTAAAGAATTGTAAGAATGAATGATAAGATTATAAAGAAATGAAAATAAAATATAGAAGGATCTTGGCCACATGTTCTCTTTCCTTTTACCACACAAAAAGAATTTATGCCTGTGTGGAATTCAGAAGATCAAATAATTCACAGCTAACTAGGAAGTTGACATCTTTGATGTTTTTAATTGTGTGGTTCTGAAGAATGTTCAGGACCCCTGGAGTTGTTTAGTTTATAGTTCATTCAACAGCTATTCTCATATCCTAATAAAATGGAGTTTCATATAAGATCAACTGAAGCCAAATGTTCGTCAAGATTTATGACAAATTTTCATCTATTTTCTAGGAAAAGATAATCATTAATTAGGTTCATCACAATTCAATAAATATTCATTAAGCATCTAGCATGCACAAGACAAGGTAACATTACATAGCAGGTGGAGTATTGAACTTGAAATCAAGAAACCTGGATTCAAATTCCCTCTTGATATTTACCAGTTGTATGATTCTGGAAAGTCCCTTAGTGTTGATGTGCCTTAAACAGTTTCAGAGAATCTTGGAAACACTTGTACAAAGAGATGAAGAACAGAAGAGTATAACTTATGCAATAACAACAACACTGGAAAAAATACAACTTTGAAAGTCTTAAGGACTCTGATGAATAATACAATGATCAACTGGGATTCTGATGGATTAATAACAAGGTATGCTACCCACCGCCTGACAGAAATGATAGACTCACAGATATGTTCATGTGTATTTGTTAAAAAAAAAATAAAAAAAGAAAAGCAGGGGGAAGGTGTTATGGGAATGGGAATCTGAAGACCTTCCCTGCCCTTTCACATTTTGATAGGCTTAAGTGACTCTGAGAACCTTCCCAGATTTGAAAATATACTCTGCCCCCTAATAGGCTGAATGTGGTCACATGGAGCCTGTGGTGGGAGGCTTGTTTTTCAGGAAAGCCCACACCTTGGTACTTTGTGATTGGACAGTGGGTCAAGAGGGTTGTTACAATCTCTGAGCCAGGAGAAGGCTACATATACCCTTATGAGAGATTTTGTTTTGGGGCTCACTTTGAGAAGCCATGTGATTTGACCAGATGAGACTCTGGGCAGCCGTTGAGCCCCCTGGCTTTGAAAACCCAGATGTTGGTGCTTCCCTTTTTGGTAACTGACTAGGTATGGATGTAATGGTCAGACAGCTGGAAGCCTGTCTGCTGATCTGTTTCTCTCTCTGCTTGTAACGTTTGCATGTAACTTGTTTGTGTTCTCTGAAGTTCAGGGTGCTGACTTTTCCCCCTGAACTAGGTAAATGATATATGTTTGATTGATTAAAGTAAGATTGTTAACCCATTTTGAGTTGCTTTCCTTTAGAAAAACAGATCCAAGAACCTGTGTTGATAGCCACCCTGGGGATACTATGGTGATTGCTGCTACAGAAGGTATGTTTTTCTTTCTCTTTTTGTTCCATGTAGGGGCCACAGGAGGTGAAAAAATACATTAATTTAAACTGATTTAATTTAAAGAATAAATTGAATGGAACTATATAAACACACACACAAACACAAATATAGATGTATACATATATGTATATGTATACACACATGTATATATGTGTGTGTATATTTATGCTTTAAGTAACTTTCTAGGTCTTATCTAATACATTTTAAAAGGTTTTCATATGTGTTGATGGAGGAAGATGTCATAAAAGGTAATATTTTTAAAAAATAATAAATCCTCAGTTTACAAAATAAAAATCTTGCAAATGTAGGTATATCAAACTGTCTTTATATGTATGTGTGTGTACATACACATGAAAAATGTATGTCTTACAAGCATAAACACACACATAAACTAAAACTGAACTAATATTTGAAACATGCATATGTGTATTGTATATATCCATATTTAACTCATATTTGGAACACACATATATGCACATGCATGTATATGTGTATATGTTCACATATGCATACAAATGTATGTGTGTGTATATATATTATCTATCCCAAGTATTAGTTTGAAGTCTGTGCAGATATTCATTGTATTGCTGGATATCATTCAAATACTAATAATTAAATTGAGCAAAGGCTGTTAATCAACCTTAAAAGAATAATCAAACTTAGTTGCTGAAAATTTCTTTCTTTTTAAAAATTGTTTCTATTTTTATCTTTCCAATTACATATAAATCAATTTTTAATATCATTTTAAAAAAATGTTGATCATATGTGCCCAAAGGGCTATAAAAAGTACATACCATTTGATCCAGCAATACCACTTCTAGGGCTGTATCTCAAAGACATGATACAAGTGGGAAGAGGACCTGTATGTATAAAAATATTTATAGCAGTTATTTTTGTGATGGCAAAGAATTGGAAATCAAAGGGATACCCATCAATTGGGGAATGGCTAAACAAGTTGTGGTCTATGAATATAATGGAATAGTATTGTGCTATAAGAAGTTAGGAACAGATGGACTTCATAATAACCTGAAGAGACTTGTATAAACTGATGCTGAGTGAGGAGAGTAGAACCAGGAGAACTTGTACAAAATTACAGACACATCCTATCTGTGACAACTAACTTTGATAGACTGGACTCCTCTCAGCATTGCAAGGTTATAAAACAACTCCAAAAGACTCATGATGGAAAGGGATATTCACATCCAGAGAAAAGAACTACAGAGTCTGAATGAAGATTGAAGCAAACTACTTGCTCTCTCTCTTTTGTGTTTTATTTTGTTTCATTGCTTCTTTCTTGTTCACTCCACTGGTTATAACTCTTCAACTTAAATAATGTTTATTGCGAAGGTATTTGTAGAACCTGTATCAGATTGTATTCTATGATGGGGGGAGAAGAGGAGAATTGAGGGGAAGAAAATTTGGAACTCAAGCTATCATGGAACTGAATGTTGTAAACTAAAAGTAAATAAACAAATTTTTAAAAATGAAAAAATGTTGAGTTCCAAATTGTTTTCCTCCCTTCCTCACTTCCCTCACTCATTGCAAAGACAACCAAATTGCTATACATTATACATGTGCAGTTATGCAAAACATATTTACATGTTAGTCATTTGACAAAAGAAAACACAGCCCTTCATCCCCCCAAAGTAAAAATGTGTTCTTAGATCTGCTATTCAGACAGTCAGTTGTTTCCCTGGATTTTTCCATCATAAGTCCTTCAGAATTATGTTGGATCATTGTATATCTGAGTTTAGTGTCATTCACAGTTGATCATCATGCAATATTGCTATTACTTTGTACAGTGAGGTCCTGGTTCTACTAACTTCACTTTGCATCAGATCGTATATATCTTTCCACATTTTTTTTTCTTTCTGAAAGCATCCTGCTTATCATTTCTTATAGTGTAATAGTATTTCATTATATTCATATACTACAACTTGTTTATACTTCATTAATTGATGGGCATTCCTTCAATTTCCAATTCTTTACCACTGCTAAAAGACCAGCTATAAATATTTTTATACATTCAGTTCCTTTTCTTTTTGGAAATGTCTTTGGGATATGGGTCTAGTAGTGGTATTGCAAAGTGAAAATGTCAGCACAGTCTTATAGCCCTTTTTGCATAAATCCAAATTATTCTTCACAATGGTTGGATCAATTCACAACTCCACAAACAGTGCATTAGTGTCCCAATATTTCCAACCCACTCCAACATCTGTAATTTTCTTTTTTTTTGTCATATTAAGCAATTTAATAAGTATGAGGTGGTACCTCAGAGTTGTTTTCATTTGCATTTCTCTAATCAATAGTGATTTAGAATATTCTTTATTTGACTAGACATAGGTATGATGATTTCCTTTTCTATAATTACCTGTTCATATCCTTTAAGCACTTATCAATAGGTGAATGAAACATATTCAAATAAACTTGACTCAGTTCTCTATGTATTTGACAAATTAGGCTTTTATCTGAGAAAACTACTGTATAATTCTCCCCCCTACCCCAATTTTTTTTGCTTTAAAAAAATCTTGGCTGTGTTGGATTTGCTTGTGCAAAATCTTTAATTGAATGTAATCAAAATTATCCATTTTACTTTCTGTAATGATCCTTTCTTTTGTCATAATTTCTTCCCTCATCCATGGATTTGACAGGTAGCATATTTCCTGCTTCCCTAATTTGTTTATATTAACCTTTATATATACCAAATTTTTCCCTTATTGTAGTATGATGTGTGATATTGTTCTATATCTAGTTTTTGCCAAATTACTTTCTAGTTTTCCCAGGAAATTTTGTCAAATAGTGTTCTTATCCCAAAAGCTGAGATCTTTGTGTTTCTTAATTTCTACTATATGCTTAATCTATTCCACTGATCCACCATTCTATTCCTTAGCTAGTACCAGATTGTTTTGATAACAACTTCTTTGAAATACAGTTTGAGATCTGGTATGTTACATTTTTCCTTTTGTTGATTCCCTCAATATTCTTGATTATTTTCCTTCCAGATAAATTTTGTTTTTTTTCCTAGCTCTATGAAATCTTTTTTTTTTATTTTAATTGATATGGCGCTAAATAAGGAAGTTAATTTAGGTAGAATTTTCATTTTTATTATACTGGCTCAGTCTACCAATGAACAATTAATATTTTACTAATTGTTAAGATGTGACTTTGTTTTTGTGAAAAGCGTTTTGTGATTGTGTTCATATAGTTTCTGAAGTATTTTATGTCATCTAGAGTTATTTTAAATGGAATTTCCCTTTGCATCTCTTCCTGTTGGACTTTGTTGGTAATATAGGAATGTTAATGATTTATGTGGGTTTATTTTATATCTAGCCATTTTGCTGAAGTTGCTAATTATTTCAATTAATTTTAGCTCATTCTCTAAGTACATTATCATGTCCTCTGCAACAATCAATATTTTGTTTCCTCGTTTCCCATTCTGATTCCTTTCATTTCTTTTTTTTTCTCTTATTGTGATAGCTAGCATTTCTAGTATGATATTGAATAATAGTGGTGATGCCAGGCATCCTTGCTTTACTCCAAAATTTATTTCTAAGACTTCCCAATGAAAAGCATGAATCTATGCTTTGATTCTAAATTTTTTCTGCAAAATACAGGAAATGATATTAATCAATAAGCATTTGTTAAGTACCTTCCATCTGTCAGATGCTGTGTTAGGCATCTGAGATACAAATACAATTAAATTAAAGAACATACCCCCAACTAACAAGGAATGTATTTTACAATAAAGGGATGATACAGGGCTAATTCTCATCCTAGATGAAAAACTTTTTGGCTCCCCAATATCCTTACTTTTTTCTAACAATGTTTGATGCCTTCTTAAAACAATCAACAAAAAAAAATGATGATCTAATGCCAGAATGTTTAAAGAAAATCTATATCTTGAAACATGCCAAATCTAGTGTAAACAGGTAATATGACAGAAAATGGAATGAGATATAGATCACTGTAGTCAAAAATCACACATTTTTCATTGAATGAAATAGTAACTTCATTTTGCTTTCTTCTCTTCACCAGAAAATGTCAATTCTAATTTAATTTATGTGCCTTTGACATTGTTACCCATTTTAAGAGAAGTTGTAGGGTTTTCTGTGAAAATGTTTAAAGAAAATTATAGGATAGGAATCTTCTTGGAACAGTTTGACTGTTACCCTCCCAAAGGCAAGGGAGAGGCTAAATGACGTCTTTAAGGTCTCTTTTAGTCTTATGACTTATAATTCCACAGAATTCATCATGTAACATTAATGGATAATGACAAATTTTAGATTTGGAATTTGTAAAGTGCAATTCAGTACAAAATGACTGAATTAAGGATTGCCTTTGTAAAATAGACAGCAAAAAAATTGAATTTGTTAACATGACTGGGGGGGGCAGGAAGGAAATTATTCCTCTAATAAGCCTGATCCCCCAAATATTCCATATAAATCTCTGATTTTATTTTATTTTATTTTTTAGTCTATAAGTGTTATATAAAGAGTCAGTGCACTGCATAGTGGATAGAGAGATAGAAAGGCAACGTCAGAGCCAGGAAGAACAAGTTTCAAGTTCCATTTCTGATATATACAGACTGGGTAACCCTAAGTAAATCACTTAATCTCTGAATGCCCTAGGCAATTCTCTAAGGGATATCACATTATAGAGAAGCAGATGATTTGCTTTCATTGGTAAAAGGCATTTTCCTATGCCATTGAAATCAAAAGTGTATTCTCTATCTATATCCTTAGAACTTTTACTACTTAAATGAAATCAGTGATAGGTCTGTAGGTTACCTTCGAGACAAAAATATTGTTCTGTAGTCTTGCTCTTACTTGAAACATATTTCTGACCCTGGTATAAATCCACCCCAATCAGAATGTTCAATGGAGTATTTGACTAGTCTTTAATGATTAGAGATTTTTTTTCTTTAAAGTTCCACTCAAATGCCCTCTTCTATCTTTGTTCCTCCCCATTTTCTTGAGTCCATCTTCCATGAAACTGTTATTACTTTTGTACAGTTGTTTCAGTCATGGTTGACACTTTGTTACCCCATTTTGGGTTTTCCTTGCAAAGATACTGCAGTGGTTTTCCATTTCCTTCTCCAGCTCATTTCATAGGTGAGAAAACCAGGACAAATAGGGTCATACAACTACTAAGTGTCTGAGGATGGATTTGAACTCAGCATGGACTTTTCCCTCTTGCTCTTAGAATATGGTTGCCAGACAATCTGTCTCGTTTTTTAACCATTCATTTCCTTGATGGTGTCTTTCCCTTTATTTCTCTTGCATTACAAAAGATTGATTTACCCTTGTATATTCGTGTTTATGTACTCTTTCTTCTTGTGCATATGCTCTTCAAACCACAATTATGGTATCTCTGGAAAGCAATGAATGTCAGTTCAGGACAGAAGATATAGGAGGGTGGGAGAACCTCATTCTATTAGAGCTGAGTGCCAAGATATTATAGCAGCAATAGCAACAAAAGGATAAAGTTGATTAGTTTACTTTAAGAAACTTAGAAGTCCAGGGGATTTAGAACCTTGAGCCAAGAGATAGAGATCAATAAAATGAACAATAGAGTGAAATTCCATTAGGACAAGGCCAATTGTTAGCCACATTGTTCCAGGGATTCAAGAGATAAGTTTAATTTTTCAAGGCCTTTCAAGAGATGGACAACAGGTCACTAGGCTCTCCAAATCTTGATATATAGAAAGACAATTTTGATGTAGAGAAGACTTATAAACTTATAGACTTCCTAGGAGATCGATGGATATGCATTTTAAAAGGTCTCTTTGTCAAGTATAGTGAATAGAGAACTGGGCCTGGACTCAGGAAGTCCACCAAATCAAGCCTCAGATATTAACTAGCTGTGTGACCCTGGGTAAGTCACTTAATTTTTGTTGGCCTTAGTTTATTCATCTCTAAAATGAGTTGGATAAGGAAATGGTAAAGCGCTCCAGTTTCTTTGCCAAGCAAATCCCAAATGAGGTCAAGAAGAGTCAGATATGACTTAAACTACTCAACAACGACAATTGTCAATAACACTTTATTATATGCCTTTTCTATGCCAAAACAGATGTTGAAGACACAAATTCCCTCAAGGAGTTTACAATCTAATGAGGGAAGATAATATATTTTTTAAAGGAAGTTGAAAAGCCTGTGGGGAGTGCTGCCAGCGGGTGCTGAAAGAGGATGGAGGATCATATTAATGGAGTGGAAAAGCAGAGCAGCTTGTGCAAAATGAAGAGTTGGCTGGTGATTCTTTTACTTTTTATAAAGAGAGACTTTGGGAGGATGTCTTTTATTTTTCAATCTGCTCCCCAACCCTCCAATCAGAGTGGAGAGGCAATTGAGGGTATTGAGGAGATATTCAGCACCACAGCTGAAGCAATCTTTATAATGAAGTGATTATTGGTGATGAGCTTATCTTGGGGGGAGTTTGATGTTTATGGAATAGAAACCAAGCAAAGCAATTGGTGTGAAATGAATTAATTGGAAGATTTGGACAAGACAAAAAAGTGACTCAACACCAACAATAAGTGATCTTAACCTTGAGGATCCCAGAATTTTCATAAAGGAGTTAAGAGTTAGGTTTTATTCTTCTGGGACCATCCTAGCATGCCTTGACCAAAGGTTGTATAGACCTTTCAACTCCAAACCAAAAAGAAAGAGACGAAGGGGAAGGGCTGCCATATGTTCTTCCCCTTACCAAGAATAGGGGGAGGGAGGGAGGAGGATGAAAAGATTATTATAAAATCAGGACTGTAACTTTGCTGTTCTGACTGCCAGAAGATAAAGCAAAGATCCAAATGATAAAACTCCTTTTTCTTAATAGCCTGAACAATAATTCTGGTCAAGATCAGATACAAATACCTTCCTTCTTACTAGAGTTTTAAATCCTTCTTAGGACCCACACTGCTTCCTTTTACACTGAAAGTTCTAAGCCAAAACGTCAGGATATTGGGTGGGTTGGTGGCATTGCCTCTTTTTAAGAGATAAATAAATTTTGAATCAGTAAGATCCAATCTTATAAAAATAGAAAGTTTCCATCCAATTCATTTATATGAGATATCATTGACCATGTTCCTGTTTTAAAACCTATCAGTCTTGCTACTGTTCTATGGAAGGAGGACATGTCACTAGGAATGACATGCTTTCTTCCCCAATGAGTAGGCAGTTAATGGGATACCAATTGAAAATTCAGATGTTACTAAAGATTTCTAAGCAGAGGGAGATTTAAAATAACAGTATCCTAGAAATGATCCTGAGAAGATAATTTGCCTGGTAGCTGTTGTGATCATTGCCCCATAGCCTGAAAGGTCATTCTGTATGGATATGAAACTTGACAGCTGGCTAACTTGGTAAGTATATCCTTGCTAATATACTATTTCCAGAGGTTTAGAAAAGACATGAACAGTCTCATTCAGGAATGTTCTGATCATTACGTAGTAACTGTGTCTCAGAAAATTCCTTTTAGTTTTTAAATTTAATCTACATTAATATATTCTCTCTCTTTCTTAAGTCTAAACAATCAACAAAACAACAAATAAGGACTTGATTTGTAGCTTGAGCATTTCTGAAGTGCAAATGCTTATACTGAAAATTTAACATTTGAACCACTAGAGCAGGTACCAGGTGGCTCCAGCATACTCCTAGACTCTTCAAATAAGTATTTCACTTTATTTTAAAGCAGGCTTACTTATATGGTATAGATCTTAGGAAAATCGGTATTAGAAATTTCTAGAAAATGTTACATATTTACTTAATTCTGTACAATTTTAGCATCTGTTCAGTTGTTCATATGACTTTTGTATATGAATCTATATGAATGAATCTAAATGAATTTGGTTTATTATTAGTATAAATGAAGATGGTTTATGGAGCTATGTCCTGTTTAAGCTATAATTTCTTGGAGCCAATGGTGAGCCTTGGATGAATCAGGTAGACACTAAATGTGAATAAGCAAGCCCTCACAGAAGTGGTGCTAGTTTTCCTGAAACCCGCCCCCGCCCACCTACCCCCAAGCTCCTATTTTAGTATGACTTTCTGGAGTAAGGAGACAACACGGTATAATGTGAGATATAGGAGGGACACTTTTGTGAATTTCAACTTAGTTTGCAAAATAGGAGGTACCAAAACAGTCATTGTGGTTTCAGAATTATTTGGGTTACATGATAATTATTATATAGTTTCATTTGGTGTTAGCAGTGAGCTGGCACGTGTGTTTCTGTTGATATCAAACTGATTCTGAACATTTGATGACCTTCACCAATTTAAACCAGATGGAGCTGATTTAGTTAGTTCTCTGTTAATCAAATGCTGTATTTTATTGCATCTATTTCATTGTTCTCTTTCCTTGTGTTTTTAATTCTGTATGTTATTGTGGTTTTTAAAACTGTATATGACACTGAGGAAGTATGCAAAACCTCTAAATATTAAAGCACATGCTTCCATGACTCTTAGAAATATGATGGTTGCTATTGGTGGGGGGAAATTGTTTTTCAAAGATCATTCAAACCCACAATGAAATATAATTAGTTGCACTAAAGGAGGGGTAACTAGGTGACGCAGTGAATAGAGCACTTAGTGCAGTCATGAGGAACTGAGTTCAAATGCAACCTCAGACACTTGACACACTAGCTGCATGTCCTTGGGCAAGTCACTTAAACTCAATTTCCTCGGCTTCCCGAAAGAAAGAAAGAAAGAAAGAAAGAAAGAAAGAAAGAAAGAAAGAAAGAAAGAAAGAAAGAAAGGAAGAAAGAAAGAAAGAAAGAAAAGTTTCACTAAAGGAAAAAGCAACGTGCCACCAAAAAAAAAAAAGACAAGAAATGACTAATTATTAGGGCAAAACAGTCTAGTTAATTCTCAGAAAATAAGATCATCAGAGGGCCCTGACAGCTGAAAGAGTTGTAATTTTTGTTTTCTCTACAAGGTGATAAAGGCATCTTGAAGTTGGAATAACAGAGAGAGGCCTAGAAAAAAAAGAAGAAAAAACCAAGCAACTACTAACCATTGATTTCAGATTTAAAAAAAAATGCTTACCTTGGGCAAGATGTTACAGAGACTTGATAGAGTACTAAAGATTAGAAAAAAGGCAAATATTTAATTATAAATATCACTTTTTCATTCAAGACTGTCCATATCCTTGTCAAAGTTTCAGGAGAGCCTTTAAACTTTTTCATCAGTCTATAAAATTATTTAGCCCTCCCCCCCAAATGTTTTCTGATATTTTGTTTACAGTGATCCTATAAGACTTACCTTTATTGAGGAAATGATGTTCCCTGATAAATACATGTATAAACCAAGAACCAGAATTGTTTCAGAATTACAGAAATTCTGAAATTGTGAGAGACATCGCTACATGAACTAATGGCATGGCCCATATGATGACCTGCATAAATCATCAGCATTTCTATATAATATTAACAAAGCTCAACAGTAAGAGATAGAAAGAAAAATTCCATTTAAAGTTACTGTAGACATCAAAAATATTTGGGAGTCTACCAGGCAAGACAAACCTAGGAACTATATGAATACAATAACAAAACATTTTTCACACAAATAAAGTCAGATCTAAATAATTGGGGAAAAAAATCATTTGCTCGTGGGTAGTCCAAGCTAATATAATAAAAACAACAATGCTACCTACATTGATTTACTTATTCAGTGGAACACCAATTAAACTACCATAAAAAATATTTTATAGAGCTAGAAAAAATAGTATCAAAAAAAAGAAAAAATAGTATCAAAATTCCTCTGGAGGAACAAAAGGGAATTAATGAAAAGAAATGCAAGGGAAGGTAGATTTGCCATACCAGATCTTAAATTATATTATAAAACTGCATTCCTCAAAACTACTTGGTACTGGCTAAGAAATAATAGAGGTGGATCAGTGGAATAGATTAGGTACACAGGACACAGTAATCAATGACTATAGTAATCTACTGTTTGATAAACCCAAAGACTCCAGCTTCTGGGATAAAAACTCACTATTTGACAAAAACTGCTGGGAAAACTAGAAAATAATATGGTGGACATAGATCCAACATTTTACAGTATATACCAAAATCAAGTCAAAATGGTGTGTGATTTAGATATAAAGGCTGACTCTATAAGCAAACTGGGAGAGCAAGGGATAGTTTACCTGTCAGATTTATGGAGAACTGAAGAATTTATGACCAAACGAGACAGGAAAACAGGAAAATTATGAAATGAAAAATGGATAATTCTGATTACATTAAATTAAAAAGGTTTTGCACAAACAAAGCCAATGCAACCAAGATTAGGAGGGAAGCAGAAAAGTGGGAAAGATTTTTACAACCAGTATCTCTGATAAAGACCTCATTTCTAAAATATATAGAGAATTAAGTCAAATTCATAAGAATACAAATCATTACTCAATTGATAAATGGTCAAAGGATATGAACAGGCAGTTTTCAGATGAAGAAATTAAAGCTATCTACAATCATATGAAAAAAATGCTCAAAGCAACTCTGAGGTATTACAACACACCTATCAGATTAGCTAACATGACAAAACAGGAAAATAATAAATGTTTTAGAAGATATGGGAGATTGGAAACACTAATGCATAGTTGGTGGACTTGTGAACTGATCCAACCATTTTGGAGAGCAATTTGGAACTACACCCAAAAGACTATAAAACTGCATAGCCTTTGACCCAGCAATACCACTTCTAGGTCTGTATCCCAAAGAGATCATAAAAATCGTTCTAATTGGCTCTAATTCTTCTTTACATGAGTAATATGAAAATAGGTTTAATATGAATGTATATGTTGAATCTATATTAATTCACATGCTGTCTTGGGGTGGGGTGAGGGGATAGATGAGGAGAAAATTTGGAACTGAAAAATCTTATGGAACTGAATGTTGAAAACTAAAAATAAATAAATTTATTAAAAAAAAAAAATTAGGAAACTTACCTATGAGACAGAGAAAGATGCTACAATGACCTAAGAATTCTCCTGATTTAAACCATTTGAAAACTCATGGGATATGATTCAGGCTGAAGAAGTGATTGTAGCGAAAAGTAGACCATATGGCATATTACAAGTTTATATTTGTTGTTTTGTTTTTTTGTAATGTTAAAAGTTTTAAGGTCAATGAAAGGTTGCAAAAAAATGGCAATAAATTTAGTTATTTTGCTTTGTCCTAGTTAATTTGCATCCCTCTTTGTTTTATAGGATTGTTGCGAGAATATTTAATTCAATAAACATTTATTTAGTCACTAATATGCACAAGGATAATTCCTCAAGAATTTTAAAGAGCTATTCACATAAATGTAAATAATTCTTTCACTATTAGTTTAGGTATTGTTTTTTTATATGTGAAAAAATGTCTCAGATATTAAGTATCATAGCTGGACCTTGAAGAAATGACTTTAAATGCCCCTCTTATCTGAAGAAATGATGTCCTCAATCAGCACATAGCATGTGTTTAATTCTGACAGCAGAATGAATTCTCTTTGGACCTAGTAAATTGAATCCACAATTTGCTCCCTTTGAGGTCCCAAATGCTGTCTGTGGAACTGAATAATAAGTTAAGAACAAAGAAAAGATATAGATTCTTCTTTTAGTAAGGTGAGAGGAAAATTTTAATAGTGAAGAGCAAAAAACAAACGAACAACCAAAAACCAAAATCAAACCAAAAACCCAGCAAACTATAGGTCTTATCAAGGTTAACTCTCATGGATAATACCTGGCAAAAACAAGGTCAAGTAAAAAAGAAGAGGGGAACTGAGAAGACTAGTTTCTGTTAGTTTTGTTTGGATGCTCCCCCTGGCTAATAAATGCCTCTATAATTTTCCCCTTTATTTATTATTTTATGTTTCTATGGATTTCCTTATAGGGTTAGTAGAAAAAAAATGGCTCTTTAATGTAAACTTTTCATTTTAGCTGAAATGACTAAATCAGTTCTTAATTTTATGTCATGGACCCCTCTGACAATCTAGTGAAACCTATGGATCTGTTTCAGGTCACAAAGGAAATCAATTATATAGAAATATAGTTATCAAAATGAAAAAGAAAAAAAGATTCACAGAGACAGACATGAAATTAAAAACCCATGTTCTGAACTTATAGGTTCAGAACCCAATTCTAGAAAGTTAACTAATTCAGTTCTATTCAGTTTCAGGTTAATGTCTCATGAAGACTGGCTTTCGTATAGCATTGAAAGCAGGAGAGGACAGAAGAATTGAATATTTGAGCAAAGACAGCAGTCCCTTCCAACTGCTATTATGTCCTACCCATATCATCTGTATGGGACCCATGGCAGAAGGACCCTACTCTACTAGAGATTCATTAATTTTGCAATTATAGAATGAGGGACTTGTGAAAATTCTACATGGTCTGGATTCTTTAACTCTTAATCTGGTAATAGGAGAATTTTTTTTTCTCTGAACTTTTAAAAAATGTAAGTAAGGCCTTTTGACTCCAAGAATTTCCTCCTCCTCCTCTTCATCATCATCAACTTATTATTCAACATACTCAGATGGATTCCTGGTAGGCACAATGATTAGATTAATTGGTTTTCTGAAAACTATTGAAGATAAGTGATTTTTTTTCTCCTCAGAAGAGTTTGGGAAGAGAGTTCTTGACTATAATTTCCATATTTACACCCTTACACTGTATTGAGTTTCATTAGTCCTGTGTAATCTTCCATTATTTGTTTTCCTCCTGGGACTAAGGCTAGAGATTTAGGAATGAACCCAAGAAATTGGGTTCTCTGGCTTTCAGCTGTCAGTGAATTAGATGTGCAGTCTTTCTGGTCTAACCCTTCATGGTATGGTAACTAGAGGGCTGTCAATCAACTTAGTCTGCATATGTTTTCAGATAGAGTTGAGAGGAGCTAGTGCATGAGGAAAATGAATTTTGAACAGTTCAGCAGAACGAAGGTCTCCTCTCCCAGGAATAGAGCGTTCTGCAATAGTTAAGGTCACAACTTATGTACTTCTGATAAATGGCTCACAGGTTTGGAGTGAGTTATTTTCTGGTTGCACCACATTTTGGAATTCACTTCCTAATCTGAAGTATTTTGGGTCTGCCCAGTTTTGGCCTTCCAGGAAACATAGCATATATGTTAATCTAGCTTTCCTTAATGTATAAGCCAGTTCAATATTTCTGTGTGTGTGTGTTACCTTTTGGATATAGCTATTTAATTTCTATTTCAGGCTGTTTGACTATATTAGTGAATATTACAATTATTTGATTGGCTCCTGAGGTTTTTGTGAAAATGCTACATATGATTTTTCACATCTAAAAGTCAAGAGATTGGGGTGCCTAGGTAGCACAGTGAATAAAGCACTGGCCCTGGAGTCAGGAGGACTTGAGTTCAAATCTGGACTCAGATGCTTAGTGCTTACTAGACACGTGACATTGGGCAAGTCACTCAACCCCAATTGCCTTGCCTTTCCCCCTCAAAAAAAAAAAAGTCAAGAGATAGATTTCTGTTGCAAAAGGTTTTTTTTTTTTAAATCACTAACGGTAGATCAAATTTATATTATAACAGTTTTCTGCTAGTATTTATATTAGTTCTATGTTATAACTTTTATTTTCATGAAGATAAGAACTATGTATAATTTTTCATACTATGAAAACCAAATAACAATAACCCCAAAGTCTTTTTGCCCCTCTAAAATAGAAAATGTCATATATATTGACTCTGGTTACATAATAAACACATTGTCTTATGCCTGAGAATGAAACTTTTTGAAACATTATCCCAAAGTGGGACATGGGTGAAGGAGGAAAGAGAATTTTCTTAAAATTGATGAAATGTTTTTTTTCAAAAGATAATACAATTGAAGAGGTATAAGGGACCCAGGAAATCATCTATCCCAACCCATTTCTGAAGAAGAATCGTCCTTTGCAACATTCCCAAAAAGGAGTCATCTTTGCTGAAGAAGAGTTCTCAATGTCCCCCATTCCATTCGGGACAGCTCTCATTGTTACAAATATTTAACTTATATTAAGCCCAAATAAATACCATTGTACTTTCTGATCATTGTGACTATGGCCAGGTTAGAGTACATAAGGTCTAATTTCTTTCCTATGTGATTGACAACATTGAGTGGAGGAGAAAGTGCTATATTTAAGTACCAAAATTAAAATCCTGGATTTGCCACCATTGCTCAACCATTTGACATTTCTTGACCTCAGTTTCCTCATCTGCAAAATGAAAGGATTGAACTAGATGATTTCTGAGGTCCTTTCAAGATCTATATTGATGATTCTATGAATTATTAATATTGGAAAACAGCTATTATACTCCCCCATCCACACCCAAATCTTCTCTTTTGCAGGCTAAACATATCCAATCACCCAGTTGTTTCACCTAGTCCTCATATAGTATGACCTTATGGAGAAGGAAATGGCAAACCATTCCAGTATCTTTGTTAAGAAAAACCCAAATGATGGGGCAGCCAGATGGCTCAGCAAGTAAGAGCATCGGCCCTAGTGTTGGGATGACCTGGGGATCAAATCTGGGCTCAGATACTCAGCACCACACCCAGAAATAACTGGCCGTGTAACCTTGAGCAAGTTACTTAACCCCAATTGCTTTAAAAAAAAATGAAAAGCCCAAATGGGTTCACAAAGAGTCAGATATGACTGAGAAAACTCAATAAGCATTCTTATACTTTTGATTACTTTTCTATAGAAGCATTCGATCTTTTCAGTGTCCTTCCTAAATTGTGGCACCTATTAATCACTTACACGTATATGTGTGTATATATGCATGCATACACATACACATGCATAATACAAACACTCGTGTGTATATATGTGTATACACATATACATATGTGTGTATGTATATGTGTAATATGTTTGTATGATTACTATCCAATTGAGAGACTACATGTTGTAGTAGATAAGGATTGAACTTCTATTGGACTTGGATTTCAGAAAACAAACAAATAAAACTGGGTTCATTTTCTACTTCTGGCACAGAGGTGATCATGAGTAAGCCATTCACCATCTCAGTGCCCCAGGCAGCTCTCTAGGAGTAGAAATTCTTGATGACTTGCTGGTCTGCATCAGTGGAGGAAGTTTCTACAACAGAAGTTCCTTAAACTATGAAAATCATAAGTTCTGACCACAACAAACAAAACAAAGACAAAAGGCCCCAAAGTTTTTACTATTCAACTGCAATGCATATGCTAAAGATATCTGGATTTCATAAGATCTAAAAATTAGAATTATTAAAGAACCTTAAAGTGCCATCAAGTCCAAACCCTAAATTTTGCCGATAAGGAAACTGTGGCAAGGAAGAAATGCTTTGTCCAGGGCCACACAAGTTGTAAGTCTCTGGGAAGGGCTCTGAGTCCAGATCTTCCTGCACTCAGGTGTAGTATTCTAACTACTCCATTATTTGTCTTTGTTTGCATTGAAATTCATTTAGGATTCTCTAAGATTATTCTTCAGACTATATATACATATCTATTTATGTGCATTTATACATACATATGTACCTAAGTAAGTATATATTTACATATATCTATGAATACACACACATGTTCTTGTGTCCAAGAAAGGACAAAAAATGTTCCAGCCAGTCTTTCCCCCTCCCTTGGACACCCAACTAAATGCAATTAAACTTTTTTTTTAACCATTGAGTCTCTAATGCAGCCTGCTACCCCCACCCTCAGTCCAATTTAGTTCATCAGATTCCTGTAACCTTTTTAAGGTAAAGTGTAGAGGTTTGTGCATGAACATTCTAACACATTTTGCATATATCTGTCATGTATCTATTCAAAATCCCATTTTAAATGTTTCTTAACCTTAAAAAAAACGTCCCATAGGATTCTGTTCTAGAGTCAATGGAATCCATAATTTTTTTTTAAGTGAAACATTCTTCTATAGATTAAGGATTTTGTTTTCAAGAGTTTTACTGACACCTATGTGTAGATACTCTTCCTCTGACCCAGAATTGTTATATATTGGTAAAAAACGTGCACTTACCATGGCCACATCTTCCATGTTGGATAAAAACATTTCATGGGAGTGCCATTGAGATTTGTTTGCTTGTGCTAATAAATGACCAGGGAAATGTTGTTCATTGAGCTACAATACTACAATACCCTAATGGATTTTTGTTCTTATTGTTGTGTGTCCAATAATATTGATCACAACTCCATCATCCATGTCTGCACATTTGTGCAAATCTGATCTATTTCCCATAAATCTACAAGAGGGTGTCTACCAAGTATACCCAGAGCTTTCCCTACACATACTCTTGACATTGCTTGAATACTAATAGTTCCTTGTGTCTATCACTCTTGCTACATGATGAGCCCATCTTTTTTACTTTTTCTTTGGTCATATATGTTTCTGATGACACCCTCTTTTAATACTTCCTTGTTGTAATTCTTTTTTGTTTTTGTAATGTATTTTAGCCTCTATCTGCCCATTGAATCCTTTTTGTGATCCTCTGCTGATTTTTTTTTTGAGACATCATATTATTAAAATAAACCTTGAAAAAGAACACAAAAGTTTATCAGGCTTTCAAACTTTAAGCACTACTCCCCCCTATCAACAGGAAATAAAGTAAATTAGATCAGCCCTGGCATTGCTGTGCTCCTCCTGGCACAAATCTCTAGACAGCTGGCTACATAAATACTTGCTTTCTGAACACATTACGGCCATGTCTACACTAGAAATGAGAAGTGAGGAAAGGAGACAAATTTCCCTGATAAATAAGCTCAAAAGCACTTTTGCTGCAATAGACTCACTATCTTCCCACTTAACCATGATGTACATGGCTTTCTTCAGCTATAAAATGGGAATTATACTATCAGCCAACTCCCTCAGAAGGATGTTATGCAGATAATGAGATAATGTCTGTTAAGTGCTTTCAGTGTCTTGGATTAAAGGAGATAGCTTTCACACACCCTCTAAAGAGGGAAACTGTGATCACTAACATTTCACTTCACTAAATGGACCTTCTTTGGAAAAGTGATGCTCTTAAGCAGATGATACATAAACCTCAGTCTTGAACTTCTGGTATGGCTATATTCATCAATAATGACTTTCTGACTCTTGTGGCTGAAGGTGGTGAGCTTCTCAAAATAACCACTCACTTACTGAAGGATTAGCAACTAATTTTAGTGGTATTGATATATGTAAGGTTGACTGGGAATAGTAAGAAGCCATTTGGCATTAACATCCAAACCACGATGCAATTTTTCTCAGTGTCTTGCACCTCTCATTAGCATTGGTGTTCCCTAAAGATGCAAATTATAATGCAAGAGGTCATCATTTTGAAAATGCCCTGAAACTCCCCCCATGACCTTTGACCTCCAATGACAGCCCATCAAAAAGCATCATTTCACCCAAGGTAAACTAATAAACAGCACACATTGTCAATGCTGTAATCACCTCATCTTATATTTAAATCCTTGAGACTCCATTGTCTTGCAGTGATAGGCAATCCATCTTAGCTGGCTCACCTATTGAGAAGGCTCTACCAGCAATGTTTCTTGGTGCTAAACTGTTCAATGAAACTTTCTTCAACTTTGTGCTTTATTTTCTTCCCAATAAAGAATTAAACAGGTGTATTGCCAATTAGCTACATCCAAGTGTGGTTTCTATTTTGGTCCAATAACTCAATAAAATAAATTCCAATTCATAGCTCCCTTCAGAATCGGTAGGAGGTTCTATGTAGATAGCAATACGGTTTTAAAGTTATCTGAAATGTTAATTTGTAAAAGCAAAGATTTAAGACCAGCACCACCCTACCCCCCCACCAGCAATGAAGACAGAACTTCACCTTTTTTACAGAGGATAATAAAATAGTGAATGGGGTGCCTAATGGAGAGATCACCAGATAGGGTGTCAGGCCTGGAGTCAAGAATTCCTGAGTTCAAATCAGGCCTCTGACATAATAGCTGTGTAACCATAGGCAAATCATTTACCCCTGTTTGCCTCAACTTCCTCATTTGTAAAATGAGCTGGAGAAGGAAATGGCAAACCACTGCAGTACTTTTGCCAAGAAAACCCCAAATGAGGTAAAAAAGAGTCATACATTACTGAAACTACTAACCAGCAACAAAATAAAACAACGGGCAAAGAGTTTGTAGGCAATGTTGTACAAAGGAGAATTCTGTGTTTGGATTTAGAGTTGGAAGACTCAAGTTTAAATTTTTACTTTGTCACTTGTCTATGAAACCTTGTGTAAATCACATACTGTCTTTAGGTGTTAGTTTCTTCATCTGTAAAATAAGGAGATTGGAACTGATGATTTCCAGGGTACCATTAATCTTATGATTGTATAGCCCAAGGATTCTTCACTTTTTATTTATTTATTTTTGAATGGACTCCTTTGATAGTCTGTTGAGTCCTAAAACTAAACACAGCTAAGTAGAAGAGTGAATGAAATGTTAGGTCAGGTTAGGAAGATCTGTGTTCAAATCTTGTCTCCCACACTTATTTGTGTGACCTTTGGCATATGTTCCTCAGTTTATATGTAAAATGGGGGTAATATTCCTTATTTCCCAGGGTTATTGTAAAGATCAATGTGGAAATATTTGTAAAGACCTTAGCACAGCATCTGGCACATAGCAGACACTTAATGAATGCTAGTTTTCTTCCTTCCTACGCATTCCTTCTCAGAATAAAGTTCTTAAATGCATAAAATAAAATATACAATATAACAAAGGCAGCCAAAGGTGAGTGAAAATAAATCTGCAATAAAGAAGTTAAAAACAGGGAACTCAAACACAGGAAGGAGAAATATGTAGTGAAGCAGTACTACCTAGAAGAGTGTTATGATTGGAGAGAAAGAAGAAAGGTGATATTATTAGTAACATAGGCTCATAGATCGAGGACTGGAAGATAACATAGATTATCTATCTCAATTCCCTTATTTTATAGATGAAGAAATTCGAAGCCTAGAGGACAAATGACTTCTATAGGAATGAATAAAGGATGAATGTAGGATCTAAACTTTGATTGTAAGCCTAGCACCCCTTCCATTGTACCATAATGCCTTTATTCTCAATCCCTTTATCCCTTTCCAACCTCCAACACACCTTCTGACCATACTGTGCTCAAGATCTCATTAAAAAAAATAATAAAATTGCAGAATCTTAGGGTCATAAGATATCTTAGAAGCTATTTACTCCAAAATATACCTGAAAAAATAGCTGCTACCATAGCAAAGTGTCTAGGTAGTCCCAAATGAATCTCTATGACTGTCATGCCTCATTGCAGACATGAAATGGTATGATCAAGTAGAGTAGGGCAGCTAGAATGGGGAACAAAATCTTCCTTTTCCCATGGAAGTCTCATGCAAATAACTGCTACTAGGAAGGTACACCACTGATAAAAACTTCCACTGTAACACTAAACTTCTTGCTGTATTTAGTTTCTAGTTTTTCTCTGAAGAAAACACAAACAAAATGAGGAAAGGCAGTTTCAGCTTCAAAATTATTAAAGATGTCTCCTTTTAAAGATATATGTATATGTATATATATATATATATGATGTCTTACACCTTTCCTTTCTCTCTGTCTCTTCTCTGTGTTTCTCTCTCTATCTTTTTCTGTTTCTCTTTCTATCTTTCTTTTTCTCTCTGTCCCTTTCTGTCTCTGTATCTCTGACTCTTGCTTTTCTCTTGCTCTGACTCTTTGTTTCTGTGGCTGCCTGTGTCTCTCTCTTTAGCACAAAGAGCAATGGCAGAACTTTTAACTTCATCAAAAGGAGAATAAGAATGATCTTGGTAGTTCCTATACTGCTTTTACAATAAAGATTCCCATCTTGAGATGATAGTTCTATAATCTATATAAAGGATAATAATCTTTGAACTGTCAGGTCCAGTTGCCTGTGCAATGAAACAGAACATTTAGCAACCTTTGCATAATAGAAGAGTGGAGTGAATGATCCCATTGCATTTCTTTGCCTATAGTGCTGTTGGATATTTGGAGATAAGCTTATTCCTTTTTTAGTTATTTTAAAGAGAAGACTTAAGACAGAAATTTATGAAGAAAAAAATATCCCCCACAGCACATTTATTTTACTTCTAAATATCCCAAATAAAAGTAAACACAATGATAGAGTTGGAGGAGTCCCTAAGAACATATTCAGTTCAACTCTTTGATTTTATAAATGAGTAAACTAAGTGCTAAAGAGGTTAAATATCTTACCTAAGACTATACAGAAACAGAGCTGGAAATGAAGTCTCTAATGCATTCCAGAGCAACAGGACCTACAAAAATATGGAGTGAAGCAATTTTCCAGCTTAAGATAACTTAAAAAGACTTCAGGAAAGATCTGTCTTTCTTGGGTAAAAAGGTAGCACAGGCCAGCGCAGATAGTGTCCAGACAAACCAGTGGGAGACTTAGCCACAGCACAGATCAGCAACTGAGGCCCTGCAGTCATGATTTACCAGGCCAGTGGGACAGCAGGATGGTTGTGAAGTTTTAAGCCTCCAGCCCCAGCACCAAAGGCAGATGGCCAGCCCGGACCCCCTGGCAAAATAGGAGTGACCATATAGGCCACCCCAGTGCAGTGGGCAAGCTACAGGCCACAGAGGGCTTGGTGCAGAAAACTGGTGACCAGGTCCCTGGCCCCCAGCACAAGAGCTTGGGGTAGTGATCCCTGTGCCCCAGGAGCAGTGCTCAACCTTTACAGTCATGAAATAAGGAAAAAAATTAACAAACAAACAAACAGAAAAGAACCCTGACCATAAAGCTACTATGGAGACAGGGAGGATCAAAACACAAACTCAGGAGAGGACAACAATGTCAAAACACCTACAGGTGAAGCCTCAAAGGGGAGCATGAATAGGTCTCAAGACCCAAAAGTCTTCTTGAAAGAGCTCAAAAAGGATTTTAAAAGTCAAAAAGAAGAGGTAGAAGAAAAATTGGGAAAAGAAATGAGAGGAATATAAGAGAGAGTTAACAGCTTGGGAAAGGCCAGACAAAAATTGGCTGAAGAAAACAATTCCTTAAAAAATACAATTGGAGAGGATTTTGGGAAGATAATGGAGTAGGTCAGAAAATTTCAAGCTCTCAAGATTTTCCTAGACAAAAGAGACAAAATAGTGCCTCTGGGAGAATATAGAGTTGTGAAAACAAATAAGCACAGGAACTGAACGGGGATTCTCTTGGGACAATTGGAGAAGACTTGAAGAAAAGCCCCAGATTCCCTCCCCGTGAAGAGTAAACACCTTCAGACTAGGGGTTGCTTTAAAAAAAAGGAGCAAGCTACTTACAAGAGAAGCAGCACGCCTTGGGATTCATTGGTTTGACTACTGCCTTGGCCCAAGCCACAGGAAATTTTACCACCAGGACAGTGACAGCAGTTGGGCATCTGACCTGGGAAGATCTTGGGAACCTCAAGAAGGACCCAACACACAGCCAGGGAGTCGTGAAGCAGTGGGGCAGAATGCCGCTGACTGTAGGCAGAGACTGAAAGTCTTGGATTAAGTTCAAGGTCAGAGGAAGGAACTGAAAATGATTAGAGACCAACAGTACCATCCCCCATGCCCCAGTACTTGTCTTGTTGTGTTTGTCCAGAGTTTTTGAAGAGTGTCATGGCATCAGGGAATTGATGACATGACTTGCAGTTGACTTTGATTTGAGTGAGGGAGGACTGTGCAAGGTCATCAGGCTCCATTTCTCCTCCAGAACTATCTGGCTCTAGTGACCAGATATTCATCAGCATGACTGGAGTTGACCCAGGATGTAATGGGAGACCCTGACCCTTTTAGGATCTTTTCACATACTCAGAGTGAGGTAATGCCCATTCAGTGAATAGGCCTCTTTAAGAAATGAATCAAGGCATGGCCCCTTTAATTAGGAAAAAAAAAATCAAACTGGGAGGATAATACCTTCAGGTTTGCTATTCCAAAGCAAAACAGTTACCATTGACATTCACTGTAAGCCAGGAGTGCCCAAAATACAACCATTAAGTGTAGCTTGGGGACCTATTGTGGTCCAATCTATAAGCTTCAGAGTGAACTGGGTTCAAGGCTGAAAGAAAACTTACCTCAGGACTAGAGGTGATTATAAAAACTAAATTATTGCCAAGAAAAAAAAATGCACAGGAAAAGGAGGAAGAATCCACGATAGAGAGCTACTATGGGAATAGAGAAGAAAGAAGAAATTAATCCTCAGAGGAGGATACCAAAGCAAAGAAATACTTTACTATTTCAAAGAGTAATGCCAAATGGTCACCTGCCCCAAAAGAAATCATTGAAAAACTTAAAAAAAAAGACTTTAAAAATCAAACGAGAAAGTTGGAGGAAAAAAATTAAAAAGAAAAATAAGAATAATATGAGAAAACAAGAAGATTATGACAAGAACACTGACCAATTAGAAAAGGAGATCCAGAATCTTAAAGAAGAAAATGACTCCTTGAAAATCAGAATTGGGCAAGGGGAAGCCAGCAAAGTTTTAAGAATGCTTGCTCTCTGTTGGAGGGGGGAGAGGAGGGAAGGAGAGAAAAAATTTGGAACTTAAAATCTTATAAAAAAGAATTCTAGAAGCTATCTTGACATGTAATTGGAAAAGATACTATTAAGTGGAAAAAAAAGAAAAACAAGAAAGAAATAATAATGAAAAATTTCACTTAATTAAAAAAAAAGTTATCTTTTCATGTTCCAGATGTGGAAGCTGGATGTGACCTTATCTAAGGGAAAAAAAGACCTGAGAACTGGTTTCAGGGGAATGTTGGGTGTGGTAATATATTAAGAAGTTAATATAATTCGAGGTTATATTAAGAGAAGCTATTTTATATGGCTATATTCAGAAATGGGGAGGTATTAGTCCCTCTGTTGTCTTTTCTGAACAGACCACATTCAGACAACTGTCCCCAGTTTTGGACATCACATTTTTTGAAAAAAAAAAAAAAAAGCCCAAACATAACAAACCCAGAACACTTTAAACAGAAGGGAAGCAAGGTGCTGAAAGACTGAAAAATGTATATTTCTGCTGATTCCTTTCTGGTGGACACAAGTGATCTCCCCTGAAGAACTGAAAAGGAATAATCAACTATCATAAAGTCATAGGAAAGAAATCTAATATAGCTTGTCTTATTCACTATTGTCTATTGCAGGATAATGATGCAGAAAAGAAAAACAAATTTAAAAAGTGAATTGTTGTCTAAGACTGGGTTATACAAGAAAAGGATTCAAATTTTGGGACCTCAGTTTGCCATCTAGGGATCACAGTTTCTTGGCTAGACTAACAAAGCAAAATAAGGATGAATTAGACAGATACCTTGCAAATCTAATCAAAAGTGTGTTAAGTTAAAAAAAATAACAAAGATGTGGGATGAAGAAAATTGCCTATGTATTTTCCTAAACTATGTGGCAAGGAGAGTAGCCATAAACAAGGGAGAAAATAGCCTAGGAACCCAGATATTCCCAAGAGAAACAAACAAACAAGAAAAGAGGTAATAATAAAATCCTGGCACCAGATATATGTATACAAATGCCTAAAGTTTAAATAATGAACAGGAAGTTAAATTCCTAATGCAATGAGGCAAATTGAGATTAAACCTATGACTGGATTAGGTGTCTACATGGATGTACATTATTATTAATTTATTATCATTATTATTATGTTGCTTTTTGGAGGAAGGCAGGGCAATTGGGGTTAAGTGACTTGCCCAAGGTCACAAGGCTAGTAAGCGTTAAGTGTCTGAGACTGGATTTGAACTCAGTTCCTCCTGACTCCAGGGACAATGATACACATTATTTAGGCAGTGAGGTGGCACAGTGGATAGAATGCTGGCAAGAGTCAGGAAAACCTGATTCCAAATCTGACCTGATACTTACTAGCAGTGAGGCCCTAAGCACATCAGTTTACCTAAGTGACTTTGACTAAGTTTCTTCATCTATAAAGCTAGGCTAATAACAGCACCTACCTCTCTGGGTTGTTAGGAGGTTAAAGTGAGATATTTGTAAAGCATTTTGCAAATCTTAAAGCATTATATAAATGCTATTACTATTATCATTTTTATTATTATTGAAAAGAAACTGGGTAGGGTCAGGGATGGCATTGTAACCTAAGACAATATGACAAAATATAGTATACACAGGAGGCATGTGATAGAGAATATTGTGGGGGTTATTTACAATGGAGTATATTACAGACCACATGGACAGACAGAGGAAATTGATGAGGAGTTTGGGAAAGAGATCAGAAATGCGGCCAAAAAGCATAATATAGTAGTTATGAAGGACTTATTCATTAAACCATCGGATTTATATGCATATATATGCATGTGTATGTACATATGCATGTATACATATATGTATATGTGTGTGTTGTTGGTTTTTTTCCCAAGTGCCAGGTAGCCAATAGCTTCTTAAGTTGTCTTCATGACAGGTTCATCCTCTAAAAGGTGGAAGAAACAATATGGGTAAATTCTATTCTAGCTCTGATGCTCATTAACAATGAGAAATTTGGGGCTGGCTAGGTGGTGCAGTGAACAGAGCACCAGCCCTGGAGTTAGGAGGACCTGAGTTCAAATCTGGCCTGAGATGCTTAACACTTACTAGCCATGTGACCTTGGGCAAGTCACTTAACCCCAATTGCCCTGCCCCCCCCCAAAAGAAAACAAACAAACAAAACCAATCAGAAATTTATTTTGGAGATGAAATGATGAGAATGATGGCAGGAAGTGACCCCTCCTTCCTAGAGTTTGTGATAAAGAAGAAATGCAGGCATAGTTTGACATGCACCCTGAATTTGGTGGCAACATATTTCAAAAGGAAATACAATATAAGTAGGATCTAAAGTGATAAATCGCTTCAGTCTAAGCCAGCTCAGAAGAGTTGGGAAATCCTCAAGGACCAGTTGTCAAAGAAACAAAGGGAAATAGTTCAAATGAGAAGAAAAATAGGTTTGTGGGGTGGGGACAATAACTGAAAACACTGATGTAAATGCATAGGGAACTCACCAAGAAACTTAGAATTTTAAAAGTTTCAAGTAAAACTAGGGAGTATACGAATATATATGTAGGAAGGCCCTGAAACTATTTTACAGACTAAAGCATAATGTGAACTGGGGTTAGCAAATAAAGGTAAGGAAAGCAGAAAAGTTTGTTTGGTTTAATTTTTAGGTATATCATTACAAAAAAGCAGCACAAAGGAAGGGATAGGACCTTTCCTTGGGGAAGGTGGGATGATGATGGTTTAAAACAGAGCTGCTTGATTCTTTTCCTTTGTTTCCATACTCTCTTTATAGTGATGAGACAAAAATGGACAAAAATAATTTGATTGTCATTTCAATAGAGGAAATAGTAAGAGAAAAACTCACTGTACTTGAGTTCAGGAAGGCACTACATTCTATGGTCCTGAAAAAATTGATAGATGAAATTCTTAATTCACTGTTAATAATACTTGAAAAATAATGGCAAACAAGAGAACAATCAAAAGTTATTAGAGGAGCAAATAATCTCTAATTAATAGTTCAAATTATAAATTTCCAAAAGTGAAAAATAAAACTATAGACTAAAAACTATAGGTGAGAGAACTTTACTATGTTTCTTTGAAAAATGCTACAAAAATCTTTAGAGAGATAATTTGAGCATAGAAAAAGTTAAATTTTCATTAAAGAGGGTAACCATGAATTTATCAAGACCATATATTGCCACATTAACTGTGCTTCTCCCCCTCTTTTTTTTAATTTTTTTGCAGGATTTCTTAAGAAATACATGAGGAGAATTCTATGGATAGTGTTCACCTAGTTTTTTAGCAAAGCTTTTGATAAAATATCTCATTCTCCTTGTGGAAAAGATGGAGAGATATGTCCTTTCCCAACAGTAGAGAGAATTTTATGTTGTCATAGATTCGCTCTCTGATTTTAGGTAGACTGCACAAATAGCAGGGAGCATTTTGTAACATTTGGACTTTATTGTTAAATAGGTTTAGGTAGCTGTTCAGCATTATACTCTAGTGGTTAAAATATAATTAAGAATTCTTTTCTATAGTGTTTTCCACAGCAACAACCAATTTAAAAACAATGACATAACATTAAAAAAATCTAGAAATGAAGCATTATAACTTCTCATTAAAAAAAATAAATTTTGACATCAATAAGTGACTGATTTAACAAAACAAGTAAAATTTGTTAAAATTAATGTGCTGTATTATTAATAAATGTATTTAATATATTGTTCTGAAATAATCCTATGTGAAATAGCAATTAAAAAATTTAATATAGTCATTGCTTTTTGAAATATCTCTAACAGTCTATTATGCATATGATAATATAGTTACATTTTAAATTAAACATCATATATGTGAGGAAGAGAAATGTAATGGGATAATGTCTCTTAATTATTTGTTTAATGACTGTCAGACTTCTTAGTATCACAGAAATTACAATAAGTAAAAACATATTGAATCATTTATTCTATTCCCCTGATGGTATAAGTTTGTTTTCTACAAGAATAGTGGCATATTACAAATTGTTTTTTCAAATTTTATTATTTTTTAATTTTTAACTTAATTATTTTTAGTTTTCAACATTCATTTCCACAGGATTTTGAGTTACAATTTTTTCTCTCCCCATCTTTCCCCTGCCCCCACCCCAAAATAGCAAGCCTACTGAATACCCCTTCTCCCAATCTATTCTCTCTTATCTCCTCCCCCTTCACCCCCCCCAACTTTCTAGTAGGGCAAGATAGGTTTTCATAGCCTAGTACCTGTATACCTTATTTCTCAGTTGCACATAAAAAAAAAACAATTTTAAAATATTTGTTTTTAAAACTTTGAGTTCCAGATTTTTTCGCTTCTTCCCTCCTCACCCACCACCACTGGGAAGATCAGCAATTCAATATAGATGGTACATATGTAGTTACCCAAATCATTTCCATAATAGTTATATTGTGAAAGACTAACCATATTTCCCCCCATTCTATCCTGCCCCCCACTTATTCTATTTTCTCCTTTGACCCTATCCCTTTTCAAAACTGTTTGCTTCTAACTACCCTCTCCCCCAGTGTGCCCTCCCTTCTATCCTCCTCCCCTTATCCCCTACCTCCTTATTTTCCTGTAGGGTAAGATAGCCACTTGAGTGTATTTTATTCCCTCCTTAGGCCAAATTCAATGAGAATCAGGATGTCCCATTTCCTTTCACCTTCCTTCTCTTCCCCTCCATTGTAACAGTTTTCTCTTGCCTCTTATATATGAGATAATTTACCCTCATCTATTCCTTCCTTTCTTCTTCTCTCAATAATTCCTCTCTCACCTCTTAATTTTATTTTTGATATATCATCCCTTCATATTCAACTCATCCTGTGCCCTCTGTCTATGTATATATGAACATACAAATGCCCACACTCACATATAGTATAGATTTATATACACATACATCCTCCTATACATATATTCCCTTCAGCTATCTCATACTGAGAAAAGTCTTATGGGTTACAAATATCATTTTTTCCATATAGGAATGTAAATAGTTCAACTTTTATAAGTTACTTATGATTTATTTTTTCTCTTTACCTTCTCATGCTTCTCTTGTTTCTTGTATTTGAAAGTCAAATTTTTGGTTCAGCTCAGGTTTCTTCATCAAGAAGGCTTGAAAGTCCTCTATTTCATTGAATGACCATATTTTTCCAGGTAGCATTATACTCAGTTTTGCTGGGTGAGTGATTCTTAGTTTTAGTCCTAGCTCCTTTGACCTCCAAAATATCATATTCCAAGCCCTTCGATCCCTTACAGTAGAAGCTGCTAGGTCTTGTGTTATCCTGATTGTGTTTCCCCAGTACTGAAATTGTTTCTTCCTGACTATTTGCGGTATTTTCTCCTTTACCTGGGAACTTTGGAATTTGGCTATAATATTCCTAGGAAATTTATTGGGGGGATCTTTTTCAAGAGGTGATTGGTGAATTCTTTCAATTTCTATTTTGCCCTCTGGTTTTAAAATATCAGGGCAATTTTGCTTGATAATTTCTTGAAATATGGTGTCTAGAGTCTTTTTTTAATCATGGCTTTCAGGTAGACCAAGAATTTAAAAAATTATCTCTCCTGGATCTGTTTTCCAGTGGTTTTTCCAATGAGATATTTCACATTACCTTCTATTTTTTTCAGTTGTTTGGATCTGTTTTATAATATCTTGATTTCTCATAAAGTCATTAGCTTCCAATTGCTCCAATATAATTTTGAATGAGTTAATTTCTTCAGTGAGTTTTTGAAATTCCTTTTCCATCTGGCAAATTTGGCTTTTTAAAGCATTCTTCTCCTCATTGGCTTTTTGGACCTCTTTTGCTATTTTAAAAAGAGTTAGTCTTTTTTTTTAAGGTGTTATTTTTTTCAGTTTATCTTTGGGTCTCCTTCAGAAGGCTGTTGACTGGCTTTTCCTGATTTTCTTAAATCATTCTCATTTCTCTTCCCAATTTTTCCTCCACTTATCTAACTTGATTTTCAAAATCCTCCTTGAGCTCCTCCATGGGCTGTAAATAAGTTCATATTTTTCTTGGAGGCTTTTGATACAGGAGATCTGACTTTGCTGCCTTGATTTTTTTTGTCCCCAAAAAGGATTCTATCGTCTGTTTGTGCTTCCATTGCTTGCTCATCTTGGCAGCCAATTACTTGACTCTTGAGCTCTTTGCCATGGTAGAACTCTGCTTCCAGAATGGAGAGAGCTATTTCTCAAATCACTGGGGTTTTTGCAGCTTCCAGAGCTATCATAATGGCACCCTCTCTACAGCCCCTACACACTCTAGCACACTGGTCACACACCCCAGGATGACCACCCTAGATCTTATTCAGATACAAGGAGGTCAGAGCAAAAGAGATTACCCTCCAAATGGTCACTTTGTTCCCCCTACAATCTGCAGGCCAGGAACACTGGAGGCAGCCATGAGGCAGCGACTTGTAGCAGCAAGTACCCTAGCATCCCCAGTATGGCTGCTAGCACAGGTTCCTAGATCTGTTTTTCTAAAGCAAAGCAACTCAAAATGGGTTAACAATCTTGCTTTAATCAAACATATGTCATTTACCTAGTTCAGGGGAAAAAGGTCAGTACCTGAACTTCAAGAGAATATAGAAGTTACAAGCAGACAAAAAATTAAAGTCAGAGAAACAGATCAGCAGAAAGGGCTTCCAGCTGTCCGATCATTACATCCATGCTTAGTCAGTTGCCAGAGAGGGAAGCATAAACATCTGGGTTTTCAAAGCTGAAGGGCTACCCAGAGTCTCATCTGGCCAAATCACACAACTCTTCTCATAGTGAGCCCCAAAACAAAACCTCACATCAGGGTATATATGGCCTTCTTCCGGCTCAGAGAATGTAACAACCCTCGACCCACTGCCCAATCACAAAGTAACAAGGTGTGGGCATTCTTGAAAACCAAGCCTCCCCCCACAGGCTCCAAGTGACCACATTCAGCCTATTAAGAGGCAGAGTATATTTTCAAATCAAGGAAGGCTCTCAGAGTCACTTAAGCCTATCAAGGGGCCTAGGGGCCCCATTCAGATTCCCATTTCCATAACACAGTTGCAAACACCGTGCCTCCTTGTAATGTAATGCCAAGGCAAGGCAACTTCCCAAGGTTCAGAATACCAGCATAGGTGCTCTCCATTTTATTCAGTGACAAATTAAGAACAGAGAAGATCAAAATATAACATCATTCAAAATACAGCATTTACTAAGTGTGATTAAATAATCTCCAAGTACTACCCCACCCCAGGACCTTACATTCATTCAAACAATTACAAAGTCCCTATTCTAAATACTACTCCACCCCTAGGCTGTACCTTCATTTAGTCCATCACAAAGCTCCTGTTCTCAAATGGAGATTAGTTTCCAATCATAAGTAAAGTACATTCATTTGTTCAACCATAGAACACAAAAAGGTCAAAAGTTCCCCACCCCTTGGATCACAATTGAATCAACCCCAGAGTTACAACAAGTTTAAGCACAGCACTAAATACCCAAATGGAGGTCTTTTCTTCATCTTGACACAAGGCAAGTTCTCAGCAGTCTTAGTTCCTGGGGACAGAAGGCTTAGCAAGGCCACAAGATACATTGCCAGTCTCTTCATTAATTCATCCTCTGTCTGCAGAACAGTCCTAGGACCCCTGAAAACATTAGCAAAACCCTCTCCCAGGGTTTCTGTAAATATACAACAAGAAAATCCTTCTTCAGGGCTTCTGAACCAACAGAAAGGTTCCCAGACCCCTGCAACAACAGCACTGTCCTTCACCAGTGGACAGTATTCACTCTCTGTCTACAGGACAGTCTCAGGAGCTCTTAGCCAACAGCCAGGTTCCAGAGCCTCTTCAACAACAGGATTGTCTTTCACCAGTGGACAAATCTGGCAAAACAACATCAAAACAGACAGAAAAAGTACAAGCAAAACAGCCATGTCTCCTCAGTCCTTGGCAGCTCCAGGGGCAGGTCTCAAAAGTCCAGGGCAATTCAAAGTGGCCCTCAGCAATCCTCTCAGTCTCTCTGTGCCTCCACGAGGGTGCTGCTTCCAAAAAGTTCTTCCGCCTCTCTCTTGTGTCTCTCCAAATCTACATCATCAGATCCTCCCAGTTCAGGACTCTTTTCACATCAACAAGTCCATCCCACAGGTGGGTTAACAAGCTCTGGGTTTTAACACAATCAATTTGAAAACCAAGCCAATACAGGGGGATCTTTTTATTCCATTACTATCACACTCCTCTACTTCTTGCTCTTGTTGCAGCAGCCAGACCACACTCCCCCTGTTCCCAACAAAGTTCCACACTGACCTTTTACTTTGTCTTTGGTTTTTGTGAATTGAGAATTCTGGAAACTCCTACAGCTGCTGGTGATTTACTCTTATAAAGTCTGCTCCAGTTGTGGCTGGTCGGGGCTGCCCTTGGGCTAAAATTGCACTCAGTCAGGACTGCACACGGCTCTCAGCGCACTGTGATGGACCCTTCCTGCCTGCCTTCCAGGCTTCCTTCAGCAGGATATTTGTTTCTCTCCATCACTTTGTAGATTCTGTAGCTCTAAAGTTTGTTTAGAGTCATTTTTTACATGCATTGGAGGAGGTGGAAGCTGGAGCCATGTGGAAGTCCTATTTCTACTCTGCCATCTTGGCTCTGCCCATTTCTTCAGATTTTAAATTCTTAATCCTATGGGTATGACTTCCATAAGATTTTGAGTTTCCAATTTTTCCCCATCCTTCTCCTCCCTGTGCCCCAAGATGTCATGCAATCTGATATAACCTCTACTCATATATTCATATTTAACATTTTCACATAAGTCATGATGTAAAACAGGATTAGAACTAATGGGAGGAACTAAGAGAAAGAAGAAACAAAACAATAAAAGAAAAGGAGAGCAAATAGTATGCTTCCATCCTCATTCAGTATCTAAAGTTTTTTCTCTGGATGTGGATTGCATTATCCATTGTGAATCTTTTGGAGTTGTCTTAGATCTTACCATTGCTGAGAAGAGCTAAGTTTATCAAAGTCAGTCATTGCACAATGTGGTTGTTATTGTGTACAATGTTCTCCTGGTTCTGCTTATTTCACTCAGCATTAGTTCATATTAGTCTTTCCAGGTTTTTTCCTAAAGTCCACGTGCTCATCATTTCTTACAGCAAAATAATATTCCACTACATTCATATACGACAACTTGGTCAACCCATTCGCCAAGTGATGGGTGTCCACTCAATTTCCAATTCCTTGCCACCACAAAAAGAGCTGCTATAAATATTTTTTTTTGTAAATGTGGATGTTTTTCCAATTTTTATGATTTCTTTGGGATAGAAACCTAGAAGTAATATCGCTGGGTCAAAGTATGCACAGTTTTATAGCCCTTTGGGCATAAATCCAAATTACTCTGGTTTGATCAATTCACAACTCCACCAACAATGTATTAGTGTTCCAATTTTCTCATACCATCTCCAGCATTTTTCATTTTCCTGTTTTGTCATGTTAGCCTTCTGATAAGTGTAATATGATACCTCAGACCCTTATTTTGTAGTTGAAGAAATTGAGATTCAGAAAATTTAGGTTAATCTATGGTCACTTTGTCACTGTTTGAGATTGTATAGCAAATTAATGGAAGCACCAATACTAGAACTCAATTTTCCTAACTCCCAGGTGAGTATGTTTTCTTTTATAGCAAATGGTCAGTTTCATTAAAAAAATTTTCCCAGTTGCTACACTGAGGCTACATTTCAAAAACATCTAAATAATTTCCCCCATATGTCAGATAATTGTAACTGAGAAACTCCAAGTTTCTGCCAGTATTTTATCACACTTTTTTATTTAATATGTAGGGAAAGTATACCTTTCAATGCCAATTTATAGTGTCTGGGACCTCCTTCTTCGTTACTGAAGACTAAAAGTAAAATTCTGGGTTTCTTCCTCTACAAAATACACTGATTTATTTGAAACTCTGCTGCATCACCAAAAGAGTTTTCATTTTTGTGCCTTCTGTCTTATTACTTGGTGGGGGGAAGTAGTTTATTTTACACATAATGCCTCACACTCTTGCTCTAGAGATTAAGAAAAAAAATTCTTTTTTTAAATTTGGTACCTTTTAAGCTTCAATTATAGGTTTATTATTTTATTCAACAAATATTTACTTAACAATTAGTAATATAACACTATTTGTAAGGCATTGTTCTTGGTATTATGTGTGGAAATAGGGAGTAGAGAGACAAATAGATACATAGGGGAGAATAAGGTTTCATGTCTACCCTCAAGAATATATACTAAGGTAGAATGATGGGAATATGACAAACATATAAAAATGTTGTAGGACATGGGAGAATATAAGAAATGTCATTTTAGTAGTAAGCATAGAAGTGTGGAATCAGGATAGCTGAAAGAGTTTCTGAGCATGAAAAAGCTCATAAACAAAAATAGGAAACACAAACAGCCAGTTAGGGTTGCTTTCTTATAAGTACAATGCCAGAGTACTTACAGGCATTGGCTATAAGACTGCACTGAGAATACCCCTATTCTGATGATCATGGAACTACCTGCTTTCCTTATGTAAAGGTAGAATATGGGAAAACTTCACCCCAATACTATTTAGAGGTAATAACTTATTATGAGGGCTGGTTCTCAGCTTTGAGACCACAGACCACTGGTTTCTGGGTCTCTCCTCTGGTTAGGCTTTCGTGTGAGCTCAGTGACTCCAAATGCTTTTTCATGTGGGTGTATCTTGTCTGAGCGCATTCTGAAGAAAATTTAGCCTTAGGAGCCAAATTCTGGATGGTACCAAGATGGCAGAGAAGAAGTAGCAAACCTGTAAACTCTCTCAACAGTGCCCTTCAAACAATTTTAAAATAATAAGTAAATTCAAATTCAGAAGTGAGGTAACCAACAAAATATTGGAACAAGACATTTTTTTTTAAATAAGACAACTTAGGGAGTCGGAAAGAGAGGTCTGTGAGACCAGAATTAGGGCTGGCCTAGAGCAAAAGAGGCAATGATACCAATGATAGACCTTGGAGATAGCCATGACAGTAGTAGAAGCAACAGCAGCTTTGGGATCTCTTAGATGAGAGATGATAAGGGGATCAGGCAATTGGTTAGAAAAAAGATTACCGAAAACCCTAAGATGGCAATGAGCACAAGACCAGGCACCATTTGGCAACTTCATTGTCCATCCACATTTCAGAGTTGCAGTTCTATTAGCAGAGATGAGTTCTAGCATTTGTGACCAAAGTTGTAGCCACATGGGAGTAGGAATCCTACCTGAGTAAATAAAAGAGAACAGATCAAGAGAGCAATGGCCACACTTCTTCCTGGATCATACCAATTTGGAAGCACCAAAAACTTATAAACCTCCCAGAATTAGCTCTAAAAATATCAGCATGAAAAAAGGCTTGAAGCTTCAGACCTTGCCTCCTTACCCCAAGGCATACAGAGCCCCACTTTAACATAAAGTTTAAAGTCAAGAAATAGGCTTGAAAAATGAGAAAATAACATGAACAAAGAAGAAGAAACTGACCACAAAAATACAGGTATTATAGAGAAGATTAAGCTGACAACTCACAAGAAGACAATATTAAAGCAGGAGTTAAATGCGGTTTGTATAATCAGTGGAGATCATTGTGCCTGGGGTTCCAGAAATAAACTGAATGAGAAAACTGAGTAGCTTTTAATCCTTCAGAATCCCAGGGTAAGCTAGATAGCTCATAGTTGGCTAGTTTCTTCTAACGTGTTTCCTTATTCATGTTTAGGGTGCCATTATGATGAAGCATACAAAAATACTTGGTCTATGCTTATTCTTGTGATGTCTACCAACAGGTACTGTCATGCTTTGCTATTTTGGAAAGATCAAATTTTAGTTCTTGTGACGTTTGGAAATTGGAAAGGTATGTTTGATATCACCTAACAAGTGTTATTCCCAGGACTGCTCTTCAGAAAAAGTTGGAAGTAAAGGTGTCTGTCAGCTTTTACTTTTGAATTCTCAAGCTGATGAAGATGACACTCTGACTACAGAGAGTCTCTCATAGAGAGACTTCATCAACAACATTCTCACATATAAAATGCAAATCTCTTTTACAAGTGGAAAAACTCCAAGTGGAGTGTGTATAAAGAATTGTATTAAATTGTAGGGCAGTTAGAAACCAGAGTTTATGATTAATTTTTTGCAAACTGTATGGAAATAAAAAGTCAAAGCTATCATTTCAATGAGACACTTCAGGAAAAAAAGAACTAATTCAAATTAATATGGGTAGGTAATAAACACAAGCATATGGTATTATAATTACATAAAATACTAATAAAGAATGAATAACAATATGTGGAGAACAGTAAGGAAATAGTGTGCTCTTAAAAAATAGAGAGGACAAGAATATAGTTATAAAGCCTAGGGTGAATTGTGAATACACAATTACTTTTAAGTGGAAAATGACAAAAAAAAATCATCTCTCTAGGGCATAGGTAGACCTTCTCTTGATGTGAAGCTATGTGGGACAGAGAGACAGAGAGAGAGAGACAGAGAGAGACAGAGAGAGAGAAACAGAGAGAGAGAGACAGAGAGACAGACAGAGACAGAGAGACAGAGAGAGTGTTACTCCTATGCCGTCCAGAAAAGCATTCTCCTATCTACCAGAACTCTCTAGAGAAGTAGCTGAGGAATCACAATTTTTCTTACCACTGTCGTTCATAGAAGAGAAAGAAATAACAGCAACAAAAAGCTCCTCTCTTCTGTTCAGATAGAAAAGTGAATGAGCTCCAGTGGAGCTGAATCCCTGTTCTACTGCCCCAGTAGAAAGGAACAAAGAGCAAGGTCAGAGAAAAGAGCCTAATGGTGTAACCAAGATTATAGAGTAGAGGCAGAAACACAACCAAACTCTCCCCAAACTTCTCTCCAAACATCTTTAAAATAATGCCTCAAATTGAATTCTGGAGTGGCAGAGCCAACAAAAGGTTAGGGTAAGACATTTTCAACTTGACATGAGGTCTGTTGGAGAAATCCTTCACTCTAGGGTGGGGGCTGGCATGGAGTTGATATGGCAGCAGCAACAGCACTAGGTCTTGGAGGTCATCCCATCGGTGACAGCAGCAGCAGCTTTAGGAACTCTCAGTGCAGAGTAGGAAAGAGGGTCAGAGGGTCAGACAAATGCTCAGAAAGAGATTATAGGGCACTCTGCCTGCACTGGGTAATGGACCTGGTGCTGCTAGTCAACTCTATTGCACATATGCAGTTCTGGGTCAAAATCCCAGAGCAGAGAGGGGCATTAACAATTGTGGCTATAGGAGAGTGGGGAACCTGGTCACAGTTCTAGGGTAGAGAGGAACACTAGTACTTGCAGTTGCAGAGGAACAGTGGCCCTTCTTGGGTAAAGACCAGAGTGTAGACTAGAAGAGTAGTGTCTACACCTATCCTCGGATCACTCCAAATAGGAAGCAATGAAAACTTATAGACTTTCAGAACTAGTTCTGAAAACAGTAGCATGAAAATGTCTGAGGTCTGGGATAGTGCCTGCTTGTGACCAAGTGAGTAGAGACCAACTTTAACATAAAATTCAAAGTCAAGTAATAAATTGGAAAAATGAGCAAACGGCTAAAAAAGAACTTAATTGTAAATTGCTACTCAGAGGAGACAACAACATAAAAATAGCTATAAGCAAAGCCTCAAAGGAAAAAAAATGCAAATTGGCTGCAAGACAAACAAGAGTTCCTGGAAGAGCTAAAGAAAGAGATAATTAAGAGTGGTAGAGGACAAATTGGAAAAAGAAATGAGTGACGCAAGAGAATTATGAAAAGACAAGTAACTGCTTGGTCAAAAAGGCACAAAAATAATGAAGAAAATAACACCTAAAAGCAGAGTTAACCAAATTGTCAAAGGCGAGCAAAATTTCACTATAAACAAGAACTTCTTAAAGAGCAGAATTGGCCCAATAGGAACAAAGAGGTGCAAAAGCTCATTCAAGACAGTAAGTCTTTAACAATTAAAGTTAGACAGGTGGAAACTAATGACTCCTTCGGACATCAAGAAACAACAAAACAAATCCAAAAGAACTTTAAAAATAGAAGAAAATATAAAATATCTTGTCAGAACAAAAATGACTGGAAAAATAGATTGAGTAGAGACAATTTAAGAATTTATTGGAAATAAGAATTTATTGAAAGTCAGAATCAAAGAAAGAACAGACATCATATTTCAAGGATAAAGGAAAGCTTCCCTGATATCTCAGAACCAGAGAGTAAAGTAGAAATGGAAAGGATCCACTATTACCTCCTCAAAGAGATCTCAAAGTGATGACCTCCCACCAATAATATAGTCAAATTCCAGAGCTCCTAGGTAAAGGAGAAAATATTATGGAGCTACATATCAAGATGACACAAAACTTAGCTCTTTCCATATTAAAGGAACAGAATGTTTGGAATTTGATATCATCGAATGCAAGGCATAAGAATAATCTACCTAGAAAAACTGAGTATAATGCTTTAGAGGAAAAAAGAAATTGGATATGTCATGAAATAGATAACTTTTAAGTATTCCTTATGGAGAGACAAGAGCAAAGTCAAAATTTAAACAGAAGACTCAAGAGAAGCATAAAAAGGTAAACATCAAAGAAATATCATACGGGACTCAACAAGGTTAATCTGTTCACATTCCTATATAAGAAGATGATACATATAACTCCTAAGAGCTTTATCATTATTAGGACAGTTAGAAGCAATCTACATAGATAGAGGGCATGATGTGATTTGATTACTTTGGGATAATCTCAAACAAAAATGAAGGAGTGAGAAAGAGGGATGCATTAGGGAGAAGGGGGAAGTCAGAGAAAGAATGGAGAAAATGATCTAACATAAAGTAAGCATGCAAAGAAGAGCTTTTTCAGTGGATGGAAAAAATGTATGGTAGTAGCAGACAATACTTGAACCACTCTCATCAGAATTACTTCAAAGAAGGAAGACTATACTTATACTCACTCAGTTGTATACTGAAATCTATATTTTCCAAAAGAGAAGGAGAAGGGTAAGAAGATAAGGAAAATGGATGGGTGGGGGTGATAAAAGGGAGGGCAGATTAAGTGAGGTAGTGGTCAGAAACAAAACAGATTTTTGAGGGGGGGACAAAGTTAAAAGTGAAAGAGGGATAAACAGAAGAAAATGGGTTGGAGAGGAAAACACAGTAATCATAATGGTGAATGTGAATGGCATGAAGCAGAGAGGAAAATAAATTAGAAATAAGAATCCAACAATATATTGTTTACAAGAGATACGCTCAAAACAGAAAGACACACATAGAGTTAAAATAAAGGTCTGGGGCAGAATCTATTATCTCTCAGCTGAAGTAAAAAGTGGGGGTTGCAATCATAATCTCAGACAAAGCAAAAGCAAAAATATACTTAATTAAAAGAAATAATTAGGTAAATTACATTTTCCTAAAAGATAGTGTAGGCAATGAAGTAACATTTTTAAAACTCACTGCAAGTTTTATTTTTTTTCTGATATAATGTCTCATTTCTCAAATATATAGGGAACTAAATCAATTTATAAAAATAAGAGCCATTGCTCAGTTGAAAAATGGATAAAGTTATGAATAGGCAGTTTTCAGAAGAAGAAATCAAAACTATCTGTAATCATATGAAAAATGCTTTAATACCTATTGATTAGAGAAATGCAAATTAAAATTACTCTGAGGTACCACCTCACACCTCTCATAAATGGCAAATGCTAGAGGAGATGTGTGGAAAATAGGTATATTAATGAACTATTAGAAGAGTTGTGAACTGGTTCAACCCTTCTGCAGAACAAATGAAAAATGAAAGGACCAAAAATTCTGCATACCCTTTGAGCCAGCAATAATATTACTAGGTCTATATCTCAAAGAGATCAAAGAAAATGCAAAAGGGTTTATGTGCCCCAAAATTGATTTATATAAGCTCTTTGTGTGATGGCAAAGAATTGGAAAATGATGGGCTGCCCATCAATTGGGGAATCACTGAACAAGTAATTGCATATGATTGTGATGTACTAGTATTGAGTTATAAGCAATGATAAGAAGAATAGTTTCAAAAAAACCTGGGAAGACCTGTATATACTGATGCAAAGTGAAGTAAACAGAACTAGAAGGTTCTTTTACACTGTAGCAGCAATATTGTAATGATTATCAACTGTGAAAGATTTAGCTATTCTAATCAATACAATGGTCCAAGACAATTCCTAAGCACCCATGACAAAAAATGTTATCCACCTTTAGAGAGAGAACTGATAAACTCTGAGTACAAATTGAAGTATAGTTTTCTCATTTTGTTTTTTTTTCTTTCTTTTTGTGTGACATGCTGGTATGGAAATATGTTTTCTGTTACTTCATCGGTATAATTGATATGATATTACTTGCCTTCTCCATAGGTGAAGGAGGGTTTGGAGGGAGGGAGAGTATTTGAAACTCAAAATTTAAAAAAAAAGAAAAAAATGTAAAAAATAAATAATATTTTAAAAAGTTAAGGAAAAAAAAAAACAATGACCCCCAAAGACCTGTGACTTGATGCCTTGTCAACTGATAAATCAATAAAATATCAACATTTATTAAGTGCCTACTATGAATTATACTGGGTGCTAGGAATAAAAAAAAAAACAAAAACAAAAAAAAAACAAAGATTCGATAGTCCCATCCCCCAGACGAAGAAAGGTCCTAGCAACTAAAGCAATAATGGAAAGGTCTCTTCTGGATAGTGGTCCTGGTAAATGGAAGGTTTTCAGGGCAGAAAAATGATTATCAGTCTTTCTCTTGCTCTCTAATTCTCTGTTAGGACTTGAGAATTCTACATACATTGTTTCATGTCAAGACTGCCCAGGTTTTCCTTGTATATATAAACTTTGTCATGTGCTCTTCAGAAGCAACTCCTCTGTAATCAGGTTAAGCAGGTCTTATGCCCTGTTCCTTCTTACTTCCCTTCAGCTCTGGCCTCTGGATAAACTAGAGGCAGAGGTGTATTAGAGACACCTCCAGCTGACTCAACAGAGCATATTTTTCAATTTTCAGTGTGAGCATTGACATCTTTGAAATCAGTAAACTGTACAAAACAGGACTTGGTTTATAGTTTTGTTGATTGTTTGGACTTTGGAAAGTTATGGGAAAAGATTAATAATTTAGTTTAAACTAAAACTGTGTTTTGGGTATTAATTTTCTTTTGGAGTTGGTTATTAAAGATGTATCAGAACCCCTCTGATATTTCTTTTAGGAAATATACATTTTGCATTCCAGGTTCCACCTGATCTTAAGTGGTACTGTCCCCTATATTTCCAAAGACCTGCCTTATTCCTAATTGAAAGTCATTTCATCCAACCAGGAAATATTACCTTTTGAGGACCATTCTTTCCTAAGATGTAGAGATAGAAACAATAGGAATTGATAACTGCTTGGATATGTGAAGTGAGTGAAAGTACACTAGCTCAATGTGAGTCAATAAAGGTTAGCTTTCACCCTCTAACACCACTGACCACATTCCAAATAGCCAGAAGTTGTTAGCATATTGCCAAGAAGGGCTGGGTAAATAAACTACTAAAATTTTAACGCAAGAAGGTAGACTCATCAAATATTTTCATGAAGTAACACCTCTGATCACAGAAGGACATAATTATGTAAATAAATCAAGCTTGAGAATTTCTGCACACAAAAGAACAATTAATGAATTGTCTAATTATTCTTCCCTGCTGTGTGCATTAATGATATTGGAGTTTACATATATATCCAGTGGCTTTTATCAAAGATTAACAAAATTTTGGAGTTGAGAGTGAATGAATAATGAATCAATGAATGAAAAAAATTATTACAAACTTAATATGTGCCAATTGATGGGCTATGGGCTGGGCATGCAAACAAAATATTGGGACCCTCTCTCCTTTTAGGGAGTTCAAATTTTAATTGGAGTAGATACATATACACATGCACACACACATACACTTGCATGCACTCACAGACCCACACGTTTTCTGTGTGATAGTCCTTCAAATAGTTGAATAGTATATCGGACCTTATTTCTGGAGGCCCTTTCCTCATGTGGATTTTTGGCGTCAACAAGAGGATAAACAGCTATTAGAGAATTTTTCAACTTCGCCTCTTGCTGAGCCACCCCACTTTGTTCCACACATCAGATCAACACTGATGTTTAAAAAAAATATACCAATTTCCAGGTAACTCACTGTTTCCTGGAAATAGGGCTCTACTCTACAAAAAAAAAAAATGAAGGAGGATTATGGGAAAAGATTTATTCACCAGGAAGCTAAATGTAGGCATTAACAACTAAACAGAAAAGGCTTATAAGTGTAACCCTGGCAAAGGCAATTGGCTCTGAGTGGAGAGAACAAAAATTTTGAAACCTGTCAACATGAAGTCTGATGTTTCATTCCTCAGTGTCTTTTAAGTCCTTTTTAAAAATAAAACCTTATTTTGGCAATTTTTTTTCTGGTAAAACACTAAATACATTTATAGATCATCTGAGCCTGCAACCAAAGAGGGGGAAAACAGGTGCAGTGGGGAAAGGAAGAAGAAATAGGGAAGGGGGGCGGTTTACAGTTCCAATCATTCAGCAAAGATAAATGACATCTTCTGATAGCAGCACTTGAGCAGTCAGCTGTGCTGAGTAGACCATCCTAGGTCAACTGAAGGCCAATTCTGTTCAAACATGAGTCTGAAAGTGCCACTTCTTAGGTATTTCTGAGTAACTAGCTAGTTGTTTTTGTTGCTGCTTGTCCTGGAATTGGCAGATACATTAAATACTGAAACTTTAATGAGTCCTGTGCAAGTATGAGGTCAATGTAGGATTATTTATCTGGAGACATAGGTGTATGTGCAATAAGGAAATCAAGGTGGCTCAGTTGGGGCAGCTGGGTCTTTTAGGAAGTCCCAGATGAGGATTTTTTTTTGTCTATGGGACATCTACTATGTCCCCCTGTTGCTTTTTTTTCTTTTCAAGGCTAAACACCAGATCCTTCAACTGATTCTCATATTATCAGTGTTGGATTTCTAGTGTTTGAGGATGGAGATAATCATGAATGGCTGAGATTTAAAAACAACATAAACTTGCCACATAAAGACAATCAATCTATGAAGATCTCATTCCTAAGGAATGGGAAAAATTGACTGGATAGGAGGGAGTAAACAGGATTTCAGCAATCCAGGCTCATGCAATCAGGAAAACTCAGCAATGGGCCTGAAGTCAGTGTCCTAGTTTGTGGAGAGAACATAACACCAGGATTTCCTGCAAGCATTAGAGAAATGAGAAGAAGAGAGATACTATCAGATTGGTAGAGTGATAGGTACAGGAAGAATCTTAGGGCTAGTTATGTGGTACAGCCCTAGAAGTTCACTCCCTAGGATGATTGATGAAAATGAAGCAGAGGCTTAGTACTGGGAAAATTGACATCTGGTAACAATAGGTAATGTGACTGTCCCCCATAAAAAAAAAATCTAGGGTAAGAACTAAGGGCTTGATTAAAAGGTACAAGGTAAAATTATGCAAGGTACAAACAAGGTTGGAGGTTAGAACCTGATTGGATTAAAATTAGAATCTGGTACAAGGTCAGATTCTCCAACACTACCACATGTACACTTCCTCCATTATTTCCCCAAACTCACCTCTTTCTACTGTTGTGCAAGATTATAACATCCTCACTTCTCAGGCAAACATTAGCTCCTAAAGGCAATTATATCCTGGTCAGGACTCAAACATCCATAGCAGTAGTTGCGCTGTTGCCATTGAGATACACCCTCCTCCCTCCCAACCCTCAGCAAAATAACCTCCCCCAGGATAACCACTTCTATAGCTCAACATTACTCTGTGACCGTGGCAGGTGTCCCTTAGAGGGTGACTTTGAGGGCAACAATCAGTAGGTTGAGTCCGACCTTTTATTTGCCCAAGGCAAGTAGGCATCTGTAGGCTGTGATATACATTGCTGATCATTATATTATCTTATTACATTAGAGTAATATCATTACATTCTGTTCCCCATAAATCTACTCCTCTTCCAAATTTATCTATTTTGATCAAGGGCATAAACGATTTTTTCCCATTTACCCAAGTTGATAACCTCACTCTTGTCTTTGAGTCCCTACTTTCACTCATCCCACACAACTTAGCAGTTGTTAGATCTTAACCTATAGAACATGTCTCCCATCCAAACCCTTCTCCACACTCACACAGTTACTGCCCAACTTCAGGACCTTCTCACTTCTTTCCTGGACTACTGCAATGACTAGGTGACCTCCCTTACTCAAGCCCTCTCTTTTCCAATCCATTTTTCACACAGCAAAGTGATTTTCCTATAGCACAGGTTTTTCCATGCTATCCCCCTCGCCAAGTCCTCCAATAGACTCTAATGGCTCCCTATTGACCACTTTACTTAAGATCTTTGCTTTTCCTCTGGGGAGAAACAGTACAAATTTAATCCTTGTTCCCAAAAAAGACCTTTGAATACTTGAAGAAGACTATCATGACATTGCCTATTCCTCATACTTACAAATTGTCTAATGCTTATTATTGATGTCCATACAATGAAGTCCAGCAATACTTTTTGATTGCTAGAATATTATGAATTAAGCAATAATTGGGAAGGTGGCCTTCAATAAGGACAATTGATATTATCTTAATATGTTTGTCTTTATATCATATATTTATTTCAGTTGTTTCAACTACTTTTCTGTTTCATTGTCCCTGCTAGCAATAAAAATAAAATAAATGGATAAAGAAGGCCCTTAAGATTATATACTTGTTTTTTTTCAGAGATAGCAGAGTAAGAGAGATATCAGAAAACTGTGCCCAATTCATAGGGAACCTGGGTCAAACTGGCACCTGGGGCCACAGATGCAAGTCCTGGTGATTGATGCAAGTGGATAATGATGTGGGGTTCACAGGAGTAAGGGCAGTAGGGCTGATTTTGTTAGGAAGTGTCAATAAATTCAACAAGATGAGAAGGAAAGGATGCGATTTGCTATTGTATTGGGGTAATCACAAGCATTTTTGACTATCTGCCATGGACTTTGTCTCATACTTTTGATGAATCCATTCCTACTGCAATATCCTTCAAGTTTTCTGAACTAACTTCTTATATCTTTGCTGACTGCTATCTGCTTGCCTACCCCATTGCTGATTCATTGTTCATTTTGACTTTTGATGTACACTCATTTCTTGTTGACTGTTTGTTTAAATGTTTACACTCATCTGCTTCTGAGGGGAGCAGGTCCCTGGAGCACTCGCTTATGACTGTGACACTTTCAGCTCTACCTCCTTACTATGACCAGAGACCACGTCAAATAACCTGGAGCAGTTTCTCTGAATCCTAATTCGCTGACATGCAAGTCTGCTTTTTCTTTCTCAATTCACAATTGCAAAAAATAATCTATCAATTACTGTCACACCAAAGTTTAGGTTACACCAGGACAAGATTGGCCAGATTATTTAGTGCTGCATTTCAGAACCAGGAATCTAGCTTCAGAATAGGAGTCTATGAAAACTAATTAATTAATAGATTGAAAATTAATAATAATGACAAATACAGTAGCTACTTTTTAGAGTTGTGAAAATCAAATTAAGTATATATAAAATAATGTTTTACTCTTAAAAACAATGCATCACCTAGTGTAATAAAGCAAATATACATACGTTTTGTTTTTGTAGAGCTAGAAATATTGTCCTGCTTAGTATTCCACTAAAAAGGCAACTGGTGATAATGGAATACTTGCCTAATTGGTTGAATGTTTGCTTTTGGACAGGAGTAAGGGCAGTAGCTGGGGAAAAACAACATACCCTAGATCAAATAAACTGTGATCCTCATGAATCATCTGGGCATATCTGATCAAAAATCCAGATAGCTATAGCAGCCAAACTGAGGAGTAGACCCCAAAGTGACCACTAATCCTGAGAGTAGCTAGGTGGCACAGTGGATAGAGCCTGGTGCTTGAAATCAGGAAGACTCTTCTTCATGAGTTCAAATCTGGGCTCAAACACTTATTTGCTGTGTGACCTAGGCACTTAACCTTATTTGCCTCAGTTCCTCATCTGTAAAATGAACTGGAGAAGGAAATGGCAAACTACTCTAGTATCTTTGCCAAGAAAATCCCAAATGGCATCACAAAGAGTGAGACATAACTTACAAAGGACTGAACAACAACAAACATCCTAGAGCAGAAGCCCCTTCTGAATGCCCCAAAGTTTGCCAATGTCCTATCTAAAACATTCAGGGCTGATTATACATAAGCTGATTATATGTATACGATATGAATTGGGATTAATGAAGAATTAAGTTCAAATCCCACCTCAGACACTAGCCATGTCACCCTGAGAAAAGCATCTAACCTCTCTGGGCTTCAATATTCTCATTTGGTAATTTAAGGGATTTCCACTAGATAGCTCTTAATGTCCCTTCTAACTGTAAATCCATGAACTTCTGATCCCTAAGAATTTGAAAAGTCTGGACGAGGCTAGAATCTGGAGGAGAACAGTTCTCCTCAATGTCTCTATCCTTTTTCCATATGTGATTATCAAAGAATTAGCTCAAGGGTAAACTTATCATAGGGTAGAGAAAGAGGGTGGTAAGAATATTTTAGGAATTTAAATCCCCTTGCAAAAGTGGGGCAGGGTGCTCAGAATTTAAAAGTACTGTACTATGAACTTAAGTATATGCCATGCATTCTTATTTCAGCTGTGAAAGGATGGAAGCCTTCTGTCTTTACTTCACATTAGATTTTATTTTCCGCAGGATGCTATTAGAATCAATTCCACAAGTCTTCCTCACTAAGTGGTGGTTTTACACTACGTGCTATAAACTCACATTTTAAAATTACCTGAGTGAATTTATTTCATTTAACAAGTGCTTTATAAATATTCATTTTAGAAGTCATGTTTATAAATCGAAACAGTCCTTTGTAAATGTCCAATTACAATCATTTGACAAGAATAAATCCACTTTGGGGCAAACAATACCTTGATTTATGCAGATCCCATTAGAGATGACTGTGAACTATAATTATCCGAGTACACTATCATTTCCCCTGCCCAGTCATTCGCAAAGTTTAATACATTCAATGGAGACTGAATTCTTGAAACTGGTTTTTAATAATGCCAAAGATGTATATGTCACCACCCTTTTTAATTTGGTTCTTGTTTGAATAAATAATTTCAACCCCAATGTTGTTTGTGTCATTTGACTCAGCTAACCAGGCCTTGAAGAAAATAGGAGCAAATATAATAGAAACTTATTTCAGTTATTTTAAGACCAGCTCTATTGTTTAATAGTCTTTTATGTTTTTTATCCCAATGCATGCAATCAATGGTCAATGAAGGGAGGAGGGAGAGAGGGAGACAGAGACAGAGAAAGAGAGAAGGAGGAGGAGAAGGGAGGAAGAAGAAGAAGAAAAGGAAGGGAAAGAATGTGGAAGGTATAGAAATCAATCAAAATTAATTAAGTTTTTCTAACTGCCTACAATGTGTTAGTCACTATGCTAGATACTAGGGAAGTAAATATAACAATGAAACTCTTTACCCTTTAAAATGCTTTTGGTGCTTTTCTTATTGGTAGATATGAGAAAAGAATGAGGGTTTCAAAGAGTTTTTTTTTATATTATAATGATGTGGGAGGAAATCTAAGAACTAACCAATTTTGTGAGTTTATCCTTTATTCTTTCCAATAAATGCCTGGGTCATCAGGAAATGATAAAAGTTCTTGCTAACTTCCCTAAAGCCTAGATTCCCCTGGAATTTTGGAAAGATTAGAAAAAAATGTAGTTCAAGCTCTATGACAGAAATGGTCCAACTCTTGGGGTACACACTTGGCAAAGGGTAAATGAGATTTCTAAAGATCCTGCCAGATTTTTGAGCAGATGGTCAGAGCTTCAATCCAACCATTCTTCTCATACAGGGCTCCTTTAACACAGATCGATATTATTTTTGGCAGAAGCCAAAACCTTTCATAACTCAATAATCATTCATAGGCAAGGAAGTGCAAATTATAATTCTGCCTTATTTAAATGGTTAAGGCTAAACAATTCTAATAGTGCTATACTGAAGAATAAAGACTACAGCTACCTTGGAAATGATAAATGATTAAGAATTCAGAATCCAGAGTAGCATAAGTCAAAGTAAAAAGCTAACATTTATACAGTACCTACTATGAGTCAAGAATTGTACTAAGTGCTTCACAATTATTTTATCTGATCTTCACAATGACCATGGGAGGTAGGTGCTATCATTATAACAGAGCTTCTATTTTTAGAATTCCACACAATTTCAGAGTAAACAAATGATCAAATGATATGAATGTTTATTTTCATTAGGAGGAATTGTAAGCTATAGTCTTTAGAAAATGCTCCGAATAGCTATAATCAAAGAAATATAAATCACTACTCTAAGTATTCACTTCACTCTTAGAAACATGGAAAAGGAAGGGAGGAAGGAAAAAATAAGCATTTATTAAGTGCCAACTATGTGCTAAACTCTGTGCTAAATACTTTCAACAATCCTGAAAATTGGGTGCAATAATTATTATCTATATTTTGGACAGAAACATTCAATTCCACTTAATAACATAGATATGGTGTGATCGCTTTACTAATGAGACTTTCATATGTGACAGAATTAAAGGTCTCGCCAAAGGCAAAGCATTTTAAATCCACTGCTCCTCTCAATCTAATGGGTCTATTACTCTGCTTTGCATAATGGGCTTTTTATAATATTTATTCTCCCCTAAGCCAGGTTTGATTTCTCTTATGGAAAAATAAAAAAATGTTTTCAGGGTAATCATTTTCTAAATACAAGATATTTTATAAAGAAGAGAGAGATGGTAGAGTGCATTCAGAGGAAGCAACCATGTGAGTTGAAATAGGAAGATTTACCCCGGAGAAGAGAACACTTGGGTTAATGAGTGTGTGTGTGTGTGTGTGTGTGTGTGTGTGTGTGTTAGGTGGGGAGGTGATACTAAGGAACGAGACACAGGCAGTCTTTTAGGTAGGTGAAGTGCTGTCATTTGAAAGAAGGGTTGTTGCTGTGTCATTCTTTTTCCTCTTCTGTAAGAGGGAAGACCTAGTAGGAACGGGTAGAAGGTGTAGAGAGACAGGTTTAGATGGGCTGTAAGAATAGCTTCTAAAAACAATGGCTATCCAGAAGAGTCATGTGCTGTTCCAAAATCAGTGGACTCTTCCTTGGAGCTTTCCAAACAGAACTGGGTAGCTAGTTGTTGGTCATAACAAGTGCCTTCTTGTTCAGAGATACATCAGAGTAGATGGTCTCTGAAATTCCTTCCAGTTCTTAGATTTATAAGCCAGGGATTCCAATGAAAGAGAAAGTTTCAAAATTAAAGACTATGATTTTGAAATGAATTGTAATTTCATGATGTTCCTTATCAAGAACAAAGCAAAAATTACATTTAAGGTGTAAGTAATTGGGGTTCATATTCCATGAATGTAACTTTCTCTTTGAAACATCTATGTTCATTCATCCTTATTTCCTAAAATTCTTCACATCTCAAGCAAATTGTGTTGCCAGTGGAAAACAATTTAGCAAAACAATCCAAACATTAAACAGGGTGCTATTAAAATTTCTGGTGCTCAAAAATAAATCTCTACATAAAAGATATCTTTGGATAACCCCTGTCTCACTCCCCTATTTTGTTTTGTAAATGTTTCTCCTTGATGATCATATATCCTGTTTCCTTTACTTTAAATGTTGCTTCAGGTGCTTTTCACTATTGCTTATAGTCATGTATTCATTCCCTCGACAATATTTTGCACTTGGAGTGAGGGTAGGGGTAGAATGAGGCATGTTTTAAGATCTGTGTCACAGTTATTGCTAGGTAATGAAAGTTTGTTGAGGTTTAAATTCACTGAGTTCTTTGAGTCTATTAGACTCCCAATAAATTCTGAACCTGATGAATTGTATTTCCTATACTGTAAGCTTGAGTTAAAATTTCAGAGCATCCTAATAAAAATCAGAGATTTATGTACACTGGTCTCCTAAACATAACACTCCTTTTGTTTATATGTGTGCCTATGTATGTATATGCAAATATATGTATGTATGTATGTATGTATTATATATTCTCTGGAATAAAAAACCACCAGTTTATCTATGCAATGGTATTAAATATTAACTATTTTGCCAAGAAAAATTGCTTTTGTTGAGACTGAAAAGACAGCAGTATGGGTTTATTCATGCTCCATCTGTTCTTCCACTCCCTCCAATGGCAACTTCAAAGCACATTAGAGTTATGGAATGCTTGCTAAGAAATACCAGCACAATAGACCTCCCCCAAGAGAGGAACCCAGAAGAGTTCAAAAGTAAAAGAATTCTTCTATGAGTTGGCTACTTAATTCAATATTTAATTGTATGTGTATTCATTTCTATTGATTTTTTAAATCTGATAGAGAGAAAGTAACTTCTTAGCATGGGCCCAATTACTGTGGGAGCAGCTCTCCTTTCCTGAATGAACAATGCTATTTATAAATGAAGGAAATTACAAAGGTTTATTTCCCGCTGCTAATTTTGCTAGTGTACTGAATTAGTAGGGCACTGCTGGGAGCAGCAGGAGACCTTTATGATACATTAGCAGGAAGGAACAGAGCTGATGAGTGGTGTTAATCATTAAAAGCCTCAGTTATTATAGGTGTCAACAGGATCTGAAGAAAGAACACTCCCACCCCATGTGCCCGACCTCCTGTCCCACCCCAATCTTCTAGTTCAAGGTAGTTTAAAATAAGCACTAGCTAAAACTTGGTCTGTGGTATTGATTTCAACTAGAATTATGTCATTGAGAAATAAAGAAAATTAATGGGAAACAAAGTGCTTATGTTAAAAGGGAAACAATAACAACAACCAAAAAACCCTTTGCTCTCTGCTTAAGCTGTCTTTGTTATCCCCTTTTCAGCTCCTGGAGTGGACTTGATTACAAGAATTTATAAATAAGCCTGACTGTTTCCATGTATAGGAAGATTTTTTTTAAAGTTTCTTGGCATTAGAAGTATATATTCCTCTAATATTAGGTGGGAGTATAACTTGAGGTCTTATCTTAATGCATATTAGAACTTGAGGAAATAGTTTTCAGTAGGCTAATTTTCTATTCCGTACATCTGCCCCCACTGCTAGGTTTTTGATATGGATTTTGAATAATATCCACAATCTTTGGTTTGCCTTCCCTTATTTTTTTTAAATAACCAAAATGATTTTACTGTCTACTTCACAGCATTCAGTTGTATATTAATGTGTATATTAATGCTTCATTAAAGACTTGGCCATTTTTAAGATAAGACATGAAATACATATATTCAAGGGCTGTATTTGTCTGTTTTGTTACCAATCAGATCCCATCATGTACACATTTTGGAATGCAGAGTAAATTTTTGAATTAGAAGCTCAGGCTTTTGCTCTTCTCCTTCTAGAGCAAGTGAATTTTTAGTCAGTCAGGAGAATACCTGCCAGGGGCAATAGAGGTAGAAGGCATCACTGCTGAACTCAAGAGGAAACAGGGTCCTGACCTGACCTACACCCGAATTCATAGCAGAGCATACATAAGCTAAAGGCATGAATCTGATACCTTGCTATTAAGCCATCTGATGTGTCATCATGATCATTTCAGGACTGATTTAATTGCACTACAAGGTCTCTTTTCCTCCCTTTGTATTTTAGTAAATGGCAATGTAAAAATCAATCCTTCTTTTCCATCATCAGTAAGCATATTGGACAAATCATGTAAACATTTCTAATCTAAACAACATCCCTGTATCTTGGAATTGACAATTACCCTGCTAGAAAACTGTGGCCAAACCTGTTTAAGTCACAAGGCTCTTCATCTCTTTGCAGCTGTGGAAGGCTTGCCTGCCTGCAGTCTTCCTTCAATCTGTGTTAGGATAAGTGAATGCCTGCATCCCTGAGGCGATTTCCAACTGGTGAAGGCCTGACAAGCACAACTGCTGACCAGCCTGCTCCCAAATTCTTCTAATTACTGCTGACGAGAAACTCATGGTTTAATCACAAAATTCTATAACTCATACTTTCTTTCTTCCCCTGGAACTGTGAATATACTCAACCTCATGCATTATTACAAGCATCTATCCTTTGGTTGTTTTCAGTGCATTGTAGCATTTTAATGTGATTCTATTATGATACGATTAGAGAGACAGCAAGGGGCAATGTGGAGTAGGCAGGCCTTGGAATCATGAAAAATTGGGTTCAAATCCGGCTTTTGAAACTTGATACACATGTGATCATGTTACTGAAGCTCTCTGAACCTCAACCAACTCACTATGATTTAGCTACTAAATTATACTTGGCTTACAATCTGTCCTTGTAGAGAGCATTCTCACAGTGAAGAAATCAAAGAGACCTGTTTTCATGAGAAATCTATACTTTTTAAACTGAGATGGAAGAGAGTACATAATTGAAATATATTTTGAATTTTGTTACTTGAGTTGTGGTCCTAAATATGTATGCATGCATGTATATTTTATGTACACACATACATATATACACATAAATACACACATATTATACATACAAATACACATATATATGTATACACACATATATACGTGCATCTTAGGTGCATACAAAACTAAGAATATGCATTCTATTTCAACATCTCAGAACTTGTAGTCACTGGAGAAATATAGACTACCCACATGGCTGTAGATGTCAGAATTAATTTCCCAAAGGTGGAGTATTCAGCGAGGTAGGGCAAATTTGTTTAATAATTGAGGATACTACATTTTATTGGTCCATAAAAAAGCAGCAGTTGGGTCCTACCCACTGCTGTTTACCAATATGATAGATCCAAATACCTCCCTACTGTGAGATTTCAAATATTATAGTGACTTTGGAATATTAAACCTGTAGGGATTTCATGATAGGACCTTGCCATTCATTAGACATCACTCCTACAGCTACGAGTAAACAATACCTTGCTAGCTGCTTGGGTGGTGTGAGTTGCGAATATCTTTTTTTCAAACCAGATTATAACAATTCACTTAGGACAGGGTTGTAACATGCTCTGTCTTATATTCCTGAGAGTGAGGAATCCTAATGTGTAGTCCCACTGACTTGTGTGTATTGTTGGGGGATCGAGGTTCGTGAAAGTTTGGGTCAGAGCTTGCCAGCTGATTATAAATCCTTACACAGATGCATTAATTCTCATCATTATATATTGCATAACTTCCTATAGGTCTCCATCCAAAGGCTGTTTGCTTGGGTGGAAAAGATTTTCTACTTAACAGAGTAGATCTATGCTGTTGTGTTTAGGTAGAGTCACTGAGATGGGAAGGTCTAAATCAAGGTAGCATAAAGAAACAACACTGACCTGAAGTCAGATGACCTGAGTTTGAATACTAGCTCTATAGCTTAATAGGTGTCTGACCTCATCAGGCTAAAAAACTCCATAGAAAATTTTCTTGTTTGGTTGTTTTCCCTAGCCTCTCTCTTTAGACAAGGTACAGTACATTTTCCAAGGCCAACCTGTCCTGTGAAGCTTTTGTAAAATTTGTTCATTCCCCTGACTTTTTAGAGTTATTATTATCAGAATTTGAATGCATTCTATCTTGTTGAATTGGATTATTTCTTCATGTGTATTTGTCATCTCTCTTTCCAAAGAGAGGGGAGATATGGTAAGAATTAGAATAGTGCCAAGTAGAAAGGATTATGAAAGAACACATGGCATAAGGGAGAGAATGTTGAACTAAGAATACATTGGACTTACAATGTAGGCCTGAATATTAGTCCAGTTGGAATCTTCTTCTTATTTAGACTCAAATATTAGGATTCATAATTTCTTTCATGGCTTAGTTCATTCCCATTCTGCTATAGGAAGCCTTTTATGATCTTAAATTGTTAGTACTCTCCAGATTATCTATATATATACTTATTTGTTTACATATTATATCCACCAGTAGAATGCAAACTCCTTGATGGCATGAACTATTTTCAATTTTGTCTTTGTGTTTATCATGCTTAGCACAGACCTATTGCATATACTATTACTGAATAAATATTGTTAAATTGAAGTGAGCTGGAAAGACCTTATAATTTCTTGAAATATTTTGGGGGGGCAGAGGAAGAACTGTAATATCATATGAGGTACAACATGCCATGCATATCTTCAACACATCTATACAACTCAGGGTTTAAGAATGTTGCTTAATCTCAGTAACGCAATCTTGCAAAGCAATTCCAAAAGACTCATGATGGAAAATGCAATGCACATCCAAAGAAAGAATTATGGAATCTGAATGCAGATCAAGGTATACTATTTTCACTTTTTTCTTGTTTATTTTCTCCTCATGGATTTTTGCTTTTGTTCTGTTTCTTTTTTCACAACATGACTAATGTGTAAATATTTTTAATATGATTGCACATGCAAAACCTATATCAAATGTTTGGTGTTTTTTTTGGGGGGATGGAGGGTGGAAGGAAAGGAGAAACATTTGGAACTCAGCATCATATAAAATGAGTGCTGAAAACTATCTTTGCATGAAATTGTAAAAAAAAAAAAAGGACTATTTACAAAAAAAAAAAAGAATATTTCCTAAGTTATTGATTCTCTAAAGGTTACATAACTAGTATGTATCAGAAGCAGGGTTTTAACCCAGGCATTTCTGACTCTAAGGCCAATTTTTTATCCATCAAGGAATTCTTTCTTTCATTTATTTATTTATATGCATCCTAGTAGAGGGAAAGTTACCTGGGATCAAGAAACATGTCATAGATATTTTCGGATTCATTGACATCCATCTCAGCAGAGAGTGCATAGCACAGAGCACACATTTGATGAATTGAATTAAAGGAGTCAACATTCATTTCAGCATAAAATCAGAGCTCTGTAATGTAATGCCAAGGAAAGGCAACTTCCCAAAGTTCAGAATACCAGCATAGGTGCTCTCCATTTTATTCAGTGACAAACCAAGAACAGAGAAGATTAAAACATGACATCATTCCAAATACATCATTTACTAAATGTGATTAAATAATCTCCAAGGACTACCCCACCCCAGGACCTTCCAATCATTCAATCAATTACAAAGTCTCTGTTCTAAATACTTCTCCACCCCTAGGCTATACCTTAATTAAGTCCACCACAAAGCCCCTCTTCTCAAATGGAGATTAGTTTCCAAACATAAGGTCAAAAGTTCCCCACCCCTGGATCACAATTGAATCTACCCCAGAGTTACATCAAGTTTAAACACAGCACTTAATACCCAAATGGAGGTCTTTTCTTCATCTTGACAAGAGGCAAGTTCTCAGCAATCTTAGTTCCTGGGGAGACAAGGCTTAGCAAGGCCATAAGATACATTGCCAATCCCTTCATGAATTTATCCTCTGTCTATAGAACAGTCCTAGAACCCCTGAACACATTAGCAAAGCCCTCTCCCAGGATTTCTGTAAACATACAACAAGAAAATCCTTCTTCAGGGCTTCTGAACCAACAGAAATGCTCCCAGACCCCTGCAACAACAGCACTGTCCTTCACCAGTGGACAGTATTCACTCTGTCTGCAGGACAGTCTCCAGACCCCTGCAACAACAGCACTGTCCTTCACCAGTGGACAGTATTCACTCTCTGTCTGCAGGACAGCCTTAGGGCTTCTTAGTGAACAGCCACGTTCCAGGACTTCTTCAACAAAAGGACTGTCTTTTACCAGTGGACAAATCTGGCAAAATAACATCAAAACAGACAGACAAAGTACCAGCAAAACAGCCATGTCTCC